>NW_025316696.1:0-600000 GCF_910594005.1 Cervus elaphus | reverse complement strand
CGAGAGTGCTTGCAAAGCGGCCTTTGGAGGCAGCCGGGGAGGTCTTCCAGCGGGAGAGGGCCGGTTGTGCTCAGAGGCCCCACAGGCCAGGGGCAGGACCCAGCAGGGCCCCTGCCCCTGGCCAGCCTTGCCCAGACCTTCCTGGCCTCCGGGGGTACTGCCCCAGCAAGGGGCAGGCTGCGGGGACTGGGTCCAGACATGCCCGGGTGCCTCCCCAGGCTCATCCCCGCTGGTGCCTTTCCCCTGGGCCTAGGCCTCGCTTGAGGCCTCCTTGGAGAGGAGGTTGCTGGCAGGGGCTGTCTCCACACTGCAAGGGGCTGGAGCTCAGAGGGCCTCGTCAGAGGGAAGGGACCAGCAAGGGGCTGGATGCCCAAGACCTCTTTGGCCCAGCAGCCTCAGGGCAGCAGGGAGAGCAAGAGGCCCAGTGTGCCCCTAGGTCGGCTCTGCCCCTTCCCACACAGGCGGCCAGCCCAGCAGCTGCCTGACAGACTCTGGCTCCCCCGAGCTCTCTGCCGGTGCAGGGGGCAGGAACAGACGTGTGAATGTGGTTCTGCCTTGGCCTGGGAGTGTGGACCCCCTGCCTGGCCCCCAGGCTCAGGGGCAAGGGCCGGGAGAGAGCACCACCCCGAAGCGCTTTTCTCCCGGGCTTGGGAGCGTTGTGCGCGGCTGGCGGGAACAGCCGGCGAGAGTGCTTGCAAAGCGGCCTTTGGAGGCAGCCGGGGAGGTCTTCCAGCGGGAGAGGGCCGGTTGTGCTCAGAGGCCCCACAGGCCAGGGGCAGGACCCAGCAGGGCCCCTGCCCCTGGCCTGCCTTGCCCAGACCTTCCTGGCCTCCGTGGGTACTGCCCCAGCAAGGGGCAGGCTGCGGGGACTGGGTCCAGACATGCCCGGGCGCCTCCCCAGGCTCATCCCCGCTGGTGCCTTTCCCCTGGGCCTAGGCCTCGCTTGAGGCCTCCTTGGAGAGGAGGTTGCTGGCAGGGGCTGTCTCCACACTGCAAGGGGCTGGAGCTCAGAGGGCCTCGTCAGAGGGAAGGGACCAGCAAGGGGCTGGATGCCCAAGACCTCTTTGGCCCAGCAGCCTCAGGGCAGCAGGGAGAGCAAGAGGCCCAGTGTGCCCCTAGGTCGGCTCTGCCCCTTCCCACACAGGCGGCCAGCCCAGCAGCTGCCTGACAGACTCTGGCTCCCCCGAGCTCTCTGCCGGTGCAGGGGGCAGGAACAGACGTGTGCATGTGGTTCTGCCTTGGCCTGGGAGTGTGGACCCCCTGCCTGGCCCCCAGGCTCAGGGGCAAGGGCCGGGAGAGAGCACCACCCCGAAGCGCTTTTCTCCCGGGCTTGGGAGCGTTGTGCGCGGCTGGCGGGAGCAGCCGGCGAGAGTGCTTGCAAAGCGGCCTTTGGAGGCAGCCGGGGAGGTCTTCCAGCGGGAGAGGGCCGGTTGTGCTCAGAGGCCCCACAGGCCAGGGGCAGGACCCAGCAGGGCCCCTGCCCCTGGCCAGCCTTGCCCAGACCTTCCTGGCCTCCGGGGGTACTGCCCCAGCAAGGGGCAGGCTGCGGGGACTGGGTCCAGACATGCCCGGGTGCCTCCCCAGGCTCATCCCCGCTGGTGCCTTTCCCCTGGGCCTAGGCCTCGCTTGAGGCCTCCTTGGAGAGGAGGTTGCTGGCAGGGGCTGTCTCCACACTGCAAGGGGCTGGAGCTCAGAGGGCCTCGTCAGAGGGAAGGGACCAGCAAGGGGCTGGATGCCCAAGACCTCTTTGGCCCAGCAGCCTCAGGGCAGCAGGGAGAGCAAGAGGCCCAGTGTGCCCCTAGGTCGGCTCTGCCCCTTCCCACACAGGCGGCCAGCCCAGCAGCTGCCTGACAGACTCTGGCTCCCCCGAGCTCTCTGCCGGTGCAGGGGGCAGGAACAGACGTGTGCATGTGGTTCTGCCTTGGCCTGGGAGTGTGGACCCCCTGCCTGGCCCCCAGGCTCAGGGGCAAGGGCCGGGAGAGAGCACCACCCCGAAGCGCTTTTCTCCCGGGCTTGGGAGCGTTGTGCGCGGCTGGCGGGAACAGCCGGCGAGAGTGCTTGCAAAGCGGCCTTTGGAGGCAGCCGGGGAGGTCTTCCAGCGGGAGAGGGCCGGTTGTGCTCAGAGGCCCCACAGGCCAGGGGCAGGACCCAGCAGGGCCCCTGCCCCTGGCCAGCCTTGCCCAGACCTTCCTGGCCTCCGGGGGTACTGCCCCAGCAAGGGGCAGGCTGCGGGGACTGGGTCCAGACATGCCCGGGCGCCTCCCCAGGCTCATCCCCGCTGGTGCCTTTCCCCTGGTCCTAGGCCTCGCTGGAGGCCTCCTTGGAGAGGAGGTTGCTGGCAGGGGCTGTCTCCACACTGCAAGGGGCTCGAGCTCAGAGGGCCTCGTCAGAGGGAAGGGACCAGCAAGGGGCTGGATGCCCAAGACCTCTTTGGCCCAGCAGCCTCAGGGCAGCAGGGAGAGCAAGAGGCCCAGTGTGCCCCTAGGTCGGCTCTGCCCCTTCCCACACAGGCGGCCAGCCCAGCAGCTGCCTGACAGACTCTGGCTCCCCCGAGCTCTCTGCCGGTGCAGGGGGCAGGAACAGACGTGTGAATGTGGTTCTGCCTTGGCCTGGGAGTGTGGACCCCCTGCCTGGCCCCCAGGCTCAGGGGCAAGGGCCGGGAGAGAGCACCACCCCGAAGCGCTTTTCTCCCGGGCTTGGGAGCGTTGTGCGCGGCTGGCGGGAACAGCCGGCGAGAGTGCTTGCAAAGCGGCCTTTGGAGGCAGCCGGGGAGATCTTCCAGCGGGAGAGGGCCGGTTGTGCTCAGAGGCCCCACAGGCCAGGGGCAGGACCCAGCAGGGCCCCTGCCCCTGGCCTGCCTTGCCCAGACCTTCCTGGCCTCCGGGGGTACTGCCCCAGCAAGGGGCAGGCTGCGGGGACTGGGTCCAGACATGCCCGGGCGCCTCCCCAGGCTCATCCCCGCTGGTGCCTTTCCCCTGGGCCTAGGCCTCGCTTGAGGCCTCCTTGGAGAGGAGGTTGCTGGCAGGGGCTGTCTCCACACTGCAAGGGGCTGGAGCTCAGAGGGCCTCGTCAGAGGGAAGGGACCAGCAAGGGGCTGGATGCCCAAGACCTCTTTGGCCCAGCAGCCTCAGGGCAGCAGGGAGAGCAAGAGGCCCAGTGTGCCCCTAGGTCGGCTCTGCCCCTTCCCACACAGGCGGCCAGCCCAGCAGCTGCCTGACAGACTCTGGCTCCCCCGAGCTCTCTGCCGGTGCAGGGGGCAGGAACAGACGTGTGCATGTGGTTCTGCCTTGGCCTGGGGGTGTGGACCCCCTGCCTGGCCCCCAGGCTCAGGGGCAAGGGCCGGGAGAGAGCACCACCCCGAAGCGCTTTTCTCCCGGGCTTGGGAGCGTTGGGCGCGGCTGGCGGGAACAGCCGGCGAGAGTGCTTGCAAAGCGGCCTTTGGAGGCAGCCGGGGAGGTCTTCCAGCGGGAGAGGGCCGGTTGTGCTCAGAGGCCCCACAGGCCAGGGGCAGGACCCAGCAGGGCCCCTGCCCCTGGCCAGCCTTGCCCAGACCTTCCTGGCCTCCGGGGGTACTGCCCCAGCAAGGGGCAGGCTGCGGGGACTGGGTCCAGACATGCCCGGGCGCCTCCCCAGGCTCATCCCCGCTGGTGCCTTTCCCCTGGGCCTAGGCCTCGCTTGAGGCCTCCTTGGAGAGGAGGTTGCTGGCAGGGGCTGTCTCCACACTGCAAGGGGCTGGAGCTCAGAGGGCCTCGTCAGAGGGAAGGGACCAGCAAGGGGCTGGATGCCCAAGACCTCTTTGGCCCAGCAGCCTCAGGGCAGCAGGGAGAGCAAGAGGCCCAGTGTGCCCCTAGGTCGGCTCTGCCCCTTCCCACACAGGCGGCCAGCCCAGCAGCTGCCTGCCAGACTCTGGCTCCCCCGAGCTCTCTGCCGGTGCAGGGGGCAGGAACAGACGTGTGCATGTGGTTCTGCCTTGGCCTGGGAGTGTGAACCCCCTGCCTGGCCCCCAGGCTCAGGGGCAAGGGCCGGGAGAGAGCACCACCCCGAAGCGCTTTTCTCCCGGGCTTGGGAGCGTTGTGCGCGGCTGGCGGGAGCAGCCGGCGAGAGTGCTTGCAAAGCGGCCTTTGGAGGCAGCCGGGGAGGTCTTCCAGCGGGAGAGGGCCGGTTGTGCTCAGAGGCCCCACAGGCCAGGGGCAGGACCCAGCAGGGCCCCTGCCCCTGGCCAGCCTTGCCCAGACCTTCCTGGCCTCCGGGGGTACTGCCCCAGCAAGGGGCAGGCTGCGGGGACTGGGTCCAGACATGCCCGGGCGCCTCCCCAGGCTCATCCCCGCTGGTGCCTTTCCCCTGGGCCTAGGCCTCGCTTGAGGCCTCCTTGGAGAGGAGGTTGCTGGCAGGGGCTGTCTCCACACTGCAAGGGGCTGGAGCTCAGAGGGCCTCGTCAGAGGGAAGGGACCAGCAAGGGGCTGGATGCCCAAGACCTCTTTGGCCCAGCAGCCTCAGGGCAGCAGGGAGAGCAAGAGGCCCAGTGTGCCCCTAGGTCGGCTCTGCCCCTTCCCACACAGGCGGCCAGCCCAGCAGCTGCCTGACAGACTCTGGCTCCCCCGAGCTCTCTGCCGGTGCAGGGGGCAGGAACAGACGTGTGCATGTGGTTCTGCCTTGGCCTGGGAGTGTGGACCCCCTGCCTGGCCCCCAGGCTCAGGGGCAAGGGCCGGGAGAGAGCACCACCCCGAAGCGCTTTTCTCCCGGGCTCGGGAGCGTTGTGCGCGGCTGGCGGGAGCAGCCGGCGAGAGTGCTTGCAAAGCGGCCTTTGGAGGCAGCCGGGGAGGTCTTCCAGCGGGAGAGGGCCGGTTGTGCTCAGAGGCCCCACAGGCCAGGGGCAGGACCCAGCAGGGCCCCTGCCCCTGGCCTGCCTTGCCCAGACCTTCCTGGCCTCCGGGGGTACTGCCCCAGCAAGGGGCAGGCTGCGGGGACTGGGTCCAGACATGCCCGGGCGCCTCCCCAGGCTCATCCCCGCTGGTGCCTTTCCCCTGGGCCTAGGCCTCGCTTGAGGCCTCCTTGGAGAGGAGGTTGCTGGCAGGGGCTGTCTCCACACTGCAAGGGGCTGGAGCTCAGAGGGCCTCGTCAGAGGGAAGGGACCAGCAAGGGGCTGGATGCCCAAGACCTCTTTGGCCCAGCAGCCTCAGGGCAGCAGGGAGAGCAAGAGGCCCAGTGTGCCCCTAGGTCGGCTCTGCCCCTTCCCACACAGGCGGCCAGCCCAGCAGCTGCCTGACAGACTCTGGCTCCCCCGAGCTCTCTGCCGGTGCAGGGGGCAGGAACAGACGTGTGCATGTGGTTCTGCCTTGGCCTGGGAGTGTGGACCCCCTGCCTGGCCCCCAGGCTCAGGGGCAAGGGCCGGGAGAGAGCACCACCCCGAAGCGCTTTTCTCCCGGGCTTGGGAGCGTTGTGCGCGGCTGGCGGGAACAGCCGGCGAGAGTGCTTGCAAAGCGGCCTTTGGAGGCAGCCGGGGAGGTCTTCCAGCGGGAGAGGGCCGGTTGTGCTCAGAGGCCCCACAGGCCAGGGGCAGGACCCAGCAGGGCCCCTGCCCCTGGCCTCCCTTGCCCAGACCTTCCTGGCCTCCGGGGGTACTGCCCCAGCAAGGGGCAGGCTGCGGGGACTGGGTCCAGACATGCCCGGGCGCCTCCCCAGGCTCATCCCCGCTGGTGCCTTTCCCCTGGGCCTAGGCCTCGCTTGAGGCCTCCTTGGAGAGGAGGTTGCTGGCAGGGGCTGTCTCCACACTGCAAGGGGCTGGAGCTCAGAGGGCCTCGTCAGAGGGAAGGGACCAGCAAGGGGCTGGATGCCCAAGACCTCTTTGGCCCAGCAGCCTCAGGGCAGCAGGGAGAGCAAGAGGCCCAGGGTGCCCCTAGGTCGGCTCTGCCCCTTCCCACACAGGCGGCCAGCCCAGCAGCTGCCTGACAGACTCTGGCTCCCCCGAGCTCTCTGCCGGTGCAGGGGGCAGGAACAGACGTGTGCATGTGGTTCTGCCTTGGCCTGGGAGTGTGGACCCCCTGCCTGGCCCCCAGGCTCAGGGGCAAGGGCCGGGAGAGAGCACCACCCCGAAGCGCTTTTCTCCCGGGCTTGGGAGCGTTGGGTGCGGCTGGCGGGAACAGCCGGCGAGAGTGCTTGCAAAGCGGCCTTTGGAGGCAGCCGGGGAGGTCTTCCAGCGGGAGAGGGCCGGTTGTGCTCAGAGGCCCCACAGGCCAGGGGCAGGAACCAGCAGGGCCCCTGCCCCTGGCCAGCCTTGCCCAGACCTTCCTGGCCTCCGGGGGTACTGCCCCAGCAAGGGGCAGGCTGCGGGGACTGGGTCCAGACATGCCCGGGCGCCTCCCCAGGCTCATCCCCGCTGGTGCCTTTCCCCTGGGCCTAGGCCTCGCTTGAGGCCTCCTTGGAGAGGAGGTTGCTGGCAGGGGCTGTCTCCACACTGCAAGGGGCTGGAGCTCAGAGGGCCTCGTCAGAGGGAAGGGACCAGCAAGGGGCTGGATGCCCAAGACCTCTTTGGCCCAGCAGCCTCAGGGCAGCAGGGAGAGCAAGAGGCCCAGTGTGCCCCTAGGTCGGCTCTGCCCCTTCCCACACAGGCGGCCAGCCCAGCAGCTGCCTGACAGACTCTGGCTCCCCCGAGCTCTCTGCCGCTGCAGGGGGCAGGAACAGACGTGTGCATGTGGTTCTGCCTTGGCCTGGGAGTGTGGACCCCCTGCCTGGCCCCCAGGCTCAGGGGCAAGGGCCGGGAGAGAGCACCACCCCGAAGCGCTTTTCTCCCGGGCTTGGGAGCGTTGTGCGCGGCTGGCGGGAACAGCCGGCGAGAGTGCTTGCAAAGCGGCCTTTGGAGGCAGCCGGGGAGGTCTTCCAGCGGGAGAGGGCCGGTTGTGCTCAGAGGCCCCACAGGCCAGGGGCAGGACCCAGCAGGGCCCCTGCCCCTGGCCAGCCTTGCCCAGACCTTCCTGGCCTCCGGGGGTACTGCCCCAGCAAGGGGCAGGCTGCGGGGACTGGGTCCAGACATGCCCGGGCGCCTCCCCAGGCTCATCCCCGCTGGTGCCTTTCCCCTGGGCCTAGGCCTCGCTTGAGGCCTCCTTGGAGAGGAGGTTGCTGGCAGGGGCTGTCTCCACACTGCAAGGTGCTGGAGCTCAAAGGGCCTCGTCAGAGGGAAGGGACCAGCAAGGGGCTGGATGCCCAAGACCTCTTTGGCCCAGCAGCCTCAGGGCAGCAGGGAGAGCAAGAGGCCCAGTGTGCCCCTAGGTCGGCTCTGTCCCTTCCCACACAGGCGGCCAGCCCAGCAGCTGCCTGACAGACTCTGGCTCCCCCCGAGCTCTCTGCCGGTGCAGGGGGCAGGAACAGACGTGTGCATGTGGTTCTGCCTTGGCCTGGGAGTGTGGACCCCCCTGCCTGGCCCCCAGGCTCAGGGGCAAGGGCCGGGAGAGAGCACCACCCCGAAGCGCTTTTCTTCCGGGCTTGGGAGCGTTGTGCGCGGCTGGCGGGAACAGCCGGCGAGAGTGCTTGCAAAGCGGCCTTTGGAGGCAGCCGGGGAGGTCTTCCAGCGGAGAGGGCCGGTTGTGCTCAGAGGCCCCACAGGCCAGGGGCAGGGACCCAGCAGGGCCCCTGCCCCTGGCCAGCCTTGCCCAGACCTTCCTGGCCTCCGGGGGTGCTGCCCCAGCAAGGGGCAGGCTGCGGGGGACTGGGTCCAGACATGCCCGGGCGCCTCCCCAGGCTCATCCCGCTGGTGCCTTTCCCCTGGGCCTAGGCCTCGCTTGAGGCCTCCTTGGAGAGGAGGTTGCTGGCAGGGGCTGTCTCCACACTGCAAGGGGCTGGAGCTCAGAGGGCCTCGTCAGAGGGAAGGGACCAGCAAGGGGCTGGATGCCCAAGACCTCTTTGGCCAGCAGCCTCAGGGCAGCAGGGAGAGCAAGAGGCCCAGTGTGCCCCTAGGTCGGCTCTGCCCCTTCCCACACAGGCGGCCAGCCCAGCAGCTGCCTGACAGACTCTGGCTCCCCCGAGCTCTCTGCCGGTGCAGGGGGCAGGAACAGACGTGTGCATGTGGTTCTGCCTTGGCCTGGGAGTGTGGACCCCCTGCCTGGCCCCCAGGCTCAGGGGCAAGGGCCGGGGAGAGAGCACCACCCGGAAGCGCTTTTCTCCCGGGCTTGGGAGCGTTGTGCGCGGCTGGCGGGAACAGCCGGCGAGAGTGCTTGCAAAGCGGCCTTTGGAGGCAGCCGGGGAGGTCTTCCAGCGGGAGAGGGCCGGTTGTGCTCAGAGGCCCCACAGGCCAGGGGCAGGACCCAGCAGGGCCCCTGCCCCTGGCCAGCCTTGCCAGACCTTCCTGGCCTCCGGGGGTACTGCCCCAGCAAGGGGGCAGGCTGCGGGGACTGGGTCCAGACATGCCCGGGCGCCTCCCCAGGCTCATCCCCGCTGGTGCCTTTCCCCTGGGCCTAGGCCTCGCTTGAGGCCTCCTTGGAGAGGAGGTTGCTGGCAGGGGCTGTCTCCACAC
The DNA here is from genome assembly GCF_910594005.1 of Cervus elaphus. Classification (NCBI taxonomy): domain Eukaryota; kingdom Metazoa; phylum Chordata; class Mammalia; order Artiodactyla; family Cervidae; genus Cervus; species Cervus elaphus. The sequence goes on along the minus strand of NW_025316696.1, from coordinate 591,494 downwards.
TGCAAGGGGCTGGAGCTCAGAGGGCCTCGTCAGAGGGAAGGGACCAGCAAGGGGCTGGATGCCCAAGACCACTTTGGCCCAGCAGCCTCAGGGCAGCAGGGGAGAGCAAGAGGCCCAGTGTGCCCCTAGGTCGGCTCTGCCCCTTCCCACACAGGCGGCCAGCCCAGCAGCTGCCTGACAGACTCTGGCTCCCCCGAGCTCTCTGCCGGTGCAGGGGGCAGGAACAGACGTGTGAATGTGGTTCTGCCTTGGCCTGGGAGTGTGGACCCCCTGCCTGGCCCCCAGGCTCAGGGGCAAGGGCCGGGAGGAGAGCACCACCCCGAAGCGCTTTTCTCCCGGGCTTGGGAGCGTTGTGCGCGGCTGGCGGGAACAGCCGGCGAGAGTGCTTGCAAAGCGGCCTTTGGAGGCAGCCGGGGAGGTCTTCCAGCGGGAGAGGGCCGGTTGTGCTCAGAGGCCCCACAGGCCAGGGGCAGGACCCAGCAGGGCCCCTGCCCCTGGCCAGCCTTGCCCAGACCTTCCTGGCCTCCGGGGGTACTGCCCCAGCAAGGGGCAGGCTGCGGGGACTGGGTCCAGACATGCCCGGGCGCCTCCCCAGGCTCATCCCCGCTGGTGCCTTTCCCCTGGGCCTAGGCCTCGCTTGAGGCCTCCTTGGAGAGGAGGTTGCTGGCAGGGGCTGTCTCCACACTGCAAGGGGCTGGAGCTCAGAGGGCCTCGTCAGAGGGAAGGGACCAGCAAGGGGCTGGATGCCCAAGACCTCTTTGGCCCAGCAGCCTCAGGGCAGCAGGGAGAGCAAGAGGCCCAGTGTGCCCCTAGGTCGGCTCTGCCCCTTCCCACACAGGCGGCCAGCCCAGCAGCTGCCTGACAGACTCTGGCTCCCCCGAGCTCTCTGCCGGTGCAGGGGGCAGGAACAGACGTGTGCATGTGCTTCTGCCTTGGCCTGGGAGTGTGGACCCCCTGCCTGGCCCCCAGGCTCAGGGGCAAGGGCCGGGAGAGAGCACCACCCGGAAGCGCTTTTCTCCCGGGCTTGGGAGCGTTGGGCGCGGCTGGCGGGAACAGCCGGCGAGAGTGCTTGCAAAGCGGCCTTTGGAGGCAGCCGGGGAGGTCTTCCAGCGGGAGAGGGCCGGTTGTGCTCAGAGGCCCCACAGGCCAGGGGCAGGACCCAGCAGGGCCCCTGCCCCTGGCCAGCCTTGCCCAGACCTTCCTGGCCTCCGGGGGTACTGCCCCAGCAAGGGGCAGGCTGCGGGGACTGGGTCCAGACATGCCCGGGCGCCTCCCCAGGCTCATCCCCGCTGGTGCCTTTCCCCTGGGCCTAGGCCTCGCTTGAGGCCTCCTTGGAGAGGAGGTTGCTGGCAGGGGCTGTCTCCACACTGCAAGGGGCTGGAGCTCAGAGGGCCTCGTCAGAGGGAAGGGACCAGCAAGGGGCTGGATGCCCAAGACCTCTTTGGCCCAGCAGCCTCAGGGCAGCAGGGAGAGCAAGAGGCCCAGTGTGCCCCTAGGTCGGCTCTGCCCCTTCCCACACAGGCGGCCAGCCCAGCAGCTGCCTGACAGACTCTGGCTCCCCCGAGCTCTCTGCCGGTGCAGGGGGCAGGAACAGACGTGTGCATGTGGTTCTGCCTTGGCCTGGGAGTGTGGACCCCCTGCTTGGCCCCCAGGCTCAGGGGCAAGGGCCGGGAGAGAGCACCCCCGGAAGCGCTTTTCTCCCGGGCTTGGGAGCGTTGGGCGCGGCTGGCGGGAACAGCCGGCGAGAGTGCTTGCAAAGCGGCCTTTGGAGGCAGCCGGGGAGGTCTTCCAGCGGGAGAGGGCCAGTTGTGCTCAGAGGCCCCACAGGCCAGGGGCAGGACCCAGCAGGGCCCCTGCCCCTGGCCAGCCTTGCCCAGACCTTCCTGGCCTCCGGGGGTACTGCCCCAGCAAGGGGCAGGCTGCGGGGACTGGGTCCAGACATGCCCGGGCGCCTCCCCAGGCTCATCCCCGCTGGTGCCTTTCCCCTGGGCCTAGGCCTCGCTTGAGGCCTCCTTGGAGAGGAGGTTGCTGGCAGGGGCTGTCTCCACACTGCAAGGGGCTGGAGCTCAGAGGGCCTCGTCAGAGGGAAGGGACCAGCAAGGGGCTGGATGCCCAAGACCTCTTTGGCCCAGCAGCCTCAGGGCAGCAGGGAGAGCAAGAGGCCCAGTGTGCCCCTAGGTCGGCTCTGCCCCTTCCCACACAGGCGGCCAGCCCAGCAGCTGCCTGACAGACTCTGGCTCCCCCGAGCTCTCTGCCGGTGCAGGGGGCAGGAACAGACGTGTGCATGTGGTTCTGCCTTGGCCTGGGAGTGTGAACCCCCCTGCCTGGCCCCCAGGCTCAGGGGCAAGGGCCGGAGAGAGAGCACCACCCCGAAGCGCTTTTCTCCCGGGCTTGGGAGCGTTGTGCGCGGCTGGCGGGAGCAGCCGGCGAGAGTGCTTGCAAAGCGGCCTTTGGAGGCAGCCGGGGAGGTCTTCCAGCGGGAGAGGGCCGGTTGTGCTCGAGAGGCCCCACAGGCCAGGGGCAGGACCCCAGCAGGGCCCCTGCCCCTGGCCAGCCTTGCCCAGACCTTCCTGGCCTCCGGGGGTACTGCCCCAGGCAAGGGGCAGGCTGCGGGGACTGGGTCCAGACATGCCCGGGCGCCTCCCCAGGCTCATCCCCGCTGGTGCCTTTCCCCTGGGCCTAGGCCTCGCTTGAGGCCTCCTTGGAGAGGAGGTTTGCTGGCAGGGGCTGTCTCCACACTGCAAGGGGCTGGAGCTCAGAGGGCCTCGTCAGAGGGAAGGGACCAGCAAGGGGCTGGATGCCCAAGACCTCTTTGGCCCAGCAGCCTCAGGGCAGCAGGGAGAGCAAGAGGCCCCAGTGTGCCCCTAGGTCGGCTCTGCCCCTTCCCACACAGGCGGCCAGCCCAGCAGCTGCCTGACAGACTCTGGCTCCCCCGAGCTCTCTGCCGGTGCAGGGGGCAGGAACAGACGTGTGCATGTGGTTCTGCCTTGGCCTGGGAGTGTGGAACCCCCCTGCCTGGCCCCCAGGCTCAGGGGCAAGGGCCGGGAGAGAGCACCACCCGGAAGCGCTTTTCTCCCGGGCTTGGGAGCGTTGTGCGCGGCTGGCGGGAACAGCCGGCGAGAGTGCTTGCAAAGCGGCCTTTGGAGGCAGCCGGGGAGGTCTTCCAGCGGGAGAGGGCCGGTTGTGCTCAGAGGCCCCACAGGCCAGGGGCAGGGGCCCTGCTGGGTCCTGCCCCTGGCCAGCCTTGCCCAGACCTTCCTGGCCTCCGGGGGTACTGCCCCAGCAAGGGGCAGGCTGCGGGGGACTGGGTCCAGACATGCCCGGGCGCCTCCCCAGGCTCATCCCCGCTGGTGCCTTTCCCCTCGGGCCTAGGCCTCGCTGGAGGCCTCCTTGGAGAGGAGGTTGCTGGCAGGGGCTGTCTCCACACTGCAAGGGGCTGGAGCTCAGAGGGCCTCGTCAGAGGGAAGGGACCAGCAAGGGGCTGGATGCCCAAGACCTCTTTGGCCCAGCAGCTCAGGGCAGCAGGGAGAGCAAGAGGCCCAGTGTGCCCCTAGGTCGGCTCTGCCCCTTCCCACACAGGCGGCCAGCCCAGCAGCTGCCTGACAGACTCTGGCTCCCCCGAGCTCTCTGCCGGTGCAGGGGGCAGGAACAGACGTGTGAATGTGGTTCTGCCTTGGCCTGGGAGTGTGGACCCCCTGCCTGGCCCCCAGGCTCAGGGGCAAGGGCCGGGAGAGAGCACCACCCCGAAGCGCTTTTCTCCCGGGCTTGGGAGCGTTGTGCGCGGCTGGCGGGAACAGCCGGCGAGAGTGCTTGCAAAGCGGCCTTTGGAGGCAGCCGGGGAGGTCTTCCAGCGGGAGAGGGCCGGTTGTGCTCAGAGGCCCCACAGCCAGGGGCAGGACCCAGCAGGGCCCCTGCCCCTGGCCTGCCTTGCCCAGACCCTTCCTGGCCTCCGGGGGTACTGCCCCAGCAAGGGGCAGCTGCGGGGACTGGGTCCAGACATGCCCGGGGCGCCTCCCCAGGCTCATCCCCGCTGGTGCCTTTCCCCTGGGCTAGGCCTCGCTTGAGGCCTCCTTGGAGAGGAGGTTGCTGGCAGGGGCTGTCTCCACACTGCAAGGGGCTGGAGCTCAGAGGGCCTCGTCAGAGGGAAGGGACCAGCAAGGGGCTGGATGCCCAAGACCTCTTTGGCCCAGCAGCCTCAGGGCAGCAGGGGAGAGCAAGAGGCCCAGTGTGCCCCTAGGTCGGCTCTGCCCCTTCCCACACAGGCGGCCAGCCCCAGCAGCTGCCTGACAGACTCTGGCTCCCCCGAGCTCTCTGCCGGTGCAGGGGGCAGGAACAGACGTGTGCATGTGGTTCTGCCTTGGCCTGGGAGTGTGGACCCCACTGCCTGGCCCCCAGGCTCAGGGGCAAGGGCCGGAGAGAGCACCACCCGGAAGCGCTTTTCTCCCGGGCTTGGGAGCGTTGGGCGCGGCTGGCGGGAACAGCCGGCGAGAGTGCTTGCAAAGCGGCCTTTGGAGGCAGCCGGGGAGGTCTTCCAGCGGGAGAGGGCCGGTTGTGCTCAGAGGCCCCACAGGCCAGGGGCAGGACCCAGCAGGGGCCCCTGCCCCTGGCCAGCCTTGCCCAGACCTTCCTGGCCTCCGGGGGTACTGCCCCAGCAAGGGGGCAGGCTGCGGGGACTGGGTCCAGACATGCCCGGGCGCCTCCCCAGGCTCATCCCCGCTGGTGCCTTTCCCCTGGGCCTAGGCCTCGCTTGAGGCCTCCTTGGAGAGGAGGTTGCTGGCAGGGGCTGTCTCCACACTGCAAGGGGCTGGAGCTCAGAGGGCCTCGTCAGAGGGAAGGGACCAGCAAGGGGCTGGATGCCCAAGACCTCTTTGGCCCAGCAGCCTCAGGGCAGCAGGGAGAGCAAGAGGCCCAGTGTGCCTCTAGGTCGGCTCTGCCCCTTCCCACACAGGCGGCCAGCCCAGCAGCTGCCTGCCAGACTCTGGCTCCCCCGAGCTCTCTGCCGGTGCAGGGGGCAGGAACAGACGTGTGCATGTGGTTCTGCCTTGGCCTGGGAGTGTGAACCCCCTGCCTGGCCCCCAGGCTCAGGGGCAAGGGCCGGGAGAGAGCACCACCCCGAAGCGCTTTTCTCCCGGTGGGAGCGTTGTGCGCGGCTGGCGGGAACAGCCGGAGAGAGTGCTTGCAAAGCGGCCTTTGGAGGCAGCCGGGGAGGTCTTCCAGCGGGAGAGGGCCGGTTGTGCTCAGAGGCCCCACAGGCCAGGGGCAGGACCCAGCAGGGCCCCTGCCCCTGGCCTGCCTTGCCCAGACCTTCCTGGCCTCCGGGGGTACTGCCCCAGCAAGGGGCAGGCTGCGGGGACTGGGTCCAGACATGCCCGGGCGCCTCCCCAGGCTCATCCCCGCTGGTGCCTTTCCCCTGGGCCTAGGCCTCGCTTGAGGCCTCCTTGGAGAGGAGGTTGCTGCCAGGGGCTGTCTCCACACTGCAAGGGGCTGGAGCTCAGAGGGCCTCGTCAGAGGGAAGGGACCAGCAAGGGGCTGGATGCCCAAGACCTCTTTGGCCCAGCAGCCTCAGGGCACCAGGGAGAGCAAGAGGCCCAGTGTGCCCCTAGGTCGGCTCTGCCCCTTCCCACACAGGCGGCCAGCCCAGCAGCTGCCTGACAGACTCTGGCTCCCCCGAGCTCTCTGCCGGTGCAGGGGGCAGGAACAGACGTGTGCATGTGGTTCTGCCTTGGCCTGGGAGTGTGGACCCCCTGCCTGGCCCCCAGGCTCAGGGGCAAGGGCCGGGAGAGAGCAGCACCCCGAAGCGCTTTTCTCCCGGGCTTGGGAGCGTTGGGCGCGGCTGGCGGGAACAGCCGGCGAGAGTGCTTGCAAAGCGGCCTTTGGAGGCAGCCGGGGAGGTCTTCCAGCGGGAGAGGGCCGGTTGTGCTCAGAGGCCCCACAGGCCAGGGGCAGGACCCAGCAGGGCCCCTGCCCCTGGCCAGCCTTGCCCAGACCTTCCTGGCCTCCGGGGGTACTGCCCCAGCAAGGGGCAGGCTGCGGGGACTGGGTCCAGACATGCCCGGGCGCCTCCCCAGGCTCATCCCCGCTGGTGCCTTTCCCCTGGGCCTAGGCCTCGCTTGAGGCCTCCTTGGAGAGGAGGTTGCTGGCAGGGGCTGTCTCCACACTGCAAGGGGCTGGAGCTCAGAGGGCCTCGTCAGAGGGAAGGGACCAGCAAGGGGCTGGATGCCCAAGACCTCTTTGGCCCAGCAGCCTCAGGGCAGCAGGGAGAGCAAGAGGCCCAGTGTGCCCCTAGGTCGGCTCTGACCCTTCCCACACAGGCGGCCAGCCCAGCAGCTGCCTGACAGACTCTGGCTCCCCCGAGCTCTCTGCCGGTGCAGGGGGCAGGAACAGACGTGTGCATGTGGTTCTGCCTTGGCCTGGGAGTGTGAACCCCCTGCCTGGCCCCCAGGCTCAGGGGCAAGGGCCGGGAGAGAGCACCACCCCGAAGCGCTTTTCTCCCGGGCTTGGGAGCGTTGTGCGCGGCTGGCGGGAGCAGCCGGCGAGAGTGCTTGCAAAGCGGCCTTTGGAGGCAGCCGGGGAGGTCTTCCAGCGGGAGAGGGCCGGTTGTGCTCAGAGGCCCCACAGGCCAGGGGCAGGACCCAGCAGGGCCCCTGCCCCTGGCCAGCCTTGCCCAGACCCTCCTGGCCTCCGGGGGTACTGCCCCAGCAAGGGGCAGGCTGCGGGGACTGGGTCCAGACATGCCCGGGCGCCTCCCCAGGCTCATCCCCGCTGGTGCCTTTCCCCTGGGCCTAGGCCTCGCTTGAGGCCTCCTTGGAGAGGAGGTTGCTGGCAGGGTCTGTCTCCACACTGCAAGGGGCTGGAGCTCAGAGGGCCTCGTCAGAGGGAAGGGACCAGCAAGGGGCTGGATGCCCAAGACCTCTTTGGCCCAGCAGCCTCAGGGCAGCAGGGAGAGCAAGAGGCCCAGTGTGCCCCTAGGTCGGCTCTGCCCCTTCCCACACAGGCGGCCAGCCCAGCAGCTGCCTGACAGACTCTGGCTCCCCCGAGCTCTCTGCCGGTGCAGGGGGCAGGAACAGACGTGTGCATGTGGTTCTGCCTTGGCCTGGGAGTGTGGACCCCCTGCCTGGCCCCCAGGCTCAGGGGCAAGGGCCGGGAGAGAGCACCACCCCGAAGCGCTTTTCTCCCGGGCTCGGGAGCGTTGTGCGCGGCTGGCGGGAGCAGCCGGCGAGAGTGCTTGCAAAGCGGCCTTTGGAGGCAGCCGGGGAGGTCTTCCAGCGGGAGAGGGCCGGTTGTGCTCAGAGGCCCCACAGGCCAGGGGCAGGACCCAGCAGGGCCCCTGCCCCTGGCCAGCCTTGCCCAGACCTTCCTGGCCTCCGGGGGTACTGCCCCAGCAAGGGGCAGGCTGCGGGGACTGGGTCCAGACATGCCCGGGCGCCTCCCCAGGCTCATCCCCGCTGGTGCCTTTCCCCTGGGCCTAGGCCTCGCTTGAGGCCTCCTTGGAGAGGAGGTTGCTGGCAGGGGCTGTCTCCACACTGCAAGGGGCTGGAGCTCAGAGGGCCTCGTCAGAGGGAAGGGACCAGCAAGGGGCTGGATGCCCAAGACCTCTTTGGCCCAGCAGCCTCAGGGCAGCAGGGAGAGCAAGAGGCCCAGTGTGCCCCTAGGTCGGCTCTGCCCCTTCCCACACAGGCGGCCAGCCCAGCAGCTGCCTGACAGACTCTGGCTCCCCCGAGCTCTCTGCCGGTGCAGGGGGCAGGAACAGACGTGTGCATGTGGTTCTGCCTTGGCCTGGGAGTGTGAACCCCCTGCCTGGCCCCCAGGCTCAGGGGCAAGGGCCGGGAGAGAGCACCACCCCAAAGCGCTTTTCTCCCGGGCTTGGGAGCGTTGTGCGCGGCTGGCGGGAACAGCCGGCGAGAGTGCTTGCAAAGCGGCCTTTGGAGGCAGCCGGGGAGGTCTTCCAGCGGGAGAGGGCCGGTTGTGCTCAGAGGCCCCACAGGCCAGGGGCAGGACCCAGCAGGGCCCCTGCCCCTGGCCTGCCTTGCCCAGACCTTCCTGGCCTCCGGGGGTACTGCCCCAGCAAGGGGCAGGCTGCGGGGACTGGGTCCAGACATGCCCGGGCGCCTCCCCAGGCTCATCCCCGCTGGTGCCTTTCCCCTGGGCCTAGGCCTCGCTTGAGGCCTCCTTGGAGAGGAGGTTGCTGGCAGGGGCTGTCTCCACACTGCAAGGTGCTGGAGCTCAGAGGGCCTCGTCAGAGGGAAGGGACCAGCAAGGGGCTGGATGCCCAAGACCTCTTTGGCCCAGCAGCCTCAGGGCAGCAGGGAGAGCAAGAGGCCCAGTGTGCCCCTAGGTCGGCTCTGCCCCTTCCCACACAGGCGGCCAGCCCAGCAGCTGCCTGACAGACTCTGGCCTCCCCGAACTCTCTGCCGGTGCAGGGGGCAGGAACAGACGTGTGCATGTGGTTCTGCCTTGGCCTGGGAGTGTGGACCCCCTGCCTGGCCCCCAGGCTCAGGGGCAATGGCCGGGAGAGAGCACCACCCCGAAGCGCTTTTCTCCTGGGCTTGGGAGCGTTGTGCGCGGCTGGCGGGAACAGCCGGCGAGAGTGCTTGCAAAGCGGCCTTTGGAGGCAGCCGGGGAGGTCTTCCAGCGGGAGAGGGCCGGTTGTGCTCAGAGGCCCCACAGGCCAGGGGCAGGACCCAGCAGGGCCCCTGCCCCTGGCCTGCCTTGCCCAGACCTTCCTGGCCTCCGGGGGTACTGCCCCAGCAAGGGGCAGGCTGCGGGGACTGGGTCCAGACATGCCCGGGCGCCTCCCCAGGCTCATTCCCGCTGGTGCCTTTCCCCTGGGCCTAGGCCTCGCTTGAGGCCTCCTTGGAGAGGAGGTTGCTGGCAGGGGCTGTCTCCACACTGCAAGGGGCTGGAGCTCAGAGGGCCTCATCAGAGGGAAGGGACCAGCAAGGGGCTGGATGCCCAAGACCTCTTTGGCCCAGCAGCCTCAGGGCAGCAGGGAGAGCAAGAGGCCCAGTGTGCCCCTAGGTCGGCTCTGCCCCTTCCCACACAGGCGGCCAGCCCAGCAGCTGCCTGACAGACTCTGGCTCCCCCGAGCTCTCTGCCGGTGCAGGGGGCAGGAACAGACGTGTGCATGTGGTTCTGCCTTGGCCTGGGAGTGTGGACCCCCTGCCTGGCCCCCAGGCTCAGGGGCAAGGGCCGGGAGAGAGCACCACCCCGAAGCGCTTTTCTCCCGGGCTTGGGAGCGTTGGGCGCGGCTGGCGGGAACAGCCGGCGAGAGTGCTTGCAAAGCGGCCTTTGGAGGCAGCCGGGGAGGTCTTCCAGCGGGAGACGGCCGGTTGTGCTCAGAGGCCCCACAGGCCAGGGGCAGGACCCAGCAGGGCCCCTGCCCCTGGCCAGCCTTGCCCAGACCTTCCTGGCCTCCGGGGGTACTGCCCCAGCAAGGGGCAGGCTGCGGGGACTGGGTCCAGACATGCCCGGGCGCCTCCCCAGGCTCATCCCCGCTGGTGCCTTTCCCCTGGGCCTAGGCCTCGCTTGAGGCCTCCTTGGAGAGGAGGTTGCTGGCAGGGGCTGTCTCCACACTGCAAGGGGCTGGAGCTCAGAGGGCCTCGTCAGAGGGAAGGGACCAGCAAGGGGCTGGATGCCCAAGACCTCTTTGGCCCAGCAGCCTCAGGGCAGCAGGGAGAGCAAGAGGCCCAGTGTGCCCCTAGGTCGGCTCTGCCCCTTCCCACACAGGCGGCCAGCCCAGCAGCTGCCTGACAGACTCTGGCTCCCCCGAGCTCTCTGCCGCTGCAGGGGGCAGGAACAGACGTGTGCATGTGGTTCTGCCTTGGCCTGGGAGTGTGAACCCCCTGCCTGGCCCCCAGGCTCAGGGGCAAGGGCCGGGAGAGAGCACCACCCCGAAGCGCTTTTCTCCCGGGCTTGGGAGCGTTGTGCGCGGCTGGCGGGAGCAGCCGGCGAGAGTGCTTGCAAAGCGGCCTTTGGAGGCAGCCGGGGAGGTCTTCCAGCGGGAGAGGGCCGGTTGTGCTCAGAGGCCCCACAGGCCAGGGGCAGGACCCAGCAGGGCACCTGCCCCTGGCCAGCCTTGCCCAGACCTTCCTGGCCTCCGGGGGTACTGCCCCAGCAAGGGGCAGGCTGCGGGGACTGGGTCCAGACATGCCCGGGCGCCTCCCCAGGCTCATCCCCGCTGGTGCCTTTCCCCTGGGCCTAGGCCTCGCTTGAGGCCTCCTTGGAGAGGAGGTTGCTGGCAGGGGCTGTCTCCACACTGCAAGGGGCTGGAGCTCAGAGGGCCTCGTCAGAGGGAAGGGACCAGCAAGGGGCTGGATGCCCAAGACCTCTTTGGCCCAGCAGCCTCAGGGCAGCAGGGAGAGCAAGAGGCCCAGTGTGCCCCTAGGTCGGCTCTGCCCCTTCCCACACAGGCGGCCAGCCCAGCAGCTGCCTGACAGACTCTGGCTCCCCCGAGCTCTCTGCCGGTGCAGGGTGCAGGAACAGACGTGTGCATGTGGTTCTGCCTTGGCCTGGGAGTGTGGACCCCCTGCCTGGCCCCCAGGCTCAGGGGCAAGGGCCGGGAGAGAGCACCACCCCGAAGCGCTTTTCTCCCGGGCTCGGGAGCGTTGTGCGCGGCTGGCGGGAGCAGCCGGCGAGAGTGCTTGCAAAGCGGCCTTTGGAGGCAGCCGGGGAGGTCTTCCAGCGGGAGAGGGCCGGTTGTGCTCAGAGGCCCCACAGGCCAGGGGCAGGACCCAGCAGGGCCCCTGCCCCTGGCCAGCCTTGCCCAGACCTTCCTGGCCTCCGGGGGTACTGCCCCAGCAAGGGGCAGGCTGCGGGGACTGGGTCCAGACATGCCCGGGCGCCTCCCCAGGCTCATCCCCGCTGGTGCCTTTCCCCTGGGCCTAGGCCTCGCTTGAGGCCTCCTTGGAGAGGAGGTTGCTGGCAGGGGCTGTCTCCACACTGCAAGGGGCTGGAGCTCAGAGGGCCTCGTCAGAGGGAAGGGACCAGCAAGGGGCTGGATGCCCAAGACCTCTTTGGCCCAGCAGCCTCAGGGCAGCAGGGAGAGCAAGAGGCCCAGTGTGCCCCTAGGTCGGCTCTGCCCCTTCCCACACAGGCGGCCAGCCCAGCAGCTGCCTGACAGACTCTGGCTCCCCCGAGCTCTCTGCCGGTGCAGGGGGCAGGAACAGACGTGTGCATGTGGTTCTGCCTTGGCCTGGGAGTGTGGACCCCCTGCCTGGCCCCCAGGCTCAGGGGCAAGGGCCGGGAGAGAGCCCCACCCCGAAGCGCTTTTCTCCCGGGCTCGGGAGCGTTGTGCGCGGCTGGCGGGAGCAGCCGGCGAGAGTGCTTGCAAAGCGGCCTTTGGAGGCAGCCGGGGAGGTCTTCCAGCGGGAGAGGGCCGGTTGTGCTCAGAGGCCCCACAGGCCAGGGGCAGGACCCAGCAGGGCCCCTGCCCCTGGCCAGCCTTGCCCAGACCTTCCTGGCCTCCGGGGGTACTGCCCCAGCAAGGGGCAGGCTGCGGGGACTGGGTCCAGACATGCCCGGGCGCCTCCCCAGGCTCATCCCCGCTGGTGCCTTTCCCCTGGGCCTAGGCCTCGCTTGAGGCCTCCTTGGAGAGGAGGTTGCTGGCAGGGGCTGTCTCCACACTGCAAGGGGCTGGAGCTCAGAGGGCCTCGTCAGAGGGAAGGGACCAGCAAGGGGCTGGATGCCCAAGACCTCTTTGGCCCAGCAGCCTCAGGGCAGCAGGGAGAGCAAGAGGCCCAGTGTGCCCCTAGGTCGGCTCTGCCCCTTCCCACACAGGCGGCCAGCCCAGCAGCTGCCTGACAGACTCTGGCTCCCCCGAGCTCTCTGCCGGTGCAGGGGGCAGGAACAGACGTGTGCATGTGGTTCTGCCTTGGCCTGGGAGTGTGAACCCCCTGCCTGGCCCCCAGGCTCAGGGGCAAGGGCCGGGAGAGAGCACCACCCCGAAGCGCTTTTCTCCCGGGCTTGGGAGCGTTGTGCGCGGCTGGCGGGAGCAGCCGGCGAGAGTGCTTGCAAAGCGGCCTTTGGAGGCAGCCGGGGAGGTCTTCCAGCGGGAGAGGGCCGGTTGTGCTCAGAGGCCCCACAGGCCAGGGGCAGGACCCAGCAGGGCCCCTGGCCCTGGCCAGCCTTGCCCAGACCTTCCTGGCCTCCGGGGGTACTGCCCCAGCAAGGGGCAGGCTGCGGGGACTGGGTCCAGACATGCCCGGGCGCCTCCCCAGGCTCATCCCCGCTGGTGCCTTTCCCCTGGGCCTAGGCCTCGCTTGAGGCCTCCTTGGAGAGGAGGTTGCTGGCAGGGGCTGTCTCCACACTGCAAGGGGCTGGAGCTCAGAGGGCCTCGTCAGAGGGAAGGGACCAGCAAGGGGCTGGATGCCCAAGACCTCTTTGGCCCAGCAGCCTCAGGGCAGCAGGGAGAGCAAGAGGCCCAGTGTGCCCCTAGGTCGGCTCTGCCCCTTCCCACACAGGCGGCCAGCCCAGCAGCTGCCTGACAGACTCTGGCTCCCCCGAGCTCTCTGCCGGTGCAGGGGGCAGGAACAGACGTGTGCATGTGGTTCTGCCTTGGCCTGGGAGTGTGGACCCCCTGCCTGGCCCCCAGGCTCAGGGGCAAGGGCCGGGAGAGAGCACCACCCCGAAGCGCTTTTCTCCCGGGCTCGGGAGCGTTGTGCGCGGCTGGCGGGAGCAGCCGGCGAGAGTGCTTGCAAAGCGGCCTTTGGAGGCAGCCGGGGAGGTCTTCCAGCGGGAGAGGGCCGGTTGTGCTCAGAGGCCCCACAGGCCAGGGGCAGGACCCAGCAGGGCCCCTGCCCCTGGCCAGCCTTGCCCAGACCTTCCTGGCCTCCGGGGGTACTGCCCCAGCAAGGGGCAGGCTGCGGGGACTGGGTCCAGACATGCCCGGGCGCCTCCCCAGGCTCATCCCCGCTGGTGCCTTTCCCCTGGGCCTAGGCCTCGCTTGAGGCCTCCTTGGAGAGGAGGTTGCTGGCAGGGGCTGTCTCCACACTGCAAGGGGCTGGAGCTCAGAGGGCCTCGTCAGAGGGAAGGGACCAGCAAGGGGCTGGATGCCCAAGACCTCTTTGGCCCAGCAGCCTCAGGGCACCAGGGAGAGCAAGAGGCCCAGTGTGCCCCTAGGTCGGCTCTGCCCCTTCCCACACAGGCGGCCAGCCCAGCAGCTGCCTGACAGACTCTGGCTCCCCCGAGCTCTCTGCCGGTGCAGGGGGCAGGAACAGACGTGTGCATGTGGTTCTGCCTTGGCCTGGGAGTGTGGACCCCCTGCCTGGCCCCCAGGCTCAGGGGCAAGGGCCGGGAGAGAGCACCACCCCGAAGCGCTTTTCTCCCGGGCTTGGGAGCGTTGTGCGCGGCTGGCGGGAACAGCCGGCGAGAGTGCTTGCAAAGCGGCCTTTGGAGGCAGCCGGGGAGGTCTTCCAGCGGGAGAGGGCCGGTTGTGCTCAGAGGCCCCACAGGCCAGGGGCAGGACCCAGCAGGGCCCCTGCCCCTGGCCTGCCTTGCCCAGACCTTCCTGGCCTCCGGGGGTACTGCCCCAGCAAGGGGCAGGCTGCGGGGACTGGGTCCAGACATGCCCGGGCGCCTCCCCAGGCTCATCCCCGCTGGTGCCTTTCCCCTGGGCCTAGGCCTCGCTTGAGGCCTCCTTGGAGAGGAGGTTGCTGGCAGGGGCTGTCTCCACACTGCAAGGGGCTGGAGCTCAGAGGGCCTCGTCAGAGGGAAGGGACCAGCAAGGGGCTGGATGCCCAAGACCTCTTTGGCCCAGCAGCCTCAGGGCAGCAGGGAGAGCAAGAGGCCCAGTGTGCCCCTAGGTCGGCTCTGCCCCTTCCCACACAGGCGGCCAGCCCAGCAGCTGCCTGACAGACTCTGGCCTCCCCGAACTCTCTGCCGGTGCAGGGGGCAGGAACAGACGTGTGCATGTGGTTCTGCCTTGGCCTGGGAGTGTGGACCCCCTGCCTGGCCCCCAGGCTCAGGGGCAAGGGCCGGGAGAGAGCACCACCCCGAAGCGCTTTTCTCCCGGGCTTGGGAGCGTTGTGCGCGGCTGGCGGGAACAGCCGGCGAGAGTGCTTGCAAAGCGGCCTTTGGAGGCAGCCGGGGAGGTCTTCCAGCGGGAGAGGGCCGGTTGTGCTCAGAGGCCCCACAGGCCAGGGGCAGGACCCAGCAGGGCCCCTGCCCCTGGCCAGCCTTGCCCAGACCTTCCTGGCCTCCGGGGGTACTGCCCCAGCAAGGGGCAGGCTGCGGGGACTGGGTCCAGACATGCCCGGGCGCCTCCCCAGGCTCATCCCCGCTGGTGCCTTTCCCCTGGGCCTAGGCCTCGCTTGAGGCCTCCTTGGAGAGGAGGTTGCTGGCAGGGGCTGTCTCCACACTGCAAGGGGCTGGAGCTCAGAGGGCCTCGTCAGAGGGAAGGGACCAGCAAGGGGCTGGATGCCCAAGACCTCTTTGGCCCAGCAGCCTCAGGGCAGCAGGGAGAGCAAGAGGCCCAGTGTGCCCCTAGGTCGGCTCTGCCCGTTCCCACACAGGCGGCCAGCCCAGCAGCTGCCTGACAGACTCTGGCTCCCCCGAACTCTCTGCCGGTGCAGGGGGCAGGAACAGACGTGTGCATGTGGTTCTGCCTTGGCCTGGGAGTGTGGACCCCCTGCCTGGCCCCCAGGCTCAGGGGCAAGGGCCGGGAGAGAGCACCACCCCGAAGCGCTTTTCTCCTGGGCTTGGGAGCGTTGTGCGCGGCTGGCGGGAACAGCCGGCGAGAGTGCTTGCAAAGCGGCCTTTGGAGGCAGCCGGGGAGGTCTTCCAGCGGGAGAGGGCCGGTTGTGCTCAGAGGCCCCACAGGCCAGGGGCAGGACCCAGCAGGGCCCCTGCCCCTGGCCAGCCTTGCCCAGACCTTCCTGGCCTCCGGGGGTACTGCCCCAGCAAGGGGCAGGCTGCGGGGACTGGGTCCAGACATGCCCGGGCGCCTCCCCAGGCTCATCCCCGCTGGTGCCTTTCCCCTGGGCCTAGGCCTCGCTTGAGGCCTCCTTGGAGAGGAGGTTGCTGGCAGGGGCTGTCTCCACACTGCAAGGTGCTGGAGCTCAGAGGGCCTCGTCAGAGGGAAGGGACCAGCAAGGGGCTGGATGCCCAAGACCTCTTTGGCCCAGCGGCCTCAGGGCAGCAGGGAGAGCAAGAGGCCCAGTGTGCCCCTAGGTCGGCTCTGCCCCTTCCCACACAGGCGGCCAGCCCAGCAGCTGCCTGACAGACTCTGGCTCCCCCGAGCTCTCTGCCGGTGCAGGGGGCAGGAACAGACGTGTGCATGTGGTTCTGCCTTGGCCTGGGAGTGTGGACCCCCTGCCTGGCCCCCAGGCTCAGGGGCAAGGGCCGGGAGAGAGCACCACCCCGAAGCGCTTTTCTCCCGGGCTTGGGAGCGTTGTGCGCGGCTGGCGGGAGCAGCCGGCGAGAGTACTTGCAAAGCGGCCTTTGGAGGCAGCCGGGGAGGTCTTCCAGCGGGAGAGGGCCGGTTGTGCTCAGAGGCCCCACAGGCCAGGGGCAGGACCCAGCAGGGCCCCTGCCCCTGGCCAGCCTTGCCCAGACCTTCCTGGCCTCCGGGGGTACTGCCCCAGCAAGGGGCAGGCTGCGGGGACTGGGTCCAGACATGCCCGGGCGCCTCCCCAGGCTCATCCCCGCTGGTGCCTTTCCCCTGGGCCTAGGCCTCGCTTGAGGCCTCCTTGGAGAGGAGGTTGCTGGCAGGGGCTGTCTCCACACTGCAAGGGGCTGGAGCTCAGAGGGCCTCGTCAGAGGGAAGGGACCAGCAAGGGGCTGGATGCCCAAGACCTCGTTGGCCCAGCAGCCTCAGGGCAGCAGGGAGAGCAAGAGGCCCAGTGTGCCCCTAGGTCGGCTCTGCCCCTTCCCACACAGGCGGCCAGCCCAGCAGCTGCCTGACAGACTCTGGCTCCCCCGAGCTCTCTGCCGCTGCAGGGGGCAGGAACAGACGTGTGCATGTGGTTCTGCCTTGGCCTGGGAGTGTGGACCCCCTGCCTGGCCCCCAGGCTCAGGGGCAAGGGCCAGGAGAGAGCACCACCCCGAAGCGCTTTTCTCCCGGGCTTGGGAGCGTTGGGCGCGGCTGGCGGGAGCAGCCGGCGAGAGTGCTTGCAAAGCGGCCTTTGGAGGCAGCCGGGGAGGTCTTCCAGCGGGAGAGGGCCGGTTGTGCTCAGAGGCCCCACAGGCCAGGGGCAGGACCCAGCAGGGCCCCTGCCCCTGGCCAGCCTTGCCCAGACCTTCCTGGCCTCCGGGGGTACTGCCCCAGCAAGGGGCAGGCTGCGGGGACTGGGTCCAGACATGCCCGGGCGCCTCCCCAGGCTCATCCCCGCTGGTGCCTTTCCCCTGGGCCTAGGCCTCGCTTGAGGCCTCCTTGGAGAGGAGGTTGCTGGCAGGGGCTGTCTCCACACTGCAAGGGGCTGGAGCTCAGAGGGCCTCGTCAGAGGGAAGGGACCAGCAAGGGGCTGGATGCCCAAGACCTCTTTGGCCCAGCAGCCTCAGGGCAGCAGGGAGAGCAAGAGGCCCAGTGTGCCCCTAGGTCGGCTCTGCCCCTTCCCACACAGGCGGCCAGCCCAGCAGCTGCCTGACAGACTCTGGCTCCCCCGAGCTCTCTGCCGGTGCAGGGGGCAGGAACAGACGTGTGCATGTGGTTCTGCCTTGGCCTGGGAGTGTGGACCCCCTGCCTGGCCCCCAGGCTCAGGGGCAAGGGCCGGGAGAGAGCACCACCCCGAAGCACTTTTCTCCCGGGCTTGGGAGCGTTGTGCGCGGCTGGCGGGAACAGCCGGCGAGAGTGCTTGCAAAGCGGCCTTTGGAGGCAGCCGGGGAGGTCTTCCAGCGGGAGAGGGCCGGTTGTGCTCAGAGGCCCCACAGGCCAGGGGCAGGACCCATCAGGGCCCCTGCCCCTGGCCAGCCTTGCCCAGACCTTCCTGGCCTCCGGGGGTACTGCCCCAGCAAGGGGCAGGCTGGGGGGACTGGGTCCAGACATGCCCGGGCGCCTCCCCAGGCTCATCCCCGCTGGTGCCTTTCCCCTGGGCCTAGGCCTCGCTTGAGGCCTCCTTGGAGAGGAGGTTGCTGGCAGGGGCTGTCTCCACACTGCAAGGTGCTGGAGCTCAGAGGGCCTCGTCAGAGGGAAGGGACCAGCAAGGGGCTGGATGCCCAAGACCTCTTTGGCCCAGCAGCCTCAGGGCAGCAGGGAGAGCAAGAGGCCCAGTGTGCCCCTAGGTCGGCTCTGCCCCTTCCCACACAGGCGGCCAGCCCAGCAGCTGCCTGACAGACTCTGGCTCCCCCGAGCTCTCTGCCGGTGCAGGGGGCAGGAACAGACGTGTGCATGTGGTTCTGCCTTGGCCTGGGAGTGTGGACCCCCTGCCTGGCCCCCAGGCTCAGGGGCAAGGGCCGGGAGAGAGCACCACCCCGAAGCGCTTTTCTCCCGGGCTTGGGAGTGTTGTGCGCGGCTGGCGGGAACAGCCGGCGAGAGTGCTTGCAAAGCGGCCTTTGGAGGCAGCCGGGGAGGTCTTTCAGCGGGAGAGGGCCGGTTGTGCTCAGAGGCCCCACAGGCCAGGGGCAGGACCCAGCAGGGCCCCTGCCCCTGGCCAGCCTTGCCCAGACCTTCCTGGCCTCCGGGGGTGCTGCCCCAGCAAGGGGCAGGCTGCGGGGACTGGGTCCAGACATGCCCGGGCGCTTCCCCAGGCTCATCCCCGCTGGTGCCTTTCCCCTGGGCCTAGGCCTCGCTTGAGGCCTCCTTGGAGAGGAGGTTGCTGGCAGGGGCTGTCTCCACACTGCAAGGTGCTGGAGCTCAGAGGGCCTCGTCAGAGGGAAGGGACCAGCAAGGGGCTGGATGCCCAAGACCTCTTTGGCCCAGCAGCCTCAGGGCAGCAGGGAGAGCAAGAGGCCCAGTGTGCCCCTAGGTCGGCTCTGCCCCTTCCCACACAGGCGGCCAGCCCAGCAGCTGCCTGACAGACTCTGGCTCCCCCGAGCTCTCTGCCGCTGCAGGGGGCAGGAACAGACGTGTGCATGTGGTTCTGCCTTGGCCTGGGAGTGTGGACCCCCTGCCTGGCCCCCAGGCTCAGGGGCAAGGGCCGGGAGAGAGCACCACCCCGAAGCGCTTTTCTCCCGGGCTCGGGAGCGTTGTGCGCGGCTGGCGGGAACAGCCGGCGAGAGTGCTTGCAAAGCGGCCTTTGGAGGCAGCCGGGGAGGTCTTCCAGCGGGAGAGGGCCGGTTGTGCTCAGAGGCCCCACAGGCCAGGGGCAGGACCCATCAGGGCCCCTGCCCCTGGCCAGCCTTGCCCAGACCTTCCTGGCCTCCGGGGGTGCTGCCCCAGCAAGGGGCAGGCTGCGGGGACTGGGTCCAGACATGCCCGGGCGCCTCCCCAGGCTCATCCCCGCTGGTGCCTTTCCCCTGGGCCTAGGCCTCGCTTGAGGCCTCCTTGGAGAGGAGGTTGCTGGCAGGGGCTGTCTCCACACTGCAAGGTGCTGGAGCTCAGAGGGCCTCGTCAGAGGGAAGGGACCAGCAAGGGGCTGGATGCCCAAGACCTCTTTGGCCCAGCAGCCTCAGGGCAGCAGGGAGAGCAAGAGGCCCAGTGTGCCCCTAGGTCGGCTCTGCCCCTTCCCACACAGGCGGCCAGCCCAGCAGCTGCCTGACAGACTCTGGCTCCCCCGAGCTCTCTGCCGGTGCAGGGGGCAGGAACAGACGTGTGCATGTGGTTCTGCCTTGGCCTGGGAGTGTGAACCCCCTGCCTGGCCCCCAGGCTCAGGGGCAAGGGCCGGGAGAGAGCACCACCCCGAAGCGCTTTTCTCCCGGGCTTGGGAGCGTTGTGCGCGGCTGGCGGGAGCAGCCGGCGAGAGTGCTTGCAAAGCGGCCTTTGGAGGCAGCCGGGGAGGTCTTCCAGCGGGAGAGGGCCGGTTGTGCTCAGAGGCCCCACAGGCCAGGGGCAGGACCCAGCAGGGCCCCTGCCCCTGGCCAGCCTTGCCCAGACCTTCCTGGCCTCCGGGGGTACTGCCCCAGCAAGGGGCAGGCTGCGGGGACTGGGTCCAGACATGCCCGGGCGCCTCCCCAGGCTCATCCCCGCTGGTGCCTTTCCCCTGGGCCTAGGCCTCGCTTGAGGCCTCCTTGGAGAGGAGGTTGCTGGCAGGGGCTGTCTCCACACTGCAAGGGGCTGGAGCTCAGAGGGCCTCGTCAGAGGGAAGGGACCAGCAAGGGGCTGGATGCCCAAGACCTCTTTGGCCCAGCAGCCTCAGGGCAGCAGGGAGAGCAAGAGGCCCAGTGTGCCCCTAGGTCGGCTCTGCCCCTTCCCACACAGGCGGCCAGCCCAGCAGCTGCCTGACAGACTCTGGCTCCCCCGAGCTCTCTGCCGCTGCAGGGGGCAGGAACAGACGTGTGCATGTGGTTCTGCCTTGGCCTGGGAGTGTGGACCCCCTGCCTGGCCCCCAGGCTCAGGGGCAAGGGCCGGGAGAGAGCACCACCCCGAAGCGCTTTTCTCCCGGGCTCGGGAGCGTTGTGCGCGGCTGGCGGGAGCAGCCGGCGAGAGTGCTTGCAAAGCGGCCTTTGGAGGCAGCCGGGGAGGTCTTCCAGCGGGAGAGGGCCGGTTGTGCTCAGAGGCCCCACAGGCCAGGGGCAGGACCCAGCAGGGCCCCTGCCCCTGGCCAGCCTTGCCCAGACCTTCCTGGCCTCCGGGGGTACTGCCCCAGCAAGGGGCAGGCTGCGGGGACTGGGTCCAGACATGCCCGGGCGCCTCCCCAGGCTCATCCCCGCTGGTGCCTTTCCCCTGGGCCTAGGCCTCGCTTGAGGCCTCCTTGGAGAGGAGGTTGCTGGCAGGGGCTGTCTCCACACTGCAAGGGGCTGGAGCTCAGAGGGCCTCGTCAGAGGGAAGGGACCAGCAAGGGGCTGGATGCCCAAGACCTCTTTGGCCCAGCAGCCTCAGGGCAGCAGGGAGAGCAAGAGGCCCAGTGTGCCCCTAGGTCGGCTCTGCCCCTTCCCACACAGGCGGCCAGCCCAGCAGCTGCCTGACAGACTCTGGCTCCCCCGAGCTCTCTGCCGGTGCAGGGGGCAGGAACAGACGTGTGCATGTGGTTCTGCCTTGGCCTGGAAGTGTGAACCCCCTGCCTGGCCCCCAGGCTCAGGGGCAAGGGCCGGGAGAGAGCACCACCCCGAAGCGCTTTTCTCCCGGGCTTGGGAGCGTTGTGCGCGGCTGGCGGGAGCAGCCGGCGAGAGTGCTTGCAAAGCGGCCTTTGGAGGCAGCCGGGGAGGTCTTCCAGCGGGAGAGGGCCGGTTGTGCTCAGAGGCCCCACAGGCCAGGGGCAGGACCCAGCAGGGCCCCTGCCCCTGGCCAGCCTTGCCCAGACCTTCCTGGCCTCCGGGGGTACTGCCCCAGCAAGGGGCAGGCTGCGGGGACTGGGTCCAGACATGCCCGGGCGCCTCCCCAGGCTCATCCCCGCTGGTGCCTTTCCCCTGGGCCTAGGCCTCGCTTGAGGCCTCCTTGGAGAGGAGGTTGCTGGCAGGGGCTGTCTCCACACTGCAAGGGGCTGGAGCTCAGAGGGCCTCGTCAGAGGGAAGGGACCAGCAAGGGGCTGGATGCCCAAGACCTCTTTGGCCCAGCAGCCTCAGGGCAGCAGGGAGAGCAAGAGGCCCAGTGTGCCCCTAGGTCGGCTCTGCCCCTTCCCACACAGGCGGCCAGCCCAGCAGCTGCCTGA
Organism: Cervus elaphus; assembly: GCF_910594005.1. Classification (NCBI taxonomy): domain Eukaryota; kingdom Metazoa; phylum Chordata; class Mammalia; order Artiodactyla; family Cervidae; genus Cervus; species Cervus elaphus. The sequence goes on along the minus strand of NW_025316696.1, from coordinate 570,816 downwards.
CAGACTCTGGCTCCCCCGAGCTCTCTGCCGGTGCAGGGGGCAGGAACAGACGTGTGCATGTGGTTCTGCCTTGGCCTGGGAGTGTGGACCCCCTGCCTGGCCCCCAGGCTCAGGGGCAAGGGCCGGGAGAGAGCACCACCCCGAAGCGCTTTTCTCCCGGGCTCGGGAGCGTTGTGCGCGGCTGGCGGGAGCAGCCGGCGAGAGTGCTTGCAAAGCGGCCTTTGGAGGCAGCCGGGGAGGTCTTCCAGCGGGAGAGGGCCGGTTGTGCTCAGAGGCCCCACAGGCCAGGGGCAGGACCCAGCAGGGCCCCTGCCCCTGGCCAGCCTTGCCCAGACCTTCCTGGCCTCCGGGGGTACTGCCCCAGCAAGGGGCAGGCTGCGGGGACTGGGTCCAGACATGCCCGGGCGCCTCCCCAGGCTCATCCCCGCTGGTGCCTTTCCCCTGGGCCTAGGCCTCGCTTGAGGCCTCCTTGGAGAGGAGGTTGCTGGCAGGGGCTGTCTCCACACTGCAAGGGGCTGGAGCTCAGAGGGCCTCGTCAGAGGGAAGGGACCAGCAAGGGGCTGGATGCCCAAGACCTCTTTGGCCCAGCAGCCTCAGGGCAGCAGGGAGAGCAAGAGGCCCAGTGTGCCCCTAGGTCGGCTCTGCCCCTTCCCACACAGGCGGCCAGCCCAGCAGCTGCCTGACAGACTCTGGCTCCCCCGAGCTCTCTGCCGGTGCAGGGGGCAGGAACAGACGTGTGCATGTGGTTCTGCCTTGGCCTGGGAGTGTGGACCCCCTGCCTGGCCCCCAGGCTCAGGGGCAAGGGCCGGGAGAGAGCACCACCCCGAAGCGCTTTTCTCCCGGGCTTGGGAGCGTTGTGCGCGGCTGGCGGGAACAGCCGGCGAGAGTGCTTGCAAAGCGGCCTGTGGAGGCAGCCGGGGAGGTCTTCCAGCGGGAGAGGGCCGGTTGTGCTCAGAGGCCCCACAGGCCAGGGGCAGGACCCAGCAGGGCCCCTGCCCCTGGCCTGCCTTGCCCAGACCTTCCTGGCCTCCGGGGGTACTGCCCCAGCAAGGGGCAGGCTGCGGGGACTGGGTCCAGACATGCCCGGGCGCCTCCCCAGGCTCATCCCCGCTGGTGCCTTTCCCCTGGGCCTAGGCCTCGCTTGAGGCCTCCTTGGAGAGGAGGTTGCTGGCAGGGGCTGTCTCCACACTGCAAGGGGCTGGAGCTCAGAGGGCCTCGTCAGAGGGAAGGGACCAGCAAGGGGCTGGATGCCCAAGACCTCTTTGGCCCAGCAGCCTCAGGGCAGCAGGGAGAGCAAGAGGCCCAGTGTGCCCCTAGGTCGGCTCTGCCCGTTCCCACACAGGCGGCCAGCCCAGCAGCTGCCTGACAGACTCTGACCTCCCCGAACTCTCTGCCGGTGCAGGGGGCAGGAACAGACGTGTGCATGTGGTTCTGCCTTGGCCTGGGAGTGTGGACCCCCTGCCTGGCCCCCAGGCTCAGGGGCAAGGGCCGGGAGAGAGCACCACCCCGAAGCGCTTTTCTCCTGGGCTTGGGAGCGTTGTGCGCGGCTGGCGGGAACAGCCGGCGAGAGTGCTTGCAAAGCGGCCTTTGGAGGCAGCCGGGGAGGTCTTCCAGCGGGAGAGGGCCGGTTGTGCTCAGAGGCCCCACAGGCCAGGGGCAGGACCCAGCAGGGCCCCTGCCCCTGGCCAGCCTTGCCCAGACCTTCCTGGCCTCCGGGGGTACTGCCCCAGCAAGGGGCAGGCTGCGGGGACTGGGTCCAGACATGCCCGGGCGCCTCCCCAGGCTCATCCCCGCTGGTGCCTTTCCCCTGGGCCTAGGCCTCGCTTGAGGCCTCCTTGGAGAGGAGGTTGCTGGCAGGGGCTGTCTCCACACTGCAAGGGGCTGGAGCTCAGAGGGCCTCGTCAGAGGGAAGGGACCAGCAAGGGGCTGGATGCCCAAGACCTCTTTGGCCCAGCGGCCTCAGGGCAGCAGGGAGAGCAAGAGGCCCAGTGTGCCCCTAGGTCGGCTCTGCCCCTTCCCACACAGGCGGCCAGCCCAGCAGCTGCCTGACAGACTCTGGCTCCCCCGAGCTCTCTGCCGGTGCAGGGGGCAGGAACAGACGTGTGCATGTGGTTCTGCCTTGGCCTGGGAGTGTGGACCCCCTGCCTGGCCCCCAGGCTCAGGGGCAAGGGCCGGGAGAGAGCACCACCCCGAAGCGCTTTTCTCCCGGGCTTGGGAGCGTTGTGCGCGGCTGGCGGGAGCAGCCGGCGAGAGTACTTGCAAAGCGGCCTTTGGAGGCAGCCGGGGAGGTCTTCCAGCGGGAGAGGGCCGGTTGTGCTCAGAGGCCCCACAGGCCAGGGGCAGGACCCAGCAGGGCCCCTGCCCCTGGCCAGCCTTGCCCAGACCTTCCTGGCCTCCGGGGGTACTGCCCCAGCAAGGGGCAGGCTGCGGGGACTGGGTCCAGACATGCCCGGGCGCCTCCCCAGGCTCATCCCCGCTGGTGCCTTTCCCCTGGGCCTAGGCCTCGCTTGAGGCCTCCTTGGAGAGGAGGTTGCTGGCAGGGGCTGTCTCCACACTGCAAGGGGCTGGAGCTCAGAGGGCCTCGTCAGAGGGAAGGGACCAGCAAGGGGCTGGATGCCCAAGACCTCGTTGGCCCAGCAGCCTCAGGGCAGCAGGGAGAGCAAGAGGCCCAGTGTGCCCCTAGGTCGGCTCTGCCCCTTCCCACACAGGCGGCCAGCCCAGCAGCTGCCTGACAGACTCTGGCTCCCCCGAGCTCTCTGCCGGTGCAGGGGGCAGGAACAGACGTGTGCATGTGGTTCTGCCTTGGCCTGGGAGTGTGGACCCCCTGCCTGGCCCCCAGGCTCAGGGGCAAGGGCCAGGAGAGAGCACCACCCCGAAGCGCTTTTCTCCCGGGCTTGGGAGCGTTGGGCGCGGCTGGCGGGAACAGCCGGCGAGAGTGCTTGCAAAGCGGCCTTTGGAGGCAGCCGGGGAGGTCTTCCAGCGGGAGAGGGCCGGTTGTGCTCAGAGGCCCCACAGGCCAGGGGCAGGACCCAGCAGGGCCCCTGCCCCTGGCCAGCCTTGCCCAGACCTTCCTGGCCTCCGGGGGTACTGCCCCAGCAAGGGGCAGGCTGCGGGGACTGGGTCCAGACATGCCCGGGCGCCTCCCCAGGCTCATCCCCGCTGGTGCCTTTCCCCTGGGCCTAGGCCTCGCTTGAGGCCTCCTTGGAGAGGAGGTTGCTGGCAGGGGCTGTCTCCACACTGCAAGGGGCTGGAGCTCAGAGGGCCTCGTCAGAGGGAAGGGACCAGCAAGGGGCTGGATGCCCAAGACCTCTTTGGCCCAGCAGCCTCAGGGCAGCAGGGAGAGCAAGAGGCCCAGTGTGCCCCTAGGTCGGCTCTGCCCCTTCCCACACAGGCGGCCAGCCCAGCAGCTGCCTGACAGACTCTGGCTCCCCCGAGCTCTCTGCCGGTGCAGGGGGCAGGAACAGACGTGTGCATGTGGTTCTGCCTTGGCCTGGGAGTGTGGACCCCCTGCCTGGCCCCCAGGCTCAGGGGCAAGGGCCGGGAGAGAGCACCACCCCGAAGCGCTTTTCTCCCGGGCTTGGGAGCGTTGTGCGCGGCTGGCGGGAACAGCCGGCGAGAGTGCTTGCAAAGCGGCCTTTGGAGGCAGCCGGGGAGGTCTTCCAGCGGGAGAGGGCCGGTTGTGCTCAGAGGCCCCACAGGCCAGGGGCAGGACCCAGCAGGGCCCCTGCCCCTGGCCAGCCTTGCCCAGACCTTCCTGGCCTCCGGGGGTACTGCCCCAGCAAGGGGCAGGCTGCGGGGACTGGGTCCAGACATGCCCGGGCGCCTCCCCAGGCTCATCCCCGCTGGTGCCTTTCCCCTGGGCCTAGGCCTCGCTTGAGGCCTCCTTGGAGAGGAGGTTGCTGGCAGGGGCTGTCTCCACACTGCAAGGGGCTGGAGCTCAGAGGGCCTCGTCAGAGGGAAGGGACCAGCAAGGGGCTGGATGCCCAAGACCTCTTTGGCCCAGCAGCCTCAGGGCAGCAGGGAGAGCAAGAGGCCCAGTGTGCCCCTAGGTCGGCTCTGCCCCTTCCCACACAGGCGGCCAGCCCAGCAGCTGCCTGACAGACTCTGGCTCCCCCGAGCTCTCTGCCGCTGCAGGGGGCAGGAACAGACGTGTGCATGTGGTTCTGCCTTGGCCTGGGAGTGTGGACCCCCTGCCTGGCCCCCAGGCTCAGGGGCAAGGGCCGGGAGAGAGCACCACCCCGAAGCGCTTTTCTCCCGGGCTTGGGAGCGTTGTGCGCGGCTGGCGGGAGCAGCCGGCGAGAGTGCTTGCAAAGCGGCCTTTGGAGGCAGCCGGGGAGGTCTTCCAGCGGGAGAGGGCCGGTTGTGCTCAGAGGCCCCACAGGCCAGGGGCAGGACCCAGCAGGGCCCCTGCCCCTGGCCAGCCTTGCCCAGACCTTCCTGGCCTCCGGGGGTACTGCCCCAGCAAGGGGCAGGCTGCGGGGACTGGGTCCAGACATGCCCGGGCGCCTCCCCAGGCTCATCCCCGCTGGTGCCTTTCCCCTGGGCCTAGGCCTCGCTTGAGGCCTCCTTGGAGAGGAGGTTGCTGGCAGGGGCTGTCTCCACACTGCAAGGGGCTGGAGCTCAGAGGGCCTCGTCAGAGGGAAGGGACCAGCAAGGGGCTGGATGCCCAAGACCTCTTTGGCCCAGCAGCCTCAGGGCAGCAGGGAGAGCAAGAGGCCCAGTGTGCCCCTAGGTCGGCTCTGCCCCTTCCCACACAGGCGGCCAGCCCAGCAGCTGCCTGACAGACTCTGGCTCCCCCGAGCTCTCTGCCGGTGCAGGGGGCAGGAACAGACGTGTGCATGTGGTTCTGCCTTGGCCTGGGAGTGTGGACCCCCTGCCTGGCCCCCAGGCTCAGGGGCAAGGGCCGGGAGAGAGCACCACCCCGAAGCGCTTTTCTCCCGGGCTTGGGAGCGTTGTGCGCGGCTGGCGGGAACAGCCGGCGAGAGTGCTTGCAAAGCGGCCTTTGGAGGCAGCCGGGGAGGTCTTCCAGCGGGAGAGGGCCGGTTGTGCTCAGAGGCCCCACAGGCCAGGGGCAGGACCCAGCAGGGCCCCTGCCCCTGGCCAGCGTTGCCCAGACCTTCCTGGCCTCCGGGGGTACTGCCCCAGCAAGGGGCAGGCTGCGGGGACTGGGTCCAGACATGCCCGGGCGCCTCCCCAGGCTCATCCCCGCTGGTGCCTTTCCCCTGGGCCTAGGCCTCGCTTGAGGCCTCCTTGGAGAGGAGGTTGCTGGCAGGGGCTGTCTCCACACTGCAAGGTGCTGGAGCTCAGAGGGCCTCGTCAGAGGGAAGGGACCAGCAAGGGGCTGGATGCCCAAGACCTCTTTGGCCCAGCAGCCTCAGGGCAGCAGGGAGAGCAAGAGGCCCAGTGTGCCCCTAGGTCGGCTCTGCCCCTTCCCACACAGGCGGCCAGCCCAGCAGCTGCCTGACAGACTCTGGCTCCCCCGAGCTCTCTGCCGCTGCAGGGGGCAGGAACAGACGTGTGCATGTGGTTCTGCCTTGGCCTGGGAGTGTGGACCCCCTGCCTGGCCCCCAGGCTCAGGGGCAAGGGCCGGGAGAGAGCACCACCCCGAAGCGCTTTTCTCCCGGGCTTCGGAGCGTTGTGCGCGGCTGGCGGGAACAGCCGGCGAGAGTGCTTGCAAAGCGGCCTTTGGAGGCAGCCGGGGAGGTCTTCCAGCGGGAGAGGGCCGGTTGTGCTCAGAGGCCCCACAGGCCAGGGGCAGGACCCAGGAGGGCCCCTGCCCCTGGCCAGCCTTGCCCAGACCTTCCTGGCCTCCGGGGGTACTGCCCCAGCAAGGGGCAGGCTGCGGGGACTGGGTCCAGACATGCCCGGGCGCCTCCCCAGGCTCATCCCCGCTGGTGCCTTTCCCCTGGGCCTAGGCCTCGCTTGAGGCCTCCTTGGAGAGGAGGTTGCTGGCAGGGGCTGTCTCCACACTGCAAGGTGCTGGAGCTCAGAGGGCCTCGTCAGAGGGAAGGGACCAGCAAGGGGCTGGATGCCCAAGACCTCTTTGGCCCAGCAGCCTCAGGGCAGCAGGGAGAGCAAGAGGCCCAGTGTGCCCCTAGGTCGGCTCTGCCCCTTCCCACACAGGCGGCCAGCTCAGCAGCTGCCTGACAGACTCTGGCTCCCCCGAGCTCTCTGCCAGTGCAGGGGGCAGGAACAGACGTGTGCATGTGGTTCTGCCTTGGCCTGGGAGTGTGGACCCCCTGCCTGGCCCCCAGGCTCAGGGGCAAGGGCCGGGAGAGAGCACCACCCCGAAGCGCTTTTCTCCCGGGATTGGGAGCGTTGTGCGCGGCTGGCGGGAACAGCCGGCGAGAGTGCTTGCAAAGCGGCCTTTGGAGGCAGCCGGGGAGGTCTTCCAGCGGGAGAGGGCCGGTTGTGCTCAGAGGCCCCACCGGCCAGGGGCAGGACCCATCAGGGCCCCTGCCCCTGGCGAGCCTTGCCCAGACCTTCCTGGCCTCCGGGGGTGCTGCCCCAGCAAGGGGCAGGCTGGGGGTCTGGGTCCAGACATGCCCGGGCGCCTCCCCAGGCTCATCCCCGCTGGTGCCTTTTCCCTGGGCCTAGGCCTCGCTTGAGGCCTCCTTGGAGAGGAGGTTGCTGGCAGGGGCTGTCTCCACACTGCAAGGTGCTGGAGCTCAGAGGGCCTCGTCAGAGGGAAGGGACCAGCAAGGGGCTGGATGCCCAAGACGTCTTTGGCCCAGCAGCCTCAGGGCAGCAGGGAGAGCAAGAGGCCCAGTGTGCCCCTAGGTCGGCTCTGCCCCTTCCCACACAGGCGGCCAGCCCAGCAGCTGCCTGACAGACTCTGGCTCCCCCGAGCTCTCTGCCGGTGCAGGGGGCAGGAACAGACGTGTGCATGTGGTTCTGCCTTGGCCTGGGAGTGTGGACCCCCTGCCTGGCCCCCAGGCTCAGGGGCAAGGGCCGGGAGAGAGCACCACCCCGAAGCGCTTTTCTCCCGGGCTTGGGAGCGTTGTGCGCGGCTGGCGGGAACAGCCGGCGAGAGTGCTTGCAAAGCGGCCTTTGGAGGCAGCCGGGGAGGTCTTCCAGCGGGAGAGGGCCGGTTGTGCTCAGAGGCCCCACAGGCCAGGGGCAGGACCCAGCAGGGCCCCTGCCCCTGGCCAGCCTTGCCCAGACCTTCCTGGCCTCCGCGGGTGCTGCCCCAGCAAGGGGCAGGCTGCGGGGACTGGGTCCAGACATGCCTGGGCGCCTCCCCAGGCTCATCCCCGCTGGTGCCTTTCCCCTGGGCCTAGGCCTCGCTTGAGGCCTCCTTGGAGAGGAGGTTGCTGGCAGGGGCTGTCTCCACACTGCAAGGGGCTGGAGCTCAGAGGGCCTCGTCAGAGGGAAGGGACCAGCAAGGGGCTGGATGCCCAAGACCTCTTTGGCCCAGCAGCCTCAGGGCAGCAGGGAGAGCAAGAGGCCCAGTGTGCCCCTAGGTCGGCTCTGCCCCTTCCCACACAGGCGGCCAGCCCAGCAGCTGCCTGACAGACTCTGGCTCCCCCGAGCTCTCTGCCGCTGCAGGGGGCAGGAACAGACGTGTGCATGTGGTTCTGCCTTGGCCTGGGAGTGTGGACCCCCTGCCTGGCCCCCAGGCTCAGGGGCAAGGGCCGGGAGAGAGCACCACCCCGAAGCGCTTTTCTCCCGGGCTTGGGAGCGTTGTGCGCGGCTGGCGGGAACAGCCGGCGAGAGTGCTTGCAAAGCGGCCTTTGGAGGCAGCCGGGGAGGTCTTCCAGCGGGAGAGGGCCGGTTGTGCTCAGAGGCCCCACAGGCCAGGGGCAGGACCCAGCAGGGCCCCTGCCCCTGGCCAGCCTTGCCCAGACCTTCCTGGCCTCCGGGGGTGCTGCCCCAGCAAGGGGCAGGCTGCGGGGACTGGGTCCAGACATGCCCGGGCGCCTCCCCAGGCTCATCCCCGCTGGTGCCTTTCCCCTGGGCCTAGGCCTCGCTTGAGGCCTCCTTAGAGAGGAGGTTGCTGGCAGGGGCTGTCTCCACACTGCAAGGTGCTGGAGCTCAGAGGGCCTCGTCAGAGGGAAGGGACCAGCAAGGGGCTGGATGCCCAAGACCTCTTTGGCCCAGCAGCCTCAGGGCAGCAGGGAGAGCAAGAGACCCAGTGTGCCCCTAGGTCGGCTCTGCCCCTTCCCACACAGGCGGCCAGCCCAGCAGCTGCCTGACAGACTCTGGCTCCCCCGAGCTCTCTGCCGGTGCAGGGGGCAGGAACAGACGTGTGCATGTGGTTCTGCCTTTGCCTGGGAGTGTGGAACCCCTGCCTGGCCCCCAGGCTCAGGGGCAATGGCCGGGAGAGAGCACCACCCCGAAGCGCTTTTCTCCCGGGCTTGGGAGCGTTGTGCGCGGCTGGCGGGAACAGCCGGCGAGAGTGCTTGCAAAGCGGCCTTTGGAGGCAGCCGGGGAGGTCTTCCAGCGGGAGAGGGCCGGTTGTGCTCAGAGGCCCCACAGGCCAGGGGCAGGACCCAGCAGGGCCCCTGCCCCTGGCCAGCCTTGCCCAGACCTTCCTGGCCTCCGCGGGTGCTGCCCCAGCAAGGGGCAGGCTGCGGGGACTGGGTCCAGACATGCCCGGGCGCCTCCCCAGGCTCATCCCCGCTGGTGCCTTTCCCCTGGGCCTAGGCCTCGCTTGAGGCCTCCTTGGAGAGGAGGTTGCTGGCAGGGGCTGTCTCCACACTGCAAGGTGCTGGAGCTCAGAGGGCCTCGTCAGAGGGAAGGGACCAGCAAGGGGCTGGATGCCCAAGACCTCTTTGGCCCAGCAGCCTCAGGGCAGCAGGGAGAGCAAGAGGCCCAGTGTGCCCCTAGGTCGGCTCTGCCCCTTCCCACACAGGCGGCCAGCCCAGCAGCTGCCTGACAGACTCTGGCTCCCCCGAGCTCTCTGCCGCTGCAGGGGGCAGGAACAGACGTGTGCATGTGGTTCTGCCTTGGCCTGGGAGTGTGGACCCCCTGCCTGGCCCCCAGGCTCAGGGGCAAGGGCCGGGAGAGAGCACCACCCCGAAGCGCTTTTCTCCCGGGCTTGGGAGCGTTGTGCGCGGCTGGCGGGAACAGCCGGCGAGAGTGCTTGCAAAGCGGCCTTTGGAGGCAGCCGGGGAGGTCTTCCAGCGGGAGAGGGCCGGTTGTGCTCAGAGGCCCCACAGGCCAGGGGCAGGACCCAGCAGGGCCCCTGCCCCTGGCCAGCCTTGCCCAGACCTTCCTGGCCTCCGGGGGTACTGCCCCAGCAAGGGGCAGGCTGCGGGGACTGGGTCCAGACATGCCCGGGCGCCTCCCCAGGCTCATCCCCGCTGGTGCCTTTCCCCTGGGCCTAGGCCTCGCTTGAGGCCTCCTTGGAGAGGAGGTTGCTGGCAGGGGCTGTCTCCACACTGCAAGGTGCTGGAGCTCAGAGGGCCTCGTCAGAGGGAAGGGACCAGCAAGGGGCTGGATGCCCAAGACCTCTTTGGCCCAGCAGCCTCAGGGCAGCAGGGAGAGCAAGAGGCCCAGTGTGCCCCTAGGTCGGCTCTGCCCCTTCCCACACAGGCGGCCAGCCCAGCAGCTGCCTGACAGACTCTGGCTCCCCCGAGCTCTCTGCCGGTGCAGGGGGCAGGAACAGACGGGTGCATGTGGTTCTGCCTTGGCCTGGGAGTGTGGACCCCCTGCCTGGCCCCCAGGCTCAGGGGCAAGGGCCGGGAGAGAGCACCACCCCGAAGCGCTTTTCTCCCGGGCTTGGGAGCGTTGTGCGCGGCTGGCGGGAACAGCCGGCGAGAGTGCTTGCAAAGCGGCCTTTGGAGGCAGCCGGGGAGGTCTTCCAGCGGGAGAGGGCCGGTTGTGCTCAGAGGCCCCACAGGCCAGGGGCAGGACCCAGCAGGGCCCCTGCCCCTGGCCAGCCTTGCCCAGACCTTCCTGGCCTCCGGGGGTGCTGCCCCAGCAAGGGGCAGGCTGCGGGGACTGGGTCCAGACATGCCCGGGCGCCTCCCCAGGCTCATCCCCGCTGGTGCCTTTCCCCTGGGCCTAGGCCTCGCTTGAGGCCTCCTTGGAGAGGAGGTTGCTGGCAGGGGCTGTCTCCACACTGCAAGGTGCTGGAGCTCAGAGGGCCTCGTCAGAGGGAAGGGACCAGCAAGGGGCTGGATGCCCAAGACCTCTTTGGCCCAGCAGCCTCAGGGCAGCAGGGAGAGCAAGAGGCCCAGTGTGCCCCTAGGTCGGCTCTGCCCCTTCCCACACAGGCGGCCAGCCCAGCAGCTGCCTGACAGACTCTGGCTCCCCCGAGCTCTCTGCCGCTGCAGGGGGCAGGAACAGACGTGTGCATGTGGTTCTGCCTTGGCCTGGGAGTGTGGACCCCCTGCCTGGCCCCCAGGCTCAGGGGCAAGGGCCGGGAGAGAGCACCACCCCGAAGCGCTTTTCTCCCGGGCTTGGGAGCATTGTGCGCGGCTGGCGGGAACAGCCGGCGAGAGTGCTTGCAAAGCGGCCTTTGGAGGCAGCCGGGGAGGTCTTCCAGCGGGAGAGGGCCGGTTGTGCTCAGAGGCCCCACAGGCCAGGGGCAGGACCCAGCAGGGCCCCTGCCCCTGGCCAGCCTTGCCCAGACCTTCCTGGCCTCCGGGGGTGCTGCCCCAGCAAGGGGCAGGCTGCGGGGACTGGGTCCAGACATGCCCGGGCGCCTCCCCAGGCTCATCCCCGCTGGTGCCTTTCCCCTGGGCCTAGGCCTCGCTTGAGGCCTCCTTGGAGAGGAGGTTGCTGGCAGGGGCTGTCTCCACACTGCAAGGTGCTGGAGCTCAGAGGGCCTCGTCAGAGGGAAGGGACCAGCAAGGGGCTGGATGCCCAAGACCTCTTTGGCCCAGCAGCCTCAGGGCAGCAGGGAGAGCAAGAGACCCAGTGTGCCCCTAGGTCGGCTCTGCCCCATCCCACACAGGCGGCCAGCCCAGCAGCTGCCTGACAGACTCTGGCTCCCCCGAGCTCTCTGCCGGTGCAGGGGGCAGGAACAGACGTGTGCATGTGGTTCTGCCTTGGCCTGGGAGTGTGGAACCCCTGCCTGGCCCCCAGGCTCAGGGGCAATGGCCGGGAGAGAGCACCACCCCGAAGCGCTTTTCTCCCGGGCTTGGGAGCGTTGTGCGCGGCTGGCGGGAACAGCCGGCGAGAGTGCTTGCAAAGCGGCCTTTGGAGGCAGCCGGGGAGGTCTTCCAGCGGGAGAGGGCCGGTTGTGCTCAGAGGCCCCACAGGCCAGGGGCAGGACCCAGCAGGGCCCCTGCCCCTGGCCAGCCTTGCCCAGACCTTCCTGGCCTCCGGGGGTACTGCCCCAGCAAGGGGCAGGCTGCGGGGACTGGGTCCAGACATGCCCGGGCGCCTCCCCAGGCTCATCCCCGCTGGTGCCTTTCCCCTGGGCCTAGGCCTCGCTTGAGGCCTCCTTGGAGAGGAGGTTGCTGGCAGGGGCTGTCTCCACACTGCAAGGTGCTGGAGCTCAGAGGGCCTCGTCAGAGGGAAGGGACCAGCAAGGGGCTGGATGCCCAAGACCTCTTTGGCCCAGCAGCCTCAGGGCAGCAGGGAGAGCAAGAGGCCCAGTGTGCCCCTAGGTCGGCTCTGCCCCTTCCCACACAGGCGGCCAGCCCAGCAGCTGCCTGACAGACTCTGGCTCCCCCGAGCTCTCTGCCGGTGCAGGGGGCAGGAACAGACGTGTGCATGTGGTTCTGCCTTGGCCTGGGAGTGTGGACCCCCTGCCTGGCCCCCAGGCTCAGGGGCAAGGGCCGGGAGAGAGCACCACCCCGAAGCGCTTTTCTCCCGGGCTTGGGAGCGTTGTGCGCGGCTGGCGGGAACAGCCGGCGAGAGTGCTTGCAAAGCGGCCTTTGGAGGCAGCCGGGGAGGTCTTCCAGCGGGAGAGGGCCGGTTGTGCTCAGAGGCCCCACAGGCCAGGGGCAGGACCCAGCAGGGCCCCTGCCCCTGGCCAGCCTTGCCCAGACCTTCCTGGCCTCCGGGGGTACTGCCCCAGCAAGGGGCAGGCTGCGGGGACTGGGTCCAGACATGCCCGGGCGCCTCCCCAGGCTCATCCCCGCTGGTGCCTTTCCCCTGGGCCTAGGCCTCGCTTGAGGCCTCCTTGGAGAGGAGGTTGCTGGCAGGGGCTGTCTCCACACTGCAAGGTGCTGGAGCTCAGAGGGCCTCGTCAGAGGGAAGGGACCAGCAAGGGGCTGGATGCCCAAGACCTCTTTGGCCCAGCAGCCTCAGGGCAGCAGGGAGAGCAAGAGGCCCAGTGTGCCCCTAGGTCGGCTCTGCCCCTTCCCACACAGGCGGCCAGCCCAGCAGCTGCCTGACAGACTCTGGCTCCCCCGAGCTCTCTGCCAGTGCAGGGGGCAGGAACAGACGTGTGCATGTGGTTCTGCCTTGGCCTGGGAGTGTGGACCCCCTGCCTGGCCCCCAGGCTCAGGGGCAAGGGCCGGGAGAGAGCACCACCCCGAAGCGCTTTTCTCCCGGGCTTGGGAGCGTTGTGCGCGGCTGGCGGGAACAGCCGGCGAGAGTGCTTGCAAAGCGGCCTTTGGAGGCAGCCGGGGAGGTCTTCCAGCGGGAGAGGGCCGGTTGTGCTCAGAGGCCCCACCGGCCAGGGGCAGGACCCATCAGGGCCCCTGCCCCTGGCCAGCCTTGCCCAGACCTTCCTGGCCTCCGGGGGTGCTGCCCCAGCAAGGGGCAGGCTGGGGGGACTGGGTCCAGACATGCCCGGGCGCCTCCCCAGGCTCATCCCCGCTGGTGCCTTTCCCCTGGGCCTAGGCCTCGCTTGAGGCCTCCTTGGAGAGGAGGTTGCTGGCAGGGGCTGTCTCCACACTGCAAGGTGCTGGAGCTCAGAGGGCCTCGTCAGAGGGAAGGGACCAGCAAGGGGCTGGATGCCCAAGACCTCTTTGGCCCAGCAGCCTCAGGGCAGCAGGGAGAGCAAGAGGCCCAGTGTGCCCCTAGGTCGGCTCTGCCCCTTCCCACACAGGCGGCCAGCCCAGCAGCTGCCTGACAGACTCTGGCTCCCCCGAGCTCTCTGCCGGTGCAGGGGGCAGGAACAGACGTGTGCATGTGGTTGTGCCTTGGCCTGGGAGTGTGGACCCCCTGCCTGGCCCCCAGGCTCAGGGGCAAGGGCCGGGAGAGAGCACCACCCCGAAGCGCTTTTCTCCCGGGCTTGGGAGCGTTGTGCGCGGCTGGCGGGAACAGCCGGCGAGAGTGCTTGCAAAGCGGCCTTTGGAGGCAGCCGGGGAGGTCTTCCAGCGGGAGAGGGCCGGTTGTGCTCAGAGGCCCCACAGGCCAGGGGCAGGACCCATCAGGGCCCCTGCCCCTGGCCAGCCTTGCCCAGACCTTCCTGGCCTCCGGGGGTGCTGCCCCAGCAAGGGGCAGGCTGCGGGGACTGGGTCCAGACATGCCCGGGCGCCTCCCCAGGCTCATCCCCGCTGGTGCCTTTCCCCTGGGCCTAGGCCTCGCTTGAGGCCTCCTTGGAGAGGAGGTTGCTGGCAGGGGCTGTCTCCACACTGCAAGGGGCTGGAGCTCAGAGGGCCTCGTCAGAGGGAAGGGACCAGCAAGGGGCTGGATGCCCAAGACCTCTTTGGCCCAGCAGCCTCAGGGCAGCAGGGAGAGCAAGAGGCCCAGTGTGCCCCTAGGTCGGCTCTGCCCCTTCCCACACAGGCGGCCAGCCCAGCAGCTGCCTGACAGACTTTGGCTCCCCCGAGCTCTCTGCCGCTGCAGGGGGCAGGAACAGACGTGTGCATGTGGTTCTGCCTTGGCCTGGGAGTGTGGACCCCCTGCCTGGCCCCCAGGCTCAGGGGCAAGGGCCGGGAGAGAGCACCACCCCGAAGCGCTTTTCTCCCGGGCTCGGGAGCGTTGTGTGCGGCTGGCGGGAACAGCCGGCGAGAGTGCTTGCAAAGCGGCCTTTGGAGGCAGCCGGGGAGGTCTTCCAGCGGGAGAGGGCCGGTTGTGCTCAGAGGCCCCACAGGCCAGGGGCAGGACACAGCAGGGCCCCTGCCCCTGGCCAGCCTTGCCCAGACCTTCCTGGCCTCCGCGGGTGCTGTCCCAGCAAGGGGCAGGCTGCGGGGACTGGGTCCAGACATGCCCGGGCGCCTCCCCAGGCTCATCCCCGCTGGTGCCTTTCCCCTGGGCCTAGGCCTCGCTTGAGGCCTCCTTGGAGAGGAGGTTGCTGGCAGGGGCTGTCTCCACACTGCAAGGTGCTGGAGCTCAGAGGGCCTCGTCAGAGGGAAGGGACCAGCAAGGGGCTGGATGCCCAAGACCTCTTTGGCCCAGCAGCCTCAGGGCAGCAGGGAGAGCAAGAGGCCCAGTGTGCCCCTAGGTCGGCTCTGCCCCTTCCCACACAGGCGGCCAGCCCAGCAGCTGCCTGACAGACTCTGGCTCCCCTGAGCTCTCTGCCGGTGCAGGGGGCAGGAACAGACGTGTGCATGTGGTTCTGCCTTGGCCTGGGAGTGTGGACCCCCTGCCTGGCCCCCAGGCTCGGGGGCAAGGGCCGGGAGAGAGCACCACCCAGAAGCGCTTTTCTCCCGGGCTTGGGAGCGTTGTGCGCGGCTGGCGGGAACAGCCGGCGAGAGTGCTTGCAAAGCGGCCTTTGGAGGCAGCCGGGGAGGTCTTCTAGCGGGAGAGGGCCGGTTGTGCTCAGAGGCCCCACAGGCCAGGGGCAGGACCCAGCAGGGCCCCTGCCCCTGGCCAGCCTTGCCCAGACCTTCCTGGCCTCCGGGGGTGCTGCCCCAGCAAGGGGCAGGCTGCGGGGACTGGGTCCAGACATGCCCGGGCGCCTCCCCAGGCTCATCCCCGCTGGTGCCTTTCTCCTGGGCCTAGGCCTCGCTTGAGGCCTCCTTGGAGAGGAGGTTGCTGGCAGGGGCTGTCTCCACACTGCAAGGTGCTGGAGCTCAGAGGGCCTCGTCAGAGGGAAGGGACCAGCAAGGGGCTGGATGCCCAAGACCTCTTTGGCCCAGCAGCCTCAGGGCAGCAGGGAGAGCAAGAGGCCCAGTGTGCCCCTAGGTCGGCTCTGCCCCTTCCCACACAGGCGGCCAGCCCAGCAGCTGCCTGACAGACTCTGGCTCCCCCGAGCTCTCTGCCGGTGCAGGGGGCAGGAACAGACGTGTGCATGTGGTTCTGCCTTGGCCTGGGAGTGTGGACCCCCTGCCTGGCCCCCAGGCTCAGGGGCAAGGGCTGGGAGAGAGCACCACCCCGAAGCGCTTTTCTCCCGGGCTTGAGAGCGTTGTGCGCGGCCTGCGGGAACAGCCGGCGAGAGTGCTTGCAAAGCGGCCTTTGGAGGCAGCCGGGGAGGTCTTCCAGCGGGAGAGGGCCGGTTGTGCTCAGAGGCCCCACAGGCCAGGGGCAGGACCCAGCAGGGCCCCTGCCCCTGGCCAGCCTTGCCCAGACCTTCCTGGCCTCCGGGGGTGCTGCCCCAGCAAGGGGCAGGCTGCGGGGACTGGGTCCAGACATGCCCGGGCGCCTCCCCAGGCTCATCCCCGCTGGTGCCTTTCCCCTGGGCCTAGGCCTCGGTTGAGGCCTCCTTGGAGAGGAGGTTGCTGGCAGGGGCTGTCTCCACACTGCAAGGTGCTGGAGCTCAGAGGGCCTCGTCAGAGGGAAGGGACCAGCAAGGGGCTGGATGCCCAAGACCTCTTTGGCCCAGCAGCCTCAGGGCAGCAGGGAGAGCAAGAGGCCCAGTGTGCCCCTAGGTCGGCTCTGCCCCTTCCCACACAGGCGGCCAGCCCAGCAGCTGCCTGACAGACTCTGGCTCCCCCGAGCTCTCTGCCGGTGCAGGGGGCAGGAACAGACGTGTGCATGTGGTTCTGCCTTGGCCTGGGAGTGTGGACCCCCTGCCTGACCCCCAGGCTCAGGGGCAAGGGCCGGGAGAGAGCACCACCCCGAAGCGCTTTTCTCCCGGGCTTGGGAGCGTTGTGCGCGGCTGGCGGGAACAGCCGGCGAGAGTGCTTGCAAAGCGGCCTTTGGAGGCAGCCGGGGAGGTCTTCCAGCGGGAGAGGGCCGGTTGTGCTCAGAGGCCCCACAGGCCAGGGGCAGGACCCAGCAGGGCCCCTGCCCCTGGCCAGCCTTGCCCAGACCTTCCTGGCCTCCGGGGGTACTGCCCCAGCAAGGGGCAGGCTGCGGGGACTGGGTCCAGACATGCCCGGGCGCCTCCCCAGGCTCATCCCCGCTGGTGCCTTTCCCCTGGGCCTAGGCCTCGCTTGAGGCCTCCTTGGAGAGGAGGTTGCTGGCAGGGGCTGTCTCCACACTGCAAGGTGCTGGAGCTCAGAGGGCCTCGTCAGAGGGAAGGGACCAGCAAGGGGCTGGATGCCCAAGACCTCTTTGGCCCAGCAGCCTCAGGGCAGCAGGGAGAGCAAGAGGCCCAGTGTGCCCCTAGGTCGGCTCTGCCCCTTCCCACACAGGCGGCCAGCCCAGCAGCTGCCTGACAGACTCTGGCTCCCCCGAGCTCTCTGCCGGTGCAGGGGGCAGGAACAGACGTGTGCATGTGGTTCTGCCTTGGCCTGGGAGTGTGGACCCCCTGCCTGGCCCCCAGGCTCAGGGGCAAGGGCCGGGAGAGAGTACCACCCCGAAGCGCTTTTCTCCCGGGCTTGGGAGCGTTGTGCGCGGCTGGCGGGAACAGCCGGCGAGAGTGCCTGCAAAGCGGCCTTTGGAGGCAGCCGGGGAGGTCTTCCAGCGGGAGAGGGCCGGTTGTGCTCAGAGGCCCCACAGGCCAGGGGCAGGACCAGCAGGGCCCCTGCCCCTGGCCAGCCTTGCCCAGACCTTCCTGGCGTCCGGGGGTGCTGCCCCAGCAAGGGGCAGGCTGCGGGGACTGGGTCCAGACATGCCCGGGCGCCTCCCCAGGCTCATCCCCGCTGGTGCCTTTCCCCTGGGCCTAGGGCCTCGCTTGAGGCCTCCTTGGAGAGGAGGTTGCTGGCAGGGGCTGTCTCCACACTGCAAGGTGCTGGAGCTCAGAGGGCCTCGTCAGAGGGAAGGGACCAGCAAGGGGCTGGATGCCCAAGACCTCTTTGGCCCAGCAGCCTCAGGGCAGCAGGGAGAGCAAGAGGCCCAGTGTGCCCCTAGGTCGGCTCTGCCCCTTCCCACACAGGCGGCCAGCCCAGCAGCTGCCTGACAGACTCTGGCTCCCCCGAGCTCTCTGCCGGTGCAGGGGGCAGGAAACAGACGTGTGCATGTGGTTCTGCCTTGGCCTGGGAGTGTGGACCCCCTGCCTGGCCCCCAGGCTCAGGGGCAAGGGCCGGGAGAGAGCACCACCCCGACGCGCTTTTCCTCCCAGGCTTAGGAGCATTGGGCGCGGGCTGGCGGGAACAGCCGGCGAGAGTGCTTGCAAAGCGGCCTTTGGAGGCAGCCGGGGAGGTCTTCCAGCGGGAGAGGGCCGGGTTGTGCTCAGAGGCCCCACAGGCCAGGGACAGGACCCAGCAGGGCCCCTGCCCCTGGCCAGCCTTGCCCAGACCTTCCTGGCCTCCGGGGGTGCTGCCCCAGCAAGGGGCAGGCTGCGGGGACTGGGTCCAGACATGCCCGGGCGCCTCCCCAGGCTCATCCCCGCTGGTGCCTTACCCCTGGGCCTAGGCCTCGCTTGAGGCCTCCTTGGAGAGGAGGTTGCTGCCAGGGGCTGTCTCCACACTGCAAGGTGCTGGAGCTCAGAGGGCCTCGTCAGAGGGAAGGGACCAGCAAGGGGCTGGATGCCCAAGACCTCTTTGGCCCAGCAGCCTCAGGGCAGCAGGGAGAGCAAGAGGCCCAGTGTGCCCCTAGGTCGGCTCTGCCCCTTCCCACACAGGCGGCCAGCCCAGCAGCTGCCTGCCAGACTCTGGCTCCCCCGAGCTCTCTGCCGGTGCAGGGGGCAGGAACAGACGTGTGCATGTGGTTCTGCCTTGGCCTGGGAGTGTGGACCCCCTGCCTGGCCCCCAGGCTCAGGGGCAAGGGCCGGGAGAGAGCACCACCCCGAAGCGCTTTTCTCCCGGGCTTGGGAGCGTGTGCGCGGCTGGCGGGAACAGCCGGCGAGAGTGCTTGCAAAGCGGCCTTTGGAGGCAGCCGGGGAGGTCTTCCAGCAGGGCGAGGGCCGGTTGTGCTCAGAGGCCCCACAGGCCAGGGGCAGGACCCAGCAGGGCCCCTGCCCCTGGCCAGCCTTGCCCAGACCTTCCTGGCCTCCGGGGGTGCTGCCCCAGCAAGGGGCAGGCTGCGGGGACTGGGTCCAGACATGCCCGGGCGCCTCCCCAGGCTCATCCCCGCTGGTGCCTTTCCCCTGGGCCTAGGCCTCGCTTGAGGCCTCCTTGGAGAGGAGGTTGCTGGCAGGGGCTGTCTCCACACTGCAAGGTGCTGGAGCTCAGAGGGCCTCGTCAGAGGGAAGGGACCAGCAAGGGGCTGGATGCCCAAGACCTCTTTGGCCCAGCAGCCTCAGGGCAGCAGGGAGAGCAAGAGACCCAGTGTGCCCCTAGGTCGGCTCTGCCCCTTCCCACACAGGCGGCCAGCCCAGCAGCTGCCTGACAGACTCTGGCTCCCCCGAGCTCTCTGCCGGTGCAGGGGGCAGGAACAGACGTGTGCATGTGGTTCTGCCTTTGCCTGGGAGTGTGGAACCCCTGCCTGGCCCCCAGGCTCAGGGGCAATGGCCGGGAGAGAGCACCACCCCGAAGCGCTTTTCTCCCGGGCTTGGGAGCGTTGTGCGCGGCTGGCGGGAACAGCCGGCGAGAGTGATTGCAAAGCGGCCTTTGGAGGCAGCCGGGGAGGTCTTCCAGCGGGAGAGGGCCGGTTGTGCTCAGAGGCCCCACAGGCCATGGGCAGGACCCAGCAGGGCCCCTGCCCCTGGCCAGCCTTGCCCAGACCTTCCTGGCCTCCGGGGGTACTGCCCCAGCAAGGGGCAGGCTGCGGGGACTGGGTCCAGACATGCCCGGGCGCCTCCCCAGGCTCATCCCCGCTGGTGCCTTTCCCCTGGGCCTAGGCCTCGCTTGAGGCCTCCTTGGAGAGGAGGTTGCTGGCAGGGGCTGTCTCCACACTGCAAGGTGCTGGAGCTCAGAGGGCCTCGTCAGAGGGAAGGGACCAGCAAGGGGCTGGATGCCCAAGACCTCTTTGGCCCAGCAGCCTCAGGGCAGCAGGGAGAGCAAGAGGCCCAGTGTGCCCCTAGGTCGGCTCTGCCCCTTCCCACACAGGCGGCCAGCCCAGCAGCTGCCTGACAGACTCTGGCTCCCCCGAGCTCTCTGCCGGTGCAGGGGGCAGGAACAGACGTGTGCATGTGGTTCTGCCTTGGCCTGGGAGTGTGGACCCCCTGCCTGGCCCCCAGGCTCAGGGGCAAGGGCCGGGAGAGAGCACCACCCCGAAGCGCTTTTCTCCCGGGCTTGGGAGCGTTGTGCGCGGCTGGCGGGAACAGCCGGCGAGAGTGCTTGCAAAGCGGCCTTTGGAGGCAGCCGGGGAGGTCTTCCAGCGGGAGAGGGCCGGTTGTGCTCAGAGGCCCCACAGGCCAGGGGCAGGACCCAGCAGGGCCCCTGCCCCTGGCCAGCCTTGCCCAGACCTTCCTGGCCTCCGCGGGTGCTGCCCCAGCAAGGGGCAGGCTGCGGGGACTGGGTCCAGACATGCCCGGGCGCCTCCCCAGGCTCATCCCCGCTGGTGCCTTTCCCCTGGGCCTAGGCCTCGCTTGAGGCCTCCTTGGAGAGGAGGTTGCTGGCAGGGGCTGTCTCCACACTGCAAGGTGCTGGAGCTCAGAGGGCCTCGTCAGAGGGAAGGGACCAGCAAGGGGCTGGATGCCCAAGACCTCTTTGGCCCAGCAGCCTCAGGGCAGCAGGGAGAGCAAGAGGCCCAGTGTGCCCCTAGGTCGGCTCTGCCCCTTCCCACACAGGCGGCCAGCCCAGCAGCTGCCTGACAGACTCTGGCTCCCCCGAGCTCTCTGCCGGTGCAGGGGGCAGGAACAGACGTGTGCATGTGGTTCTGCCTTGGCCTGGGAGTGTGGACCCCCTGCCTGGCCCCCAGGCTCAGGGGCAAGGGCCGGGAGAGAGCACCACCCCGAAGCGCTTTTCTCCCGGGCTTGGGAGCGTTGTGCGCGGCTGGCGGGAACAGCCGGCGAGAGTGCTTGCAAAGCGGCCTTTGGAGGCAGCCGGGGAGGTCTTCCAGCGGGGAGAGGGCCGGTTGTGCTCAGAGGCCCCACAGGCCAGGGGCAGGACCCAGCAGGGCCCCTGCCCCTGGCCAGCCTTGCCCAGACCTTCCTGGCCTCCGGGGGTACTGCCCCAGCAAGGGGCAGGCTGCGGGGACTGGGTCCAGACATGCCCGGGCGCCTCCCCAGGCTCATCCCCGCTGGTGCCTTTCCCCTGGGCCTAGGCCTCGCTTGAGGCCTCCTTGGAGAGGAGGTTGCTGGCAGGGGCTGTCTCCACACTGCAAGGTGCTGGAGCTCAGAGGGCCTCGTCAGAGGGAAGGGACCAGCAAGGGGCTGGATGCCCAAGACCTCTTTGGCCCAGCAGCCTCAGGGCAGCAGGGAGAGCAAGAGGCCCAGTGTGCCCCTAGGTCGGCTCTGCCCCTTCCCACACAGGCGGCCAGCCCAGCAGCTGCCTGACAGACTCTGGCTCCCCCGAGCTCTCTGCCGGTGCAGGGGGCAGGAACAGACGTGTGCATGTGGTTCTGCCTTGGCCTGGGAGTGTGGACCCCCTGCCTGGCCCCCAGGCTCAGGGGCAAGGGCCGGGAGAGAGCACCACCCCGAAGCACTTTTCTCCCGGGCTTGGGAGCGTTGTGCGCGGCTGGCGGGAACAGCCGGCGAGAGTGCTTGCAAAGCGGCCTTTGGAGGCAGCCGGGGAGGTCTTCCAGCGGGAGAGGGCCGGTTGTGCTCAGAGGCCCCACCGGCCAGGGGCAGGACCCATCAGGGCCCCTGCCCCTGGCCAGCCTTGCCCAGACCTTCCTGGCCTCCGGGGGTGCTGCCCCAGCAAGGGGCAGGCTGGGGGGACTGGGTCCAGACATGCCCGGGCGCCTCCCCAGGCTCATCCCCGCTGGTGCCTTTCCCCTGGGCCTAGGCCTCGCTTGAGGCCTCCTTGGAGAGGAGGTTGCTGGCAGGGGCTGTCTCCACACTGCAAGGTGCTGGAGCTCAGAGGGCCTCGTCAGAGGGAAGGGACCAGCAAGGGGCTGGATGCCCAAGACGTCTTTGGCCCAGCAGCCTCAGGGCAGCAGGGAGAGCAAGAGGCCCAGTGTGCCCCTAGGTCGGCTCTGCCCCTTCCCACACAGGCGGCCAGCCCAGCAGCTGCCTGACAGACTCTGCCTCCCCCGAGCTCTCTGCCGGTGCAGGGGGCAGGAACAGACGTGTGCATGTGGTTCTGCCTTGGCCTGGGAGTGTGGACCCCCTGCCTGGCCCCCAGGCTCAGGGGCAAGGGCCGGGAGAGAGCACCACCCCGAAGCGCTTTTCTCCCGGGCTTGGGAGCGTTGTGCGCGGCTGGCGGGAACAGCCGGCGAGAGTGCTTGCAAAGCGGCCTTTGGAGGCAGCCGGGGAGGTCTTCCAGCGGGAGAGGGGCCGGTTGTGCTCAGAGGCCCCACAGGCCAGGGGCAGGACCCAGCAGGGCCCCTGCCCCTGGCCAGCCTTGCCCAGACCTTCCTGGCCTCCGGGGGTGCTGCCCCAGCAAGGGGCAGGCTGCGGGGACTGGGTCCAGACATGCCCGGGCGCCTCCCCAGGCTCATCCCCGCTGGTGCCTTTCCCCTGGGCCTAGGCCTCGCTTGAGGCCTCCTTGGAGAGGAGGTTGCTGGCAGGGGCTGTCTCCACACTGCAAGGTGCTGGAGCTCAGAGGGCCTCGTCAGAGGGAAGGGACCAGCAAGGGGCTGGATGCCCAAGACCTCTTTGGCCCAGCAGCCTCAGGGCAGCAGGGAGAGCAAGAGGCCCAGTGTGCCCCTAGGTCGGCTCTGCCCCTTCCCACACAGGCGGCCAGCCCAGCAGCTGCCTGACAGACTCTGGCTCCCCCGAGCTCTCTGCCGGTGCAGGGGGCAGGAACAGACGTGTGCATGTGGTTCTGCCTTGGCCTGGGAGTGTGGACCCCCTGCCTGGCCCCCAGGCTCAGGGGCAAGGGCTGGGAGAGAGCACCACCCCGAAGCGCTTTTCTCCCGGGCTTGGGAGCGTTGTGCGCGGCTGGCGGGAACAGCCGGCGAGAGTGCTTGCAAAGCGGCCTTTGGAGGCAGCCGGGGAGGTCTTCCAGCGGGAGAGGGCCGGTTGTGCTCAGAGGCCCCACAGGCCAGGGGCAGGACCCAGCAGGGCCCCTGCCCCTGGCCAGCCTTGCCCAGACCTTCCTGGCCTCCGCGGGTGCTGCCCCAGCAAGGGGCAGGCTGCGGGGACTGGGTCCAGACATGCCCGGGCGCCTCCCCAGGCTCATCCCCGCTGGTGCCTTTCCCCTGGGCCTAGGCCTCGCTTGAGGCCTCCTTGGAGAGGAGGTTGCTGGCAGGGGCTGTCTCCACACTGCAAGGTGCTGGAGCTCAGAGGGCCTCGTCAGAGGGAAGGGACCAGCAAGGGGCTGGATGCCCAAGACCTCTTTGGCCCAGCAGCCTCAGGGCAGCAGGGAGAGCAAGAGGCCCAGGGTGCCCCTAGGTCGGCTCTGCCCCTTCCCACACAGGCGGCCAGCCCAGCAGCTGCCTGACAGACTCTGGCTCCCCCGAGCTCTCTGCCGGTGCAGGGGGCAGGAACAGACGTGTGCATGTGGTTCTGCCTTGGCCTGGGAGTGTGGACCCCCTGCCTGGCCCCCAGGCTCAGGGGCAAGGGCCGGGAGAGAGCACCACCCCGAAGCGCTTTTCTCCCGGGCTTGGGAGCGTTGTGCGCGGCTGGCGGGAACAGCCGGCGAGAGTGCTTGCAAAGCGGCCTTTGGAGGCAGCCGGGGAGGTCTTCCAGCGGGAGAGGGCCGGTTGTGCTCAGAGGCCCCACAGGCCAGGGGCAGGACCCAGCAGGGACCCTGCCCCTGGCCAGCCTTGCCCAGACCTTCCTGGCCTCCGGGGGTACTGCCCCAGCAAGGGGCAGGCTGCGGGGACTGGGTCCAGACATGCCCGGGCGCCTCCCCAGGCTCATCCCCGCTGGTGCCTTTCCCCTGGGCCTAGGCCTCGCTTGAGGCCTCCTTGGAGAGGAGGTTGCTGGCAGGGGCTGTCTCCACACTGCAAGGTGCTGGAGCTCAGAGGGCCTCGTCAGAGGGAAGGGACCAGCAAGGGGCTGGATGCCCAAGACCTCTTTGGCCCAGCAGCCTCAGGGCAGCAGGGAGAGCAAGAGGCCCAGTGTGCCCCTAGGTCGACTCTGCCCCTTCCCACACAGGCGGCCAGCCCAGCAGCTGCCTGACAGACTCTGGCTCCCCCGAGCTCTCTGCCGCTGCAGGGGGCAGGAACAGACGTGTGCATGTGGTTCTGCCTTGGCCTGGGAGTGTGGACCCCCTGCCTGGCCCCCAGGCTCAGGGGCAAGGGCCGGGAGAGAGCACCACCCCGAAGCGCTTTTCTCCCGGGCTTGGGAGCGTTGTGCGCGGCTGGCGGGAACAGCCGGCGAGAGTGCTTGCAAAGCGGCCTTTGGAGGCAGCCGGGGAGGTCTTCCAGCGGGAGAGGGCCGGTTGTGCTCAGAGGCCCCACAGGCCAGGGGCAGGACCCATCAGGGCCCCTGCCCCTGGCCAGCCTTGCCCAGACCTTCCTGGCCTCCGGGGGTGCTGCCCCAGCAAGGGGCAGGCTGGGGGGACTGGGTCCAGACATGCCCGGGCGCCTCCCCAGGCTCATCCCCGCTGGTGCCTTTTCCCTGGGCCTAGGCCTCGCTTGAGGCCTCCTTGGAGAGGAGGTTGCTGGCAGGGGCTGTCTCCACACTGCAAGGTGCTGGAGCTCAGAGGGCCTCGTCAGAGGGAAGGGACCAGCAAGGGGCTGGATGCCCAAGACCTCTTTGGCCCAGCAGCCTCAGGGCAGCAGGGAGAGCAAGAGGCCCAGTGTGCCCCTAGGTCGGCTCTGCCCCTTCCCACACAGGCGGCCAGCCCAGCAGCTGCCTGACAGACTCTGGCTCCCCTGAGCTCTCTGCCGGTGCAGGGGGCAGGAACAGACGTGTGCATGTGGTTCTGCCTTGGCCTGGGAGTGTGGACCCCTGCCTGGCCCCCAGGCTCGGGGGCAAGGGCCGGGAGAGAGCACCACCCAGAAGCGCTTTTCTCCCGGGCTTGGGAGCGTTGTGCGCGGCTGGCGGGAACAGCCGGCGAGAGTGCTTGCAAAGCGGCCTTTGGAGGCAGCCGGGGAGGTCTTCTAGCGGGAGAGGGCCGGTTGTGCTCAGAGGCCCCACAGGCCAGGGGCAGGACCCAGCAGGGCCCCTGCCCCTGGCCAGCCTTGCCCAGACCTTCCTGGCCTCCGGGGGTGCTGCCCCAGCAAGGGGCAGGCTGCGGGGACTGGGTCCAGACATGCCCGGGCGCCTCCCCAGGCTCATCCCCGCTGGTGCCTTTCTCCTGGGCCTAGGCCTCGCTTGAGGCCTCCTTGGAGAGGAGGTTGCTGGCAGGGGCTGTCTCCACACTGCAAGGTGCTGGAGCTCAGAGGGCCTCGTCAGAGGGAAGGGACCAGCAAGGGGCTGGATGCCCAAGACCTCTTTGGCCCAGCAGCCTCAGGGCAGCAGGGAGAGCAAGAGGCCCAGTGTGCCCCTAGGTCGGCTCTGCCCCTTCCCACACAGGCGGCCAGCCCAGCAGCTGCCTGACAGACTCTGGCTCCCCCGAGCTCTCTGCCGGTGCAGGGGGCAGGAACAGACGTGTGCATGTGGTTCTGCCTTGGCCTGGGAGTGTGGACCCCCTGCCTGGCCCCCAGGCTCAGGGGCAAGGGCTGGGAGAGAGCACCACCCCGAAGCGCTTTTCTCCCGGGATTGAGAGCGTTGTGCGCGGCCTGCGGGAACAGCCGGCGAGAGTGCTTGCAAACCGGCCTTTGGAGGCAGCCGGGGAGGTCTTCCAGCGGGAGAGGGCCGGTTGTGCTCAGAGGCCCCACAGGCCAGGGGCAGGACCCAGCAGGGCCCCTGCCCCTGGCCAGCCTTGCCCAGACCTTCCTGGCCTCCGGGGGTGCTGCCCCAGCAAGGGGCAGGCTGCGGGGACTGGGTCCAGACATGCCCGGGCGCCTCCCCAGGCTCATCCCCGCTGGTGCCTTTCCCCTGGGCCTAGGCCTCGCTTGAGGCCTCCTTGGAGAGGAGGTTGCTGGCAGGGGCTGTCTCCACACTGCAAGGTGCTGGAGCTCAGAGGGCCTCGTCAGAGGGAAGGGACCAGCAAGGGGCTGGATGCCCAAGACCTCTTTGGCCCAGCAGCCTCAGGGCAGCAGGGAGAGCAAGAGGCCCAGTGTGCCCCTAGGTCGGCTCTGCCCCTTCCCACACAGGCGGCCAGCCCAGCAGCTGCCTGACAGACTCTGGCTCACCCGAGCTCTCTGCCGGTGCAGGGGGCAGGAACAGACGTGTGCATGTGGTTCTGCCTTGGCCTGGGAGTGTGGACCCCCTGCCTGGCCCCCAGGCTCAGGGGCAAGGGCCGGGAGAGAGCACCACCCCGAAGCGCTTTTCTCCCGGGCTTGGGAGCGTTGTGCGCGGCTGGCGGGAACAGCCGGCGAGAGTGCTTGCAAAGCGGCCTTTGGAGGCAGCCGGGGAGGTCTTCCAGCGGGAGAGGGCCGGTTGTGCTCAGAGGCCCCACAGGCCAGGGGCAGGACCCAGCAGGGCCCCTGCCCCTGGCCAGCCTTGCCCAGACCTTCCTGGCCTCCGGGGGTGCTGCCCCAGCAAGGGGCAGGCTGCGGGGACTGGGTCCAGACATGCCCGGGCGCCTCCCCAGGCTCATCCCCGCTGGTGCCTTTCCCCTGGGCCTAGGCCTCGCTTGAGGCCTCCTTGGAGAGGAGGTTGCTGCCAGGGGCTGTCTCCACACTGCAAGGTGCTGGAGCTCAGAGGGCCTCGTCAGAGGGAAGGGACCAGCAAGGGGCTGGATGCCCAAGACCTCTTTGGCCCAGCAGCCTCAGGGCAGCAGGGAGAGCAAGAGGCCCAGTGTGCCCCTAGGTCGGCTCTGCCCCTTCCCACACAGGCGGCCAGCCCAGCAGCTGCCTGACAGACTCTGGCTCCCCCGAGCTCTCTGCCGGTGCAGGGGGCAGGAACAGACGTGTGCATGTGGTTCTGCCTTGGCCTGGGAGTGTGGACCCCCTGCCTGGCCCCCAGGCTCAGGGGCAAGGGCCGGGAGAGAGCACCACCCAGAAGCGCTTTTCTCCCGGGCTTGGGAGCGTTGTGCGCGGCTGGCGGGAAAAGCCGGCGAGAGTGCCTGCAAAGCGGCCTTTGGAGGCAGCCGGGGAGGTCTTCCAGCGGGAGAGGGCCGGTTGTGCTCAGAGGCCCCACAGGCCAGGGGCAGGACCCAGCAGGGCCCCTGCCCCTGGCCAGCCTTGCCCAGACCTTCCTGGCGTCCGGGGGTGCTGCCCCAGCAAGGGGCAGGCTGCGGGGACTGGGTCCAGACATGCCCGGGCGCCTCCCCAGGCTCATCCCCGCTGGTGCCTTTCCCCTGGGCCTAGGCCTCGCTTGAGGCCTCCTTGGAGAGGAGGTTGCTGGCAGGGGCTGTCTCCACACTGCAAGGTGCTGGAGCTCAGAGGGCCTCGTCAGAGGGAAGGGACCAGCAAGGGGCTGGATGCCCAAGACCTCTTTGGCCCAGCAGCCTCAGGGCAGCAGGGAGAGCAAGAGGCCCAGTGTGCCCCTAGGTCGGCTCTGCCCCTTCCCACACAGGCGGCCAGCCCAGCAGCTGCCTGACAGACTCTGGCTCCCCCGAGCTCTCTGCCGGTGCAGGGGGCAGGAACAGACGTGTGCATGTGGTTCTGCCTTGGCCTGGGAGTGTGGACCCCCTGCCTGGCCCCCAGGCTCAGGGGCAAGGGCCGGGAGAGAGCACCACCCCGACGCGCTTTTCTCCCAGGCTTGGGAGCATTGGGCGCGGCTGGCGGGAACAGCCGGCGAGAGTGCTTGCAAAGCGGCCTTTGGAGGCAGCCGGGGAGGTCTTCCAGCGGGAGAGGGCCGGTTGTGCTCAGAGGCCCCACAGGCCAGGGACAGGACCCAGCAGGGCCCCTGCCCCTGGCCAGCCTTGCCCAGACCTTCCTGGCCTCCGGGGGTGCTGCCCCAGCAAGGGGCAGGCTGCGGGGACTGGGTCCAGACATGCCCGGGCGCCTCCCCAGGCTCATCCCCGCTGGTGCCTTACCCCTGGGCCTAGGCCTCGCTTGAGGCCTCCTTGGAGAGGAGGTTGCTGGCAGGGGCTGTCTCCACACTGCAAGGTGCTGGAGCTCAGAGGGCCTCGTCAGAGGGAAGGGACCAGCAAGGGGCTGGATGCCCAAGACCTCTTTGGCCCAGCAGCCTCAGGGCAGCAGGGAGAGCAAGAGGCCCAGTGTGCCCCTAGGTCGGCTCTGCCCCTTCCCACACAGGCGGCCAGCCCAGCAGCTGCCTGACAGACTCTGGCTCCCCCGAGCTCTCTGCCGGTGCAGGGGGCAGGAACAGACGTGTGCATGTGGTTCTGCCTTGGCCTGGGAGTGTGGACCCCCTGCCTGGCCCCCAGGCTCAGGGGCAAGGGCCGGGAGAGAGCACCACCCCGAAGCGCTTTTCTCCCGGGCTTGGGAGCGTTGTGCGCGGCTGGCGGGAACAGCCGGCGAGAGTGCTTGCAAAGCGGCCTTTGGAGGCAGCCGGGGAGGTCTTCCAGCGGGAGAGGGCCGGTTGTGCTCAGAGGCCCCACAGGCCAGGGGCAGGACCCAGCAGGGCCCCTGCCCCTGGCCAGCCTTGCCCAGACCTTCCTGGCCTCCGGGGGTGCTGCCCCAGCAAGGGGCAGGCTGCGGGGACTGGGTCCAGACATGCCCGGGCGCCTCCCCAGGCTCATCCCCGCTGGTGCCTTTCCCCTGGGCCTAGGCCTCGCTTGAGGCCTCCTTGGAGAGGAGGTTGCTGGCAGGGGCTGTCTCCACACTGCAAGGGGCTGGAGCTCAGAGGGCCTCGTCAGAGGGAAGGGACCAGCAAGGGGCTGGATGCCCAAGACCTCTTTGGCCCAGCAGCCTCAGGGCAGCAGGGAGAGCAAGAGGCCCAGTGTGCCCCTAGGTCGGCTCTGCCCCTTCCCACACAGGCGGCCAGCCCAGCAGCTGCCTGACAGACTCTGGCTCCCCCGAGCTCTCTGCCGGTGCAGGGGGCAGGAACAGACGTGTGCATGTGGTTCTGCCTTGGCCTGGGGGTGTGGACCCCCTGCCTGGCCCCCAGGCTCAGGGGCAAGGGCCGGGAGAGAGCACCACCCCGAAGCGCTTTTCTCCCGGGCTTGGGAGCGTTGTGCGCGGCCTGCGGGAACAGCCGGCGAGAGTGCTTGCAAAGCGGCCTTTGGAGGCAGCCGGGGAGGTCTTCCAGCGGGAGAGGGCCGGTTGTGCTCAGAGGCCCCACAGGCCAGGGGCAGGACCCAGCAGGGCCCCTGCCCCTGGCCAGCCTTGCCCAGACCTTCCTGGCCTCCGCGGGTGCTGCCCCAGCAAGGGGCAGGCTGCGGGGACTGGGTCCAGACATGCCCGGGCGCCTCCCCAGGCTCATCCCCGCTGGTGCCTTACCCCTGGGCCTAGGCCTCGCTTGAGGCCTCCTTGGAGAGGAGGTTGCTGGCAGGGGCTGTCTCCACACTGCAAGGTGCTGGAGCTCAGAGGGCCTCGTCAGAGGGAAGGGACCAGCAAGGGGCTGGATGCCCAAAACCTCTTTGGCCCAGCAGCCTCAGGGCAGCAGGGAGAGCAAGAGGCCCAGTGTGCCCCTAGGTCGGCTCTGCCCCTTCCCACACAGGCGGCCAGCCCAGCAGCTGCCTGACAGACTCTGGCTCCCCCGAGCTCTCTGCCGGTGCAGGGGGCAGGAACAGACGTGTGCATGTGGTTCTGCCTTGGCCTGGGAGTGTGGACCCCCTGCCTGGCCCCCAGGCTCAGGGGCAAGGGCCGGGAGAGAGCACCACCCCGAAGCGCTTTTCTCCCGGGCTTGGGAGTGTTGTGCGCGGCTTGCGGGAACAGCCGGCGAGAGTGCTTGCAAAGCGGCCTTTGGAGGCAGCCGGGGAGGTCTTCCAGCGGGAGAGGGCCGGTTGTGCTCAGAGGCCCCACAGGCCAGGGGCAGGACCCAGCAGGGACCCTGCCCCTGGCCAGCCTTGCCCAGACCTTCCTGGCCTCCGGGGGTACTGCCCCAGCAAGGGGCAGGCTGCGGGGACTGGGTCCAGACATGCCCGGGCGCCTCCCCAGGCTCATCCCCGCTGGTGCCTTTCCCCTGGCCCTAGGCCTCGCTTGAGGCCTCCTTGGAGAGGAGGTTGCTGGCAGGGGCTGTCTCCACACTGCAAGGTGCTGGAGCTCAGAGGGCCTCGTCAGAGGGAAGGGACCAGCAAGGGGCTGGATGCCCAAGACCTCTTTGGCCCAGCAGCCTCAGGGCAGCAGGGAGAGCAAGAGGCCCAGTGTGCCCCTAGGTCGGCTCTGCCCCTTCCCACACAGGCGGCCAGCCCAGCAGCTGCCTGCCAGACTGTGGCTCCCCCGAGCTCTCTGCCGGTGCAGGTGGCAGGAACAGACGTGTGCATGTGGTTCTGCCTTGGCCTGGGAGTGTGGACCCCCTGCCTGGCCCCCAGGCTCAGGGGCAAGGGCCGGGAGAGAGCACCACCCCGAAGGGCTTTTCTCCCGGGCTTGGGAGCGTTGTGCGCGGCTGGCGGGAACAGCCGGCGAGAGTGCTTGCAAAGCGGCCTTTGGAGGCAGCCGGGGAGGTCTTCCAGCGGGAGAGGGCCGGTTGTGCTCAGAGGCCCCACAGGCCAGGGGCAGAACCCAGCAGGGCCCCTGCCCCTGGCCAGCCTTGCCCAGACCTTCCTGGCCTCCGGGGGTGCTGCCCCAGCAAGGGGCAGGCTGGGGGGACTGGGTCCAGACATGCCCGGGCGCCTCCCCAGGCTCATCCCCGCTGGTGCCTTTCCCCTGGGCCTAGGCCTCGCTTGAGGCCTCCTTGGAGAGGAGGTTGCTGGCAGGGGCTGTCTCCACACTGCAAGGTGCTGGAGCTCAGAGGGCCTCGTCAGAGGGAAGGGACCAGCAAGGGGCTGGATGCCCAAGACCTCTTTGGCCCAGCAGCCTCAGGGCAGCAGGGAGAGCAAGAGGCCCAGTGTGCCCCTAGGTCGGCTCTGCCCCTTCCCACACAGGCGGCCAGCCCAGCAGCTGCCTGACAGACTCTGGCTCCCCCGAGCTCTCTGCCGGTGCAGGGGGCAGGAAGTTACGTGTGCATGTGGTTCTGCCTTGGCCTGGGAGTGTGGACCCCCTGCCTGGCCCCCAGGCTCAGGGGCAAGGGCCGGGAGAGAGCACCACCCCGAAGCGCTTTTCTCCCGGGCTTGGGAGCGTTGTGCGCGGCTGGCGGGAACAGCCGGCGAGAGTGCTTGCAAAGCGGCCTTTGGAGGCAGCCGGGGAGGTCTTCCAGCGGGAGAGGGCCGGTTGTGCTCAGAGGCCCCACAGGCCAGGGGCAGGACCCAGCAGGGCCCCTGCCCCTGGCCAGCCTTGCCCAGACCTTCCTGGCCTCCGCGGGTGCTGCCCCAGCAAGGGGCAGGCTGCGGGGACTGGGTCCAGACATGCCCGGGCGCCTCCCCAGGCTCATCCCCGCTGGTGCCTTTCCCCTGGGCCTAGGCCTCGCTTGAGGCCTCCTTGGAGAGGAGGTTGCTGGCAGGGGCTGTCTTCACACTGCAAGGGGCTGGAGCTCAGAGGGCCTCGTCAGAGGGAAGGGACCAGCAAGGGGCTGGATGCCCAAGACCTCTTTGGCCCAGCAGCCTCAGGGCAGCAGGGAGAGCAAGAGGCCCAGTGTGCCCCTAGGTCGGCTCTGCCCCTTCCCACACAGGCGGCCAGCCCAGCAGCTGCCTGCCAGACTCTGGCTCCCCCGAGCTCTCTGCCGGTGCAGGGGGCAGGAACAGACGTGTGCATGTGGTTCTGCCTTGGCCTGGGAGTGTGGACCCCCTGCCTGGCCCCCAGGCTCAGGGGCAAGGGCCGGGAGAGAGCACCACCCCGAAGCGCTTTTCTCCCGGGCTTGGGAGCGTTGTGCGCGGCTGGCGGGAACAGCCGGCGAGAGTGCTTGCAAAGCGGCCTTTGGAGGCAGCCGGGGAGGTCTTCCAGCGGGAGAGGGCCGGTTGTGCTCAGAGGCCCCACAGGCCAGGGGCAGGACCCAGCAGGGCCCCTGCCCCTGGCCAGCCTTGCCCAGACCTTCCTGGCCTCCGGGGGTGCTGCCCCAGCAAGGGGCAGGCTGCGGGGACTGGGTCCAGACATGCCCGGGCGCCTCCCCAGGCTCATCCCCGCTGGTGCCTTTCCCCTGGGCCTAGGCCTCGCTTGAGGCCTCCTTGGAGAGGAGGTTGCTGGCAGGGGCTGTCTCCACACTGCAAGGTGCTTGAGCTCAGAGGGCCTCGTCAGAGGGAAGGGACCAGCAAGGGGCTGGATGCCCAAGACCTCTTTGGCCCAGCAGCCTCAGGGCAGCAGGGAGAGCAAGAGGCCCAGTGTGCCCCTAGGTCGGCTCTGCCCCTTCCCACACAGGCGGCCAGCCCAGCAGCTGCCTGACAGACTCTGGCTCCCCCGAGCTCTCTGCCAGTGCAGGGGGCAGGAACAGACGTGTGCATGTGGTTCTGCCTTGGCCTGGGAGTGTGGACCCCCTGCCTGGCCCCCAGGCTCAGGGGCAAGGGCCGGGAGAGAGCACCACCCAGAAGCGCTTTTCTCCCGGGCTTGGGAGCGTTGTGCGCGGCTGGCGGGAACAGCCGGCGAGAGTGCTTGCAAAGCGGCCTTTGGAGGCAGCCGGGGAGGTCTTCCAGCGGGAGAGGGCCGTTTGTGCTCAGAGGCCCCACAGGCCAGGGGCAGGACCCAGCAGGGCCCCTGCCCCTGGCCAGCCTTGCCCAGACCTTCCTGGCCTCCGGGGGTACTGCCCCAGCAAGGGGCAGGCTGCGGGGACTGGGTCCAGACATGCCCGGGCGCCTCCCCAGGCTCATCCCCGCTGGTGCCTTTCTCCTGGGCCTAGGCCTCGCTTGAGGCCTCCTTGGAGAGGAGGTTGCTGGCAGGGGCTGTCTCCACACTGCAAGGTGCTGGAGCTCAGAGGGCCTCGTCAGAGGGAAGGGACCAGCAAGGGGCTGGATGCCCAAGACCTCTTTGGCCCAGCAGCCTCAGGGCAGCAGGGAGAGCAAGAGGCCCAGTGTGCCCCTAGGTCGGCTCTGCCCCTTCCCACACAGGCGGCCAGCCCAGCAGCTGCCTGACAGACTCTGGCTCCCCCGAGCTCTCTGCCGGTGCAGGGGGCAGGAACAGACGTGTGCATGTGGTTCTGCCTTGGCCTGGGAGTGTGGATCCCCTGCCTGGCCCCCAGGCTCAGGGGCAAGGGCCGGGAGAGAGCACCACCCCGAAGCGCTTTTCTCCCGGGCTTGGGAGCGTTGTGCGCGGCTGGCGGGAACAGCCGGCGAGAGTGCTTGCAAAGCGGCCTTTGGAGGCAGCCGGGGAGGTCTTCCAGCGGGAGAGGGCCGGTTGTGCTCAGAGGCCCCACAGGCCAGGGGCAGGACCCAGCAGGGCCCCTGCCCCTGGCCAGCCTTGCCCAGACCTTCCTGGCCTCCGGGGGTACTGCCCCAGCAAGGGGCAGGCTGCGGGGACTGGGTCCAGACATGCCCGGGCGCCTCCCCAGGATCATCCCCGCTGGTGCCTTTCCCCTGGGCCTAGGCCTCGCTTGAGGCCTCCTTGGAGAGGAGGTTGCTGGCAGGGGCTGTCTCCACACTGCAAGGTGCTGGAGCTCAGAGGGCCTCGTCAGAGGGAAGGGACCAGCAAGGGGCTGGATGCCCAAGACCTCTTTGGCCCAGCAGCCTCAGGGCAGCAGGGAGAGCAAGAGGCCCAGTGTGCCCCTAGGTCGGCTCTGCCCCTTCCCACACAGGCGGCCAGCCCAGCAGCTGCCTGACAGACTCTGGCTCCCCCGAGCTCTCTGCCGGTGCAGGGGGCAGGAACAGACGTGTGCATGTGGTTCTGCCTTGGCCTGGGAGTGTGGACCCCCTGCCTGGCCCCCAGGCTCAGGGGCAAGGGCCGGGAGAGAGCACCACCCCGAAGCGCTTTTCTCCCGGGCTTGGGAGCGTTGTGCGCGGCTGGCGGGAACAGCCGGCGAGAGTGCTTGCAAAGCGGCCTTTGGAGGCAGCCGGGGAGGTCTTCCAGTGGGAGAAGGCCGGTTGTGCTCAGAGGCCCCACCGGCCAGGGGCAGGACCCAGCAGGGCCCCTGCCCCTGGCCAGCCTTGCCCAGACCTTCCTGGCCTCCGGGGGTGCTGCCCCAGCAAGGGGCAGGCTGCGGGGACTGGGTCCAGACATGCCCGGGTGCCTCCCCAGGCTCATCCCCGCTGGTGCCTTTCCCCTGGGCCTAGGCCTCGCTTGAGGCCTCCTTGGAGAGGAGGTTGCTGGCAGGGGCTGTCTCCACACTGCAAGGTGCTGGAGCTCAGAGGGCCTCGTCAGAGGGAAGGGACCAGCAAGGGGCTGGATGCCCAAGACCTCTTTGGCCCAGCAGCCTCAGGGCAGCAGGGAGAGCAAGAGGCCCAGTGTGCCCCTAGGTCGGCTCTGCCCCTTCCCACACAGGCGGCCAGCCCAGCAGCTGCCTGACAGACTCTGGCTCCCCCGAGCTCTCTGCCGGTGCAGGGGGCAGGAACAGACGTGTGCATGTGGTTCTGCCTTGGCCTGGGAGTGTGGACCCCCTGCCTGGCCCCCAGGCTCAGGGGCAAGGGCCGGGAGAGAGCACCACCCCGAAGCGCTTTTCTCCCGGGCTTGGGAGCGTTGTGCGCGGCTTGCGGGAACAGCCGGCGAGAGTGCTTGCAAAGCGGCCTTTGGAGGCAGCCGGGGAGGTCTTCCAGCGGGAGAGGGCCGGTTGTGCTCAGAGGCCCCACAGGCCAGGGGCAGGACCCAGCAGGGCCCCTGCCCCTGGCCAGCCTTGCCCAGACCTTCCTGGCCTCCGGGGGTACTTCCCCAGCAAGGGGCAGGCTGCGGGGACTGGGTCCAGACATGCCCGGGCGCCTCCCCAGGCTCATCCCCGCTGGTGCCTTTCCCCTGGGCCTAGGCCTCGCTTGAGGCCTCCTTGGAGAGGAGGTTGCTGGCAGGGGCTGTCTCCACACTGCAAGGTGCTGGAGCTCAGAGGGCCTCGTCAGAGGGAAGGGACCAGCAAGGGGCTGGATGCCCAAGACCTCTTTGGCCCAGCAGCCTCAGGGCAGCAGGGAGAGCAAGAGGCCCAGTGTGCCCCTAGGTCGGCTCTGCCCCTTCCCACACAGGCGGCCAGCCCAGCAGCTGCCTGACAGACTCTGGCTCCCCCGAGCTCTCTGCTGGTGCAGGGGGCAGGAACAGACGTGTGCATGTGGTTCTGCCTTGGCCTGGGAGTGTGGACCCCCTGCCTGGCCCCCAGGCTCAGGGGCAAGGGCCGGGAGAGAGCACCACCCCGAAGCGCTTTTCTCCCGGGCTTGGGAGCGTTGTGCGCGGCTGGCGGGAACAGCCGGTGAGAGTGCTTGCAAAGCGGCCTTTGGAGGCAGCCGGGGAGGTCTTCCAGCGGGAGAGGGCCGGTTGTGCTCAGAGGCCCCACAGGCCAGGGGCAGGACCCAGCAGGGCCCCTGCCCCTGGCCAGCCTTGCCCAGACCTTCCTGGCCTCCGGGGGTACTGCCCCAGCAAGGGGCAGGCTGCGGGGACTGGGTCCAGACATGCCCGGGCGCCTCCCCAGGCTCATCCCCGCTGGTGCCTTTCCCCTGGGCCTAGGCCTCACTTGAGGCCTCCTTGGAGAGGAGGTTGCTGGCAGGGGCTGTCTCCACACTGCAAGGTGCTGGAGCTCAGAGGGCCTCGTCAGAGGGAAGGGACCAGCAAGGGGCTGGATGCCCAAGACCTCTTTGGCCCAGCAGCCTCAGGGCAGCAGGGAGAGCAAGAGGCCCAGTGTGCCCCTAGGTCGGCTCTGCCCCTTCCCACACAGGCGGCCAGCCCAGCAGCTGCCTGACAGACTCTGGCTCCCCCGAGCTCTCTGCTGGTGCAGGGGGCAGGAAGAGACGTGTGCATGTGGTTCTGCCTTGGCCTGGGAGTGTGGACCCCCTGCCTGGCCCCCAGGCTCAGGGGCAAGGGCCGGGAGAGAGCACCACCCCGAAGCGCTTTTCTCCCGGGCTTGGGAGCGTTGTGCGCGGCTGGCGGGAACAGCCGGCGAGAGTGCTTGCAAAGCGGCCTTTGGAGGCAGCCGGGGAGGTCTTCCAGCGGGAGAGGGCCGGTTGTGCTCAGAGGCCCCACAGGCCAGGGGCAGGTCCCAGCAGGGCCCCTGCCCCTGGCCAGCCTTGCCCAGACCTTCCTGGCCTCCGGGGGTACTGCCCCAGCAAGGGGCAGGCTGCGGGGACTGGGTCCAGACATGCCCGGGCGCCTCCCCAGGCTCATCCCCGCTGGTGTCTTTCCCCTGGGCCTAGGCCTCGCTTGAGGCCTCCTTGGAGAGGAGGTTGCTGGCAGGGGCTGTCTCCACACTGCAAGGTGCTGGAGCTCAGAGGGCCTCGTCAGAGGGAAGGGACCAGCAAGGGGCTGGATGCCCAAGACCTCTTTGGCCCAGCAGCCTCAGGGCAGCAGGGAGAGCAAGAGGCCCAGTGTGCCCCTAGGTCGGCTCTGCCCCTTCCCACACAGGCGGCCAGCCCAGCAGCTGCCTGACAGACTCTGGCTCCCCCGAGCTCTCTGCCGGTGCAGGGGGCAGGAACAGACGTGTGCATGTGGTTCTGCCTTGGCCTGGGAGTGTGGACCCCCTGCCTGGCCCCCAGGCTCAGTGGCTAGGGCCGGGAGAGAGCACCACCCCGAAGCGCTTTTCTCCCGGGCTTGGGAGCGTTGTGCGCGGCTGGCGGGAACAGCCGGCGAGAGTGCTTGCAAAGCGGCCTTTGGAGGCAGCCGGGGAGGTCTTCCAGCGGGAGAGGGCCGGTTGTGCTCAGAGGCCCCACAGGCCAGGGGCAGGACCCAGCAGGGCCCCTGCCCCTGGCCAGCCTTGCCCAGACCTTCCTGGCCTCCGCGGGTGCTGCCCCAGCAAGGGGCAGGCTGCGGGGACTGGGTCCAGACATGCCCGGGCGCCTCCCCAGGCTCATCCCCGCTGGTGCCTTTCCCCTGGGCCTAGGCCTCGCTTGAGGCCTCCTTGGAGAGGAGGTTGCTGGCAGGGGCTGTCTCCACACTGCAAGGTGCTGGAGCTCAGAGGGCCTCGTCAGAGGGAAGGGACCAGCAAGGGGCTGGATGCCCAAGACCTCTTTGGCCCAGCAGCCTCAGGGCAGCAGGGAGAGCAAGAGGCCCAGTGTGCCCCTAGGTCGGCTCTGCCCCTTCCCACACAGGCGGCCAGCCCAGCAGCTGCCTGCCAGACTCTGGCTCCCCCGAGCTCTCTGCCGGTGCAGGGGGCAGGAACAGACGTGTGCATGTGGTTCTGCCTTGGCCTGGGAGTGTGGACCCCCTGCCTGGCCCCCACGCTCAGGGGCAAGGGCCGGGAGAGAGCACCACCCAGAAGCGCTTTTCTCCCGGGCTTGGGAGCGTTGTGCGCGGCTGGCGGGAACAGCCGGCGAGAGTGCTTGCAAAGCGGCCTGTGGAGGCAGCCGGGGAGGTCTTCCAGCGGGAGAGGGCCGGTTGTGCTCAGAGGCCCCACAGGCCAGGGGCAGGACCCATCAGGGCCCCTGCCCCTGGCCAGCCTTGCCCAGACCTTCCTGGCCTCCGGGGGTGCTGCCCCAGCAAGGGGCAGGCTGCGGGGACTGGGTCCAGACATGCCCGGGCGCCTCCCCAGGCTCATCCCCGCTGGTGCCTTTCCCCTGGGCCTAGGCCTCGCTTGAGGCCTCCTTGGAGAGGAGGTTGCTGCCAGGGGCTGTCTCCACACTGCAAGGTGCTGGAGCTCAGAGGGCCTCGTCAGAGGGAAGGGACCAGCAAGGGGCTGGATGCCCAAGACCTCTTTGGCCCAGCAGCCTCAGGGCAGCAGGGAGAGCAAGAGGCCCAGTGTGCCCCTAGGTCGGCTCTGCCCCTTCCCACACAGGCGGCCAGCCCAGCAGCTGCCTGCCAGACTCTGGCTCCCCCGAGCTCTCTGCCGGTGCAGGGGGCAGGAACAGACGTGTGCATGTGGTTCTGCCTTGGCCTGGGAGTGTGGACCCCCTGCCTGGCCCCCAGGCTCAGGGGCAAGGGCCGGGAGAGAGCACCGCCCCGAAGCGCTTTTCTCCCGGGCTTGGGAGCGTTGTGCGCGGCTGGCGG
The DNA here is from genome assembly GCF_910594005.1 of Cervus elaphus. NCBI lineage: Eukaryota > Metazoa > Chordata > Mammalia > Artiodactyla > Cervidae > Cervus > Cervus elaphus. The sequence continues at coordinate 533,742 of NW_025316696.1, read as the reverse complement.
GAACAGCCGGCGAGAGTGCTTGCAAAGCGGCCTTTGGAGGCAGCCGGGGAGGTCTTCCAGCGGGAGAGGGCCGGTTGTGCTCAGAGGCCCCACAGGCCAGGGGCAGGACCCAGCAGGGCCCCTGCCCCTGGCTAGCATTGCCCAGACCTTCCTGGCCTCCGGGGGTACTGCCCCAGCAAGGGGCAGGCTGCGGGGACTGGGTCCAGACATGCCCGGGCGCCTCCCCAGGCTCATCCCCGCTGGTGCCTTTCCCCTGGGCCTAGGCCTCGCTTGAGGCCTCCTTGGAGAGGAGGTTGCTGGCAGGGGCTGTCTCCACACTGCAAGGTGCTGGAGCTCAGAGGGCCTCGTCAGAGGGAAGGGACCAGCAAGGGGCTGGATGCCCAAGACCTCTTTGGCCCAGCAGCCTCAGGGCAGCAGGGAGAGCAAGAGGCCCAGTGTGCCCCTAGGTCAGCTCTGCCCCTTCCCACACAGGCGGCCAGCCCAGCAGCTGCCTGACAGACTCTGGCTCCCTCGAGCTCTCTGCCGGTGCAGGGGGCAGGAACAGACGTGTGCATGTGGTTCTGCCTTGGCCTGGGAGTGTGGACCCAGCGCCTGGCCCCCAGGCTCAGGGGCAAGGGCCGGGAGAGAGTACCACCCTGAAGCGCTTTTCTCCCGGGCTTGGGAGCGTTGTGCCCGGCTGGCGGGAACAGCCGGCGAGAGTGCTTGCAAAGCGGCCTTTGGAGGCAGCCGGGGAGGTCTTCCAGCGGGAGAGGGCCGGTTGTGCTCAGAGGCCCGACAGGCCAGGGGCAGGACCCAGCAGGGCCCCTGCCCCTGGCCAGCCTTGCCCAGACCTTCGTGGCCTCCGGGGGTACTGCCCCAGCAAGGGGCAGGCTGCGGGGACTGGGTCCAGACATGCCCAGGCGCCTCCCCAGGCTCATCCCCGCTGGTGCCTTTCCCCTGGGCCTAGGCCTCGCTTGAGGCCTCCTTGGAGAGGAGGTTGCTGGCAGGGGCTGTCTCCACACTGCAAGGTGCTGGAGCTCAGAGGGCCTCGTCAGAGGGAAGGGACCAGCAAGGGGCTGGATGCCCAAGACCTCTTTGGCCCAGCAGCCTCAGGGCAGCAGGGAGAGCAAGAGGCCCAGTGTGCCCCTAGGTCGGCTCTGCCCCTTCCCACACAGGCGGCCAGCCCAGCAGCTGCCTGACAGACTCTGGCTCCCCCGAGCTCTCTGCCGGTGCAGGGGGCAGGAACAGACGTGTGCATGTGGTTCTGCCTTGGCCTGGGAGTGTGGATCCCCTGCCTGGCCCCCAGGCTCAGGGGCAAGGGCCGGGAGAGAGCACCACCCCGAAGCGCTTTTCTCCCGGGCTTGGGAGCGTTGTGCGCGGCTGGCGGGAACAGCCGGCGAGAGTGCTTGCAAAGCGGCCTTTGGAGGCAGCCGGGGAGGTCTTCCAGCGGGAGAGGGCCGGTTGTGCTCAGAGGCCCCACAGGCCAGGGGCAGGACCCAGCAGGGCCCCTGCCCCTGGCCAGCCTTGCCCAGACCTTCCTGGCCTCCGGGGGTACTGCCCCAGCAAGGGGCAGGCTGCGGGGACTGGGTCCAGACATGCCCGGGCGCCTCCCCAGGCTCATCCCCGCTGGTGCCTTTCCCCTGGGCCTAGGCCTCGCTTGAGGCCTCCTTGAAGAGGAGGTTGCTGGCAGGGGCTGTCTCCACACTGCAAGGTGCTGGAGCTCAGAGGGCCTCGTCAGAGGGAAGGGACCAGCAAGGGGCTGGATGCCCAAGACCTCTTTGGCCCAGCAGCCTCAGGGCAGCAGGGAGAGCAAGAGGCCCAGTGTGCCCCTAGGTCGGCTCTGCCCCTTCCCACACAGGCGGCCAGCCCAGCAGCTGCCTGACAGACTCTGGCTCCCCCGAGCTCTCTGCCGGTGCAGGGGGCAGGAACAGACGTGTGCATGTGGTTCTGCCTTGGCCTGGGAGTGTGGACCCCCTGCCTGGCCCCCAGGCTCAGGGGCAAGGGCCGGGAGAGAGCACCACCCCGAAGCGCTTTTCTCCCGGGCTTGGGAGCGTTGTGCGCGGCTGGCGGGAACAGCCGGCGAGAGTGCTTGCAAAGCGGCCTTTGGAGGCAGCCGGGGAGGTCTTCCAGCGGGAGAGGGCCGGTTGTGCTCAGAGGCCCCACAGGCCAGGGACAGGACCCAGCAGGGCCCCTGCCCCTGGCCAGCCTTGCCCAGACCTTCCTGGCCTCCGGGGGTACTTCCCCAGCAAGGGGCAGGCTGCGGGGACTGGGTCCAGACATGCCCGGGCACCTCCCCAGGCTCATCCCCGCTGGTGCCTTTCCCCTGGGCCTAGGCCTCGCTTGAGGCCTCCTTGGAGAGGAGGTTGCTGGCAGGGGCTGTCTCCACACTGCAAGGTGCTGGAGCTCAGAGGGCCTCGTCAGAGGGAAGGGACCAGCAAGGGGCTGGATGCCCAAGACCTCTTTGGCCCAGCAGCCTCAGGGCAGCAGGGAGAGCAAGAGGCCCAGTGTGCCCCTAGGTCGGCTCTGCCCCTTCCCACACAGGCGGCCAGCCCAGCAGCTGCCTGACAGACTCTGGCTCCCCCGAGCTCTCTGCTGGTGCAGGGGGCAGGAACAGACGTGTGCATGTGGTTCTGCCTTGGCCTGGGAGTGTGGACCCCCTGCCTGGCCCCCAGGCTCAGGGGCAAGGGCCGGGAGAGAGCACCACCCCGAAGCGCTTTTCTCCCGGGCTTGGGAGCGTTGTGCGCGGCTGGCGGGAACAGCCGGTGAGAGTGCTTGCAAAGCGACCTTTGGAGGCAGCCGGGGAGGTCTTCCAGCGGGAGAGGGCCGGTTGTGCTCAGAGGCCCCACCGGCCAGGGGCAGGACCCAGCAGGGCCCCTGCCCCTGGCCAGCCTTGCCCAGACCTTCCTGGCCTCCGGGGGTACTGCCCCAGCAAGGGGCAGGCTGCGGGGACTGGGTCCAGACATGCCCGGGCGCCTCCCCAGGCTCATCCCCGCTGGTGCCTTTCCCCTGGGCCTAGGCCTCACTTGAGGCCTCCTTGGAGAGGAGGTTGCTGGCAGGGGCTGTCTCCACACTGCAAGGTGCTGGAGCTCAGAGGGCCTCGTCAGAGGGAAGGGACCAGCAAGGGGCTGGATGCCCAAGACCTCTTTGGCCCAGCAGCCTCAGGGCAGCAGGGAGAGCAAGAGGCCCAGTGTGCCCCTAGGTCGGCTCTGCCCCTTCCCACACAGGCGGCCAGCCCAGCAGCTGCCTGACAGACTCTGGCTCCCCCGAGCTCTCTGCCGGTGCAGGGGGCAGGAACAGACGTGTGCATGTGGTTCTGCCTTGGCCTGGGAGTGTGGACCCCCTGCCTGGCCCCCAGGCTCAGGGGCAAGGGCCGGGAGAGAGCACCACCCCGAAGCGCTTTTCTCCCGGGCTTGGGAGCGTTGTGCGCGGCTGGCGGGAACAGCCGGCGAGAGTGCTTGCAAAGCGGCCTTTGGAGGCAGCCGGGGAGGTCTTCCAGCGGGAGAGGGCCGGTTGTGCTCAGAGGCCCCACAGGCCAGGGGCAGGACCCAGCAGGGCCCCTGCCCCTGGCCAGCCTTGCCCAGACCTTCCTGGCCTCCGGGGGTACTGCCCCAGCAAGGGGCAGGCTGCGGGGACTGGGTCCAGACATGCCCGGGCGCCTCCCCAGGCTCATCCCCGCTGGTGCCTTTCCCCTGGGCCTAGGCCTCGCTTGAGGCCTCCTTGGAGAGGAGGTTGCTGGCAGGGGCTGTCTCCACACTGCAAGGTGCTGGAGCTCAGAGGGCCTCGTCAGAGGGAAGGGACCAGCAAGGGGCTGGATGCCCAAGACCTCTTTGGCTCAGCAGCCTCAGGGCAGCAGGGAGAGCAAGAGGCCCAGTGTGCCCCTAGGTCGGCTCTGCCCCTTCCCACACAGGCGGCCAGCCCAGCAGCTGCCTGACAGACTCTGGCTCCCCCGAGCTCTCTGCCGGTGCAGGGGGCAGGAACAGACGTGTGCATGTGGTTCTGCCTTGGCCTGGGAGTGTGGACCCCCTGCCTGGCCCCCAGGCTCAGTGGCTAGGGCCGGGAGAGAGCACCACCCCGAAGCGCTTTTCTCCCGGGCTTGGGAGCGTTGTGCGCGGCTGGCGGGAACAGCCGGCGAGAGTGCTTGCAAAGCGGCCTTTGGAGGCAGCCGGGGAGGGCTTCCAGCGGGAGAGGGCCGGTTGTGCTCAGAGGCCCCACAGGCCAGGGGCAGGACCCAGCAGGGCCCCTGCCCCTGGCCAGCCTTGCCCAGACCTTCCTGGCCTCCGCGGGTGCTGCCCCAGCAAGGGGCAGGCTGCGGGGACTGGGTCCAGACATGCCCGGGCGCCTCCCCAGGCTCAGCCCCGCTGGTGCCTTTCCCCTGGGCCTAGGCCTCGCTTGAGGCCTCCTTGGAGAGGAGGTTGCTGGCAGGGGCTGTCTCCACACTGCAAGGTGCTGGAGCTCAGAGGGCCTCGTCAGAGGGAAGGGACCAGCAAGGGGCTGGATGCCCAAGACCTCTTTGGCCCAGCAGCCTCAGGGCAGCAGGGAGAGCAAGAGGCCCAGTGTGCCCCTAGGTCGGCTCTGCCCCTTCCCACACAGGCGGCCAGCCCAGCAGCTGCCTGCCAGACTCTGGCTCCCCCGAGCTCTCTGCCGGTGCAGGGGGCAGGAACAGACGTGTGCATGTGGTTCTGCCTTGGCCTGGGAGTGTGGACCCCCTGCCTGGCCCCCAGGCTCAGGGGCAAGGGCCGGGAGAGAGCACCACCCAGAAGCGCTTTTCTCCCGGGCTTGGGAGCGTTGTGCGCGGCTGGCGGGAACAGCCGGCGAGAGTGCTTGCAAAGCGGCCTGTGGAGGCAGCCGGGGAGGTCTTCCAGCGGGAGAGGGCCGGTTGTGCTCAGAGGCCCCACAGGCCAGGGGCAGGACCCAGCAGGGCCCCTGCCCCTGGCCAGCCTTGCCCAGACCTTCCTGGCCTCCGGGGGTGCTGCCCCAGCAAGGGGCAGGCTGCGGGGACTGGGTCCAGACATGCCCGGGAGCCTCCCCAGGCTCATCCCCGCTGGTGCCTTTCCCCTGGGCCTAGGCCTCGCTTGAGGCCTCCTTGGAGAGGAGGTTGCTGGCAGGGGCTGTCTCCACACTGCAAGGTGCTGGAGCTCAGAGGGCCTCGTCAGAGGGAAGGGACCAGCAAGGGGCTGGATGCCCAAGACCTCTTTGGCCCAGCAGCCTCAGGGCAGCAGGGAGAGCAAGAGGCCCAGTGTGCCCCTAGGTCGGCTCTGGCCCTTCCCACACAGGCGGCCAGCCCAGCAGCTGCCTGCCAGACTCTGGCTCCCCCGAGCTCTCTGCCGGTGCAGGGGGCAGGAACAGACGTGTGCATGTGGTTCTGCCTTGGCCTGGGAGTGTGGACCCCCTGCCTGGCCCCCAGGCTCAGGGGCAAGGGCCGGGAGAGAGCACCGCCCCGAAGCGCTTTTCTCCCGGGCTTGGGAGCGTTGTGCGCGGCTGGCGGGAACAGCCGGCGAGAGTGCTTGCAAAGCGGCCTTTGGAGGCAGCCGGGGAGGTCTTCCAGCGGGAGAGGGCCGGTTGTGCTCAGAGGCCCCTCAGGCCAGGGGCAGGACCCAGCAGGGCCCCTGCCCCTGGCTAGCATTGCCCAGACCTTCCTGGCCTCCGGGGGTACTGCCCCAGCAAGGGGCAGGCTGCGGGGACTGGGTCCAGACATGCCCGGGCGCCTCCCCAGGCTCATCCCCGCTGGTGCCTTTCCCCTGGGCCTAGGCCTCGCTTGAGGCCTCCTTGGAGAGGAGGTTGCTGGCAGGGGCTGTCTCCACACTGCAAGGTGCTGGAGCTCAGAGGGCCTCGTCAGAGGGAAGGGACCAGCAAGGGGCTGGATGCCCAAGACCTCTTTGGCCCAGCAGCCTCAGGGCAGCAGGGAGAGCAAGAGGCCCAGTGTGCCCCTAGGTCAGCTCTGCCCCTTCCCACACAGGCGGCCAGCCCAGCAGCTGCCTGACAGACTCTGGCTCCCTCGAGCTCTCTGCCGGTGCAGGGGGCAGGAACAGACGTGTGCATGTGGTTCTGCCTTGGCCTGGGAGTGTGGACCCAGCGCCTGGCCCCCAGGCTCAGGGGCAAGGGCCGGGAGAGAGTACCACCCTGAAGCGCTTTTCTCCCGGGCTTGGGAGCGTTGTGCCCGGCTGGCGGGAACAGTCGGCGAGAGTGCTTGCAAAGCGGCCTTTGGAGGCAGCCGGGGAGGTCTTCCAGCGGGAGAGGGCCGGTTGTGCTCAGAGGCCCCACAGGCCAGGGGCAGGACCCAGCAGGGCCCCTGCCCCTGGCCAGCCTTGCCCAGACCTTCCTGGCCTCCGGGGGTGCTGCCCCAGCAAGGGGCAGGCTGCGGGGACTGGGTCCAGACATGCCCGGGCGCCTCCCCAGGCTCATCCCCGCTGGTGCCTTTCCCCTGGGCCTAGGCCTCGCTTGAGGCCTCCTTGGAGAGGAGGTTGCTGGCAGGGGCTGTCTCCACACTGCAAGGTGCTGGAGCTCAGAGGGCCTCGTCAGAGGGAAGGGACCAGCAAGGGGCTGGATGCCCATGACCTCTTTGGCCCAGCAGCCTCAGGGCAGCAGGGAGAGCAAGAGGCCCAGTGTGCCCCTAGGTCGGCTCTGCCCCTTCCCACACAGGCGGCCAGCCCAGCAGCTGCCTGACAGACTCTGGCTCCCCCGAGCTCTCTGCCGGTGCAGGGGGCAGGAACAGACGTGTGCATGTGGTTCTGCCTTGGCCTGGGAGTGTGGACCCCCTGCCTGGCCCCCAGGCTCAGGGGCAAGGGCCGGGAGAGAGCACCACCCCGAAGCGCTTTTCTCCCGGGCTTGGGAGCGTTGTGCGCGGCTGGCGGGAACAGCCGGCGAGAGTGCTTGCAAAGCGGCCTTTGGAGGCAGCCGGGGAGGTCTTCCAGCGGGAGAGGGCCGGTTGTGCTCAGAGGCCCCACAGGCCAGGGGCAGGACCCAGCAGGGCCCCTGCCCCTGGCCAGCCTTGCCCAGACCTTCCTGGCCTCCGGGGGTACTGCCCCAGCAAGGGGCAGGCTGCGGGGACTGGGTCCAGACATGCCCGGGCGCCTCCCCAGGCTCATCCCCGCTGGTGCCTTTCCCCTGGGCCTAGGCCTCGCTTGAGGCCTCCTTGGAGAGGAGGTTGCTGGCAGGGGCTGTCTCCACACTGCAAGGTGCTGGAGCTCAGAGGGCCTCGTCAGAGGGAAGGGACCAGCAAGGGGCTGGATGCCCAAGACCTCTTTGGCTCAGCAGCCTCAGGGCAGCAGGGAGAGCAAGAGGCCCAGTGTGCCCCTAGGTCGGCTCTGCCCCTTCCCACACAGGCGGCCAGCCCAGCAGCTGCCTGACAGACTCTGGCTCCCCCGAGCTCTCTGCCGGTGCAGGGGGCAGGAACAGACGTGTGCATGTGGTTCTGCCTTGGCCTGGGAGTGTGGACCCCCTGCCTGGCCCCCAGGCTAAGTGGCTAGGGCCGGGAGAGAGCACCACCCCGAAGCGCTGTTCTCCCGGGCTTGGGAGCGTTGTGCGCGGCTGGCGGGAACAGCCGGCGAGAGTGCTTGCAAAGCGGCCTTTGGAGGCAGCCGGGGAGGTCTTCCAGCGGGAGAGGGCCGGTTGTGCTCAGAGGCCCCACAGGCCAGGGGCAGGACCCAGCAGGGCCCCTGCCCCTGGCCAGCCTTGCCCAGACCTTCCTGGCCTCCGCGGGTGCTGCCCCAGCAAGGGGCAGGCTGCGGGGACTGGGTCCAGACATGCCCGGGCGCCTCCCCAGGCTCATCCCCGCTGGTGCCTTTCCCCTGGGCCTAGGCCTCGCTTGAGGCCTCCTTGGAGAGGAGGTTGCTGGCAGGGGCTGTCTCCACACTGCAAGGTGCTGGAGCTCAGAGGGCCTCGTCAGAGGGAAGGGACCAGCAAGGGGCTGGATGCCCAAGACCTCTTTGGCCCAGCAGCCTCAGGGCAGCAGGGAGAGCAAGAGGCCCAGTGTGCCCCTAGGTCGGCTCTGCCCCTTCCCACACAGGCGGCCAGCCCAGCAGCTGCCTGCCAGACTCTGGCTCCCCCGAGCTCTCTGCCGGTGCAGGGGGCAGGAACAGACGTGTGCATGTGGTTCTGCCTTGGCCTGGGAGTGTGGACCCCCTGCCTGGCCCCCAGGCTCAGGGGCAAGGGCCGGGAGAGAGCACCACCCAGAAGCGCTTTTCTCCCGGGCTTGGGAGCGTTGTGCGCGGCTGGCGGGAACAGCCGGCGAGAGTGCTTGCAAAGCGGCCTGTGGAGGCAGCCGGGGAGGTCTTCCAGCGGGAGAGGGCCGGTTGTGCTCAGAGGCCCCACAGGCCAGGGGCAGGACCCAGCAGGGCCCCTGCCCCTGGCCAGCCTTGCCCAGACCTTCCTGGCCTCCGGGGGTGCTGCCCCAGCAAGGGGCAGGCTGCGGGGACTGGGTCCAGACATGCCCGGGAGCCTCCCCAGGCTCATCCCCGCTGGTGCCTTTCCCCTGGGCCTAGGCCTCGCTTGAGGCCTCCTTGGAGAGGAGGTTGCTGGCAGGGGCTGTCTCCACACTGCAAGGTGCTGGAGCTCAGAGGGCCTCGTCAGAGGGAAGGGACCAGCAAGGGGCTGGATGCCCAAGACCTCTTTGGCCCAGCAGCCTCAGGGCAGCAGGGAGAGCAAGAGGCCCAGTGTGCCCCTAGGTCGGCTCTGGCCCTTCCCACACAGGCGGCCAGCCCAGCAGCTGCCTGCCAGACTCTGGCTCCCCCGAGCTCTCTGCCGGTGCAGGGGGCAGGAACAGACGTGTGCATGTGGTTCTGCCTTGGCCTGGGAGTGTGGACCCCCTGCCTGGCCCCCAGGCTCAGGGGCAAGGGCCGGGAGAGAGCACCGCCCCGAAGCGCTTTTCTCCCGGGCTTGGGAGCGTTGTGCGCGGCTGGCGGGAACAGCCGGCGAGAGTGCTTGCAAAGCGGCCTTTGGAGGCAGCCGGGGAGGTCTTCCAGCGGGAGAGGGCCGGTTGTGCTCAGAGGCCCCTCAGGCCAGGGGCAGGACCCAGCAGGGCCCCTGCCCCTGGCTAGCATTGCCCAGACCTTCCTGGCCTCCGGGGGTACTGCCCCAGCAAGGGGCAGGCTGCGGGGACTGGGTCCAGACATGCCCGGGCGCCTCCCCAGGCTCATCCCCGCTGGTGCCTTTCCCCTGGGCCTAGGCCTCGCTTGAGGCCTCCTTGGAGAGGAGGTTGCTGGCAGGGGCTGTCTCCACACTGCAAGGTGCTGGAGCTCAGAGGGCCTCGTCAGAGGGAAGGGACCAGCAAGGGGCTGGATGCCCAAGACCTCTTTGGCCCAGCAGCCTCAGGGCAGCAGGGAGAGCAAGAGGCCCAGTGTGCCCCTAGGTCAGCTCTGCCCCTTCCCACACAGGCGGCCAGCCCAGCAGCTGCCTGACAGACTCTGGCTCCCTCGAGCTCTCTGCCGGTGCAGGGGGCAGGAACAGACGTGTGCATGTGGTTCTGCCTTGGCCTGGGAGTGTGGACCCAGCGCCTGGCCCCCAGGCTCAGGGGCAAGGGCCGGGAGAGAGTACCACCCTGAAGCGCTTTTCTCCCGGGCTTGGGAGCGTTGTGCCCGGCTGGCGGGAACAGTCGGCGAGAGTGCTTGCAAAGCGGCCTTTGGAGGCAGCCGGGGAGGTCTTCCAGCGGGAGAGGGCCGGTTGTGCTCAGAGGCCCCACAGGCCAGGGGCAGGACCCAGCAGGGCCCCTGCCCCTGGCCAGCCTTGCCCAGACCTTCCTGGCCTCCGGGGGTGCTGCCCCAGCAAGGGGCAGGCTGCGGGGACTGGGTCCAGACATGCCCGGGCGCCTCCCCAGGCTCATCCCCGCTGGTGCCTTTCCCCTGGGCCTAGGCCTCGCTTGAGGCCTCCTTGGAGAGGAGGTTGCTGGCAGGGGCTGTCTCCACACTGCAAGGTGCTGGAGCTCAGAGGGCCTCGTCAGAGGGAAGGGACCAGCAAGGGGCTGGATGCCCAAGACCTCTTTGGCCCAGCAGCCTCAGGGCAGCAGGGAGAGCAAGAGGCCCAGTGTGCCCCTAGGTCGGCTCTGCCCCTTCCCACACAGGCGGCCAGCCCAGCAGCTGCCTGCCAGACTCTGGCTCCCCCGAGCTCTCTGCCGGTGCAGGGGGCAGGAACAGACGTGTGCATGTGGTTCTGCCTTGGCCTGGGAGTGTGGACCCCCTGCCTGGCCCCCAGGCTCAGGGGCAAGGGCCGGGAGAGAGCACCACCCAGAAGCGCTTTTCTCCCGGGCTTGGGAGCGTTGTGCGCGGCTGGCGGGAACAGCCGGCGAGAGTGCTTGCAAAGCGGCCTTTGGAGGCAGCCGGGGAGGTCTTCCAGCGGGAGAGGGCCGGTTGTGCTCAGAGGCCCCACAGGCCAGGGGCAGGACCCAGCAGGGCCCCTGCCCCTGGCCAGCCTTGCCCAGACCTTCCTGGCCTCCGGGGGTGCTGCCCCAGCAAGGGGCAGGCTGCGGGGACTGGGTCCAGACATGCCCGGGCGCCTCCCCAGGCTCATCCCCGCTGGTGCCTTTCCCCTGGGCCTAGGCCTCGCTTGAGGCCTCCTTGGAGAGGAGGTTGCTGGCAGGGGCTGTCTCCACACTGCAAGGTGCTGGAGCTCAGAGGGCCTCGTCAGAGGGAAGGGACCAGCAAGGGGCTGGATGCCCAAGACCTCTTTGGCCCAGCAGCCTCAGGGCAGCAGGGAGAGCAAGAGGCCCAGTGTGCCCCTAGGTCGGCTCTGCCCCTTCCCACACAGGCGGCCAGCCCAGCAGCTGCCTGACAGACTCTGGCTCCCCCGAGCTCTCTGCCGGTGCAGGGGGCAGGAACAGACGTGTGCATGTGGTTCTGCCTTGGCCTGGGAGTGTGGACCCCCTGCCTGGCCCCCAGGCTCAGGGGCAAGGGCCGGGAGAGAGCACCACCCCGAAGCGCTTTTCTCCCGGGCTTGGGAGCGTTGTGCGCGGCTGGCGGGAACAGCCGGCGAGAGTGCTTGCAAAGCGGCCTTTGGAGGCAGCCGGGGAGGTCTTCCAGCGGGAGAGGGCCGGTTGTGCTCAGAGGCCCGACAGGCCAGGGGCAGGACCCAGCAGGGCCCCTGCCCCTGGCCAGCCTTGCCCAGACCTTCCTGGCCTCCGGGGGTACTGCCCCAGCAAGGGGCAGGCTGCGGGGACTGGGTCCAGACATGCCCAGGCGCCTCCCCAGGCTCATCCCCGCTGGTGCCTTTCCCCTGGGCCTAGGCCTCGCTTGAGGCCTCCTTGGAGAGGAGGTTGCTGGCAGGGGCTGTCTCCACACTGCAAGGTGCTGGAGCTCAGAGGGCCTCGTCAGAGGGAAGGGACCAGCAAGGGGCTGGATGCCCAAGACCTCTTTGGCCCAGCAGCCTCAGGGCAGCAGGGAGAGCAAGAGGCCCAGTGTGCCCCTAGGTCGGCTCTGCCCCTTCCCACACAGGCGGCCAGCCCAGCAGCTGCCTGACAGACTCTGGCTCCCTCGAGCTCTCTGCCGGTGCAGGGGGCAGGAACAGACGTGTGCATGTGGTTCTGCCTTGGCCTGGGAGTGTGGACCCAGCGCCTGGCCCCCAGGCTCAGGGGCAAGGGCCGGGAGAGAGTACCACCCTGAAGCGCTTTTCTCCCGGGCTTGGGAGCGTTGTGCGCGGCTGGCGGGAACAGCCGGCGAGAGTGCTTGCAAAGCGGCCTTTGGAGGCAGCCGGGGAGGTCTTCCAGCGGGAGAGGGCCGGTTGTGCTCAGAGGCCCCACCGGCCAGGGGCAGGACCCAGCAGGGCCCCTGCCCCTGGCCAGCCTTGCCCAGACCTTCCTGGCCTCCGGGGGTACTGCCCCAGCAAGGGGCAGGCTGCGGGGACTGGGTCCAGACATGCCCAGGCGCCTCCCCAGGCTCATCCCCGCTGGTGCCTTTCCCCTGGGCCTAGGCCTCGCTTGAGGCCTCCTTGGAGAGGAGGTTTCTGGCAGGGGCTGTCTCCACACTGCAAGGTGCTGGAGCTCAGAGGGCCTCGTCAGAGGGAAGGGACCAGCAAGGGGCTGGATGCCCAAGACCTCTTTGGCCCAGCAGCCTCAGGGCAGCAGGGAGAGCAAGAGGCCCAGTGTGCCCCTAGGTCGGCTCTGCCCCTTCCCACACAGGCGGCCAGCCCAGCAGCTGCCTGACAGACTCTGGCTCCCCCGAGCTCTCTGCCGGTGCAGGGGGCAGGAACAGACGTGTGCATGTGGTTCTGCCTTGGCCTGGGAGTGTGGACCCCCTGCCTGGCCCCCAGGCTCAGGGGCAAGGGCCGGGAGAGAGCACGACCCCGAAGCGCTTTTCTCCCGGGCTTGGGAGCGTTGTGCGCGGCTGGCGGGAACAGCCGGCGAGAGTGCTTGCAAAGCGGCCTTTGGAGGCAGCCGGGGAGGTCTTCCAGCGGGAGAGGGCCGGTTGTGCTCAGAGGCCCCACAGGCCAGGGGCAGGACCCAGCAGGGCCCCTGCCCCTGGCCAGCCTTGCCCAGACCTTCCTGGCCTCCGGGGGTACTGCCCCAGCAAGGGGCAGGCTGCGGGGACTGGGTCCAGACATGCCCGGGCGCCTCCCCAGGCTCATCCCCGCTGGTGCCTTTCCCCTGGGCCTAGGCCTCGCTTGAGGCCTCCTTGGAGAGGAGGTTGCTGGCCGGGGCTGTCTCCACACTGCAAGGTGCTGGAGCTCAGAGGGCCTCGTCAGAGGGAAGGGACCAGCAAGGGGCTGGATGCCCAAGACCTCTTTGGCCCAGCAGCCTCAGGGCAGCAGGGAGAGCAAGAGGCCCAGTGTGCCCCTACGTCGGCTCTGCCCCTTCCCACACAGGCGGCCAGCCCAGCAGCTGCCTGACAGACTCTGGCTCCCCCGAGCTCTCTGCCGGTGCAGGGGGCAGGAACAGACGTGTGCATGTGGTTCTGCCTTGGCCTGGGAGTGTGGACCCCCTGCCTGGCCCCCAGGCTCAGGGGCAAGGGCCGGGAGAGAGCACCACCCCAAAGCGCTTTTCTCCCGGGCTTGGGAGCGTTGTGCCCGGCTGGCGGGAACAGCCGGCGAGAGTGCTTGCAAAGCGGCCTTTGGAGGCAGCCGGGGAGGTCTTCCAGCGGGAGAGGGCCGGTTGTGCTCAGAGGCCCCACCGGCCAGGGGCAGGACCCATCAGGGCCCCTGCCCCTGGCCAGCCTTGCCCAGACCTTCCTGGCCTCCGGGGGTGCTGCCCCAGCAAGGGGCAGGCAGGGGGGACTGGGTCCAGACATGCCCGGGCGCCTCCCCAGGCTCATCCCCGCTGGTGCCTTTTCCCTGGGCCTAGGCCTCGCTTGAGGCCTCCTTGGAGAGGAGGTTGCTGGCAGGGGCTGTCTCCACACTGCAAGGTGCTGGAGCTCAGAGGGCCTCGTCAGAGGGAAGGGACCAGCAAGGGGCTGTATGCCCAAGACCTCTTTGGCCCAGCAGCCTCAGGGCAGCAGGGAGAGCAAGAGGCCCAGTGTGCCCCTAGGTCGGCTCTGCCCCTTCCCACACAGGCGGCCAGCCCAGCAGCTGCCTGACAGACTCTGGCTCCCCCGAGCTCTCTGCCGGTGCAGGGGGCAGGAACAGACGTGTGCATGTGGTTCTGCCTTGGCCTGGGAGTGTGGACCCCCTGCCTGGCCCCCAGGCTCAGGGGCAAGGGCCGGGAGAGAGCACCACCCCGAAGCGCTTTTCTCCCGGGCTTGGGAGCGTTGTGCGCGGCTGGCGGGAACAGCCGGCGAGAGTGCTTGCAAAGCGGCCTTGGGAGGCAGCCGGGGAGGTCTTCCAGCCGGAGAGGGCCGGTTGTGCTCAGAGGCCCCACAGGCCAGGGGCAGGACCCAGCAGGGCCCCTGCCCCTGGCCAGCCTTGCCCAGACCTTCCTGGCCTCCGGGGGTACTGCCCCAGCAAGGGGCAGGCTGCGGGGACTGGGTCCAGACATGCCCGGGCGCCTCCCCAGGCTCATCCCCGCTGGTGCCTTTCCCCTGGGCCTAGGCCTCGCTTGAGGCCTCCTTGGAGAGGAGGTTGCTGGCAGGGGCTGTCTCCACACTGCAAGGTGCTGGAGCTCAGAGGGCCTCGTCAGAGGGAAGGGACCAGCAAGGGGCTGGATGCCCAAGACCTCTTTGGCCCAGCAGCCTCAGGGCAGCAGGGAGAGCAAGAGGCCCAGTGTGCCCCTAGGTCGGCTCTGCCCCTTCCCACACAGGCGGCCAGCCCAGCAGCTGCCTGCCAGACTCTGGCTCCCCCGAGCTCTCTGCCGGTGCAGGGGGCAGGAACAGACGTGTGCATGTGGTTCTGCCTTGGCCTGGGAGTGTGGACCCCCTGCCTGGCCCCCACGCTCAGGGGCAAGGGCCGGGAGAGAGCACCACCCAGAAGCGCTTTTCTCCCGGGCTTGGGAGCGTTGTGCGCGGCTGGCGGGAACAGCCGGCGAGAGTGCTTGCAAAGCGGCCTGTGGAGGCAGCCGGGGAGGTCTTCCAGCGGGAGAGGGCCGGTTGTGCTCAGAGGCCCCACAGGCCAGGGGCAGGACCCAGCAGGGCCCCTGCCCCTGGCCAGCCTTGCCCAGACCTTCCTGGCCTCCGGGGGTGCTGCCCCAGCAAGGGGCAGGCTGCGGGGACTGGGTCCAGACATGCCCGGGCGCCTCCCCAGGCTCATCCCCGCTGGTGCCTTTCCCCTGGGCCTAGGCCTCGCTTGAGGCCTCCTTGGAGAGGAGGTTGCTGGCAGGGGCTGTCTCCACACTGCAAGGTGCTGGAGCTCAGAGGGCCTCGTCAGAGGGAAGGGACCAGCAAGGGGCTGGATGCCCAAGACCTCTTTGGCCCAGCAGCCTCAGGGCAGCAGGGAGAGCAAGAGGCCCAGTGTGCCCCTAGGTCGGCTCTGCCCCTTCCCACACAGGCGGCCAGCCCAGCAGCTGCCTGCCAGACTCTGGCTCCCCCGAGCTCTCTGCCGCTGCAGGGGGCAGGAACAGACGTGTGCATGTGGTTCTGCCTTGGCCTGGGAGTGTGGACCCCCTGCCTGGCCCCCAGGCTCAGGGGCAAGGGCCGGGAGAGAGCACCGCCCCGAAGCGCTTTTCTCCCGGGCTTGGGAGCGTTGTGCGCGGCTGGCGGGAACAGCCGGCGAGAGTGCTTGCAAAGCGGCCTTTGGAGGCAGCCGGGGAGGTCTTCCAGCGGGAGAGGGCCGGTTGTGCTCAGAGGCCCCACAGGCCAGGGGCAGGACCCAGCAGGGCCCCTGCCCCAGGCTAGCATTGCCCAGACCTTCCTGGCCTCCGGGGGTACTGCCCCAGCAAGGGGCAGGCTGCGGGGACTGGGTCCAGACATGCCCGGGCGCCTCCCCAGGCTCATCCCCGCTGGTGCCTTTCCCCTGGGCCTAGGCCTCGCTTGAGGCCTCCTTGGAGAGGAGGTTGCTGGCAGGGGCTGTCTCCACACTGCAAGGTGCTGGAGCTCAGAGGGCCTCGTCAGAGGGAAGGGACCAGCAAGGGGCTGGATGCCCAAGACCTCTTTGGCCCAGCAGCCTCAGGGCAGCAGGGAGAGCAAGAGGCCCAGTGTGCCCCTAGGTCAGCTCTGCCCCTTCCCACACAGGCGGCCAGCCCAGCAGCTGCCTGACAGACTCTGGCTCCCTCGAGCTCTCTGCCGGTGCAGGGGGCAGGAACAGACGTGTGCATGTGGTTCTGCCTTGGCCTGGGAGTGTGGACCCAGCGCCTGGCCCCCAGGCTCAGGGGCAAGGGCCGGGAGAGAGTACCACCCTGAAGCGCTTTTCTCCCGGGCTTGGGAGCGTTGTGCCCGGCTGGCGGGAGCAGTCGGCGAGAGTGCTTGCAAAGCGGCCTTTGGAGGCAGCCGGGGAGGTCTTCCAGCGGGAGAGGGCCGGTTGTGCTCAGAGGCCCCACAGGCCAGGGGCAGGACCCAGCAGGGCCCCTGCCCCTGGCCAGCCTTGCCCAGACCTTCCTGGCCTCCGGGGGTGCTGCCCCAGCAAGGGGCAGGCTGCGGGGACTGGGTCCAGACATGCCCGGGCGCCTCCCCAGGCTCATCCCCGCTGGTGCCTTTCCCCTGGGCCTAGGCCTCGCTTGAGGCCTCCTTGGAGAGGAGGTTGCTGGCAGGGGCTGTCTCCACACTGCAAGGTGCTGGAGCTCAGAGGGCCTCGTCAGAGGGAAGGGACCAGCAAGGGGCTGGATGCCCAAGACCTCTTTGGCCCAGCAGCCTCAGGGCAGCAGGGAGAGCAAGAGGCCCAGTGTGCCCCTAGGTCGGCTCTGCCCCTTCCCACACAGGCGGCCAGCCCAGCAGCTGCCTGCCAGACTCTGGCTCCCCCGAGCTCTCTGCCGGTGCAGGGGGCAGGAACAGACGTGTGCATGTGGTTCTGCCTTGGCCTGGGAGTGTGGACCCCCTGCCTGGCCCCCAGGCTCAGGGGCAAGGGCCGGGAGAGAGCACCACCCAGAAGCGCTTTTCTCCCGGGCTTGGGAGCGTTGTGCGCGGCTGGCGGGAACAGCCGGCGAGAGTGCTTGCAAAGCGGCCTTTGGAGGCAGCCGGGGAGGTCTTCCAGCGGGAGAGGGCCGGTTGTGCTCAGAGGCCCCACAGGCCAGGGGCAGGACCCAGCAGGGCCCCTGCCCCTGGCCAGCCTTGCCCAGACCTTCCTGGCCTCCGGGGGTGCTGCCCCAGCAAGGGGCAGGCTGCGGGGACTGGGTCCAGACATGCCCGGGCGCCTCCCCAGGCTCATCCCCGCTGGTGCCTTTCCCCTGGGCCTAGGCCTCGCTTGAGGCCTCCTTGGAGAGGAGGTTGCTGGCAGGGGCTGTCTCCACACTGCAAGGTGCTGGAGCTCAGAGGGCCTCGTCAGAGGGAAGGGACCAGCAAGGGGCTGGATGCCCAAGACCTCTTTGGCCCAGCAGCCTCAGGGCAGCAGGGAGAGCAAGAGGCCCAGTGTGCCCCTAGGTCGGCTCTGCCCCTTCCCACACAGGCGGCCAGCCCAGCAGCTGCCTGACAGACTCTGGCTCCCCCGAGCTCTCTGCCGGTGCAGGGGGCAGGAACAGACGTGTGCATGTGGTTCTGCCTTGGCCTGGGAGTGTGGACCCAGCGCCTGGCCCCCAGGCTCAGGGGCAAGGGCCGGGAGAGAGTACCACCCTGAAGCGCTTTTCTCCCGGGCTTGGGAGCGTTGTGCGCGGCTGGCGGGAACAGCCGGCGAGAGTGCTTGCAAAGCGGCCTTTGGAGGCAGCCGGGGAGGTCTTCCAGCGGGAGAGGGCCGGTTGTGCTCAGAGGCCCCACCGGCCAGGGGCAGGACCCAGCAGGGCCCCTGCCCCTGGCCAGCCTTGCCCAGACCTTCCTGGCCTCCGGGGGTACTGCCCCAGCAAGGGGCAGGCTGCGGGGACTGGGTCCAGACATGCCCGGGCGCCTCCCCAGGCTCATCCCCGCTGGTGCCTTTCCCCTGGGCCTAGGCCTCGCTTGAGGCCTCCTTGGAGAGGAGGTTTCTGGCAGGGGCTGTCTCCACACTGCAAGGTGCTGGAGGTCAGAGGGCCTCGTCAGAGGGAAGGGACCAGCAAGGGGCTGGATGCCCAAGACCTCTTTGGCCCAGCAGCCTCAGGGCAGCAGGGAGAGCAAGAGGCCCAGTGTGCCCCTAGGTCGGCTCTGCCCCTTCCCACACAGGCGGCCAGCCCAGCAGCTGCCTGACAGACTCTGGCTCCCCCGAGCTCTCTGCCGGTGCAGGGGGCAGGAACAGACGTGTGCATGTGGTTCTGCCTTGGCCTGGGAGTGTGGACCCCCTGCCTGGCCCCCAGGCTCAGGGGCAAGGGCCGGGAGAGAGCACGACCCCGAAGCGCTTTTCTCCCGGGCTTGGGAGCGTTGTGCGCGGCTGGCGGGAACAGCCGGCGAGAGTGCTTGCAAAGCGGCCTTTGGAGGCAGCCGGGGAGGTCTTCCAGCGGGAGAGGGCCGGTTGTGCTCAGTGGCCCCACAGGCCAGGGGCAGGACCCAGCAGGGCCCCTGCCCCTGGCCAGCCTTGCCCAGACCTTCCTGGCCTCCGGGGGTACTGCCCCAGCAAGGGGCAGGCTGCGGGGACTGGGTCCAGACATGCCCGGGCGCCTCCCCAGCCTCATCCCCGCTGGTGCCTTTCCCCTGGGCCTAGGCCTCGCTTGAGGCCTCCTTGGAGAGGAGGTTGCTGGCCGGGGCTGTCTCCACACTGCAAGGTGCTGGAGCTCAGAGGGCCTCGTCAGAGGGAAGGGACCAGCAAGGGGCTGGATGCCCAAGACCTCTTTGGCCCAGCAGCCTCAGGGCAGCAGGGAGAGCAAGAGGCCCAGTGTGCCCCTACGTCGGCTCTGCCCCTTCCCACACAGGCGGCCAGCCCAGCAGCTGCCTGACAGACTCTGGCTCCCCCGAGCTCTCTGCCGCTGCAGGGGGCAGGAACAGACGTGTGCATGTGGTTCTGCCTTGGCCTGGGAGTGTGGACCCCCTGCCTGGCCCCCAGGCTCAGGGGCAAGGGCCGGGAGAGAGCACCACCCCAAAGCGCTTTTCTCCCGGGCTTGGGAGCGTTGTGCCCGGCTGGCGGGAACAGCCGGCGAGAGTGCTTGCAAAGCGGCCTTTGGAGGCAGCCGGGGAGGTCTTCCAGCGGGAGAGGGCCGGTTGTGCTCAGAGGCCCCACCGGCCAGGGGCAGGACCCATCAGGGCCCCTGCCCCTGGCCAGCCTTGCCCAGACCTTCCTGGCCTCCGGGGGTGCTGCCCCAGCAAGGGGCAGGCAGGGGGGACTGGGTCCAGACATGCCCGGGCGCCTCCCCAGGCTCATCCCCGCTGGTGCCTTTTCCCTGGGCCTAGGCCTCGCTTGAGGCCTCCTTGGAGAGGAGGTTGCTGGCAGGGGCTGTCTCCACACTGCAAGGTGCTGGAGCTCAGAGGGCCTCGTCAGAGGGAAGGGACCAGCAAGGGGCTGGATGTCCAAGACCTCTTTGGCCCAGCAGCCTCAGGGCAGCAGGGAGAGCAAGAGGCCCAGTGTGCCCCTAGGTCGGCTCTGCCCCTTCCCACACAGGCGGCCAGCCCAGCAGCTGCCTGACAGACTCTGGCTCCCCCGAGCTCTCTGCCGGTGCAGGGGGCAGGAACAGACGTGTGCATGTGGTTCTGCCTTGGCCTGGGAGTGTGGACCCCCTGCCTGGCCCCCAGGCTCAGGGGCAAGGGCCGGGAGAGAGCACCACCCCGAAGCGCTTTTCTCCCGGGCTTGGGAGCGTTGTGCGCGGCTGGCGGGAACAGCCGGCGAGAGTGCTTGCAAAGCGGCCTTGGGAGGCAGCCGGGGAGGTCTTCCAGCGGGAGAGGGCCGGTTGTGCTCAGAGGCCCCACAGGCCAGGGGCAGGACCCAGCAGGGCCCCTGCCCCTGGCCAGCCTTGCCCAGACCTTCCTGGCCTCCGGGGGTACTGCCCCAGCAAGGGGCAGGCTGCGGGGACTGGGTCCAGACATGCCCGGGCGCCTCCCCAGGCTCATCCCCGCTGGTGCCTTTCCCCTGGGCCTAGGCCTCGCTTGAGGCCTCCTTGGAGAGGAGGTTGCTGGCAGGGGCTGTCTCCACACTGCAAGGTGCTGGAGCTCAGAGGGCCTCGTCAGAGGGAAGGGACCAGCAAGGGGCTGGATGCCCAAGACCTCTTTGGCCCAGCAGCCTCAGGGCAGCAGGGAGAGCAAGAGGCCCAGTGTGCCCCTAGGTCGGCTCTGCCCCTTCCCACACAGGCGGCCAGCCCAGCAGCTGCCTGACAGACTCTGGCTCCCCCGAGCTCTCTGCCGGTGCAGGGGGCAGGAACAGACGTGTGCATGTGGTTCTGCCTTGGCCTGGGAGTGTGGACCCCCTGCCTGGACCCCAGGCTCAGGGGCAAGGGCCGGGAGAGAGCACCACCCCGAAGCGCTTTTCTCCCAGGCTTGGGAGCGTTGTGCGCGGCTGGCGGGACCAGCCGGCGAGAGTGCTTGCAAAGCGGCCTTTGGAGGCAGCCGTGGAGGTCTTCCAGCGGGAGAGGGCCGGTTGTGCTCAGAGGCCCCACAGGCCAGGGGCAGGACCCAGCAGGGCCCCTGCCCCTGGCCAGCATTGCCCAGACCTTCCTGGCCTCCGGGGGTACTGCCCCAGCAAGGGGCAGGCTGCGGGGACTGGGTCCAGACATGCCCGGGCGCCTCCCCAGGCTCATCCCCGCTGGTGCCTTTCCCCGGGCCTAGGCCTCGCTTGAGGCCTCCTTGGAGAGGAGGTTGCTGGCAGGGGCTGTCTCCACACTGCAAGGTGCTGGAGCTCAGAGGGCCTCGTCAGAGGGAAGGGACCAGCAAGGGGCTGGATGCCCAAGACCTCTTTGGCCCAGCAGCCTCAGGGCAGCAGGGAGAGCAAGAGGCCCAGTGTGCCCCTAGGTCGGCTCTGCCCCTTCCCACACAGGCGGCCAGCCCAGCAGCTGCCTGACAGACTCTGGCTCCCCCGAGCTCTCTGCCGCTGCAGGGGGCAGGAACAGACGTGTGCATGTGGTTCTGCCTTGGCCTGGGAGTGTGGACCCCCTGCCTGGCCCCCAGGCTCAGGGGCAAGGGCCGGGAGAGAGCACCACCCCAAAGCGCTTTTCTCCCGGGCTTGGGAGCGTTGTGCGCGGCTGGCGGGAACAGCCGGCGAGAGTGCTTGCAAAGCGGCCTTTGGAGGCAGCCGGGGAGGTCTTCCAGCGGGAGAGGGCCGGTTGTGCTCAGAGGCCCCACAGGCCAGGGGCAGGACCCAGCAGGGCCCCTGCCCCTGGCCAGCCTTGCCCAGACCTTCCTGGCCTCCGGGGGTACTGCCCCAGCAAGGGGCAGGCTGCGGGGACTGGGTCCAGACATGCCCGGGCGCCTCCCCAGGCTCATCCCCGCTGGTGCCTTTCCCCTGGGCCTAGGCCTCGCTTGAGGCCTCCTTGAAGAGGAGGTTGCTGGCACGGGCTGTCTCCACACTGCAAGGTGCTGGAGCTCAGAGGGCCTCGTCAGAGGGAAGGGACCAGCAAGGGGCTGGATGCCCAAGACCTCTTTGGCCCAGCAGCCTCAGGGCAGCAGGGAGAGCAAGAGGCCCAGTGTGCCCCTAGGTCGGCTCTGCCCCTTCCCACACAGGCGGCCAGCCCAGCAGCTGCCTGACAGACTCTGGCTCCCCCGAGCTCTCTGCCGGTGCAGGGGGCAGGAACAGACGTGTGCATGTGGTTCTGCCTTGGCCTGGGAGTGTGGACCCCCTGCCTGGCCCCCAGGCTCAGGGGCAAGGGCCGGGAGAGAGCACCAACCTGAAGAGCTTTTCTCCCGGGCTTGGGAGCGTTGTGCGCGGCTGGCGGGAACAGCCGGCGAGAGTGCTTGCAAAGCGGCCTGTGGAGGCAGCCGGGGAGGTCTTCCAGCGGGAGAGGGCCGGTTGTGCTCAGAGGCCCCACAGGCCAGGGGCAGGACCCAGCAGGGCCCCTGCCCCTGGCCAGCCTTGCCCAGACCTTCCTGGCCTCCGGGGGTACTGCCCCAGCAAGGGGCAGGCTGCGGGGACTGGGTCCAGACATGCCCGGGCGCCTCCCCAGGCTCATCCCCGCTGGTGCCTTTCCCCTGGGCCTAGGCCTCGCTTGAGGCCTCCTTGGAGAGGAGGTTGCTGGCAGGGGCTGTCTCCACACTGCAAGGTGCTGGAGCTCAGAGGGCCTCGTCAGAAGGAAGGGACCAGCAAGGGGCTGGATGCCCAAGACCTCTTTGGCCCAGCAGCCTCAGGGCAGCAGGGAGAGCAAGAGGCCCAGTGTGCCCCTAGGTCGGCTCTGCCCCTTCCCACACAGGCGGCCAGCCCAGCAGCTGCCTGACAGACTCTGGCTCCCCCGAGCTCTCTGCCGCTGCAGGGGGCAGGAACAGACGTGTGCATGTGGTTCTGCCTTGGCCTGGGAGTGTGGACCCCCTGCCTGGCCCCCAGGCTCAGGGGCAAAGGCCGGGAGAGAGCACCACCCTGAAGAGCTTTTCTCCCGGGCTTGGGAGCGTTGTGCGCGGCTGGCGGAAAGAGCCGGCGAGAGTGCTTGCAAAGCGGCCTTTGGAGGCAGCCGGGGAGGTCTTCCAGCGGGAGAGGGCCGGTTGTGCTCAGAGGCCCCACAGGCCAGGGGCAGGACCCAGCAGGGCCCCTGGCCCTGGCCAGCCTTGCCCAGACCTTCCTGGCCTCCGGGGGTACTGCCCCAGCAAGGGGCAGGCTGCGGGGACTGGGTCCAGACATGCCCGGGCGCCTCCCCAGGCTCATCCCCGCTGGTGCCTTTCCCCTGGGCCTAGGCCTCGCTTGAGGCCTCCTTGGAGAGGAGGTTGCTGGCAGGGGCTGTCTCCACACTGCAAGGTGCTGGAGCTCAGAGGGCCTCGTCAGAGGGAAGGGACCAGCAAGGGGCTGGATGCCCAAGACCTCTTTGGCCCAGCAGCCTCAGGGCAGCAGGGAGAGCAAGAGGCCCAGTGTGCCCCTAGGTCGGCTCTGCCCCTTCCCACACAGGCGGCCAGCCCAGCAGCTGCCTGACAGACTCTGGCTCCCCCGAGCTCTCTGCCGGTGCAGGGGGCAGGAACAGACGTGTGCATGTGGTTCTGCCTTGGCCTGGGAGTGTGGACCCCCTGCCTGGCCCCCAGGCTCAGGGGCAAGGGCCGGGAGAGAACACCACCCCGAAGCGCTTTTCTCCCGGGCTTGGGAGCGTTGTGCGCGGCTGGCGGGAACAGCCGGCGAGAGTGCTTGCAAAGCGGCCTTTGGAGGCAGCCGGGGAGGTCTTCCAGCGGGAGAGGGCCGGTTGTGCTCAGAGGCCCCACAGGCCAGGGGCAGGACCCAGCAGGGCCCCTGCCCCTGGCCAGCCTTGCCCAGACCTTCCTGGCCTCCGGGGGTACTGCCCCAGCAAGGGGCAGGCTGCGGGGACTGGGTCCAGACATGCCCGGGCGCCTCCCCAGGCTCATCCCCGCTGGTGCCTTTCCCCTGGGCCTAGGCCTCGCTTGAGGCCTCCTTGGAGAGGAGGTTGCTGGCAGGGGCTGTCTCCACACTGCAAGGTGCTGGAGCTCAGAGGGCCTCGTCAGAGGGAAGGGACCAGCAAGGGGCTGGATGCCCAAGACCTCTTTGGCCCAGCAGCCTCAGGGCAGCAGGGAGAGCAAGAGGCCCAGTGTGCCCCTAGGTCGGCTCTGCCCCTTCCCACACAGGCGGCCAGCCCAGCAGCTGCCTGACAGACTCTGGCTCCCCCGAGCTCTCTGCCGGTGCAGGGTGCAGGAACAAACGTGTGCATGTGGTTCTGCCTTGGCCTGGGAGTTTGGACCCCCTGCCTGGCCCCCAGGCTCAGGGGCAAGGGCCGGGAGAGAGCACCACCCCGAAGCGCTTTTCTCCCGGGCTTGGGAGCGTTGTGCGCAGCTGGCGGGAACAGCCGGCGAGAGTGCTTGCAAAGTGGCCTTTGGAGGCAGCCGGGGAGGTCGTCCAGCGGGAGAGGGCCGGTTGTGCTCAGAGGCCCCACCGGCCAGGGGCAGGACCCAGCAGGGCCCCTGCCCCTGGCCAGCCTTGCCCAGACCTTCCTGGCCTCCAGGGGTGCTGCCCCAGCAAGGGGCAGGCTGGGGTGACTGGGTCCAGACATGCCCGGGCGCCTCCCCAGGCTCATCCCCGCTGGTGCCTTTTCCCTGGGCCTAGGCCTCGCTTGAGGCCTCCTTGGAGAGGAGGTTGCTGGCAGGGGCTGTCTCCACACTGCAAGGTGCTGGAGCTCAGAGGGCCTCGTCAGAGGGAAGGGACCAGCAAGGGGCTGGATGCCCAAGACCTCTTTGGCCCAGCAGCCTCAGGGCAGCAGGGAGAGCAAGAGGCCCAGTGTGCCCCTAGGTCGGCTCTGCCCCTTCCCACACAGGCGGCCAGCCCAGCAGCTGCCTGACAGACTCTGGCTCCCCCGAGCTCTCTGCCGGTGCAGGGGGCAGGAACAGACGTGTGCATGTGGTTCTGCCTTGGCCTGGGAGTGTGGACCCCCTGCCTGGCCCCCAGGCTCAGGGGCAAGGGCCGGGAGAGAGCACCACCCCGAAGCGCTTTTCTCCCGGGCTTGGGAGCATTGTGCGCGGCTGGCGGGAACAGCCGGCGAGAGTGCTTGCAAAGCGGCCTTTGGAGGCAGCCGTGGAGGTCTTCCAGCGGGAGAGGGCCGGTTGTGCTCAGAGGCCCCACAGGCCAGGGGCAGGACCCAGCAGGGGCCCTGCCCCTGGCCAGCATTGCCCAGACCTTCCTGGCCTCCGGGGGTACTGCCCCAGCAAGGGGCAGGCTGCGGGGACTGGGTCCAGACATGCCCGGGCGCCTCCCCAGGCTCATCCCGGCTGGTGCCTTTCCCCGGGCCTAGGCCTCGCTTGAGGCCTCCTTGGAGAGGAGGTTGCTGGCAGGGGCTGTCTCCACACTGCAAGGTGCTGGAGCTCAGAGGGCCTCGTCAGAGGGAAGGGACCAGCAAGGGGCTGGATGCCCAAGACCTCTTTGGCCCAGCAGCCTCAGGGCAGCAGGGAGAGCAAGAGGCCCAGTGTGCCCCTAGGTCGGCTCTGCCCCTTCCCACACAGGCGGCCAGCCCAGCAGCTGCCTGCCAGACTCTGGCTCCCCCGAGCTCTCTGCCGCTGCAGGGGGCAGGAACAGACGTGTGCATGTGGTTCTGCCTTGGCCTGGGAGTGTGGACCCCCTGCCTGGCCCCCAGGCTCAGGGGCAAGGGCCGGGAGAGAGCACCACCCCGAAGCGCTTTTCTCCCGGGCTTGGGAGCGTTGTGCGCGGCTGGCGGGAACAGCCGGCGAGAGTGCTTGCAAAGCGGCCTTTGGAGGCAGCCGGGGAGGTCTTCCAGCGGGAGAGGGCCGGTTGTGCTCAGAGGCCCCACAGGCCAGGGGCAGGACCCAGCAGGGCCCCTGCCCCTGGCCAGCCTTGCCCAGACCTTCCTGGCCTCCGGGGGTACTGCCCCAGCAAGGGGCAGGCTGCGGGGACTGGGTCCAGACATGCCCGGGCGCCTCCCCAGGCTCATCCCCGCTGGTGCCTTTCCCCTGGGCCTAGGCCTCGCTTGAGGCCTCCTTGGAGAGGAGGTTGCTGGCAGGGGCTGTCTCCACACTGCAAGGTGCTGGAGCTCAGAGGGCCTCGTCAGAGGGAAGGGACCAGCAAGGGGCTGGATGCCCAAGACCTCTTTGGCCCAGCAGCCTCAGGGCAGCAGGGAGAGCAAGAGGCCCAGTGTGCCCCTACGTCGGCTCTGCCCCTTCCCAAACAGGCGGCCAGCCCAGCAGCTGCCTGACAGACTCTGGCTCCCCCGAGCTCTCTGCCGGTGCAGGGGGCAGGAACAGACGTGTGCATGTGGTTCTGCCTTGGCCTGGGAGTGTGGACCCCCTGCCTGGCCCCCAGGCTCAGGGGCAAGGGCCGGGAGAGAGCACCAACCTGAATAGCTTTTCTCCCGGGCTTGGGAGCGTTGTGCGCGGCTGGCGGGAACAGCCGGCGAGAGTGCTTGCAAAGCGGCCTGTGGAGGCAGCCGGGGAGGTCTTCCAGCGGGAGAGGGCCGGTTGTGCTCAGAGGCCCCACAGGCCAGGGGCAGGACCCAGCAGGGCCCCTGCCCCTGGCCAGCCTTGCCCAGACCTTCCTGGCCTCCGGGGGTACTGCCCCAGCAAGGGGCAGGCTGCGGGGACTGTGTCCAGACATGCCCGGGCGCCTCCCCAGGCTCATCCCCGCTGGTGCCTTTCCCCTGGGCCTAGGCCTCGCTTGAGGCCTCCTTGGAGAGGAGGTTGCTGGCAGGGGCTGTCTCCACACTGCAAGGTGCTGGAGCTCAGAGGGCCTCGTCAGAGGGAAGGGACCAGCAAGGGGCTGGATGTCCAAGACCTCTTTGGCCCAGCAGCCTCAGGGCACCAGGGAGAGCAAGAGGCCCAGTGTGCCCCTAGGTCGGCTCTGCCCCTTCCCACACAGGCGGCCAGCCCAGCAGCTGCCTGACAGACTCTGGCTCCCCCGAGCTCTCTGCCGGTGCAGGGGGCAGGAACAGACGTGTGCATGTGGTTCTGCCTTGGCCTGGGAGTGTGGACCCCCTGCCTGGCCCCCAGGCTCAGGGGCAAGGGCCGGGAGAGAGCACCACCCCGAAGCGCTTTTCTCCCGGGCTTGGGAGCGTTGTGCGCGGCTGGCGGGAACAGCCGGCGAGAGTGCTTGCAAAGCGGCCTTTGGAGGCAGCCGGGGAGGTCTTCCAGCGGGAGAGGGCCGGTTGTGCTCAGAGGCCCCACAGGCCAGGGGCAGGACCCAGCAGGGCCCCTGCCCCTGGCCAGCCTTGCCCAGACCTTCCTGGCCTCCGGGGGTACTGCCCCAGCAAGGGGCAGGCTGCGGGGACTGGGTCCAGACATGCCCGGGCGCCTCCCCAGGCTCATCCCCGCTGGTGCCTTTCCCCTGGGCCTAGGCCTCGCTTGAGGCCTCCTTGGAGAGGAGGTTGCTGGCAGGGGCTGTCTCCACACTGCAAGGTGCTGGAGCTCAGAGGGCCTCGTCAGAGGGAAGGGACCAGCAAGGGGCTGGATGCCCAAGACCTCTTTGGCCCAGCAGCCTCAGGGCAGCAGGGAGAGCAAGAGGCCCAGTGTGCCCCTAGGTCGGCTCTGCCCCTTCCCACACAGGCGGCCAGCCCAGCAGCTGCCTGACAGACTCTGGCTCCCCCGAGCTCTCTGCCGGTGCAGGGTGCAGGAACAAACGTGTGCATGTGGTTCTGCCTTGGCCTGGGAGTTTGGACCCCCTGCCTGGCCCCCAGGCTCAGGGGCAAGGGCCGGGAGAGAGCACCACCCCGAAGCGCTTTTCTCCCGGGCTTGGGAGCGTTGTGCGCGGCTGGCGGGAACAGCCGGCGAGAGTGCTTGCAAAGTGGCCTTTGGAGGCAGCCGGGGAGGTCTTCCAGCGGGAGAGGGCCGGTTGTGCTCAGAGGCCCCACCGGCCAGGGGCAGGACCCAGCAGGGCCCCTGCCCCTGGCCAGCCTTGCCCAGACCTTCCTGGCCTCCGGGGGTGCTGCCCCAGCAAGGGGCAGGCTGGGGGGACTGGGTCCAGACATGCCCGGGCGCCTCCCCAGGCTCATCCCCGCTGGTGCCTTTTCCCTTTGCCTAGGCCTCGCTTGAGGCCTCCTTGGAGAGGAGGTTGCTGGCAGGGGCTGTCTCCACACTGCAAGGTGCTGGAGCTCAGAGGGCCTCGTCAGAGGGAAGGGACCAGCAAGGGGCTGGATGCCCAAGACCTCTTTGGCCCAGCAGCCTCAGGGCAGCAGGGAGAGCAAGAGGCCCAGTGTGCCCCTAGGTCGGCTCTGCCCCTTCCCACACAGGCGGCCAGCCCAGCAGCTGCCTGACAGACTCTGCCTCCCCCGAGCTCTCTGCCGGTGCAGGGGGCAGGAACAGACGTGTGCATGTGGTTCTGCCTTGGCCTGGGAGTGTGGACCCCCTGCCTGGCCCCCAGGCTCAGGGGCAAGGGCCGGGAGAGAGCACCACCCCGAAGCGCTTTTCTGCCGTGCTTGGGAGCGTTGTGCGCGGCTGGCGGGAACAGCCGGCGAGAGTGCTTGCAAAGCGGCCTTTGGAGGCAGCCGGGGAGGTCTTCCAGCGGGAGAGGGCCGGTTGTGCTCAGAGGCCCCACAGGCCAGGGGCAGGACCCAGCAGGGCCCCTGCCCCTGGCCAGCCTTGCCCAGACCTTCCTGGCCTCCGGGGGTACTGCCCCAGCAAGGGGCAGGCTGCGGGGACTGGGTCCAGACATGCCCGGGCGCCTCCCCAGGCTCATCCCCGCTGGTGCCTTTCCCCTGGGCCTAGGCCTCGCTTGAGGCCTCCTTGGAGAGGAGGTTGCTGGCAGGGGCTGTCTCCACACTGCAAGGTGCTGGAGCTCAGAGGGCCTCGTCAGAGGGAAGGGACCAGCAAGGGGCTGGATGCCCAAGACCTCTTTGGCCCAGCAGCCTCAGGGCAGCAGGGAGAGCAAGAGGCCCAGTGTGCCCCTAGGTCGGCTCTGCCCCTTCCCACACAGGCGGCCAGCCCAGCAGCTGCCTGACAGACTCTGGCTCCCCCGAGCTCTCTGCCGCTGCAGGGGGCAGGAACAGACGTGTGCATGTGGTTCTGCCTTGGCCTGGGAGTGTGGACCCCCTGCCTGGCCCCCAGGCTCAGGGGCAAGGGCCGGGAGAGAGCACCACCCCGAAGCGCTTTTCTCCCGGGCTTGGGAGCGTTGTGCGCGGCTGGCGGGAACAGCCGGCGAGAGTGCTTGCAAAGCGGCCTTTGGAGGCAGCCGGGGAGGTCTTCCAGCGGGAGAGGGCCGGTTGTGCTCAGAGGCCCCACAGGCCAGGGGCAGGACCCAGCAGGGCCCCTGCCCCTGGCCAGCCTTGCCCAGACCTTCCTGGCCTCCGGGGGTACTGCCCCAGCAAGGGGCAGGCTGCGGGGACTGGGTCCAGACATGCCCGGGCGCCTCCCCAGGCTCATCCCCGCTGGTGCCTTTCCCCTGGGCCTAGGCCTCGCTTGAGGCCTCCTTGGAGAGGAGGTTGCTGGCAGGGGCTGTCTCCACACTGCAAGGTGCTGGAGCTCAGAGGGCCTCGTCAGAGGGAAGGGACCAGCAAGGGGCTGGATGCCCAAGACCTCTTTGGCCCAGCAGCCTCAGGGCAGCAGGGAGAGCAAGAGGCCCAGTGTGCCCCTAGGTCGGCTCTGCCCCTTCCCACACAGGCGGCCAGCCCAGCAGCTGCCTGACAGACTCTGGCTCCCCCGAGCTCTCTGCCGGTGCAGGGTGCAGGAACAGACGTGTGCATGTGGTTCTGCCTTGGCCTGGGAGTGTGGACCCCCTGCCTGGCCCCCAGGCTCAGGGGCTAGGGCCGGGAGAGAGCACCACACCGAAGCGCTTTTCTCCCGGGCTTGGGAGCGTTGTGCGCGGCTGGCGGGAACAGCCGGCGAGAGTGCTTGCAAAGCGGCCTTTGGAGGCAGCCGGGGAGGTCTTCCAGCGGGAGAGGGCCGGTTGTGCTCAGAGGCCCCACAGGCCAGGGGCAGGACCCAGCAGGGCCCCTGCCCCTGGCCAGCCTTGCCCAGACCTTCCTGGCCTCCGCGGGTGCTGCCCCAGCAAGGGGCAGGCTGCGGGGACTGGGTCCAGACATGCCCGGGCGCCTCCCCAGGCTCATCCCCGCTGGTGCCTTTCCCCTGGGCCTAGGCCTCGCTTGAGGCCTCCTTGGAGAGGAGGTTGCTGGCAGGGGCTGTCTCCACACTGCAAGGTGCTGGAGCTCAGAGGGCCTCGTCAGAGGGAAGGGACCAGCAAGGGGCTGGATGCCCAAGACCTCTTTGGCCCAGCAGCCTCAGGGCAGCAGGGAGAGCAAGAGGCCCAGTGTGCCCCTAGGTCGGCTCTGCCCCTTCCCACACAGGCGGCCAGCCCAGCAGCTGCCTGACAGACTCTGGCTCCCCCGAGCTCTCTGCCGGTGCAGGGGGCAGGAACAGACGTGTGCATGTGGTTCTGCCTTGGCCTGGGAGTGTGGACCCCCTGCCTGGCCCCCAGGCTCAGGGGCAAGGGCCGGGAGAGAGCACCACCCAGAAGCGCTTTTCTCCCGGGCTTGGGAGCATTGTGCGCGGCTGGCGGGAACAGCCGGCGAGAGTGCTTGCAAAGCGGCCTGTGGAGGCAGCCGGGGAGGTCTTCCAGCGGGAGAGGGCCGGTTGTGCTCAGAGGCCCCACAGGCCAGGGGCAGGACCCATCAGGGCCCCTGCCCCTGGCCAGCCTTGCCCAGACCTTCCTGGCCTCCGGGGGTGCTGCCCCAGCAAGGGGCAGGCAGGGGGGACTGGGTCCAGACATGCCCGGGCGCCTCCCCAGGCTCATCCCCGCTGGTGCCTTTCCCCTGGGCCTAGGCCTCGCTTGAGGCCTCCTTGGAGAGGAGGTTGCTGGCAGGGGCTGTCTCCACACTGCAAGGTGCTGGAGCTCAGAGGGCCTCGTCAGAGGGAAGGGACCAGCAAGGGGCTGGATGCCCAAGACCTCTTTGGCCCAGCAGCCTCAGGGCAGCAGGGAGAGCAAGAGGCCCAGTGTGCCCCTAGGTCGGCTCTGCCCCTTCCCACACAGGCGGCCAGCCCAGCAGCTGCCTGACAGACTCTGGCTCCCCCGAGCTCTCTGCCGGTGCAGGGGGCAGGAACAGACGTGTGCATGTGGTTCTGCCTTGGCCTGGGAGTGTGGACCCCCTGCCTGGCCCCCAGGCTCAGGGGCAAGGGCCGGGAGAGAGCACCACCCCGAAGCGCTTTTCTCCCGGGCTTGGGAGCGTTGTGCGCGGCTGGCGGGAACAGCCGGCGAGAGTGATTGCAAAGCGGCCTTTGGAGGCAGCCGGGGAGGTCTTCCAGCGGGAGAGGGTCGGATGTGCTCAGAGGCCCACAGGCCAGGGGCAGGACCCAGCAGGGCCCCTGCCCCTGGCCAGCCTTGCCCAGACCTTCCTGGCCTCCGGGGGTACTGCCCCAGCAAGGGGCAGGCTGCGGGGACTGGGTCCAGACATGCCCGGGCGCCTCCCCAGGCTCATCCCCGCTGGTGCCTTTCCCCTGGGCCTAGGCCTCGCTTGAGGCCTCCTTGGAGAGGAGGTTGCTGGCAGGGGCTGTCTCCACACTGCAAGGGGCTGGAGCTCAGAGGGCCTCGTCAGAGGGAAGGGACCAGCAAGGGGCTGGATGCCCAAGACCTCTTTGGCCCAGCAGCCTCAGGGCAGCAGGGAGAGCAAGAGGCCCAGTGTGCCCCTAGGTCGGCTCTGCCCCTTCCCACACAGGCGGCCAGCCCAGCAGCTGCCTGACAGACTCTGGCTCCCCCGAGCTCTCTGCCGGTGCAGGGTGCAGGAACAAACGTGTGCATGTGGTTCTGCCTTGGCCTGGGAGTTTGGACCCCCTGCCTGGCCCCCAGGCTCAGGGGCAAGGGCCGGGAGAGAGCACCACCCCGAAGCGCTTTTCTCCCGGGCTTGGGAGCGTTGTGCGCGGCTGGCGGGAACAGCCGGCGAGAGTGCTTGCAAAGTGGCCTTTGGAGGCAGCCGGGGAGGTCTTCCAGCGGGAGAGGGCCGGTTGTGCTCAGAGGCCCCACCGGCCAGGGGCAGGACCCAGCAGGGCCCCTGTCCCTGGCCAGCCTTGCCCAGACCTTCCTGGCCTCCGGGGGTACTGCCCCAGCAAGGGGCAGGCTGCGGGGACTGGGTCCAGACATGCCCGGGCGCCTCCCCAGGCTCATCCCCGCTGGTGCCTTTCCCCTGTGCCTAGGCCTCGCTTGAGGCCTCCTTGGAGAGGAGGTTGCTGGCAGGGGCTGTCTCCACACTGCAAGGTGCTGGAGCTCAGAGGGCCTCGTCAGAGGGAAGGGACCAGCAAGGGGCTGGATGCCCAAGACCTCTTTGGCCCAGCAGCCTCAGGGCAGCAGGGAGAGCAAGAGGCCCAGTGTGCCCCTAGGTCGGCTCTGCCCCTTCCCACACAGGCGGCCAGCCCAGCAGCTGCCTGACAGACTCTGGCTCCCTCGAGCTCTCTGCCGGTGCAGGGGGCAGGAACAGACGTGTGCATGTGGTTCTGCCTTGGCCTGGGAGTGTGGACCCCCTGCCTGGCCCCCAGGCTCAGGGGCAAGGGCCGGGAGAGAGCACCACCCCGAAGCGCTTTTCTCCCGGGCTTGGGAGCGTTGTGCGCGGCTGGCGGGAACAGCCGGCGAGAGTGCTTGCAAAGCGGCCTTTGGAGGCAGCCGGGGAGGTCTTCCAGCGGGAGAGGGCCGGTTGTGCTCAGAGGCCCCACAGGCCAGGGGCAGGACCCAGCAGGGCCCCTGCCCCTGGCCAGCCTTGCCCAGACCTTCCTGGCCTCCGGGGGTACTGCCCCAGCAAGGGGCAGGCTGCGGGGACTGGGTCCAGACATGCCCGGGCGCCTCCCCAGGCTCATCCCCGCTGGTGCCTTTCCCCTGGGCCTAGGCCTCGCTTGAGGCCTCCTTGGAGAGGAGGTTGCTGGCAGGGGCTGTCTCCACACTGCAAGGTGCTGGAGCTCAGAGGGCCTCGTCAGAGGGAAGGGACCAGCAAGGGGCTGGATGCCCAAGACCTCTTTGGCCCAGCAGCCTCAGGGCAGCAGGGAGAGCAAGAGGCCCAGTGTGCCCCTAGGTCGGCTCTGCCCCTTCCCACACAGGCGGCCAGCCCAGCAGCTGCCTGACAGACTCTGGCTCCCCCGAGCTCTCTGCCGGTGCAGGGGGCAGGAACAGACGTGTGCATGTGGTTCTGCCTTGGCCTGGGAGTGTGGACCCCCTGCCTGGCCCCCAGGCTCAGGGGCAAGGGCCGGGAGAGAGCACCACCCCGAAGCGCTTTTCTCCCGGGCTTGGGAGCGTTGTGCGCGGCTGGCGGGAACAGCCGGCGAGAGTGCTTGCAAAGCGGCCTTTGG
This sequence comes from Cervus elaphus, assembly GCF_910594005.1. Taxonomy (NCBI): domain Eukaryota; kingdom Metazoa; phylum Chordata; class Mammalia; order Artiodactyla; family Cervidae; genus Cervus; species Cervus elaphus. Next base: position 501,607 of record NW_025316696.1, on the reverse strand, counting down.
AGGCAGCCGGGGAGGTCTTCCAGCGGGAGAGGGCCGGATGTACTCAGAGGCCCACAGGCCAGGGGCAGGACCCAGCAGGGCCCCTGCCCCTGGCCAGCCTTGCCCAGACCTTCCTGGCCTCCGGGGGTACTGCCCCAGCAAGGGGCAGGCTGCGGGGACTGGGTCCAGACATGCCCGGGCGCCTCCCCAGGCTCATCCCCGCTGGTGCCTTTCCCCTGGGCCTAGGCCTCGCTTGAGGCCTCCTTGGAGAGGAGGTTGCTGGCAGGGGCTGTCTCCACACTGCAAGGTGCTGGAGCTCAGAGGGCCTCGTCAGAGGGAAGGGACCAGCAAGGGGCTGGATGCCCAAGACCTCTTTGGCCCAGCAGCCTCAGGGCAGCAGGGAGAGCAAGAGGCCCAGTGTGCCCCTAGGTCGGCTCTGCCCCTTCCCACACAGGCGGCCAGCCCAGCAGCTGCCTGACAGACTCTGGCTCCCCCGAGCTCTCTGCCGGTGCAGGGTGCAGGAACAAACGTGTGCATGTGGTTCTGCCTTGGCCTGGGAGTTTGGACCCCCTGCCTGGCCCCCAGGCTCAGGGGCAAGGGCCGGGAGAGAGCACCACCCCGAAGCGCTTTTCTCCCGGGCTTGGGAGCGTTGTGCGCGGCTGGCGGGAACAGCCGGCGAGAGTGCTTGCAAAGTGGCCTTTGGAGGCAGCCGGGGAGGTCTTCCAGCGGGAGAGGGCCGGTTGTGCTCAGAGGCCCCACAGGCCAGGGGCAGGACCCAGCAGGGCCCCTGTCCCTGGCCAGCCTTGCCCAGACCTTCCTGGCCTCCGGGGGTGCTGCCCCAGCAAGGGGCAGGCTGCGGGGACTGGGTCCAGACATGCCCGGGCGCCTCCCCAGGCTCATCCCCGCTGGTGCCTTTTCCCTGTGCCTAGGCCTCGCTTGAGGCCTCCTTGGAGAGGAGGTTGCTGGCAGGGGCTGTCTCCACACTGCAAGGTGCTGGAGCTCAGAGGGCCTCGTCAGAGGGAAGGGACCAGCAAGGGGCTGGATGCCCAAGACCTCTTTGGCCCAGCAGCCTCAGGGCAGCAGGGAGAGCAAGAGGCCCAGTGTGCCCCTAGGTCGGCTCTGCCCCTTCCCACACAGGCGGCCAGCCCAGCAGCTGCCTGACAGACTCTGGCTCCCTCGAGCTCTCTGCCGGTGCAGGGGGCAGGAACAGACGTGTGCATGTGGTTCTGCCTTGGCCTGGGAGTGTGGACCCCCTGCCTGGCCCCCAGGCTCAGGGGCAAGGGCCGGGAGAGAGCACCACCCCGAAGCGCTTTTCTCCCGGGCTTGGGAGCGTTGTGCGCGGCTGGCGGGAACAGCCGGCGAGAGTGCTTGCAAAGCGGCCTTTGGAGGCAGCCGGGGAGGTCTTCCAGCGGGAGAGGGCCGGTTGTGCTCAGAGGCCCCACAGGCCAGGGGCAGGACCCAGCAGGGCCCCTGCCCCTGGCCAGCCTTGCCCAGACCTTCCTGGCCTCCGGGGGTACTGCCCCAGCAAGGGGCAGGCTGCGGGGACTGGGTCCAGACATGCCCGGGCGCCTCCCCAGGCTCATCCCCGCTGGTGCCTTTCCCCTGGGCCTAGGCCTCGCTTGAGGCCTCCTTGGAGAGGAGGTTGCTGGCAGGGGCTGTCTCCACACTGCAAGGGGCTGGAGCTCAGAGGGCCTCGTCAGAGGGAAGGGACCAGCAAGGGGCTGGATGCCCAAGACCTCTTTGGCCCAGCAGCCTCAGGGCAGCAGGGAGAGCAAGAGGCCCAGTGTGCCCCTAGGTCGGCTCTGCCCCTTCCCACACAGGCGGCCAGCCCAGCAGCTGCCTGACAGACTCTGGCTCCCCCGAGCTCTCTGCCGGTGCAGGGGGCAGGAACAGACGTGTGCATGTGGTTCTGCCTTGGCCTGGGAGTGTGGACCCCCTGCCTGGCCCCCAGGCTCAGGGGCTAGGGCCGGGAGAGAGCACCACCCCGAAGCGCTTTTCTCCCGGGCTTGGGAGCGTTGTGCGCGGCTGGCGGGAACAGTCGGCGAGAGTGCTTGCAAAGCGGCCTTTGGAGGCAGCCGGGGAGGTCTTCCAGCGGGAGAGGGCCGGTTGTGCTCAGAGGCCCCACAGGCCAGGGGCAGGACCCAGCAGGGCCCCTGCCCCTGGCCAGCCTTGCCCAGACCTTCCTGGCCTCCGCGGGTGCTGCCCCAGCAAGGGGCAGGCTGCGGGGACTGGGTCCAGACATGCCCGGGCGCCTCCCCAGGCTCATCCCCGCTGGTGCCTTTCCCCTGGGCCTAGGCCTCGCTTGAGGCCTCCTTGGAGAGGAGGTTGCTGGCAGGGGCTGTCTCCACACTGCAAGGTGCTGGAGCTCAGAGGGCCTCGTCAGAGGGAAGGGACCAGCAAGGGGCTGGATGCCCAAGACCTCTTTGGCCCAGCAGCCTCAGGGCAGCAGGGAGAGCAAGAGGCCCAGTGTGCCCCTAGGTCGGCTCTGCCCCTTCCCACACAGGCGGCCAGCCCAGCAGCTGCCTGACAGACTCTGGCTCCCCCGAGCTCTCTGCCGGTGCAGGGGGCAGGAACAGACGTGTGCATGTGGTTCTGCCTTGGCCTGGGAGTGTGGACCCCCTGCCTGGCCCCCAGGCTCAGGGGCAAGGGCCGGGAGAGAGCACCACCCAGAAGCGCTTTTCTCCCGGGCTTGGGAGCGTTGTGCGCGGCTGGCGGGAACAGCCGGCGAGAGTGCTTGCAAAGCGGCCTGTGGAGGCAGCCGGGGAGGTCTTCCAGCGGGAGAGGGCCGGTTGTGCTCAGAGGCCCCACAGGCCAGGGGCAGGACCCATCAGGGCCCCTGCCCCTGGCCAGCCTTGCCCAGACCTTCCTGGCCTCCGGGGGTGCTGCCCCAGCAAGGGGCAGGCTGCGGGGACTGGGTCCAGACATGCCCGGGCGCCTCCCCAGGCTCATCCCCGCTGGTGCCTTTCCCCTGGGCCTAGGCCTCGCTGGAGGCCTCCTTGGAGAGGAGGTTGCTGGCAGGGGCTGTCTCCACACTGCAAGGTGCTGGAGCTCAGAGGGCCTCGTCAGAGGGAAGGGACCAGCAAGGGGCTGGATGTCCAAGACCTCTTTGGCCCAGCAGCCTCAGGGCAGCAGGGAGAGCAAGAGGCCCAGTGTGCCCCTAGGTCGGCTCTGCCCCTTCCCACACAGGCGGCCAGCCCAGCAGCTGCCTGACAGACTCTGGCTCCCCCGAGCTCTCTGCCGGTGCAGGGGGCAGGAACAGACGTGTGCATGTGGTTCTGCCTTGGCCTGGGAGTGTGGACCCCCTGCCTGGCCCCCAGGCTCAGGGGCAAGGGCCGGGAGAGAGCACCACCCCGAAGCGCTTTTCTCCCGGGCTTGGGAGCGTTGTGCGCGGCTGGCGGGAACAGCCGGCGAGAGTGCTTGCAAAGCGGCCTTTGGAGGCAGCCGGGGAGGTCTTCCAGCGGGAGAGGGCCGGTTGTGCTCAGAGGCCCCACAGGCCAGGGGCAGGACCCAGCAGGGCCCCTGCCCCTGGCCAGCCTTGCCCAGACCTTCCTGGCCTCCGGGGGTACTGCCCCAGCAAGGGGCAGGCTGCGGGGACTGGGTCCAGACATGCCCGGGCGCCTCCCCAGGCTCATCCCCGCTGGTGCCTTTCCCCTGGGCCTAGGCCTCGCTTGAGGCCTCCTTGGAGAGGAGGTTGCTGGCAGGGGCTGTCTCCACACTGCAAGGTGCTGGAGCTCAGAGGGCCTCGTCAGAGGGAAGGGACCAGCAAGGGGCTGGATGCCCAAGACCTCTTTGGCCCAGCAGCCTCAGGGCAGCAGGGAGAGCAAGAGGCCCAGGGTGCCCCTAGGTCGGCTCTGCCCCTTCCCACACAGGCGGCCAGCCCAGCAGCTGCCTGACAGACTCTGGCTCCCCCGAGCTCTCTGCCGGTGCAGGGTGCAGGAACAAACGTGTGCATGTGGTTCTGCCTTGGCCTGGGAGTTTGGACCCCCTGCCTGGCCCCCAGGCTCAGGGGCAAGGGCCGGGAGAGAGCACCACCCCGAAGCGCTTTTCTCCCGGGCTTGGGAGCGTTGTGCGCGGCTGGCGGGAACAGCCGGCGAGAGTGCTTGCAAAGTGGCCTTTGGAGGCAGCCGGGGAGGTCTTCCAGCGGGAGAGGGCCGGTTGTGCTCAGAGGCCCCACCGGCCAGGGGCAGGACCCAGCAGGGCCCCTGCCCCTGGCCAGCCTTGCCCAGACCTTCCTGGCCTCCGGGGGTGCTGCCCCAGCAAGGGGCAGGCTGGGGGGACTGGGTCCAGACATGCCCGGGCGCCTCCCCAGGCTCATCCCCGCTGGTGCCTTTTCCCTGTGCCTAGGCCTCGCTTGAGGCCTCCTTGGAGAGGAGGTTGCTGGCAGGGGCTGTCTCCACACTGCAAGGTGCTGGAGCTCAGAGGGCCTCGTCAGAGGGAAGGGACCAGCAAGGGGCTGGATGCCCAAGACCTCTTTGGCCCAGCAGCCTCAGGGCAGCAGGGAGAGCAAGAGGCCCAGTGTGCCCCTAGGTCGGCTCTGCCCCTTCCCACACAGGCGGCCAGCCCAGCAGCTGCCTGACAGACTCTGCCTCCCCCGAGCTCTCTGCCGGTGCAGGGGGCAGGAACAGACGTGTGCATGTGGTTCTGCCTTGGCCTGGGAGTGTGGACCCCCTGCCTGGCCCCCAGGCTCAGGGGCAACGGCCGGGAGAGAGCACCACCCCGAAGCGCTTTTCTCCCGGGCTTGGGAGCGTTGTGCGCGGCTGGCGGGAACAGCCGGCGAGAGTGCTTGCAAAGCGGCCTTTGGAGGCAGCCGGGGAGGTCTTCCAGCGGGAGAGGGCCGGTTGTGCTCAGAGGCCCCACAGGCCAGGGGCAGGACCCAGCAGGGCCCCTGCCCCTGGCCAGCCTTGCCCAGACCTTCCTGGCCTCCGGGGGTACTGCCCCAGCAAGGGGCAGGCTGCGGGGACTGGGTCCAGACATGCCCGGGCGCCTCCCCAGGCTCATCCCCGCTGGTGCCTTTCCCCTGGGCCTAGGCCTCGCTTGAGGCCTCCTTGGAGAGGAGGTTGCTGGCAGGGGCTGTCTCCACACTGCAAGGTGCTGGAGCTCAGAGGGCCTCGTCAGAGGGAAGGGACCAGCAAGGGGCTGGATGCCCAAGACCTCTTTGGCCCAGCAGCCTCAGGGCAGCAGGGAGAGCAAGAGGCCCAGTGTGCCCCTAGGTCGGCTCTGCCCCTTCCCACACAGGCGGCCAGCCCAGCAGCTGCCTGACAGACTCTGGCTCCCCCGAGCTCTCTGCCGCTGCAGGGGGCAGGAACAGACGTGTGCATGTGGTTCTGCCTTGGCCTGGGAGTGTGGACCCCCTGCCTGGCCCCCAGGCTCAGGGGCAAGGGCCGGGAGAGAGCACCACCCCGAAGCGCTTTTCTCCCGGGCTTGGGAGCGTTGTGCGCGGCTGGCGGGAACAGCCGGCGAGAGTGCTTGCAAAGCGGCCTTTGGAGGCAGCCGGGGAGGTCTTCCAGCGGGAGAGGGCCGGTTGTGCTCAGAGGCCCCACAGGCCAGGGGCAGGACCCAGCAGGGCCCCTGCCCCTGGCCAGCCTTGCCCAGACCTTCCTGGCCTCCGGGGGTACTGCCCCAGCAAGGGGCAGGCTGCGGGGACTGGGTCCAGACATGCCCGGGCGCCTCCCCAGGCTCCTCCCCGCTGGTGCCTTTCCCCTGGGCCTAGGCCTCGCTTGAGGCCTCCTTGGAGAGGAGGTTGCTGGCAGGGGCTGTCTCCACACTGCAAGGTGCTGGAGCTCAGAGGGCCTTGTCAGAGGGAAGGGACCAGCAAGGGGCTGGATGCCCAAGACCTCTTTGGCCCAGCAGCCTCAGGGCAGCAGGGAGAGCAAGAGGCCCAGTGTGCCCCTAGGTCGGCTCTGCCCCTTCCCACACAGGCGGCCAGCCCAGCAGCTGCCTGACAGACTCTGGCTCCCCCGAGCTCTCTGCCGGTGCAGGGTGCAGGAACAGACGTGTGCATGTGGTTCTGCCTTGGCCTGGGAGTGTGGACCCCCTGCCTGGCCCCCAGGCTCAGGGGCTAGGGCCGGGAGAGAGCACCACACCGAAGCGCTTTTCTCCCGGGCTTGGGAGCGTTGTGCGCGGCTGGCGGGAACAGCCGGCGAGAGTGCTTGCAAAGCGGCCTTTGGAGGCAGCCGGGGAGGTCTTCCAGCGGGAGAGGGCCGGTTGTGCTCAGAGGCCCCACAGGCCAGGGGCAGGACCCAGCAGGGCCCCTGCCCCTGGCCAGCCTTGCCCAGACCTTCCTGGCCTCCGCGGGTGCTGCCCCAGCAAGGGGCAGGCTGCGGGGACTGGGTCCAGACATGCCCGGGCGCCTCCCCAGGCTCATCCCCGCTGGTGCCTTTCCCCTGGGCCTAGGCCTCGCTTGAGGCCTCCTTGGAGAGGAGGTTGCTGGCAGGGGCTGTCTCCACACTGCAAGGGGCTGGAGCTCAGAGGGCCTCGTCAGAGGGAAGGGACCAGCAAGGGGCTGGATGCCCAAGACCTCTTTGGCCCAGCAGCCTCAGGGCAGCAGGGAGAGCAAGAGGCCCAGTGTGCCCCTAGGTCGGCTCTGCCCCTTCCCACACAGGCGGCCAGCCCAGCAGCTGCCTGACAGACTCTGGCTCCCCCGAGCTCTCTGCCGGTGCAGGGGGCAGGAACAGACGTGTGCATGTGGTTCTGCCTTGGCCTGGGAGTGTGGACCCCCTGCCTGGCCCCCAGGCTCAGGGGCAAGGGCCGGGAGAGAGCACCACCCAGAAGCGCTTTTCTCCCGGGCTTGGGAGCGTTGTGCGTGGCTGGCGGGAACAGCCGGCGAGAGTGCTTGCAAAGCGGCCTGTGGAGGCAGCCGGGGAGGTCTTCCAGCGGGAGAGGGCCGGTTGTGCTCAGAGGCCCCACAGGCCAGGGGCAGGACCCATCAGGGCCCCTGCCCCTGGCCAGCCTTGCCCAGACCTTCCTGGCCTCCGGGGGTGCTGCCCCAGCAAGGGGCAGGCAGGGGGGACTGGGTCCAGACATGCCCGGGCGCCTCCCCAGGCTCATCCCCGCTGGTGCCTTTCCCCTGGGCCTAGGCCTCGCTTGAGGCCTCCTTGGAGAGGAGGTTGCTGGCAGGGGCTGTCTCCACACTGCAAGGTGCTGGAGCTCAGAGGGCCTCGTCAGAGGGAAGGGACCAGCAAGGGGCTGGATGCCCAAGACCTCTTTGGCCCAGCAGCCTCAGGGCAGCAGGGAGAGCAAGAGGCCCAGTGTGCCCCTAGGTCGGCTCTGCCCCTTCCCACACAGGCGGCCAGCCCAGCAGCTGCCTGACAGACTCTGGCTCCCCCGAGCTCTCTGCCGGTGCAGGGGGCAGGAACAGACGTGTGCATGTGGTTCTGCCTTGGCCTGGGAGTGTGGACCCCCTGCCTGGCCCCCAGGCTCAGGGGCAAGGGCCGGGAGAGAGCACCACCCCGAAGCGCTTTTCTCCCGGGCTTGGGAGCGTTGTGCGCGGCTGGCGGGAACAGCCGGCGAGAGTGATTGCAAAGCGGCCTTTGGAGGCAGCCGGGGAGGTCTTCCAGCGGGAGAGGGTCGGATGTGCTCAGAGGCCCACAGGCCAGGGGCAGGACCCAGCAGGGCCCCTGCCCCTGGCCAGCCTTGCCCAGACCTTCCTGGCCTCCGGGGGTACTGCCCCAGCAAGGGGCAGGCTGCGGGGACTGGGTCCAGACATGCCCGGGCGCCTCCCCAGGCTCATCCCCGCTGGTGCCTTTCCCCTGGGCCTAGGCCTCGCTTGAGGCCTCCTTGGAGAGGAGGTTGCTGGCAGGGGCTGTCTCCACACTGCAAGGTGCTGGAGCTCAGAGGGCCTCGTCAGAGGGAAGGGACCAGCAAGGGGCTGGATGCCCAAGACCTCTTTGGCCCAGCAGCCTCAGGGCAGCAGGGAGAGCAAGAGGCCCAGTGTGCCCCTAGGTCGGCTCTGCCCCTTCCCACACAGGCGGCCAGCCCAGCAGCTGCCTGACAGACTCTGGCTCCCCCGAGCTCTCTGCCGGTGCAGGGTGCAGGAACAAACGTGTGCATGTGGTTCTGCCTTGGCCTGGGAGATTGGACCCCCTGCCTGGCCCCCAGGCTCAGGGGCAAGGGCCGGGAGAGAGCACCACCCCGAAGCGCTTTTCTCCCGGGCTTGGGAGCGTTGTGCGCGGCTGGCGGGAACAGCCGGCGAGAGTGCTTGCAAAGTGGCCTTTGGAGGCAGCCGGGGAGGTCTTCCAGCGGGAGAGGGCCGGTTGTGCTCAGAGGCCCCACCGGCCAGGGGCAGGACCCAGCAGGGCCCCTGTCCCTGGCCAGCCTTGCCCAGACCTTCCTGGCCTCCGGGGGTGCTGCCCCAGCAAGGGGCAGGCTGCGGGGACTGGGTCCAGACATGCCCGGGCGCCTCCCCAGGCTCATCCCCGCTGGTGCCTTTTCCCTGTGCCTAGGCCTCGCTTGAGGCCTCCTTGGAGAGGAGGTTGCTGGCAGGGGCTGTCTCCACACTGCAAGGTGCTGGAGCTCAGAGGGCCTCGTCAGAGGGAAGGGACCAGCAAGGGGCTGGATGCCCAAGACCTCTTTGGCCCAGCAGCCTCAGGGCAGCAGGGAGAGCAAGAGGCCCAGTGTGCCCCTAGGTCGGCTCTGCCCCTTCCCACACAGGCGGCCAGCCCAGCAGCTGCCTGACAGACTCTGGCTCCCTCGAGCTCTCTGCCGGTGCAGGGGGCAGGAACAGACGTGTGCATGTGGTTCTGCCTTGGCCTGGGAGTGTGGACCCCCTGCCTGGCCCCCAGGCTCAGGGGCAAGGGCCGGGAGAGAGCACCACCCCGAAGCGCTTTTCTCCCGGGCTTGGGAGCGTTGTGCGCGGCTGGCGGGAACAGCCGGCGAGAGTGCTTGCAAAGCGGCCTTTGGAGGCAGCCGGGGAGGTCTTCCAGCGGGAGAGGGCCGGTTGTGCTCAGAGGCCCCACAGGCCAGGGGCAGGACCCAGCAGGGCCCCTGCCCCTGGCCAGCCTTGCCCAGACCTTCCTGGCCTCCGGGGGTACTGCCCCAGCAAGGGGCAGGCTGCGGGGACTGGGTCCAGACATGCCCGGGCGCCTCCCCAGGCTCATCCCCGCTGGTGCCTTTCCCCTGGGCCTAGGCCTCGCTTGAGGCCTCCTTGGAGAGGAGGTTGCTGGCAGGGGCTGTCTCCACACTGCAAGGTGCTGGAGCTCAGAGGGCCTCGTCAGAGGGAAGGGACCAGCAAGGGGCTGGATGCCCAAGACCTCTTTGGCCCAGCAGCCTCAGGGCAGCAGGGAGAGCAAGAGGCCCAGTGTGCCCCTAGGTCGGCTCTGCCCCTTCCCACACAGGCGGCCAGCCCAGCAGCTGCCTGACAGACTCTGGCTCCCCCGAGCTCTCTGCCGGTGCAGGGGGCAGGAACAGACGTGTGCATGTGGTTCTGCCTTGGCCTGGGAGTGTGGACCCCCTGCCTGGCCCCCAGGCTCAGGGGCAAGGGCCGGGAGAGAGCACCACCCCGAAGCGCTTTTCTCCCGGGCTTGGGAGCGTTGTGCGCGGCTGGCGGGAACAGCCGGCGAGAGTGCTTGCAAAGCGGCCTTTGGAGGCAGCCGGGGAGGTCTTCCAGCGGGAGAGGGCCGGTTGTGCTCAGAGGCCCCACAGGCCAGGGGCAGGACCCAGCAGGGCCCCTGTCCCTGGCCAGCCTTGCCCAGACCTTCCTGGCCTCCGGGGGTGCTGCCCCAGCAAGGGGCAGGCTGCGGGGACTGGGTCCAGACATGCCCGGGCGCCTCCCCAGGCCCATCCCCGCTGGTGCCTTTTCCCTGTGCCTAGGCCTCGCTTGAGGCCTCCTTGGAGAGGAGGTTGCTGGCAGGGGCTGTCTCCACACTGCAAGGTGCTGGAGCTCAGAGGGCCTCGTCAGAGGGAAGGGACCAGCAAGGGGCTGGATGCCCAAGACCTCTTTGGCCCAGCAGCCTCAGGGCAGCAGGGAGAGCAAGAGGCCCAGTGTGCCCCTAGGTCGGCTCTGCCCCTTCCCACACAGGCGGCCAGCCCAGCAGCTGCCTGACAGACTCTGGCTCCCTCGAGCTCTCTGCCGGTGCAGGGGGCAGGAACAGACGTGTGCATGTGGTTCTGCCTTGGCCTGGGAGTGTGGACCCCCTGCCTGGCCCCCAGGCTCAGGGGCAAGGGCCGGGAGAGAGCACCACCCCGAAGCGCTTTTCTCCCGGGCTTGGGAGCGTTGTGCGCGGCTGGCGGGAACAGCCGGCGAGAGTGCTTGCAAAGCGGCCTTTGGAGGCAGCCGGGGAGGTCTTCCAGCGGGAGAGGGCCGGTTGTGCTCAGAGGCCCCACAGGCCAGGGGCAGGACCCAGCAGGGCCCCTGCCCCTGGCCAGCCTTGCCCAGACCTTCCTGGCCTACGGGGGTACTGCCCCAGCAAGGGGCAGGCTGCGGGGACTGGGTCCAGACATGCCCGGGCGCCTCCCCAGGCTCATCCCCGCTGGTGCCTTTCCCCTGGGCCTAGGCCTCGCTTGAGGCCTCCTTGGAGAGGAGGTTGCTGGCAGGGGCTGTCTCCACACTGCAAGGTGCTGGAGCTCAGAGGGCCTCGTCAGAGGGAAGGGACCAGCAAGGGGCTGGATGCCCAAGACCTCTTTGGCCCAGCAGCCTCAGGGCAGCAGGGAGAGCAAGAGGCCCAGTGTGCCCCTAGGTCGGCTCTGCCCCTTCCCACACAGGCGGCCAGCCCAGCAGCTGCCTGACAGACTCTGGCTCCCCCGAGCTCTCTGCCGGTGCAGGGGGCAGGAACAGACGTGTGCATGTGGTTCTGCCTTGGCCTGGGAGTGTGGACCCCCTGCCTGGCCCCCAGGCTCAGGGGCTAGGGCCGGGAGAGAGCACCACCCCGAAGCGCTTTTCTCCCGGGCTTGGGAGCGTTGTGCGCGGCTGGCGGGAACAGCCGGCGAGAGTGCTTGCAAAGCGGCCTTTGGAGGCAGCCGGGGAGGTCTTCCAGCGGGAGAGGGCCGGTTGTGCTCAGAGGCCCCACAGGCCAGGGGCAGGACCCAGCAGGGCCCCTGCCCCTGGCCAGCCTTGCCCCGACCTTCCTGGCCTCCGCGGGTGCTGCCCCAGCAAGGGGCAGGCTGCGGGGACTGGGTCCAGACATGCCCGGGCGCCTCCCCAGGCTCATCCCCGCTGGTGCCTTTCCCCTGGGCCTAGGCCTCGCTTGAGGCCTCCTTGGAGAGGAGGTTGCTGGCAGGGGCTGTCTCCACACTGCAAGGGGCTGGAGCTCAGAGGGCCTCGTCAGAGGGAAGGGACCAGCAAGGGGCTGGATGCCCAAGACCTCTTTGGCCCAGCAGCCTCAGGGCAGCAGGGAGAGCAAGAGGCCCAGTGTGCCCCTAGGTCGGCTCTGCCCCTTCCCACACAGGCGGCCAGCCCAGCAGCTGCCTGACAGACTCTGGCTCCCCCGAGCTCTCTGCCGGTGCAGGGGGCAGGAACAGACGTGTGCATGTGGTTCTGCCTTGGCCTGGGAGTGTGGACCCCCTGCCTGGCCCCCAGGCTCAGGGGCAAGGGCCGGGAGAGAGCACCACCCAGAAGCGCTTTTCTCCCGGGCTTGGGAGCGTTGTGCGCGGCTGGCGGGAACAGCCGGCGAGAGTGCTTGCAAAGCGGCCTGTGGAGGCAGCCGGGGAGGTCTTCCAGCGGGAGAGGGCCGGTTGTGCTCAGAGGCCCCACAGGCCAGGGGCAGGACCCATCAGGGCCCCTGCCCCTGGCCAGCCTTGCCCAGACCTTCCTGGCCTCCGGGGGTGCTGCCCCAGCAAGGGGCAGGCTGCGGGGACTGGGTCCAGACATGCCCGGGCGCCTCCCCAGGCTCATCCCCGCTGGTGCCTTTCCCCTGGGCCTAGGCCTCGCTTGAGGCCTCCTTGGAGAGGAGGTTGCTGGCAGGGGCTGTCTCCACACTGCAAGGTGCTGGAGCTCAGAGGGCCTCGTCAGAGGGAAGGGACCAGCAAGGGGCTGGATGCCCAAGACCTCTTTGGCCCAGCAGCCTCAGGGCAGCAGGGAGAGCAAGAGGCCCAGTGTGCCCCTAGGTCGGCTCTGCCCCTTCCCACACAGGCGGCCAGCCCAGCAGCTGCCTGCCAGACTCTGGCTCCCCCGAGCTCTCTGCCGGTGCAGGGGGCAGGAACAGACGTGTGCATGTGGTTCTGCCTTGGCCTGGGAGTGTGGACCCAGCGCCTGGCCCCCAGGCTCAGGGGCAAGGGCCGGGAGAGAGTACCACCCTGAAGCGCTTTTCTCCCGGGCTTGGGAGCGTTGTGCCCGGCTGGCGGGAACAGCCGGCGAGAGTGCTTGCAAAGCGGCCTTTGGAGGCAGCCGGGGAGGTCTTCCAGCGGTAGAGGGCCGGTTGTGCTCAGAGGCCCCACCGGCCAGGGGCAGGACCCAGCAGGGCCCCTGCCCCTGGCCAGCCTTGCCCAGACCTTCCTGGCCTCCGCGGGTGCTGCCCCAGCAAGGGGCAGGCTGCGGGGACTGGGTCCAGACATGCCCGGGCGCCTCCCCAGGCTCATCCCCGCTGGTGCCTTTCCCCTGGGCCTAGGCCTCGCTTGAGGCCTCCTTGGAGAGGAGGTTGCTGGCAGGGGCTGTCTCCACACTGCAAGGGGCTGGAGCTCAGAGGGCCTCGTCAGAGGGAAGGGACCAGCAAGGGGCTGGATGCCCAAGACCTCTTTGGCCCAGCAGCCTCAGGGCAGCAGGGAGAGCAAGAGGCCCAGTGTGCCCCTAGGTCGGCTCTGCCCCTTCCCACACAGGCGGCCAGCCCAGCAGCTGCCTGACAGACTCTGGCTCCCCCGAGCTCTCTGCCGGTGCAGGGGGCAGGAACAGACGTGTGCATGTGGTTCTGCCTTGGCCTGGGAGTGTGGACCCCCTGCCTGGCCCCCAGGCTCAGGGGCAAGGGCCGGGAGAGAGCACCACCCCGAAGCGCTTTTCTCCCGGGCTTGGGAGCGTTGTGCGCGGCTGGCGGGAACAGCCGGCGAGAGTGCTTGCAAAGCGGCCTTTGGAGGCAGCCGGGGAGGTCTTCCAGCGGGAGAGGGCCGGTTGTGCTCAGAGGCCCCACAGGCCAGGGGCAGGACCCAGCAGGGCCCCTGCCCCTGGCCAGCCTTGCCCAGACCTTCCTGGCCTCCGGGGGTACTGCCCCAGCAAGGGGCAGGCTGCGGGGACTGGGTCCAGACATGCCCAGGCGCCTCCCCAGGCTCATCCCCGCTGGTGCCTTTCCCCTGGGCCTAGGCCTCGCTTGAGGCCTCCTTGGAGAGGAGGTTGCTGGCAGGGGCTGTCTCCACACTGCAAGGTGCTGGAGCTCAGAGGGCCTCGTCAGAGGGAAGGGACCAGCAAGGGGCTGGATGCCCAAGACCTCTTTGGCCCAGCAGCCTCAGGGCAGCAGGGAGAGCAAGAGGCCCAGTGTGCCCCTAGGTCGGCTCTGCCCCTTCCCACACAGGCGGCCAGCCCAGCAGCTGCCTGACAGACTCTGGCTCCCCCGAGCTCTCTGCCGGTGCAGGGGGCAGGAACAGACGTGTGCATGTGGTTCTGCCTTGGCCTGGGAGTGTGGACCCCCTGCCTGGCCCCCAGGCTCAGGGGCAAGGGCCGGGAGAGAGCACCACCCCGAAGCGCTTTTCTCCCGGGCTTGGGAGCGTTGTGCGCGGCTGGCGGGAACAGCCGGCGAGAGTGCTTGCAAAGCGGCCTTTGGAGGCAGCCGGGGAGGTCTTCCAGCGGGAGAGGGCCGGTTGTGCTCAGAGGCCCCACCGGCCAGGGGCAGGACCCAGCAGGGCCCCTGCCCCTGGCCAGCCTTGCCCAGACCTTCCTGGCCTCCGGGGGTACTGCCCCAGCAAGGGGCAGGCTGCGGGGACTGGGTCCAGACATGCCCGGGCGCCTCCCCAGGCTCATCCCCGCTGGTGCCTTTCCCCTGGGCCTAGGCCTCGCTTGAGGCCTCCTTGGAGAGGAGGTTGCTGCCAGGGGCTGTCTCCACACTGCAAGGTGCTGGAGCTCAGAGGGCCTCGTCAGAGGGAAGGGACCAGCAAGGGGCTGGATGCCCAAGACCTCTTTGGCCCAGCAGCCTCAGGGCAGCAGGGAGAGCAAGAGGCCCAGTGTGCCCCTAGGTCGGCTCTGCCCCTTCCCACACAGGCGGCCAGCCCAGCAGCTGCCTGACAGACTCTGGCTCCCCCGAGCTCTCTGCCGGTGCAGGGGGCAGGAACAGACGTGTGCATGTGGTTCTGCCTTGGCCTGGGAGTGTGGACCCCCTGCCTGGCCCCCAGGCTCAGGGGCAAGGGCCGGGAGAGAGCACCACCCCGAAGCGCTTTTCTCCCGGGCTTGGGAGCGTTGTGCGCGGCTGGCGGGAACAGCCGGCGAGAGTGCTTGCAAAGCGGCCTTTGGAGGCAGCCGGGGAGGTCTTCCAGCGGGAGAGGGCCGGTTGTGCTCAGAGGCCCCACCGGCCAGGGGCAGGACCCAGCAGGGCCGCTGCCCCTGGCCAGCCTTGCCCAGACCTTCCTGGCCTCCGGGGGTGCTGCCCCAGCAAGGGGCAGGCAGGGGGGACTGGGTCCAGACATGCCCGGGCGCCTCCCCAGGCTCATCCCCGCTGGTGCCTTTTCCCTGGGCCTAGGCCTCGCTTGAGGCCTCCTTGGAGAGGAGGTTGCTGGCAGGGGCTGTCTCCACACTGCAAGGGGCTGGAGCTCAGAGGGCCTCGTCAGAGGGAAGGGACCAGCAAGGGGCTGGATGCCCAAGACCTCTTTGGCCCAGCAGCCTCAGGGCAGCAGGGAGAGCAAGAGGCCCAGTGTGCCCCTAGGTCGGCTCTGCCCCTTCCCACACAGGCGGCCAGCCCAGCAGCTGCCTGACAGACTCTGGCTCCCCCGAGCTCTCTGCCGGTGCAGGGGGCAGGAACAGACGTGTGCATGTGGTTCTGCCTTGGCCTGGGAGTGTGGACCCCCTGCCTGGCCCCCAGGCTCAGGGGCAAGGGCCGGGAGAGAGCACCACCCCGAAGCGCTTTTCTCCCGGGCTTGGGAGCGTTGTGCGCGGCTGGCGGGAACAGCCGGCGAGAGTGCTTGCAAAGCGGCCTTTGGAGGCAGCCGGGGAGGTCTTCCAGCCGGAGAGGGCCGGTTGTGCTCAGAGGCCCCACAGGCCAGGGGCAGGACCCAGCAGGGCCCCTGCCCCTGGCCAGCCTTGCCCAGACCTTCCTGGCCTCCGGGGGTACTGCCCCAGCAAGGGGCAGGCTGCGGGGACTGGGTCCAGACATGCCCGGGCGCCTCCCCAGGCTCATCCCCGCTGGTGCCTTTCCCCTGGGCCTAGGCCTCGCTTGAGGCCTCCTTGGAGAGGAGGTTGCTGGCAGGGGCTGTCTCCACACTGCAAGGTGCTGGAGCTCAGAGGGCCTCGTCAGAGGGAAGGGACCAGCAAGGGGCTGGATGCCCAAGACCTCTTTGGCCCAGCAGCCTCAGGGCAGCAGGGAGAGCAAGAGGCCCAGTGTGCCCCTAGGTCGGCTCTGCCCCTTCCCACACAGGCGGCCAGCCCAGCAGCTGCCTGACAGACTCTGGCTCCCCCGAGCTCTCTGCCGCTGCAGGGGGCAGGAACAGACGTGTGCATGTGGTTCTGCCTTGGCCTGGGAGTGTGGACCCCCTGCCTGGCCCCCAGGCTCAGGGGCAAGGGCCGGGAGAGAGCACCACCCCGAAGCGCTTTTCTCCCGGGCTTGGGAGCGTTGTGCGCGGCTGGCGGGAACAGCCGGCGAGAGTGCTTGCAAAGCGGCCTTTGGAGGCAGCCGTGGAGGTCTTCCAGCGGGAGAGGGCCGGTTGTGCTCAGAGGCCCCACAGGCCAGGGGCAGGACCCAGCAGGGCCCCTGCCCCTGGCCAGCATTGCCCAGACCTTCCTGGCCTCCGGGGGTACTGCCCCAGCAAGGGGCAGGCTGCGGGGACTGGGTCCAGACATGCCCGGGCGCCTCCCCAGGCTCATCCCCGCTGGTTCCTTTCCCCGGGCCTAGGCCTCGCTTGAGGCCTCCTTGGAGAGGAGGTTGCTGGCAGGGGCTGTCTCCACACTGCAAGGTGCTGGAGCTCAGAGGGCCTCGTCAGAGGGAAGGGACCAGCAAGGGGCTGGATGCCCAAGACCTCTTTGGCCCAGCAGCCTCAGGGCAGCAGGGAGAGCAAGAGGCCCAGTGTGCCCCTAGGTCAGCTCTGCCCCTTCCCACACAGGCGGCCAGCCCAGCAGCTGCCTGACAGACTCTGGCTCCCCCGAGCTCTCTGCCGCTGCAGGGGGCAGGAACAGACGTGTGCATGTGGTTCTGCCTTGGCCTGGGAGTGTGGACCCCCTGCCTGGCCCCCAGGCTCAGGGGCAAGGGCCGGGAGAGAGCACCACCCCGAAGCGCTTTTCTCCCGGGCTTGGGAGCGTTGTGCGCGGCTGGCGGGAACAGCCGGCGAGAGTGCTTGCAAAGCGGCCTTTGGAGGCAGCCGGGGAGGTCTTCCAGCGGGAGAGGGCCGGTTGTGCTCAGAGGCCCCACAGGCCAGGGGCAGGACCCAGCAGGGCCCCTGCCCCTGGCCAGCCTTGCCCAGACCTTCCTGGCCTCCGGGGGTACTGCCCCAGCAAGGGGCAGGCTGCGGGGACTGGGTCCAGACATGCCCGGGCGCCTCCCCAGGCTCATCCCCGCTGGTGCCTTTCCCCTGGGCCTAGGCCTCGCTTGAGGCCTCCTTGGAGAGGAGGTTGCTGGCAGGGGCTGTCTCCACACTGCAAGGTGCTGGAGCTCAGAGGGCCTCGTCAGAGGGAAGGGACCAGCAAGGGGCTGGATGCCCAAGACCTCTTTGGCCCAGCAGCCTCAGGGCAGCAGGGAGAGCAAGAGGCCCAGTGTGCCCCTAGGTCGGCTCTGCCCCTTCCCACACAGGCGGCCAGCCCAGCAGCTGCCAGACAGACTCTGGCTCCCCCGAGCTCTCTGCCGGTGCAGGGGGCAGGAACAGACGTGTGCATGTGGTTCTGCCTTGGCCTGGGAGTGTGGACCCCCTGCCTGGCCCCCAGGCTCAGGGGCAAGGGCCGGGAGAGAGCACCACCCCGAAGCGCTTTTCTCCCGGGCTTGGGAGCGTTGTGCGCGGCTGCCGGGAACAGCCGGCGAGAGTGCTTGCAAAGTGGCCTTTGGAGGCAGCCGGGGAGGTCTTCCAGCGGGAGAGGGCCGGTTGTGCTCAGAGGCCCCACCGGCCAGGGGCAGGAACCAGCAGTGCCCCTGCCCCTGGCCAGCCTTGCCCAGACCTTCCTGGCCTCCGGGGGTGCTGCCCCAGCAAGGGGCAGGCTGCGGGGCCTGGGTCCAGACATGCCCGGGCGCCTCCCCAGGCTCATCCCCGCTGGTGCCTTTTCCCTGGGCCTAGGCCTCGCTTGAGGCCTCCTTGGAGAGGAGGTTGCTGGCAGGGGCTGTCTCCACACTGCAAGGTGCTGGAGCTCAGAGGGCCTCGTCAGAGGGAAGGGACCAGCAAGGGGCTGGATGCCCAAGACCTCTTTGGCCCAGCAGCCTCAGGGCAGCAGGGAGAGCAAGAGGCCCAGTGTGCCCCTAGGTCGGCTCTGCCCCTTCCCACACAGGCGGCCAGCCCAGCAGCTGCCTGACAGACTCTGGCTCCCCCGAGCTCTCTGCCGCTGCAGGGGGCAGTAACAGACGTGTGCATGTGGTTCTGCCTTGGCCTGGGAGTGTGGACCCCCTGCCTGGCCCCCAGGCTCAGGGGCAAAGGCCGGGAGAGAGCACCACCCTGAAGAGCTTTTCTCCCGGGCTTGGGAGCGTTGTGCGCGGCTGGCGGAAAGAGCCGGCGAGAGAGCTTGCAAAGCGGCCTGTGGAGGCAGCCGGGGAGGTCTTCCAGCGGGAGAGGGCCGGTTGTGCTCAGAGGCCCCACAGGCCAGGGGCAGGACCCAGCAGGGCCCCTGCCCCTGGCCAGCCTTGCCCAGACCTTCCTGGCCTCCGGGGGTACTGCCCCAGCAAGGGGCAGGCTGCGGGGACTGGGTCCAGACATGCCCGGGCGCCTCCCCAGGCTCATCCCCGCTGGTGCCTTTCCCCTGGGCCTAGGCCTCGCTTGAGGCCTCCTTGGAGAGGAGGTTGCTGGCAGGGGCTGTCTCCACACTGCAAGGTGCTGGAGCTCAGAGGGCCTCGTCAGAGGGAAGGGACCAGCAAGGGGCTGGATGCCCAAGACCTCTTTGGCCCAGCAGCCTCAGGGCAGCAGGGAGAGCAAGAGGCCCAGTGTGCCCCTAGGTCGGCTCTGCCCCTTCCCACACAGGCGGCCAGCCCAGCAGCTGCCAGACAGACTCTGGCTCCCCCGAGCTCTCTGCCGGTGCAGGGGGCAGGAACAGACGTGTGCATGTGGTTCTGCCTTGGCCTGGGAGTGTGGACCCCCTGCCTGGCCCCCAGGCTCAGGGGCAAGGGCCGGGAGAGAGCACCACCCCGAAGCGCTTTTCTCCCGGGCTTGGGAGCGTTGTGCGCGGCTGGCGGGAACAGCCGGCGAGAGTGCTTGCAAAGCGGCCTTTGGAGGCAGCCGGGGAGGTCTTCCAGCGGGAGAGGGCCGGTTGTGCTCAGAGGCCCCACCGGCCAGGGGCAGGACCCAGCAGGGCCCCTGCCCCTGGCGAGCCTTGCCCAGACCTTCCTGGCCTCCGGGGGTACTGCCCCAGCAAGGGGCAGGCTGCGGGGACTGGGTCCAGACATGCCCGGGCGCCTCCCCAGGCTCATCCCCGCTGGTGCCTTTCCCCTGGGCCTAGGCCTCGCTTGAGGCCTCCTTGGAGAGGAGGTTGCTGGCAGGGGCTGTCTCCACACTGCAAGGTGCTGGAGCTCAGAGGGCCTCGTCAGAGGGAAGGGACCAGCAAGGGGCTGGATGCCCAAGACCTCTTTGGCCCAGCAGCCTCAGGGCAGCAGGGAGAGCAAGAGGCCCAGTGTGCCCCTAGGTCGGCTCTGCCCCTTCCCACACAGGCGGCCAGCCCAGCAGCTGCCTGACAGACTCTGGCTCCCCCGAGCTCTCTGCCGCTGCAGGGTGCAGGAGCAAACGTGTGCATGTGGTTCTGCCTTGGCCTGGGAGTGTGGACCCCCTGCCTGGCCCCCAGGCTCAGGGGCAAGGGCCGGGAGAGAGCACCACCCCGAAGCGCTTTTCTCCCGGGCTTGGGAGCGTTGTGCGCGGCTGCCGGGAACAGCCGGCGAGAGTGCTTGCAAAGTGGCCTTTGGAGGCAGCCGGGGAGGTCTTCCAGCGGGAGAGGGCCGGTTGTGCTCAGAGGCCCCACCGGCCAGGGGCAGGAACCAGCAGTGCCCCTGCCCCTGGCCAGCCTTGCCCAGACCTTCCTGGCCTCCGGGGGTGCTGCCCCAGCAAGGGGCAGGCTGCGGGGCCTGGGTCCAGACATGCCCGGGCGCCTCCCCAGGCTCATCCCCGCTGGTGCCTTTTCCCTGGGCCTAGGCCTCGCTTGAGGCCTCCTTGGAGAGGAGGTTGCTGGCAGGGGCTGTCTCCACACTGCAAGGTGCTGGAGCTCAGAGGGCCTCGTCAGAGGGAAGGGACCAGCAAGGGGCTGGATGCCCAAGACCTCTTTGGCCCAGCAGCCTCAGGGCAGCAGGGAGAGCAAGAGGCCCAGTGTGCCCCTAGGTCGGCTCTGCCCCTTCCCACACAGGCGGCCAGCCCAGCAGCTGCCTGACAGACTCTGGCTCCCCCGAGCTCTCTGCCGGTGCAGGGGGCAGGAACAGACGTGTGCATGTGGTTCTGCCTTGGCCTGGGAGTGTGGACCCCCTGCCTGGCCCCCAGGCTCAGGGGCAAAGGCCGGGAGAGAGCACCACCCTGAAGAGCTTTTCTCCCGGGCTTGGGAGCGTTGTGCGCGGCTGGCGGAAAGAGCCGGCGAGAGAGCTTGCAAAGCGGCCTGTGGAGGCAGCCGGGGAGGTCTTCCAGCGGGAGAGGGCCGGTTGTGCTCAGAGGCCCCACAGGCCAGGGGCAGGACCCAGCAGGGACCCTGCCCCTGGCCAGCCTTGCCCAGACCTTCCTGGCCTCCGGGGGTACTGCCCCAGCAAGGGGCAGGCTGCGGGGACTGGGTCCAGACATGCCCGGGCGCCTCCCCAGGCTCATCCCCGCTGGTGCCTTTCCCCTGGGCCTAGGCCTCGCTTGAGGCCTCCTTGGAGAGGAGGTTGCTGGCAGGGGCTGTCTCCACACTGCAAGGTGCTGGAGCTCAGAGGGCCTCGTCAGAGGGAAGGGACCAGCAAGGGGCTGGATGCCCAAGACCTCTTTGGCCCAGCAGCCTCAGGGCAGCAGGGAGAGCAAGAGGCCCAGTGTGCCCCTAGGTCGGCTCTGCCCCTTCCCACACAGGCGGCCAGCCCAGCAGCTGCCTGACAGACTCTGGCTCCCCCGAGCTCTCTGCCGGTGCAGGGGGCAGGAACAGACGTGTGCATGTGGTTCTGCCTTGGCCTGGGAGTGTGGACCCCCTGCCTGGCCCCCAGGCTCAGGGGCAAAGGCCGGGAGAGAGCACCACCCTGAAGAGCTTTTCTCCCGGGCTTGGGAGCGTTGTGCGCGGCTGGCGGAAAGAGCCGGCGAGAGAGCTTGCAAAGCGGCCTGTGGAGGCAGCCGGGGAGGTCTTCCAGCGGGAGAGGGCCGGTTGTGCTCAGAGGCCCCACAGGCCAGGGGCAGGACCCAGCAGGGACCCTGCCCCTGGCCAGCCTTGCCCAGACCTTCCTGGCCTCCGGGGGTACTGCCCCAGCAAGGGGCAGGCTGCGGGGACTGGGTCCAGACATGCCCGGGCGCCTCCCCAGGCTCATCCCCGCTGGTGCCTTTCCCCTGGGCCTAGGCCTCGCTTGAGGCCTCCTTGGAGAGGAGGTTGCTGGCAGGGGCTGTCTCCACACTGCAAGGTGCTGGAGCTCAGAGGGCCTCGTCAGAGGGAAGGGACCAGCAAGGGGCTGGATGCCCAAGACCTCTTTGGCCCAGCAGCCTCAGGGCAGCAGGGAGAGCAAGAGGCCCAGTGTGCCCCTAGGTCGGCTCTGCCCCTTCCCACACAGGCGGCCAGCCCAGCAGCTGCCTGACAGACTCTGGCTCCCCCGAGCTCTCTGCCGGTGCAGGGGGCAGGAACAGACGTGTGCATGTGGTTCTGCCTTGGCCTGGGAGTGTGGACCCCCTGCCTGGCCCCCAGGCTCAGGGGCAAAGGCCGGGAGAGAGCACCACCCTGAAGAGCTTTTCTCCCGGGCTTGGGAGCGTTGTGCGCGGCTGGCGGAAAGAGCCGGCGAGAGAGCTTGCAAAGCGGCCTGTGGAGGCAGCCGGGGAGGTCTTCCAGCGGGAGAGGGCCGGTTGTGCTCAGAGGCCCCACAGGCCAGGGGCAGGACCCAGCAGGGACCCTGCCCCTGGCCAGCCTTGCCCAGACCTTCCTGGCCTCCGGGGGTACTGCCCCAGCAAGGGGCAGGCTGCGGGGACTGGGTCCAGACATGCCCGGGCGCCTCCCCAGGCTCATCCCCGCTGGTGCCTTTCCCCTGGGCCTAGGCCTCGCTTGAGGCCTCCTTGGAGAGGAGGTTGCTGGCAGGGGCTGTCTCCACACTGCAAGGTGCTGGAGCTCAGAGGGCCTCGTCAGAGGGAAGGGACCAGCAAGGGGCTGGATGCCCAAGACCTCTTTGGCCCAGCAGCCTCAGGGCAGCAGGGAGAGCAAGAGGCCCAGTGTGCCCCTAGGTCGGCTCTGCCCCTTCCCACACAGGCGGCCAGCCCAGCAGCTGCCTGACAGACTCTGGCTCCCCCGAGCTCTCTGCCGGTGCAGGGGGCAGGAACAGACGTGTGCATGTGGTTCTGCCTTGGCCTGGGAGTGTGGACCCCCTGCCTGGCCCCCAGGCTCAGGGGCAAGGGCCGGGAGAGAGCACCACCCCGAAGCGCTTTTCTCCCGGGCTTGGGAGCGTTGTGCGCGGCTGGCGGGAACAGCCGGCGAGAGTGCTTGCAAAGCGGCCTTTGGAGGCAGCCGGGGAGGTCTTCCCGCGGGAGAGGGCCGGTTGTGCTCAGAGGCCCCACAGGCCAGGGGCAGGACCCAGCAGGGCCCCTGCCCCTGGCCAGCCTTGCCCAGACCTTCCTGGCCTCCGGGGGTACTGCCCCAGCAAGGGGCAGGCTGCGGGGACTGGGTCCAGACATGCCCGGGCGCCTCCCCAGGCTCATCCCCGCTGGTGCCTTTCCCCTGGGCCTAGGCCTCGCTTGAGGCCTCCTTGGAGAGGAGGTTGCTGGCAGGGGCTGTCTCCACACTGCAAGGTGCTGGAGCTCAGAGGGCCTCGTCAGAGGGAAGGGACCAGCAAGGGGCTGGATGCCCAAGACCTCTTTGGCCCAGCAGCCTCAGGGCAGCAGGGAGAGCAAGAGGCCCAGTGTGCCCCTAGGTCGGCTCTGCCCCTTCCCACACAGGCGGCCAGCCCAGCAGCTGCCTGACAGACTCTGGCTCCCCCGAGCTCTCTGCCGGTGCAGGGTGCAGGAACAGACGTGTGCATGTGGTTCTGCCTTGGCCTGGGAGTGTGGACCCCCTGCCTGGCCCCCAGGCTCAGGGGCAAGGGCCGGGAGAGAGCACCACCCCGAAGCGCTTTTCTCCCGGGCTTGGGAGCGTTGTGCGCGGCTGGCAGGAACAGCCGGCGAGAGTGCTTGCAAAGTGGCCTTTGGAGGCAGCCGGGGAGGTCTTCCAGCGGGAGAGGGCCGGTTGTGCTCAGAGGCCCCACCGGCCAGGGGCAGGACCCAGCAGGGCCCCTGCCCCTGGCCAGCCTTGCCCAGACCTTCCTGGCCTCCGGGGGTGCTGCCCCAGCAAGGGGCAGGCTGCGGGGACTGGGTCCAGACATGCCCGGGCGCCTCCCCAGGCTCATCCCCGCTGGTGCCTTTCCCCTGGGCCTAGGCCTCGCTTGAGGCCTCCTTGGAGAGGAGGTTGCTGGCAGGGGCTGTCTCCACACTGCAAGGTGCTGGAGCTCAGAGGGCCTCGTCAGAGGGAAGGGACCAGCAAGGGGCTGGATGCCCAAGACCTCTTTGGCCCAGCAGCCTCAGGGCAGCAGGGAGAGCAAGAGGCCCAGTGTGCCCCTAGGTCGGCTCTGCCCCTTCCCACACAGGCGGCCAGCCCAGCAGCTGCCTGACAGACTCTGGCTCCCCCGAGCTCTCTGCCGGTGCAGGGGGCAGGAACAGATGTGTGCATGTGGTTCTGCCTTGGCCTGGGAGTGTGGACCCCCTGCCTGGCCCCCAGGCTCAGGGGCAAAGGCCGGGAGAGAGCACCACCCCGAAGCGCTTTTCTCCCGGGCTTGGGAGCGTTGTGCGCGGCTGGCGGGAACAGCCGGCGAGAGTGCTTGCAAAGCGGCCTTTGGAGGCAGTCGGGGAGGTCTTCCAGCCGGAAAGGGCCGGTTGTGCTCAGAGGCCCCACAGGCCAGGGGCAGGACCCAGCAGGGCCCCTGCCCCTGGCCAGCCTTGCCCAGACCTTCCTGGCCTCCGGGGGTACTGCCCCAGCAAGGGGCAGGCTGCGGGGACTGGGTCCAGACATGCCCGGGTGCCTCCCCAGGCTCATCCCCGCTGGTGCCTTTCCCCTGGGCCTAGGCCTCGCTTGAGGCCTCCTTGGAGAGGAGGTTGCTGGTAGGGGCTGTCTCCACACTGCAAGGTGCTGGAGCTCAGAGGGCCTCGTCAGAGGGAAGGGACCAGCAAGGGGCTGGATGCCCAAGACCTCTTTGGCCCAGCAGCCTCAGGGCAGCAGGGAGAGCAAGAGGCCCAGTGTGCCCCTAGGTCGGCTCTGCCCCTTCCCACACAGGCGGCCAGCCCAGCAGCTGCCTGACAGACTCTGGCTCCCCCGAGCTCTCTGCCGGTGCAGGGGGCAGGAACAGACGTGTGCATGTGGTTCTGCCTTGGCCTGGGAGTGTGGACCCCCTGCCTGGCCCCCAGGCTCAGGGGCAAGGGCCGGGAGAGAGCACCACCCCGAAGCGCTTTTCTCCCGGGCTTGGGAGCGTTGTGCGCGGCTGGCGGGAACAGCCGGCGAGAGTGCTTGCAAAGCGGCCTTTGGAGGCAGCCGGGGAGGTCTTCCCGCGGGAGAGGGCCGGTTGTGCTCAGAGGCCCCACAGGCCAGGGGCAGGACCCAGCAGGGCCCCTGCCCCTGGCCAGCCTTGCCCAGACCTTCCTGGCCTCCGGGGGTACTGCCCCAGCAAGGGGCAGGCTGCGGGGACTGGGTCCAGACATGCCCGGGCGCCTCCCCAGGCTCATCCCCGCTGGTGCCTTTCCCCTGGGCCTAGGCCTCGCTTGAGGCCTCCTTGGAGAGGAGGTTGCTGGCAGGGGCTGTCTACACACTGCAAGGTGCTGGAGCTCAGAGGGCCTCGTCAGAGGGAAGGGACCAGCAAGGGGCTGGATGCCCAAGACCTCTTTGGCCCAGCAGCCTCAGGGCAGCAGGGAGAGCAAGAGGCCCAGTGTGCCCCTAGGTCGGCTCTGCCCCTTCCCACACAGGCGGCCAGCCCAGCAGCTGCCTGACAGACTCTGGCTCCCCCGAGCTCTCTGCCGGTGTAGGGTGCAGGAACAGACGTGTGCATGTGGTTCTGCCTTGGCCTGGGAGTGTGGACCCCCTGCCTGGCCCCCAGGCTCAGGGGCAAGGGCCGGGAGAGAGCACCACCCCGAAGCGCTTTTCTCCCGGGCTTGGGAGCGTTGTGCGCGGCTGGCAGGAACAGCCGGCGAGAGTGCTTGCAAAGTGGCCTTTGGAGGCAGCCGGGGAGGTCTTCCAGCGGGAGAGGGCCGGTTGTGCTCAGAGGCCCCACCGGCCAGGGGCAGGACCCAGCAGGGCCCCTGCCCCTGGCCAGCCTTGCCCAGACCTTCCTGGCCTCCGGGGGTGCTGCCCCAGCAAGGGGCAGGCTGGGGGGATTGGGTCCAGACATGCCCGGGCGCCTCCCCAGGCTCATCCCCGCTGGTGCCTTTCCCCTGGGCCTAGGCCTCGCTTGAGGCCTCCTTGGAGAGGAGGTTGCTGGCAGGGGCTGTCTCCACACTGCAAGGTGCTGGAGCTCAGAGGGCCTCGTCAGAGGGAAGGGACCAGCAAGGGGCTGGATGCCCAAGACCTCTTTGGCCCAGCAGCCTCAGGGCAGCAGGGAGAGCAAGAGGCCCAGTGTGCCCCTAGGTCGGCTCTGCCCCTTCCCACACAGGCGGCCAGCCCAGCAGCTGCCTGACAGACTCTGGCTCCCCCGAGCTCTCTGCCGGTGCAGGGGGCAGGAACAGATGTGTGCATGTGGTTCTGCCTTGGCCTGGGAGTGTGGACCCCCTGCCTGGCCCCCAGGCTCAGGGGCAAGGGCCGGGAGAGAGCACCACCCCGAAGCGCTTTTCTCCCGGGCTTGGGAGCGTTGTGCGCGGCTGGCGGGAACAGCCGGCGAGAGTGCTTGCAAAGCGGCCTTTGGAGGCAGCCGGGGAGGTCTTCCAGCCGGAGAGGGCCGGTTGTGCTCAGAGGCCCCACAGGCCAGGGGCAGGACCCAGCAGGGCCCCTGCCCCTGGCCAGCCTTGCCCAGACCTTCCTGGCCTCCGGGGGTACTGCCCCAGCAAGGGGCAGGCTGCGGGGACTGGGTCCAGACATGCCCGGGCGCCTCCCCAGGCTCATCCCCGCTGGTGCCTTTCCCCTGGGCCTAGGCCTCGATTGAGGCCTCCTTGGAGAGGAGGTTGCTGGCAGGGGCTGTCTCCACACTGCAAGGTGCTGGAGCTCAGAGGGCCTCGTCAGAGGGAAGGGACCAGCAAGGGGCTGGATGCCCAAGACCTCTTTGGCCCAGCAGCCTCAGGGCAGCAGGGAGAGCAAGAGGCCCAGTGTGCCCCTAGGTCGGCTCTGCCCCTTCCCACACAGGCGGCCAGCCCAGCAGCTGCCTGACAGACTCTGGCTCCCCCGAGCTCTCTGC
The DNA here is from genome assembly GCF_910594005.1 of Cervus elaphus. Classification (NCBI taxonomy): domain Eukaryota; kingdom Metazoa; phylum Chordata; class Mammalia; order Artiodactyla; family Cervidae; genus Cervus; species Cervus elaphus. The sequence goes on along the minus strand of NW_025316696.1, from coordinate 475,853 downwards.
CGGTGCAGGGGGCAGGAACAGACGTGTGCATGTGGTTCTGCCTTGGCCTGGGAGTGTGGACCCCCTGCCTGGCCCCCAGGCTCAGGGGCAAGGGCCGGGAGAGAGCACCAACCTGAAGAGCTTTTCTCCCGGGCTTGGGAGCGTTGTGCGCGGCTGGCGGAAAGAGCCGGCGAGAGTGCTTGCAAAGCGGCCTGTGGAGGCAGCCGGGGAGGTCTTCCAGCGGGAGAGGGCCGGTTGTGCTCAGAGGCCCCACAGGCCAGGGGCAGGACCCAGCAGGGCCCCTGCCCCTGGCCAGCCTTGCCCAGACCTTCCTGGCCTCCGGGGGTACTGCCCCAGCAAGGGGCAGGCTGCCGGGACTGGGTCCAGACATGCCCGGGCGCCTCCCCAGGCTCATCCCCGCTGGTGCCTTTCCCCTGGGCCTAGGCCTCGCTTGAGGCCTCCTTGGAGAGGAGGTTGCTGGCAGGGGCTGTCTCCACACTGCAAGGTGCTGGAGCTCAGAGGGCCTCGTCAGAGGGAAGGGACCAGCAAGGGGCTGGATGCCCAAGACCTCTTTGGCCCAGCAGCCTCAGGGCAGCAGGGAGAGCAAGAGGCCCAGTGTGCCCCTACGTCGGCTCTGCCCCTTCCCACACAGGCGGCCAGCCCAGCAGCTGCCTGACAGACTCTGGCTCCCCCGAGCTCTCTGCCGGTGCAGGGGGCAGGAACAGACGTGTGCATGTGGTTCTGCCTTGGCCTGGGAGTGTGGACCCCCTGCCTGGCCCCCAGGCTCAGGGGCAAGGGCCGGGAGAGAGCACCACCCTGAAGAGCTTTTCTCCCGGGCTTGGGAGCGTTGTGCGCGGCTGGCGGAAAGAGCCGGCGAGAGTGCTTGCAAAACGGCCTGTGGAGGCAGCCGGGGAGGTCTTCCAGCGGGAGAGGGCCGGTTGTGCTCAGAGGCCCCACAGGCCAGGGGCAGGACCCAGCAGGGCCCCTGCCCCTGGCCAGCCTTGCCCAGACCTTCCTGGCCTCCGGGGGTACTGCCCCAGCAAGGGGCAGGCTGCGGGGACTGGGTCCAGACATGCCCGGGCGCCTCCCCAGGCTCATCCCCGCTGGTGCCTTTCCCCTGGGCCTAGGCCTCGCTTGAGGCCTCCTTGGAGAGGAGGTTGCTGGCAGGGGCTGTCTCCACACTGCAAGGTGCTGGAGCTCAGAAGGCCTCGTCAGAGGGAAGGGACCAGCAAGGGGCTGGATGCCCAAGACCTCTTTGGCCCAGCAGCCTCAGGGCAGCAGGGAGAGCAAGAGGCCCAGTGTGCCCCTAGGTCGGCTCTGCCCCTTTCCACACAGGCGGCCAGCCCAGCAGCTGCCTGACAGACTCTGGCTCCCCCGAGCTCTCTGCCGGTGCAGGGGGCAGGAACAGACGTGTGCATGTGGTTCTGCCTTGGCCTGGGAGTGTGGACCCCCTGCCTGGCCCCCAGGCTCAGGGGCAAGGGCCGGGAGAGAGCACCACCCCGAAGCGCTTTTCTCCCGGGCTTGGGAGCGTTGTGCGCGGCTGGCGGGAACAGCCGGCGAGAGTGCTTGCAAAGCGGCCTTTGGAGGCAGCCGGGGAGGTCTTCCAGCGGGAGAGGGCCGGTTGTGCTCAGAGGCCCCACCGGCCAGGGGCAGGACCCAGCAGGGCCCCTGCCCCTGGCCAGCCTTGCCCAGACCTTCCTGGCCTCCGGGGGTACTGCCCCAGCAAGGGGCAGGCTGCGGGGACTGGGTCCAGACATGCCCGGGCGCCTCCCCAGGCTCATCCCCGCTGGTGCCTTTCCCCTGGGCCTAGGCCTCGCTTGAGGCCTCCTTGGAGAGGAGGTTGCTGCCAGGGGCTGTCTCCACACTGCAAGGTGCTGGAGCTCAGAGGGCCTCGTCAGAGGGAAGGGACCAGCAAGGGGCTGATGCCCAAGACCTCTTTGGCCCAGCAGCCTCAGGGCAGCAGGGAGAGCAAGAGGCCCAGTGTGCCCCTAGGTCGGCTCTGCCCCTTCCCACACAGGCGGCCAGCCCAGCAGCTGCCTGACAGACTCTGGCTCCCCCGAGCTCTCTGCCGGTGCAGGGGGCAGGAACAGACGTGTGCATGTGGTTCTGCCTTGGCCTGGGAGTGTGGACCCCCTGCCTGGCCCCCAGGCTCAGGGGCAAGGGCCGGGAGAGGGCACCACCCCGAAGCGCTTTTCTCCCGGGCTTGGGAGCGTTGTGCACGGCTGGCAGGAACAGCCGGCGAGAGTGCTTGCAAAGCGGCCTGTGGAGGCAGCCGGGGAGGTCTTCCAGCGGGAGAGGGCCGGTTGTGCTCAGAGGCCCACCGGCCAGGGGCAGGACCCAGCAGGGCCCCTGCCCCTGGCCAGCCTTGCCCAGACCTTCCTGGCCTCCGGGGGTACTGCCCCAGCAAGGGGCAGGCTGCGGGGACTGGGTCCAGACATGCCCGGGCGCCTCCCCAGGCTCATCCCCGCTGGTGCCTTTCCCCTGGGCCTAGGCCTCGCTTGAGGCCTCCTTGGAGAGGAGGTTGCTGGCAGGGGCTGTCTCCACACTGCAAGGTGCTGGAGCTCAGAGGGCCTTGTCAGAGGGAAGGGACCAGCAAGGGGCTGGATGCCCAAGACCTCTTTGGCCCAGCAGCCTCAGGGCAGCAGGGAGAGCAAGAGGCCCAGTGTGCCCCTAGGTCGGCTCTGCCCCTTCCCACACAGGCGGCCAGCCCAGCAGCTGCCTGACAGACTCTGGCTCCCCCGAGCTCTCTGCCGGTGCAGGGGGCAGGAACAGACGTGTGCATGTGGTTCTGCCTTGGCCTGGGAGTGTGGACCCCCTGCCTGGCCCCCAGGCTCAGGGGCAAGGGCCGGGAGAGAGCACCACCCCGAAGCGCTTTTCTCCCGGGCTTGGGAGCATTGTGCGCGGCTGGCGGGAACAGCCGGCGAGAGTGCTTGCAAAGCGGCCTTTGGAGGCAGCCGGGGAGGTCTTCCAGCGGGAGAGGGCCGGTTGTGCTCAGAGGCCCCACAGGCCAGGGGCAGGACCCAGCAGGGCCCCTGCCCCTGGCCAGCCTTGCCCAGACCTTCCTGGCCTCCGGGGGTACTGCCCCAGCAAGGGGCAGGCTGCGGGGACTGGGTCCAGACATGCCCGGGCGCCTCCCCAGGCTCATCCCCGCTGGTGCCTTTCCCCTGGGCCTAGGCCTCGCTTGAGGCCTCCTTGGAGAGGAGGTTGCTGGCAGGGGCTGTCTCCACACTGCAAGGTGCTGGAGCTCAGAGGGCCTCGTCAGAGGGAAGGGACCAGCACGGGGCTGGATGCCCAAGACCTCTTTGGCCCAGCAGCCTCAGGGCAGCAGGGAGAGCAAGAGGCCCAGTGTGCCCCTAGGTCGGCTCTGCCCCTTCCCACACAGGCGGCCAGCCCAGCAGCTGCCTGACAGACTCTGGCTCCCCTGAGCTCTCTGCCGGTGCAGGGGGCAGGAACAGACGTGTGCATGTGGTTCTGCCTTGGCCTGGGAGTGTGGACCCCCTGCCTGGCCCCCAGGCTCAGGGGCAAGGGCCGGGAGAGAGCACCACCCCGAAGCGCTTTTCTCCCGGGCTTGGGAGCGTTGTGCGCGGCTGGCGGGAACAGCCGGCGAGAGTGCTTGCAAAGCGGCCTGTGGAGGCAGCCGGGGAGGTCTTCCAGCGGGAGAGGGCCGGTTGTGCTCAGAGGCCCCACAGGCCAGGGGCAGGACCCAGCAGGGCCCCTGCCCCTGGCCAGCCTTGCCCAGACCTTCCTGGCCTCCGGGGGTACTGCCCCAGCAAGGGGCAGGCTGCGGGAACTGGGTCCAGACATGCCCGGGGGCCTCCCCAGGCTCATCCCCGCTGGTGCCTTTCCCCTGGGCCTAGGCCTCGCTTGAGGCCTCCTTGGAGAGGAGGTTGCTGGCAGGGGCTGTCTCCACACTGCAAGGTGCTGGAGCTCAGAGGGCCTCGTCAGAGGGAAGGGACCAGCAAGGGGCTGGATGCCCAAGACCTCTTTGGCCCAGCAGCCTCAGGGCAGCAGGGAGAGCAAGAGGCCCAGTGTGCCCCTAGGTCGGCTCTGCCCCTTCCCACACAGGCGGCCAGCCCAGCAGCTGCCTGCCAGACTCTGGCTCCCCCGAGCTCTCTGCCGGTGCAGGGGGCAGGAACAGACGTGTGCATGTGGTTCTGCCTTGGCCTGGGAGTGTGGACCCCCTGCCTGGCCCCCAGGCTCAGGGTCAAGGGCCGGGAGAGAGCACCACCCCGAAGCGCTTTTCTCCCGGGCTTGGGAGCGTTGTGCGCGGCTGGCGGGAACAGCCGGCGAGAGTGCTTGCAAAGCGGCCTTTGGAGGCAGCCGGGGAGGTCTTCCAGCGGGAGAGGGCCGGTTGTGCTCAGAGGCCCCACAGGCCAGGGGCAGGACCCAGCAGGGCCCCTGCCCCTGGCGAGCCTTGCCCAGACCTTCCTGGCCTCCGGGGGTACTGCCCCAGCAAGGGGCAGGCTGCGGGGACTGGGTCCAGACATGCCCGGGCGCCTCCCCAGGCTCATCCCCGCTGGTGCCTTTCCCCTGGGCCTAGGGCTCGCTTGAGGCCTCCTTGGAGAGGAGGTTGCTGGCAGGGGCTGTCTCCACACTGCAAGGTGCTGGAGCTCAGAGGGCCTCGTCAGAGGGAAGGGACCAGCAAGGGGCTGGATGCCCAAGACCTCTTTGGCCCAGCAGCCTCAGGGCAGCAGGGAGAGCAAGAGGCCCAGTGTGCCCCTAGGTCGGCTCTGCCCCTTCCCACACAGGCGGCCAGCCCAGCAGCTGCCTGACAGACTCTGGCTCCCCCGAGCTCTCTGCCGGTGCAGGGGGCAGGAACAGACGTGTGCATGTGGTTCTGCCTTGGCCTGGGAGTGTGGACCCCCTGCCTGGCCCCCAGGCTCAGGGGCAAGGGCCGGGAGAGAGCACCACCCCGAAGCGCTTTTCTCCCGGGCTTGGGAGCGTTGTGCGCGGCTGGCGGGAACAGCCGGCGAGAGTGCTTGCAAAGCGGCCTTTGGAGGCAGCCGGGGAGGTCTTCCAGCGGGAGAGGGCCGGTTGTGCTCAGAGGCCCCACCGGCCAGGGGCAGGACCCAGCAGGGCCCCTGCCCCTGGCCAGCCTTGCCCAGACCTTCCTGGCCTCCGGGGGTACTGCCCCAGCAAGGGGCAGGCTGCGGGGACTGGGTCCAGACATGCCCGGGCGCCTCCCCAGGCTCATCCCCGCTGGTGCCTTTCCCCTGGGCCTAGGCCTCGCTTGAGGCCTCCTTGGAGAGGAGGTTGCTGCCAGGGGCTGTCTCCACACTGCAAGGTGCTGGAGCTCAGAGGGCCTCGTCAGAGGGAAGGGACCAGCAAGGGGCTGATGCCCAAGACCTCTTTGGCCCAGCAGCCTCAGGGCAGCAGGGAGAGCAAGAGGCCCAGTGTGCCCCTAGGTCGGCTCTGCCCCTTCCCACACAGGCGGCCAGCCCAGCAGCTGCCTGCCAGACTCTGGCTCCCCCGAGCTCTCTGCCGGTGCAGGGGGCAGGAACAGACGTGTGCATGTGGTTCTGCCTTGGCCTGGGAGTGTGGACCCCCTGCCTGGCCCCCAGGCTCAGGGGCAAGGGCCGGGAGAGGGCACCACCCCGAAGCGCTTTTCTCCCGGGCTTGGGAGCGTTGTGCACGGCTGGCAGGAACAGCCGGCGAGAGTGCTTGCAAAGCGGCCTGTGGAGGCAGCCGGGGAGGTCTTCCAGCGGGAGAGGGCCGGTTGTGCTCAGAGGCCCACCGGCCAGGGGCAGGACCCAGCAGGGCCCCTGCCCCTGGCCAGCCTTGCCCAGACCTTCCTGGCCTCCGGGGGTACTGCCCCAGCAAGGGGCAGGCTGCGGGGACTGGGTCCAGACATGCCCGGGCGCCTCCCCAGGCTCCTCCCCGCTGGTGCCTTTCCCCTGGGCCTAGGCCTCGCTTGAGGCCTCCTTGGAGAGGAGGTTGCTGGCAGGGGCTGTCTCCACACTGCAAGGTGCTGGAGCTCAGAGGGCCTTGTCAGAGGGAAGGGACCACCAAGGGGCTGGATGCCCAAGACCTCTTTGGCCCAGCAGCCTCAGGGCAGCAGGGAGAGCAAGAGGCCCAGTGTGCCCCTAGGTCGGCTCTGCCGCTTCCCACACAGGCGGCCAGCCCAGCAGCTGCCTGACAGACTCTGGCTCCCCCGAGCTCTCTGCCGGTGCAGGGGGCAGGAACAGACGTGTGCATGTGGTTCTGCCTTGGCCTGGGAGTGTGGACCCCCTGCCTGGCCCCCAGGCTCAGGGGCAAGGGCCGGGAGAGAGCACCACCCCGAAGCGCTTTTCTCCCGGGCTTGGGAGCATTGTGCGCGGCTGGCGGGAACAGCCGGCGAGAGTGCTTGCAAAGCGGCCTTTGGAGGCAGCCGGGGAGGTCTTCCAGCGGGAGAGGGCCGGTTGTGCTCAGAGGCCCCACAGGCCAGGGGCAGGACCCAGCAGGGCCCCTGCCCCTGGCCAGCCTTGCCCAGACCTTCCTGGCCTCCGGGGGTACTGCCCCAGAAAGGGGCAGGCTGCGGGGACTGGGTCCAGACATGCCCGGGCGCCTCCCCAGGCTCATCCCCGCTGGTGCCTTTCCCCTGGGCCTAGGCCTCGCTTGAGGCCTCCTTGGAGAGGAGGTTGCTGGCAGGGGCTGTCTCCACACTGCAAGGTGCTGGAGCTCAGAGGGCCTCGTCAGAGGGAAGGGACCAGCACGGGGCTGGATGCCCAAGACCTCTTTGGCCCAGCAGCCTCAGGGCAGCAGGGAGAGCAAGAGGCCCAGTGTGCCCCTAGGTCGGCTCTGCCCCTTCCCACACAGGCGGCCAGCCCAGCAGCTGCCTGACAGACTCTGGCTCCCCCGAGCTCTCTGCCGGTGCAGGGGGCAGGAACAGACGTGTGCATGTGGTTCTGCCTTGGCCTGGGAGTGTGGACCCCCTGCCTGGCCCCCAGGCTCAGGGGCAAGGGCCGGGAGAGAGCACCACCCCGAAGCGCTTTTCTCCCGGGCTTGGGAGCGTTGTGCGCGGCTGGCGGGAACAGCCGGCGAGAGTGCTTGCAAAGCGGCCTGTGGAGGCAGCCGGGGAGGTCTTCCAGCGGGAGAGGGCCGGTTGTGCTCAGAGGCCCCACAGGCCAGGGGCAGGACCCAGCAGGGCCCCTGCCCCTGGCCAGCCTTGCCCAGACCTTCCTGGCCTCCGGGGGTACTGCCCCAGCAAGGGGCAGGCTGCGGGAACTGGGTCCAGACATGCCCGGGGGCCTCCCCAGGCTCATCCCCGCTGGTGCCTTTCCCCTGGGCCTAGGCCTCGCTTGAGGCCTCCTTGGAGAGGAGGTTGCTGGCAGGGGCTGTCTCCACACTGCAAGGTGCTGGAGCTCAGAGGGCCTCGTCAGAGGGAAGGGACCAGCAAGGGGCTGGATGCCCAAGACCTCTTTGGCACAGCAGCCTCAGGGCAGCAGGGAGAGCAAGAGGCCCAGTGTGCCCCTAGGTCGGCTCTGCCCCTTCCCACACAGGCGGCCAGCCCAGCAGCTGCCTGACAGACTCTGGCTCCCCCGAGCTCTCTGCCGGTGCAGGGGGCAGGAACAGACGTGTGCATGTGGTTCTGCCTTGGCCTGGGAGTGTGGACCCCCTGCCTGGCCCCCAGGCTCAGGGGCAAGGGCCGGGAGAGAGCACCACCCCGAAGCGCTTTTCTCCCGGGCTTGGGAGCGTTGTGCGCGGCTGGCGGGAACAGCCGGCGAGAGTGCTTGCAAAGCGGCCTTTGGAGGCAGCCGGGGAGGTCTTCCAGCGGGAGAGGGCCGGTTGTGCTCAGAGGCCCCACCGGCCAGGGGCAAGACCCAGCAGGGCCCCTGCCCCTGGCCAGCCTTGCCCAGACCTTCCTGGCCTCCGGGGGTACTGCCCCAGCAAGGGGCAGGCTGCGGGGACTGGGTCCAGACATGCCCGGGCGCCTCCCCAGGCTCATCCCCGCTGGTGCCTTTCCCCTGGGCCTAGGCCTCGCTTGAGGCCTCCTTGGAGAGGAGGTTGCTGCCAGGGGCTGTCTCCACACTGCAAGGTGCTGGAGCTCAGAGGGCCTCGTCAGAGGGAAGGGACCAGCAAGGGGCTGGATGCCCAAGACCTCTTTGGCCCAGCAGCCTCAGGGCAGCAGGGAGAGCAAGAGGCCCAGTGTGCCCCTAGGTCGGCTCTGCCCCTTCCCACACAGGCGGCCAGCCCAGCAGCTGCCTGACAGACTCTGGCTCCCCCGAGCTCTCTGCCGGTGCAGGGGGCAGGAACAGACGTGTGCATGTGGTTCTGCCTTGGCCTGGGAGTGTGGACCCCCTGCCTGGCCCCCAGGCTCAGGGGCAAGGGCCGGGAGAGAGCACCACCCCGAAGCGCTTTTCTCCCGGGCTTGGGAGCGTTGTGAGCGGCTGGCGGGAACAGCCGGCGAGAGTGCTTGCAAAGCGGCCTGTGGAGGCAGCCGGGGAGGTCTTCCAGCGGGAGAGGGCCGGTTGTGCTCAGAGGCCCCACAGGCCAGGGGCAGGACCCAGCAGGGCCCCTGCCCCTGGCCAGCCTTGCCCAGACCTTCCTGGCCTCCGGGAGTACTGCCCCCAGCAAGGGGCAGGCTGCGGGGACTGGGTCCAGACATGCCCGGGCGCCTCCCCAGGCTCATCCCCGCTGGTGCCTTTCCCCTGGGACTAGGCCTCGCTTGAGGCCTCCTTGGAGAGGAGGTTGCTGGCAGGGGCTGTCTCCACACTGCAAGGTGCTGGAGCTCAGAGGGCCTCGTCAGAGGGAAGGGACCAGCAAGGGGCTGGATGCCCAAGACCTCTTTGGCCCAGCAGCCTCAGGGCAGCAGGGAGAGCAAGAGGCCCAGTGTGCCCCTACGTCGGCTCTGCCCCTTCCCACACAGGCGGCCAGCCCAGCAGCTGCCTGCCAGACTCTGGCTCCCCCGAGCTCTCTGCCGGTGCAGGGGGCAGGAACAGACGTGTGCATGTGGTTCTGCCTTGGCCTGGGAGTGTGGACCCCCTGCCTGGCCCCCAGGCTCAGGGGCAAGGGCCGGGAGAGAGCACCACCCCGAAGCGCTTTTCTCCCGGGCTTGGGAGCGTTGTGCGCGGCTGGCGGGAACAGCCGGCGAGAGTGCTTGCAAAGCGGCCTTTGGAGGCAGCCGGGGAGGTCTTCCAGCGGGAGAGGGCCGGTTGTGCTCAGAGGCCCCACAGGCCAGGGGCAGGTCCCAGCAGGGCCCCTGCCCCTGGCCAGCCTTGCCCAGACCTTCCTGGCCTCCGGGGGTACTGCCCCAGCAAGGGGCAGGCTGCGGGGACTGGGTCCAGACATGCCCGGGCGCCTCCCCAGGCTCATCCCCGCTCGTGCCTTTCCCCTGGGCCTAGGCTTCGCTTGAGGCCTCCTTGGAGAGGAGGTTGCTGCCAGGGGCTGTCTCCACACTGCAAGGTGCTGGAGCTCAGAGGGCCTCGTCAGAGGGAAGGGACCAGCAAGGGGCTGGATGCCCAAGACCTCTTTGGCCCAGCAGCCTCAGGGCAGCAGGGAGAGCAAGAGGCCCAGTGTGCCCCTAGGTCGGCTCTGCCCCTTCCCACACAGGCGGCCAGCCCAGCAGCTGCCTGCCAGACTCTGGCTCCCCCGAGCTCTCTGCCGGTGCAGGGGGCAGGAACAGACGTGTGCATGTGGTTCTGCCTTGGCCTGGGAGTGTGGACCCCCTGCCTGGCCCCCAGGCTCAGGGGCAAGGGCCGGGAGAGAGCACCACCCCGAAGCGCTTTTCTCCCGGGCTTGGGAGCGTTGTGCGCGGCTGGCGGGAACAGCCGGCGAGAGTGCTTGCAAAGCGGCCTTTGGAGGCAGCCGGGGAGGTCTTCCAGCGGGAGAGGGCCGGTTGTGCTCAGAGGCCCCACCGGCCAGGGGCAGGACCCAGCAGGGCCCCTGCCCCTGGCCAGCCTTGCCCAGACCTTCCTGGCCTCCGGGGGTACTGCCCCAGCAAGGGGCAGGCTGCGGGGACTGGGTCCAGACATGCCCGGGCGCCTCCCCAGGCTCATCCCCGCTGGTGCCTTTCCCCTGGGCCTAGGCCTCGGTTGAGGCCTCCTTGGAGAGGAGGTTGCTGGCAGGGGCTGTCTCCACACTGCAAGGTGCTGGAGCTCAGAGGGCCTCGTCAGAGGGAAGGGACCAGCAAGGGGCTGGATGCCCAAGACCTCTTTGGCCCAGCAGCCTCAGGGCAGCAGGGAGAGCAAGAGGCCCAGTGTGCCCCTAGGTCGGCTCTGCCCCTTCCCACACAGGCGGCCAGCCCAACAGCTGCCTGACAGACTCTGGCTCCCCCGAGCTCTCTGCCGGTGCAGGGGGCAGGAAGAGACGTGTGCATGTGGTTCTGCCTTGGCCTGGGAGTGTGGACCCCCTGCCTGGCCCCCAGGCTCAGGGGCAAGGGCCGGGAGAGAGCACCACCCTGAAGAGCTTTTCTCCCGGGCTTGGGAGCGTTGTGCGCGGCTGGCGGAAAGAGCCGGCGAGAGTGCTTGCAAAGCGGCCTGTGGAGGCAGCCGGGGAGGTCTTCCAGCGGGAGAGGGCCGGTTGTGCTCAGAGGCCCCACAGGCCAGGGGCAGGACCCAGCAGGGCCCCTGCCCCTGGCCAGCCTTGCCCAGACCTTCCTGGCCTCCGAGGGTACTGCCCCAGCAAGGGGAAGGCTGCGGGGACTGGGTCCAGACATGCGCGGGCGCCTCCCCAGGCTCATCCCCGCTGGTGCCTTTCCCCTGGGCCTAGGCCTCGCTTGAGGCCTCCTTGGAGAGGAGGTTGCTGGCAGGGGCTGTCTCCACACTGCAAGGTGCTGGAGCTCAGAGGGCCTCGTCAGAGGGAAGGGACCAGCAAGGGGCTGGATGCCCAAGACCTCTTTGGCCCAGCAGCCTCAGGGCAGCAGGGAGAGCAAGAGGCCCAGTGTGCCCCTAGGTCGGCTCTGCCCCTTCCCACACAGGCGGCCAGCCCAGCAGCTGCCTGACAGACTCTGGCTCCCCCGAGCTCTCTGCCGGTGCAGGGGGCAGGAACAGACGTGTGCATGTGGTTCTGCCTTGGCCTGGGAGTGTGGACCCCCTGCCTGGCCCCCAGGCTCAGGGGCAAGGGCCGGGAGAGAGCACCACCCCGAAGCGCTTTTCTCCCGGGCTTGGGAGCGTTGTGCGCGGCTGGCGGGAACAGCCGGCGAGAGTGCTTGCAAAGCGGCCTGTGGAGGCAGCCGGGGAGGTCTTCCAGCGGGAGAGGGCCGGTTGTGCTCAGAGGCCCCACAGGCCAGGGGCAGGACCCAGCAGGGCCCCTGCCCCTGGCCAGCCTTGCCCAGACCTTCCTGGCCTCCGGGGGTACTGCCCCAGCAAGGGGCAGGCTGCGGGGACTGGGTCCAGACATGCCCGGGCGCCTCCCCAGGCTCATCCCCGCTGGTGCCTTTCCCCTGGGCCTAGGCCTCGCTTGAGGCCTCCTTGGAGAGGAGGTTGCTGGCAGGGGCTGTCTCCACACTGCAAGGTGCTGGAGCTCAGAGGGCCTCGTCTGAGGGAAGGGACCAGCAAGGGGCTGGATGCCCAAGACCTCTTTGGCCCAGCAGCCTCAGGGCAGCAGGGAGAGCAAGAGGCCCAGTGTGCCCCTAGGTCGGCTCTGCCCCTTCCCACACAGGCGGCCAGCCCAGCAGCTGCCTGACAGACTCTGGCTCCCCCGAGCTCTCTGCCGGTGCAGGGGGCAGGAACAGACGTGTGCATGTGGTTCTGCCTTGGCCTGGAGTGTGGACCCCCTGCCTGGCCCCCAGGCTCAGGGGCAAGGGCCGGGAGAGAGCACCACCCCGAAGCGCTTTTCTCCCGGGCTTGGGAGCGTTGTGCGCGGCTGGCGGGAACAGCCGGCGAGAGTGCTTGCAAAGCGGCCTTTGGAGGCAGCCGGGGAGGTCTTCCAGCGGGAGAGGGCCGATTGTGCTCAGAGGCCCCACAGGCCAGGGGCAGGACCCAGCAGGGCCCCTGCCCCTGGCCAGCCTTGCCCAGACCTTCCTGGCCTCCGGGGGTACTGCCCCAGCAAGGGGCAGGCTGCGGGGACTGGGTCCAGACATGCCCGGGCGCCTCCCCAGGCTCATCCCCGCTGGTGCCTTTCCCCTGGGCCTAGGCCTCGCTTGAGGCCTCCTTGGAGAGGAGGTTGCTGGCAGGGGCTGTCTCCACACTGCAAGGTGCTGGAGCTCAGAGGGCCTCGTCAGAGGGAAGGGACCAGCAAGGGGCTGGATGCCCAAGACCTCTTTGGCCCAGCAGCCTCAGGGCAGCAGGGAGAGCAAGAGGCCCAGTGTGCCCCTAGGTCGGCTCTGCCCCTTCCCACACAGGCGGCCAGCCCAGCAGCTGCCTGCCAGACTCTGGCTCCCCCGAGCTCTCTGCCGGTGCAGGGGGCAGGAACAGACGTGTGCATGTGGTTCTGCCTTGGCCTGGGAGTGTGGACCCCCTGCCTGGCCCCCAGGCTCAGGGGCAAGGGCCGGGAGAGAGCACCACCCCGAAGCGCTTTTCTCCCGGGCTTGGGAGCGTTGTGCGCGGCTTGCGGGAACAGCCGGCGAGAGTGCTTGCAAAGCGGCCTTTGGAGGCAGCCGGGGAGGTCTTCCAGCGGGAGAGGGCCGGTTGTGCTCAGAGGCCCCACCGGCCAGGGGCAGGACCCAGCAGGGCCCCTGCCCCTGGCCAGCCTTGCCCAGACCTTCCTGGCCTCCGGGGGTACTGCCCCAGCAAGGGGCAGGCTGCGGGGACTGGGTCCAGACATGCCCGGGCGCCTCCCCAGGCTCATCCCCGCTGGTGCCTTTCCCCTGGGCCTAGGCCTCGCTTGAGGCCTCCTTGGAGAGGAGGTTGCTGGCAGGGGCTGTCTCCACACTGCAAGGTGCTGGAGCTCAGAGGGCCTCGTCAGAGGGAAGGGACCAGCAAGGGGCTGGATGCCCTAGACATCTTTGGCCCAGCAGCCTCAGGGCAGCAGGGAGAGCAAGAGGCCCAGTGTGCCCCTAGGTCGGCTCTGCCCCTTCCCACACAGGCGGCCAGCCCAGCAGCTGCCTGACAGACTCTGGCTCCCCCGAGCTCTCTGCCGGTGCAGGGGGCAGGAACAGACGTGTGCATGTGGTTCTGCCTTGGCCTGGAAGTGTGGACCCCCTGCCTGGCCCCCAGGCTCAGGGGCAAGGGCCGGGAGAGAGCACCACCCCGAAGCGCTTTTCTCCCGGGCTTGGGAGCGTTGTGCGCGGCTGGCGGGAACAGCCGGCGAGAGTGCTTGCAAAGCGGCCTGTGGAGGCAGCCGGGGAGGTCTTCCAGCAGGAGAGGGCCGGTTGTGCTCAGAGGCCCCACAGGCCAGGGGCAGGACCCAGCAGGGCACCTGCCCCTGGCCAGCCTTGCCCAGACCTTCCTGGCCTCCGGGGGTACTGCCCCAGCAAGGGGCAGGCTGCGGGGACTGGGTCCAGACATGCCCGGGCGCCTCCCCAGGCTCATCCCCGCTGGTGCCTTTCCCCTGGGCCTAGGCCTCGGTTGAGGCCTCCTTGGAGAGGAGGTTGCTGGCAGGGGCTGTCTCCACACTGCAAGGTGCTGGAGTTCAGAGGGCCTCGTCAGAGGGAAGGGACCAGCAAGTGGCTGGATGCCCAAGACCTCTTTGGCCCAGCAGCCTCAGGGCAGCAGGGAGAGCAAGAGGCCCAGTGTGCCCCTAGGTCGGCTCTGCCCCTTCCCACACAGGCGGCCAGCCCAGCAGCTGCCTGACAGACTCTGGCTCCCCCGAGCTCTCTGCCGGTGCAGGGGGCAGGAACAGACGTGTGCATGTGGTTCTGCCTTGGCCTGGGAGTGTGGACCCCCTGCCTGGCCCCCAGGCTCAGGGGCAAGGGCCGGGAGAGAGCACCACCCCGAAGCGCTTTTCTCCCGGGCTTGGGAGCGTTGTGCCCGGCTGGCGGGAACAGCCGGCGAGAGTGCTTGCAAAGCGGCCTGTGGAGGCAGCCGGGGAGGTCTTCCAGCGGGAGAGGGCCGGTTGTGCTCAGAGGCCCCACAGGCCAGGGGCAGGACCCAGCAGGGCCCCTGCCCCTGGCCAGCCTTGCCCAGACCTTCCTAGCCTCCGGGGGTACTGCCCCAGCAAGGGGCAGGCTGCGGGGACTGGGTCCAGACATGCCCGGGCGCCTCCCCAGGCTCATCCCCGCTGGTGCCTTTCCCCTGGGCCTAGGCCTCGCTTGAGGCCTCCTTGGAGAGGAGGTTGCTGGCAGGGGCTGTCTCCACACTGCAAGGTGCTGGAGCTCAGAGGGCCTCGTCAGAGGGAAGGGACCAGCAAGGGGCTGGATGCCCAAGACCTCTTTGGCCCAGCAGCCTCAGGGCAGCAGGGAGAGCAAGAGGCCCAGTGTGCCCCTAGGTCGGCTCTGCCCCTTCCCACACAGGCGGCCAGCCCAGCAGCTGCCTGACAGACTCTGGCTCCCCCGAGCTCTCTGCCGGTGCAGGGGGCAGGAACAGACGTGTGCATGTGGTTCTGCCTTGGCCTGGGAGTGTGGACCGCCTGCCTGGCCCCCAGGCTCAGGGGCAAGGGCCGGGAGAGAGCACCACCCCGAAGCGCTTTTCTCCCGGGCTTGGGAGCGTTGTGCGCGGCTGGCGGGAACAGCCGGCGAGAGTGCTTGCAAAGCGGCCTTTGGAGGCAGCCGGGGTGGTCTTCCAGCGGGAGAGGGCCGGTTGTGCTCAGAGGCCCCACAGGCCAGGGGCAGGACCCAGCAGGGCCCCTGCCCCTGGCCAGCCTTGCCCAGACCTTCCTGGCCTCCGGGGGTACTGCCCCAGCAAGGGGCAGGCTGCGGGGACTGGGTCCAGACATGCGCGGGCGCCTCCCCAGGCTCATCCCCGCTGGTGCCTTTCCCCTGGGCCTAGGCCTCGCTTGAGGCCTCCTTGGAGAGGAGGTTGCTGGCAGGGGCTGTCTCCACACTGCAAGGTGCTGGAGCTCAGAGGGCCTCGTCAGAGGGAAGGGACCAGCAAGGGGCTGGATGCCCAAGACCTCTTTGGCCCAGCAGCCTCAGGGCAGCAGGGAGAGCAAGAGGCCCAGTGTGCCCCTAGGTCGGCTCTGCCCCTTCCCACACAGGCGGCCAGCCCAGCAGCTGCCTGACAGACTCTGGCTCCCCCGAGCTCTCTGCCGGTGCAGGGGGCAGGAACAGACGTGTGCATGTGGTTCTGCCTTGGCCTGGGAGTGTGGACCCCCTGCCTGGCCCCCAGGCTCAGGGGCAAGGGCCGGGAGAGAGCACCACCCCGAAGGGCTTTTCTTCCGGGCTTGGGAGCGTTGTGCGCGGCTGGCAGGAACAGCCGGCGAGAGTGCTTGCAAAGCGGCCTTTGGAGGCAGCCGGGGAGGTCTTCCAGCGGGAGAGGGCCGGTTGTGCTCAGAGGCCCCACCGGCCAGGGGCAGGACCCAGCAGGGCCCCTGCCCCTGGCCAGCCTTGCCCAGACCTTCCTGGCCTCCGGGGGTACTGCCCCAGCAAGGGGCAGGCTGCGGGACTGGGTCCAGACATGCCCGGGCGCCTCCCCAGGCTCATCCCCGCTGGTGCCTTTCCCCTGGGCCTAGGCCTCGGTTGAGGCCTCCTTGGAGAGGAGGTTGCTGGCAGGGGCTGTCTCCACACTGCAAGGTGCTGGAGCTCAGAGGGCCTCGTCAGAGGGAAGGGACCAGCAAGGGGCTGGATGCCCAAGACCTCTTTGGCCCAGCAGCCTCAGGGCAGCAGGGAGAGCAAGAGGCCCAGTGTGCCCCTAGGTCGGCTCTGCCCCTTCCCACACAGGCGGCCAGCCCAGCAGCTGCCTGACAGACTCTGGCTCCCCCGAGCTCTCTGCCGGTGCAGGGGGCAGGAAGAGACGTGTGCATGTGGTTCTGCCTTGGCCTGGGAGTGTGGACCCCCTGCCTGGCCCCCAGGCTCAGGGGCAAGGGCCGGGAGAGAGCACCACCCCGAAGCGCTTTTCTCCCGGGCTTGGGAGCGTTGTGCGCGGCTGGCGGGAACAGCCGGCGAGAGTGCTTGCAAAGCGGCCTGTGGAGGCAGCCAGGGAGGTCTTCCAGCGGGAGAGGGCCGGTTGTGCTCAGAGGCCCCACAGGCCAGGGGCAGGACCCAGCAGGGCCCCTGCCCCTGGCCAGCCTTGCCCAGACCTTCCTGGCCTCCGGGGGTACTGCCCCAGCAAGGGGCAGGCTGCGGGGACTGGGTCCAGACATGCCCGGGCGCCTCCCCAGGCTCATCCCCGCTGGTGCCTTTCCCCTGGGCCTAGGCCTCGCTTGAGGCCTCCTTGGAGAGGAGGTTGCTGGCAGGGGCTGTCTCCACACTGCAAGGTGCTGGAGCTCAGAGGGCCTCGTCAGAGGGAAGGGACCAGCAAGGGGCTGGATGCCCAAGACCTCTTTGGCCCAGCAGCCTCAGGGCAGCAGGGAGAGCAAGAGGCCCAGTGTGCCCCTAGGTCGGCTCTGCCCCTTCCCACACAGGCGGCCAGCCCAGCAGCTGCCTGCCAGACTCTGGCTCCCCCGAGCTCTCTGCCGGTGCAGGGGGCAGGAACAGACGTGTGCATGTGGTTCTGCCTTGGCCTGGGAGTGTGGACCCCCTGCCTGGCCCCCAGGCTCAGGGGCAAGGGCCGGGAGAGAGCACCACCCCGAAGCGCTTTTCTCCCGGGCTTGGGAGCGTTGTGCGCGGCTGGCGGGAACAGCCGGCGAGAGTGCTTGCAAAGCGGCCTTTGGAGGCAGCCGGGGAGGTCTTCCAGCGGGAGAGGGCCGGTTGTGCTCAGAGGCCCCACCGGCCAGGGGCAGGACCCAGCAGGGCCCCTGCCCCTGGCCAGCCTTGCCCAGACCTTCCTGGCCTCCGGGGGTACTGCCCCAGCAAGGGGCAGGCTGCGGGGACTGGGTCCAGACATGCCCGGGCGCCTCCCCAGGCTCATCCCCGCTGGTGCCTTTCCCCTGGGCCTAGGCCTCGGTTGAGGCCTCCTTGGAGAGGAGGTTGCTGGCAGGGGCTGTCTCCACACTGCAAGGTGCTGGAGCTCAGAGGGCCTCGTCAGAGGGAAGGGACCAGCAAGGGGCTGGATGCCCAAGACCTCTTTGGCCCAGCAGCCTCAGGGCAGCAGGGAGAGCAAGAGGCCCAGTGTGCCCCTAGGTCGGCTCTGCCCCTTCCCACACAGGCGGCCAGCCCAGCAGCTGCCTGACAGACTCTGGCTCCCCCGAGCTCTCTGCCGGTGCAGGGGGCAGGAAGAGACGTGTGCATGTGGTTCTGCCTTGGCCTGGGAGTGTGGACCCCCTGCCTGGCCCCCAGGCTCAGGGGCAAGGGCCGGGAGAGAGCACCACCCTGAAGAGCTTTTCTCCCGGGCTTGGGAGCGTTGTGCGCGGCTGGCGGAAAGAGCCGGCGAGAGTGCTTGCAAAGCGGCCTGTGGAGGCAGCCGGGGAGGTCTTCCAGCGGGAGAGGGCCGGTTGTGCTCAGAGGCCCCACAGGCCAGGGGCAGGACCCAGCAGGGCCCCTGCCCCTGGCCAGCCTTGCCCAGACCTTCCTGGCCTCCGAGGGTACTGCCCCAGCAAGGGGAAGGCTGCGGGGACTGGGTCCAGACATGCGCGGGCGCCTCCCCAGGCTCATCCCCGCTGGTGCCTTTCCCCTGGGCCTAGGCCTCGCTTGAGGCCTCCTTGGAGAGGAGGTTGCTGGCAGGGGCTGTCTCCACACTGCAAGGTGCTGGAGCTCAGAGGGCCTCGTCAGAGGGAAGGGACCAGCAAGGGGCTGGATGCCCAAGACCTCTTTGGCCCAGCAGCCTCAGGGCAGCAGGGAGAGCAAGAGGCCCAGTGTGCCCCTAGGTCGGCTCTGCCCCTTCCCACACAGGCGGCCAGCCCAGCAGCTGCCTGACAGACTCTGGCTCCCCCGAGCTCTCTGCCGGTGCAGGGGGCAGGAACAGACGTGTGCATGTGGTTCTGCCTTGGCCTGGGAGTGTGGACCCCCTGCCTGGCCCCCAGGCTCAGGGGAAAGGGCCGGGAGAGAGCACCACCCCGAAGCGCTTTTCTCCCGGGCTTGGGAGCATTGTGCCCGGCTGGAGGGAACAGCCGGCGAGAGTGCTTGCAAAGCGGCCTGTGGAGGCAGCCTGGGAGGTCTTCCAGCGGGAGAGGGCCGGTTGTGCTCAGAGGCCCCACCGGCCAGGGGCAGGACCCAGCAGGGCCCCTGCCCCTGGCCAGCCTTGCCCAGACCTTCCTGGCCTCCGGGGGTACTGCCCCAGCAAGGGGCAGGCTGCGGGACTGGGTCCAGACATGCCCGGGCGCCTCCCCAGGCTCATCCCCGCTGGTGCCTTTCCCCTGGGACTAGGCCTCGCTTGAGGCCTCCTTGGAGAGGAGGTTGCTGGCAGTGGCTGTCTCCAAACTGCAAGGTGCTGGAGCTCAGAGGGCCTCGTCAGAGGGAAGGGACCAGCAAGGGGCTGGATGCCCAAGACCTCTTTGGCCCAGCAGCCTCAGGGCAGCAGGGAGAGCAAGAGGCCCAGTGTGCCCCTAGGTCGGCTCTGCCCCTTCCCACACAGGCGGCCAGCCCAGCAGCTGCCTGACAGACTCTGGCTCCCCCGAGCTCTCTGCCGGTGCAGGGGGCAGGAACAGACGTGTGCATGTGGTTCTGCCTTGGCCTGGGAGTGTGGACCCCCTGCCTGGCCCCCAGGCTCAGGGGCAAGGGCCGGGAGAGAGCACCACCCCGAAGCGCTTTTCTCCCGGGCTTGGGAGCGTTGTGCGCGGCTGGCGGGAACAGCCGGCGAGAGTGCTTGCAAAGCGGTCTGTGGAGGCAGCCGGGGAGGTCTTCCAGCGGGAGAGGGCCGGTTGTGCTCAGAGGCCCCACAGGCCATGGGCAGGACCCAGCAGGGCCCCTGCCCCTGGCCAGCCTTGCCCAGACCTTCCTGGCCTCCGGGGGTACTGCCCCAGCAAGGGGCAGGCTGCGGGGACTGGGTCCAGACATGCCCGGGCGCCTCCCCAGGCTCATCCCCGCTGGTGCCTTTCCCCTGGGCCTAGGCCTCGCTTGAGGCCTCCTTGGAGAGGAGGTTGCTGGCAGGGGCTGTCTCCACACTGCAAGGTGCTGGAGCTCAGAGGGCCTCGTCTGAGGGAAGGGACCAGCAAGGGGCTGGATGCCCAAGACCTCTTTGGCCCAGCAGCCTCAGGGCAGCAGGGAGAGCAAGAGGCCCAGTGTGCCCCTAGGTCGGCTCTGCCCCTTCCCACACAGGCGGCCAGCCCAGCAGCTGCCTGACAGACTCTGGCTCCCCCGAGCTCTCTGCCGGTGCAGGGGGCAGGAACAGACGTGTGCATGTGGTTCTGCCTTGGCCTGGGAGTGTGGACCCCCTGCCTGACCCCCAGGCTCAGGGGCAAGGGCCGGGAGAGAGCACCACCCCGAAGCGCTTTTCTCCCGGGCTTGGGAGCGTTGTGCGCGGCTGGCGGGAACAGCCGGCGAGAGTGCTTGCAAAGCGGCCTGTGGAGGCAGCCGGGGAGGTCTTCCAGCGGGAGAGGGCCGGTTGTGCTCAGAGGCCCCACAGGCCAGGGGCAGGACCCAGCAGGGCCCCTGTCCCTGGCCAGCCTTGCCCAGACCTTCCTGGCCTCCGGGGGTACTGCCCCAGCAAGGGGCAGGCTGCGGGGACTGGGTCCAGACATGCCCGGGCGCCTCCCCAGGCTCATCCCCGCTGGTGCCTTTCCCCTGGGCCTAGGCCTCGCTTGAGGCCTCCTTGGAGAGGAGGTTGCTGCCAGGGGCTGTCTCCACACTGCAAGGTGCTGGAGCTCAGAGGGCCTCGTCAGAGGGAAGGGACCAGCAAGGGGCTGGATGCCCAAGACCTCTTTGGCCCAGCAGCCTCAGGGCAGCAGGGAGAGCAAGAGGCCCAGTGTGCCCCTAGGTCGGCTCTGCCCCTTCCCACACAGGCGGCCAGCCCAGCAGCTGCCTGACAGACTCTGGCTCCCCCGAGCTCTCTGCCGGTGCAGGGGGCAGGAACAGACGTGTGCATGTGGTTCTGCCTTGGCCTGGGAGTGTGGACCCCCTGCCTGGCCCCCAGGCTCAGGGGCAAGGGCCGGGAGAGAGCACCACCCCGAAGCGCTTTTCTCCCGGGCTTGGGAGCGTTGTGAGCGGCTTGCGGGAACAGCCGGCGAGAGTGCTTGCAAAGCGGCCTTTGGAGGCAGCCGGGGAGGTCTTCCAGCGGGAGAGGGCCGGTTGTGCTCAGAGGCCCCACCGGCCAGGGGCAGGACCCAGCAGGGCCCCTGCCCCTGGCCAGCCTTGCCCAGACCTTCCTGGCCTCCGGGGGTACTGCCCCAGCAAGGGGCAGGCTGCGGGGACTGGGTCCAGACATGCCCGGGCGCCTCCCCAGGCTCATCCCCGCTGGTGCCTTTCCCCTGGGCCTAGGCCTCGCTTGAGGCCTCCTTGGAGAGGAGGTTGCTGGCAGGGGCTGTCTCCACACTGCAAGGTGCTGGAGCTCAGAGGGCCTCGTCAGAGGGAAGGGACCAGCAAGGGGCTGGATGCCCTAGACATCTTTGGCCCAGCAGCCTCAGGGCAGCAGGGAGAGCAAGAGGCCCAGTGTGCCCCTAGGTCGGCTCTGCCCCTTCCCACACAGGCGGCCAGCCCAGCAGCTGCCTGACAGACTCTGGCTCCCCCGAGCTCTCTGCCGGTGCAGGGGGCAGGAACAGACGTGTGCATGTGGTTCTGCCTTGGCCTGGGAGTGTGGACCCCCTGCCTGGCCCCCAGGCTCAGGGGCAAGGGCCGGGAGAGAGCACCACCCCGAAGCGCTTTTCTCCCGGGCTTGGGAGCGTTGTGCGCGGCTGGCGGGAACAGCCGGCGAGAGTGCTTGCAAAGCGGCCTGTGGAGGCAGCCGGGGAGGTCTTCCAGCAGGAGAGGGCCGGTTGTGCTCAGAGGCCCCACAGGCCAGGGGCAGGACCCAGCAGGGCACCTGCCCCTGGCCAGCCTTGCCCAGACCTTCCTGGCCTCCGGGGGTACTGCCCCAGCAAGGGGCAGGCTGCGGGGACTGGGTCCAGACATGCCCGGGCGCCTCCCCAGGCTCATCCCCGCTGGTGCCTTTCCCCTGGGCCTAGGCCTCGCTTGAGGCCTCCTTGGAGAGGAGGTTGCTGGCAGGGGCTGTCTCCACACTGCAAGGTGCTGGAGTTCAGAGGGCCTCGTCAGAGGGAAGGGACCAGCAAGGGGCTGGATGCCCAAGACCTCTTTGGCCCAGCAGCCTCAGGGCAGCAGGGAGAGCAAGAGGCCCAGTGTGCCCCTAGGTCGGCTCTGCCCCTTCCCACACAGGCGGCCAGCCCAGCAGCTGCCTGACAGACTCTGGCTCCCCCGAGCTCTCTGCCGGTGCAGGGGGCAGGAACAGACATGTGCATGTGGTTCTGCCTTGGCCTGGGAGTGTGGACCCCCTGCCTGGCCCCCAGGCTCAGGGGCAAGGGCCGGGAGAGAGCACCACCCCGAAGCGCTTTTCTCCCGGGCTTGGGAGCGTTGTGCCCGGCTGGCGGGAACAGCCGGCGAGAGTGCTTGCAAAGCGGCCTGGGGAGGCAGCCGGGGAGGTCTTCCAGCGGGAGAGGGCCGGTTGTGCTCAGAGGCCCCACAGGCCAGGGGCAGGACCCAGCAGGGCCCCTGCCCCTGGCCAGCCTTGCCCAGACCTTCCTAGCCTCCGGGGGTACTGCCCCAGCAAGGGGCAGGCTGCGGGGACTGGGTCCAGACATGCCCGGGCGCCTCCCCAGGCTCATCCCCGCTGGTGCCTTTCCCCTGGGCCTAGGCCTCGCTTGAGGCCTCCTTGGAGAGGAGGTTGCTGGCAGGGGCTGTCTCCACACTGCAAGGTGCTGGAGCTCAGAGGGCCTCGTCAGAGGGAAGGGACCAGCAAGGGGCTGGATGCCCAAGACCTCTTTGGCCCAGCAGCCTCAGGGCAGCAGGGAGAGCAAGAGGCCCAGTGTGCCCCTAGGTCGGCTCTGCCCCTTCCCACACAGGCGGCCAGCCCAGCAGCTGCCTGCCAGACTCTGGCTCCCCCGAGCTCTCTGCCGGTGCAGGGGGCAGGAACAGACGTGTGCATGTGGTTCTGCCTTGGCCTGGGAGTGTGGACCGCCTGCCTGGCCCCCAGGCTCAGGGGCAAGGGCCGGGAGAGAGCACCACCCCGAAGCGCTTTTCTCCCGGGCTTGGGAGCGTTGTGCGCGGCTGGCGGGAACAGCCGGCGAGAGTGCTTGCAAAGCGGCCTTTGGAGGCAGCCGGGGTGGTCTTCCAGCGGGAAAGGGCCGGTTGTGCTCAGAGGCCCCACAGGCCAGGGGCAGGACCCAGCAGGGCCCCTGCCCCTGGCCAGCCTTGCCCAGACCTTCCTGGCCTCCGGGGGTACTGCCCCAGCAAGGGGCAGGCTGCGGGGACTGGGTCCAGACATGCCCGGGCGCCTCCCCAGGCTCATCCCCGCTGGTGCCTTTCCCCTGGGCCTAGGCCTCGCTTGAGGCCTCCTTGGAGAGGAGGTTGCTGGCAGGGGCTGTCTCCACACTGCAAGGTGCTGGAGCTCAGAGGGCCTCGTCAGAGGGAAGGGACCAGCAAGGGGCTGGATGCCCAAGACCTCTTTGGCCCAGCAGCCTCAGGGCAGCAGGGAGAGCAAGAGGCCCAGTGTGCCCCTAGGTCGGCTCTGCCCCTTCCCACACAGGCGGCCAGCCCAGCAGCTGCCTGACAGACTCTGGCTCCCCCGAGCTCTCTGCCGGTGCAGGGGGCAGGAACAGACGTGTGCATGTGGTTCTGCCTTGGCCTGGGAGTGTGGACCCCCTGCCTGGCCCCCAGGCTCAGGGGCAAGGGCCGGGAGAGAGCACCACCCCGAAGGGCTTTTCTTCCGGGCTTGGGAGCGTTGTGCGCGGCTGGCGGGAACAGCCGGCGAGAGTGCTTGCAAAGCGGCCTTTGGAGGCAGCCGGGGAGGTCTTCCAGCGGGAGAGGGCCGGTTGTGCTCAGAGGCCCCACCGGCCAGGGGCAGGACCCAGCAGGGCCCCTGCCCCTGGCCAGCCTTGCCCAGACCTTCCTGGCCTCCGGGGGTACTGCCCCAGCAAGGGGCAGGCTGCGGGGACTGGGTCCAGACATGCCCGGGCGCCTCCCCAGGCTCATCCCCGCTGGTGCCTTTCCCCTGGGCCTAGGCCTCGCTTGAGGCCTCCTTGGAGAGGAGGTTGCTGCCAGGGGCTGTCTCCACACTGCAAGGTGCTGGAGCTCAGAGGGCCTCGTCAGAGGGAAGGGACCAGCAAGGGGCTGGATGCCCAAGACCTCTTTGGCCCAGCAGCCTCAGGGCAGCAGGGAGAGCAAGAGGCCCAGTGTGCCCCTAGGTCGGCTCTGCCCCTTCCCACACAGGCGGCCAGCCCAGCAGCTGCCTGACAGACTCTGGCTCCCCCGAGCTCTCTGCCGGTGCAGGGGGCAGGAACAGACGTGTGCATGTGGTTCTGCCTTGGCCTGGGAGTGTGGACCCCCTGCCTGGCCCCCAGGCTCAGGGGCAAGGGCCGGGAGAGAGCACCACCCTGAAGAGCTTTTCTCCCGGGCTTGGGAGCGTTGTGCGCGGCTGGCGGAAAGAGCCGGCGAGAGTGCTTGCAAAGCGGCCTGTTGAGGCAGCCGGGGAGGTCTTCCAGCGGGAGAGGGCCGGTTGTGCTCAGAGGCCCCACAGGCCAGGGGCAGGACCCAGCAGGGCCCCTGCCCCTGGCCAGCCTTGCCCAGACCTTCCTGGCCTCCGAGGGTACTGCCCCAGCAAGGGGCAGGCTGCGGGGACTGGGTCCAGACATGCCCGGGCGCCTCCCCAGGCTCATCCCCGCTGGTGCCTTTCCCCTGGGCCTAGGCCTCGCTTGAGGCCTCTTTGGAGAGGAGGTTGCTGGCAGGGGCTGTCTCCACACTGCAAGGTGCTGGAGCTCAGAGGGCCTCGTCAGAGGGAAGGGACCAGCAAGGGGCTGGATGCCCAAGACCTCTTTGGCCCAGCAGCCTCAGGGCAGCAGGGAGAGCAAGAGGCCCAGTGTGCCCCTAGGTCGGCTCTGCCCCTTCCCACACAGGCGGCCAGCCCAGCAGCTGCCTGACAGACTCTGGCTCCCCCGAGCTCTCTGCCGGTGCAGGGGGCAGGAACAGACATGTGCATGTGGTTCTGCCTTGGCCTGGGAGTGTGGACCCCCTGCCTGGCCCCCAGGCTCAGGGGCAAGGGCCGGGAGAGAGCACCACCCCGAAGCGCTTTTCTCCCGGGCTTGGGAGCGTTGTGCCCGGCTGGAGGGAACAGCCGGCGAGAGTGCTTGCAAAGCGGCCTGTGGAGGCAGCCAGGGAGGTCTTCCAGCGGGAGAGGGCCGGTTGTGCTCAGAGGCCCCACAGGCCAGGGGCAGGACCCAGCAGGGCCCCTGCCCCTGGCCAGCCTTGCCCAGACCTTCCTGGCCTCCGGGGGTACTGCCCCAGCAAGGGGCAGGCTGCGGGGACTGGGTCCAGACATGCCCGGGCGCCTCCCCAGGCTCATCCCCGCTGGTGCCTTTCCCCTGGGCCTAGGCCTCGCTTGAGGCCTCCTTGGAGAGGAGGTTGCTGGCAGGGGCTGTCTCCACACTGCAAGGTGCTGGAGCTCAGAGGGCCTCGTCAGAGGGAAGGGACCAGCAAGGGGCTGGATGCCCAAGACCTCTTTGGCCCAGCAGCCTCAGGGCAGCAGGGAGAGCAAGAGGCCCAGTGTGCCCCTAGGTCGGCTCTGCCCCTTCCCACACAGGCGGCCAGCCCAGCAGCTGCCTGACAGACTCTGGCTCCCCCGAGCTCTCTGCCGGTGCAGGGGGCAGGAACAGACGTGTGCATGTGGTTCTGCCTTTGCCTGGGAGTGTGGACCCCCTGCCTGGCCCCCAGGCTCAGGGGCAAGGGCCGGGAGAGAGCACCACCCCGAAGCGCTTTTCTCCCGGGCTTGGGAGCGTTGTGCGCGGCTGGCGGGAACAGCCGGCGAGAGTGCTTGCAAAGCGGCCTTTGGAGGCAGCCGGGGAGGTCTTCCAGCGGGAGAGGGCCGATTGTGCTCAGAGGCCCCACAGGCCAGGGACAGGACCCAGCAGGGCCCCTGCCCCTGGCCAGCCTTGCCCAGACCTTCCTGGCCTCCGGGGGTACTGCCCCAGCAAGGGGAAGGCTGCGGGGACTGGGTCCACACATGTCCAGGCGCCTCCCCAGGCTCATCCCCGCTGGTGCCTTTCCCCTGGGCCTAGGCCTCGCTTGAGGCCTCCTTGGAGAGGAGGTTGCTGGCAGGGGCTGTATCCACACTGCAAGGTGCTGGAGCTCAGCGGGCCTCGTCAGAGGGAAGGGACCAGCAAGGGGCTGGATGCCCAAGACCTCTTTGGCCCAGGAGCCTCAGGGCAGCAGGGAGAGCAAGAGGCCCAGTGTGCCCCTAGGTCGGCTCTGCCCCTTCCCACACAGGCGGCCAGCCCAGCAGCTGCCTGACAGACTCTGGCTCCCCCGAGCTCTCTGCCGGTGCAGGGGGCAGGAACAGACGTGTGCATGTGGTTCTGCCTTGGCCTGGGAGTGTGGACCCCCTGCCTGGCCCCCAGGCTCAGGGGCAAGGGCCGGGAGAGAGCACCACCCCGAAGCGCTTTTTCCCGGGCTTGGGAGCGTTGTGCGCGGCTGGCGGGAACAGCCGGCGAGAGTGCTTGCAAAGCGGCCTTTGGAGGCAGCCGGGGAGGTCTTCCAGCGGGAGAGGGCCGGTTGTGCTCAGAGGCCCCACCGGCCAGGGGCAGGACCCAGCAGGGCCCCTGCCCCTGGCCAGCCTTGCCCAGACCTTCCTGGCCTCCGGGGGTACTGCCCCAGCAAGGGGCAGGCTGCGGGGACTGGGTCCAGACATGCCCAGGCGCCTCCCCAGGCTCATCCCCGCTGGTGCCTTTCCCCTGGGCCTAGGCCTCGCTTGAGGCCTCCTTGGAGAGGAGGTTGCTGGCAGGGGCTGTCTCCACACTGCAAGGTGCTGGAGCTCAGAGGGCCTCGTCAGAGGGAAGGGACCAGCAAGGGGCTGGATGCCCTAGACCTCTTTGGCCCAGCAGCCTCAGGGCAGCAGGGAGAGCAAGAGGCCCAGTGTGCCCCTAGGTCGGCTCTGCCCCTTCTCACACAGGCGGCCAGCCCAGCAGCTGCCTGACAGACTCTGGCTCCCCCGAGCTCTCTGCCGGTGCAGGGGGCAGGAACAGACGTGTGCATGTGGTTCTGCCTTGGCCTGGGAGTGTGGACCCCCTGCCTGGCCCCCAGGCTCAGGGGCAAGGGCCGGGAGAGAGCACCACCGCGAAGCGCTTTTCTCCCGGGCTTGGGAGCGTTGTGCGCGGCTGGCGGGAACAGCCGGCGAGAGTGCTTGCAAAGCGGCCTGTGAAGGCAGCCGGGGAGGTCTTCCAGCGGGAGAGGGCCGGTTGTGCTCAGAGGCCCCACAGGCCAGGGGCAGGACCCAGCAGGGCCCCTGCCCCTGGCCAGCCTTGCCCAGACCTTCCTGGCCTCCGGGGGTACTGCCCCAGCAAGGGGCAGGCTGCGGGGACTGGGTCCAGACATGCCCGGGCGCCTCCCCAGGCTCATCCCCGCTGGTGCCTTTCCCCTGGGCCTAGGCCTCGCTTGAGGCCTCCTTGGAGAGGAGGTTGCTGGCAGGGGCTGTCTCTACACTGCAAGGTGCTGGAGCTCAGAGGGCCTCATCAGAGGGAAGGAACCAGCAAGGGGCTGGATGCCCAAGACCTCTTTGGCCCAGCAGCCTCAGGGCAGCAGGGAGAGCAAGAGGCCCAGTGTGCCCCTAGGTCGGCTCTGCCCCTTCCCACACAGGCGGCCAGCCCAGCAGCTGCCTGACAGACTCTGGCTCCCCCGAGCTCTCTGCCGCTGCAGGGGGCAGGAACAGACGTGTGCATGTGGTTCTGCCTTGGCCTGGGAGTGTGGACCCCCTGCCTGGCCCCCAGGCTCAGGGGCAAGGGCCGGGAGAGAGCACCACCCCGAAGCGCTTTTCTCCCGGGCTTGGGAGCGTTGTGCGCGGCTGGCGGGAACAGCCGGCGAGAGTGCTTGCAAAGCGGCCTTTGGAGGCAGCCGGGGAGGTCTTCCAGCGGGAGAGGGCCGGTTGTGCTCAGAGGCCCCACCGGCCAGGGGCAGGACCCAGCAGAGCCCCTGCCCCTGGCCAGCCTTGCCCAGACCTTCCTGGCCTCCGGGGGTACTGCCCCAGCAAGGGGCAGGCTGCGGGGACTGGGTCCAGACATGCCCGGGCGCCTCCCCAGGCTCATCCCCGCTGGTGCCTTTCCCCTGGGCCTAGGCCTCGCTTGAGGCCTCCTTGGAGAGGAGGTTGCTGGCAGGGGCTGTCTCCACACTGCAAGGTGCTGGAGCTCAGAGGGCCTCGTCAGAGGGAAGGGACCAGCAAGGGGCTGGATGCCCAAGACCTCTTTGGCCCAGCAGCCTCAGGGCAGCAGGGAGAGCAAGAGGCCCAGTGTGCCCCTAGGTCGGCTCTGCCCCTTCCCACACAGGCGGCCAGCCCAGCAGCTGCCTGACAGACTCTGGCTCCCCCGAGCTCTCTGCCGGTGCAGGGGGCAGGAACAGACGTGTGCATGTGGTTCTGCCTTGGCCTGGGAGTGTGGACCCCCTGCCTGGCCCCCAGGCTCAGGGGCAAGGGCCGGGAGAGAGCACCACCCTGAAGAGCTTTTCTCCCGGGCTTGGGAGCGTTGTGCGCGGCTGGCGGAAAGAGCCGGCGAGAGTGCTTGCAAAGTGGCCTGTTGAGGCAGCCGGGGAGGTCTTCCAGCGGGAGAGGGCCGGTTGTGCTCAGAGGCCCCACAGGCCAGGGGCAGGACCCAGCAGGGCCCCTGCCCCTGGCCAGCCTTGCCCAGACCTTCCTGGCCTCCGAGGGTACTGCCCCAGCAAGGGGCAGGCTGCGGGGACTGGGTCCAGACATGCCCGGGCGCCTCCCCAGGCTCATCCCCGCTGGTGCCTTTCCCCTGGGCCTAGGCCTCGCTTGAGGCCTCCTTGGAGAGGAGGTTGCTGGCAGGGGCTGTCTCCACACTGCAAGGTGCTGGAGCTCAGAGGGCCTCGTCAGAGGGAAGGGACCAGCAAGGGGCTGGATGCCCAAGACCTCTTTGGCCCAGCAGCCTCAGGGCAGCAGGGAGAGCAAGAGGCCCAGTGTGCCCCTAGGTCGGCTCTGCCCCTTCCCACACAGGCGGCCAGCCCAGCAGCTGCCTGACAGACTCTGGCTCCCCCGAGCTCTCTGCCGGTGCAGGGGGCAGGAACAGACATGTGCATGTGGTTCTGCCTTGGCCTGGGAGTGTGGACCCCCTGCCTGGCCCCCAGGCTCAGGGGCAAGGGCCGGGAGAGAGCACCACCCCGAAGCGCTTTTCTCCCGGGCTTGGGAGCGTTGTGCCCGGCTGGAGGGAACAGCCGGCGAGAGTGCTTGCAAAGCGGCCTGTGGAGGCAGCCTGGGAGGTCTTCCAGCGGGAGAGGGCCAGTTGTGCTCAGAGGCCCCACCGGCCAGGGGCAGGACCCAGCAGGGCCCCTGCCCCTGGCCAGCCTTGCCCAGACCTTCCTGGCCTCCGGGGGTACTGCCCCAGCAAGGGGCAGGCTGCGGGACTGGGTCCAGACATGCCCGGGCGCCTCCCCAGGCTCATCCTCGCTGGTGCCTTTCCCCTGGGCCTAGGCCTCGGTTGAGGCCTCCTTGGAGAGGAGGTTGCTGGCAGGGGCTGTCTCCACACTGCAAGGTGCTGGAGCTCAGAGGGCCTCGTCAGAGGGAAGGGACCAGCAAGGGGCTGGATGCCCAAGACCTCTTTGGCCCAGCAGCCTCAGGGCAGCAGGG
Organism: Cervus elaphus; assembly: GCF_910594005.1. NCBI lineage: Eukaryota > Metazoa > Chordata > Mammalia > Artiodactyla > Cervidae > Cervus > Cervus elaphus. The sequence continues at coordinate 447,279 of NW_025316696.1, read as the reverse complement.
AGAGCAAGAGGCCCAGTGTGCCCCTAGGTCGGCTCTGCCCCTTCCCACACAGGCGGCCAGCCCAGCAGCTGCCTGACAGACTCTGGCTCCCCCGAGCTCTCTGCCGGTGCAGGGGGCAGGAACAGACGTGTGCATGTGGTTCTGCCTTGGCCTGGGAGTGTGGACCCCCTGCCTGGCCCCCAGGCTCAGGGGCAAGGGCCGGGAGAGAGCACCACCCCGAAGCGCTTTTCTCCCGGGCTTGGGAGCGTTGTGCGCGGCTGGCGGGAACAGCCGGCGAGAGTGCTTGCAAAGCGGCCTGTGGAGGCAGCCAGGGAGGTCTTCCAGCGGGAGAGGGCCGGTTGTGCTCAGAGGCCCCACAGGCCAGGGGCAGGACCCAGCAGGGCCCCTGCCCCTGGCCAGCCTTGCCCAGACCTTCCTGGCCTCCGGGGGTACTGCCCCAGCAAGGGGCAGGCTGCGGGGACTGGGTCCAGACATGCCCGGGCGCCTCCCCAGGCTCATCCCCGCTGGTGCCTTTCCCCTGGGCCTAGGCCTCGCTTGAGGCCTCCTTGGAGAGGAGGTTGCTGGCAGGGGCTGTCTCCACACTGCAAGGTGCTGGAGCTCAGAGGGCCTCGTCAGAGGGAAGGGACCAGCAAGGGGCTGGATGCCCAAGACCTCTTTGGCCCAGCAGCCTCAGGGCAGCAGGGAGAGCAAGAGGCCCAGTGTGCCCCTAGGTCGGCTCTGCCCCTTCCCACACAGGCGGCCAGCCCAGCAGCTGCCTGACAGACTCTGGCTCCCCCGAGCTCTCTGCCGGTGCAGGGGGCAGGAACAGACGTGTGCATGTGGTTCTGCCTTGGCCTGGGAGTGTGGACCCCCTGCCTGGCCCCCAGGCTCAGGGGCAAGGGCCGGGAGAGAGCACCACCCCGAAGCGCTTTTCTCCCGGGCTTGGGAGCGTTGTGCGCGGCTGGCGGGAACAGCCGGCGAGAGTGCTTGCAAAGCGGCCTTTGGAGGCAGCAGGGGAGGTCTTCCAGCGGGAGAGGGCCGATTGTGCTCAGAGGCCCCACAGGCCAGGGACAGGACCCAGCAGGGCCCCTGCCCCTGGCCAGCCTTGCCCAGACCTTCCTGGCCTCCGGGGGTACTGCCCCAGCAAGGGGAAGGCTGCGGGGACTGGGTCCACACATGTCCAGGCGCCTCCCCAGGCTCATCCCCGCTGGTGCCTTTCCCCTGGGCCTAGGCCTCGCTTGAGGCCTCCTTGGAGAGGAGGTTGCTGGCAGGGGCTGTATCCACACTGCAAGGTGCTGGAGCTCAGCGGGCCTCGTCAGAGGGAAGGGACCAGCAAGGGGCTGGATGCCCAAGACCTCTTTGGCCCAGGAGCCTCAGGGCAGCAGGGAGAGCAAGAGGCCCAGTGTGCCCCTAGGTCGGCTCTGCCCCTTCCCACACAGGCGGCCAGCCCAGCAGCTGCCTGACAGACTCTGGCTCCCCCGAGCTCTCTGCCGGTGCAGGGGGCAGGAACAGACGTGTGCATGTGGTTCTGCCTTGGCCTGGGAGTGTGGACCCCCTGCCTGGCCCCCAGGCTCAGGGGCAAGGGCCGGGAGAGAGCACCACCCCGAAGCGCTTTTCTCCCGGGCTTGGGAGCGTTGTGCGCGGCTGGCGGGAACAGCCGGCGAGAGTGCTTGCAAAGCGGCCTTTGGAGGCAGCCGGGGAGGTCTTCCAGCGGGACAGGGCCGGTTGTGCTCAGAGGCCCCACCGGCCAGGGGCAGGACCCAGCAGGGCCCCTGCCCCTGGCCAGCCTTGCCCAGACCTTCCTGGCCTCCGGGGGTACTGCCCCAGCAAGGGGCAGGCTGCGGGGACTGGGTCCAGACATGCCCGGGCGCCTCCCCAGGCTCATCCCCGCTGGTGCCTTTCCCCTGGGCCTAGGCCTCGCTTGAGGCCTCCTTGGAGAGGAGGTTGCTGGCAGGGGCTGTCTCCACACTGCAAGGTGCTGGAGCTCAGAGGGCCTCGTCAGAGGGAAGGGACCAGCAAGGGGCTGGATGCCCTAGACCTCTTTGGCCCAGCAGCCTCAGGGCAGCAGGGAGAGCAAGAGGCCCAGTGTGCCCCTAGGTCGGCTCTGCCCCTTCTCACACAGGCGGCCAGCCCAGCAGCTGCCTGACAGACTCTGGCTCCCCCGAGCTCTCTGCCGGTGCAGGGGGCAGGAACAGACGTGTGCATGTGGTTCTGCCTTGGCCTGGGAGTGTGGACCCCCTGCCTGGCCCCCAGGCTCAGGGGCAAGGGCCGGGAGAGAGCACCACCGCGAAGCGCTTTTCTCCCGGGCTTGGGAGCGTTGTGCGCGGCTGGCGGGAACAGCCGGCGAGAGTGCTTGCAAAGCGGCCTGTGAAGGCAGCCGGGGAGGTCTTCCAGCGGGAGAGGGCCGGTTGTGCTCAGAGGCCCCACAGGCCAGGGGCAGGACCCAGCAGGGCACCTGCCCCTGGCCAGCCTTGCCCAGACCTTCCTGGCCTCCGGGGGTACTGCCCCAGCAAGGGGCAGGCTGCGGGGACTGGGTCCAGACATGCCCGGGCGCCTCCCCAGGCTCATCCCCGCTGGTGCCTTTCCCCTGGGCCTAGGCCTCGCTTGAGGCCTCCTTGGAGAGGAGGTTGCTGGCAGGGGCTGTCTCTACACTGCAAGGTGCTGGAGCTCAGAGGGCCTCATCAGAGGGAAGGAACCAGCAAGGGGCTGGATGCCCAAGACCTCTTTGGCCCAGCAGCCTCAGGGCAGCAGGGAGAGCAAGAGGCCCAGTGTGCCCCTAGGTCGGCTCTGCCCCTTCCCACACAGGCGGCCAGCCCAGCAGCTGCCTGACAGACTCTGGCTCCCCCGAGCTCTCTGCCGCTGCAGGGGGCAGGAACAGACGTGTGCATGTGGTTCTGCCTTGGCCTGGGAGTGTGGACCCCCTGCCTGGCCCCCAGGCTCAGGGGCAAGGGCCGGGAGAGAGCACCACCCCGAAGCGCTTTTCTCCCGGGCTTGGGAGCGTTGTGCGCGGCTGGCGGGAACAGCCGGCGAGAGTGCTTGCAAAGCGGCCTTTGGAGGCAGCCGGGGAGGTCTTCCAGCGGGAGAGGGCCGGTTGTGCTCAGAGGCCCCACCGGCCAGGGGCAGGACCCAGCAGAGCCCCTGCCCCTGGCCAGCCTTGCCCAGACCTTCCTGGCCTCCGGGGGTACTGCCCCAGCAAGGGGCAGGCTGCGGGGACTGGGTCCAGACATGCCCGGGCGCCTCCCCAGGCTCATCCCCGCTGGTGCCTTTCCCCTGGGCCTAGGCCTCGCTTGAGGCCTCCTTGGAGAGGAGGTTGCTGGCAGGGGCTGTCTCCACACTGCAAGGTGCTGGAGCTCAGAGGGCCTCGTCAGAGGGAAGGGACCAGCAAGGGGCTGGATGCCCAAGACCTCTTTGGCCCAGGAGCCTCAGGGCAGCAGGGAGAGCAAGAGGCCCAGTGTGCCCCTAGGTCGGCTCTGCCCCTTCCCACACAGGCGGCCAGCCCAGCAGCTGCCTGACAGACTCTGGCTACCCCGAGTTCTCTGCCGGTGCAGGGGGCAGGAACAGACGTGTGCATGTGGTTCTGCCTTGGCCTGGGAGTGTGGACCCCCTGCCTGGCCCCCAGGCTCAGGGGCAAGGGCCGGGAGAGAGCACCACCCCGAAGCGCTTTTCTCCCGGGCTTGGGAGCGTTGTGCGCGGCTGGCGGGAACAGCCGGCGAGAGTGCTTGCAAAACGGCCTTTGGAGGCAGCCGGGGAGGTCTTCCAGCGGGAGAGGGCCGGTTGTGCTCAGAGGCCCCACCGGCCAGGGGCAGGACCCAGCAGGGCCCCTGCCCCTGGCCAGCCTTGCCCAGACCTTCCTGGCCTCCGGGGGTACTGCCCCAGCAAGGGGCAGGCTGCGGGGACTGGGTCCAGCCATGCCCGGGCGCCTCCCCAGGCTCATCCCCGCTGGTGCCTTTCCCCTGGGCCTAGGCCTCGCTTGAGGCCTCCTTGGAGAGGAGGTTGCTGGCAGGGGCTGTCTCCACACTGCAAGGTGCTGGAGCTCAGAGGGCCTCGTCAGAGGGAAGGGACCAGCAAGGGGCTGGATGCCCAAGACCTCTTTGGCCCAGCAGCCTCAGGGCAGCAGGGAGACCAAGAGGCCCAGTGTGCCCCTAGGTCGGCTCTGCCCCTTCCCACACAGGCGGCCAGCCCAGCAGCTGCCTGATAGACTCTGGCTCCCCCGAGCTCTCTGCCGGTGCAGGGGGCAGGAACAGACGTGTGCATGTGGTTCTGCCTTGGCCTGGGAGTGTGGACCCCCTGCCTGGCCCCCAGGCTCAGGGGCAAGGGCCGGGAGAGAGCACCACCCCGAAGCGCTTTTCTCCCGGGCTTGGGAGCGTTGTGCGCGGCTGGCGGGAACAGCCGGCGAGAGTGCTTGCAAAGCGGCCTTTGGAGGCAGCCGGGGAGGTCTTCCAGCGGGAGAGGGCCGGTTGTGCTCAGAGGCCCCACCGGCCAGGGGCAGGACCCAGCAGGGCCCCTGCCCCTGGCCAGCCTTGCCCAGACCTTCCTGGCCTCCGGGGGTACTGCCCCAGCAAGGGCCAGGCTGCGGGGACTGGGTCCAGACATGCCCGGGCGCCTCCCCAGGCTCATCCCCGCTGGTGCCTTTCCCCTGGGCCTAGGCCTCGCTTGAGGCCTCCTTGGAGAGGAGGTTGCTGGCAGGGGCTGTCTCCACACTGCAAGGTGCTGGAGTTCAGAGGGCCTCGTCAGAGGGAAGGGACCAGTAAGGGGCTGGATGCCCAAGACCTCTTTGGCCCAGCAGCCTCAGGGCAGCAGGGAGAGCAAGAGGCCCAGTGTGCCCCTAGGTCGGCTCTGCCCCTTCCCACACAGGCGGCCAGCCCAGCAGCTGCCTGATAGACTCTGGCTCCCCCGAGCTCTCTGCCGGTGCAGGGGGCAGGAACAGACGTGTGCATGTGGTTCTGCCTTGGCCTGGGAGTGTGGACCCCCTGCCTGGCCCCCAGGCTCAGGGGCAAGGGCCGGGAGAGAGCACCACCCCGAAGCGCTTTTCTCCCGGGCTTGGGAGCGTTGTGTGCGGCTGGCGGGAACAGCCGGCGAGAGTGCTTGCAAAGCGGCCTTTGGAGGCAGCCGGGGAGGTCTTCCAGCGGGAGAGGGTCGGTTGTGCTCAGAGGCCCCACCGGCCAGGGGCAGGACCCATCAGGGCCCCTGCCCCTGGCCAGCCTTGCCCAGACCTTCCTGGCCTCCGGGGGTACTGCCCCAGCAAGGGGCAGGCTGCGGGGACTGGGTCCAGACATGCCCGGGCGCCTCCCCAGGCTCATCCCCGCTGGTGCCTTTCCCCTGGGCCTAGGCCTCGCTTGAGGCCTCCTTGGAGAGGAGGTTGCTGGCAGGGGCTGTCTCCACACTGCAAGGTGCTGGAGCTCAGAGGGCCTCGTCAGAGGGAAGGGACCAGCAAGGGGCTGGATGCCCAAGACCTCTTTGGCCCAGCAGCCTCAGGGCAGCAGGGAGAGCAAGAGGCCCAGTGTGCCCCTAGGTCGGCTCTGCCCCTTCCCACACAGGCGGCCAGCCCAGCAGCTGCCTGACAGACTCTGGCTCCCCCGAGCTCTCTGCCGGTGCAGGGGGCAGGAACAGACGTGTGCATGTGGTTCTGCCTTGGCCTGGGAGTGTGGACCCCCTGCCTGGCCCCCAGGCTCAGGGGCAAGGGCCGGGAGAGAGCACCACCCCGAAGCGCTTTTCTCCCGGGCTTGGGAGCGTTGTGCGCGGCTGGCGGGAACAGCCGGCGAGAGTGCTTGCAAAGCGGCCTGTGGAGGCAGCCGGGGAGGTCTTCCAGCGGGAGAGGGCCGGTTGTGCTCAGAGGCCCCACAGGCCAGGGGCAGGACCCAGCAGGGCACCTGCCCCTGGCCAGCCTTGCCCAGACCTTCCTGGCCTCCGGGGGTACTGCCCCAGCAAGGGGCAGGCTGCGGGGACTGGGTCCAGACATGCCCGGGCGCCTCCCCAGGCTCATCCCCGCTGGTGCCTTTCCCCTGGGCCTAGGCCTCGCTTGAGGTCTCCTTGGAGAGGAGGTTGCTGGCAGGGGCTGTCTCCACACTGCAAGGTGCTGGAGTTCAGAGGGCCTCGACAGAGGGAAGGGACCAGCAAGGGGCTGGATGCCCAAGACCTCTTTGGCCCAGCAGCCTCAGGGCAGCAGGGAGAGCAAGAGGCCCAGTGTGCCCCTAGGTCGGCTCTGCCCCTTCCCACACAGGCGGCCAGCCCAGCAGCTGCCTGACAGACTCTGGCTCCCCCGAGCTCTCTGCCGGTGCAGGGGGCAGGAACAGACATGTGCATGTGGTTCTGCCTTGGCCTGGGAGTGTGGACCCCCTGCCTGGCCCCCAGGCTCAGGGGCAAGGGCCGGGAGAGAGCACCACCCCGAAGCGCTTTTCTCCCGGGCTTGGGAGCGTTGTGCCCGGCTGGCGGGAACAGCCGGCGAGAGTGCTTGCAAAGCGGCCTGTGGAGGCAGCCGGGTAGGTCTTCCAGCGGGAGAGGGCCGGTTGTGCTCAGAGGCCCCACCGGCCAGGGGCAGGACCCAGCAGGGCCCCTGCCCCAGGCCAGCCTTGCCCAGACCTTCCTGGCCTCCGGGGGTACTGCCCCAGCAAGGGGCAGGCTGCGGGAACTGGGTCCAGACATGCCCGGGCGCCTCCCCAGGCTCATCCCCGCTGGTGCCTTTCCCCTGGGACTAGGCCTCGCTTGAGGCCTCCTTGGAGAGGAGGTTGCTGGCAGGGGCTGTCTCCACACTGCAAGGTGCTGGAGCTCAGAGGGCCTCGTCAGAGGGAAGGGACCAGCAAGGGGCTGGATGCCCAAGACCTCTTTGGCCCAGCAGCCTCAGGGCAGCAGGGAGAGCAAGAGGCCCAGTGTGCCCCTAGGTCGGCTCTGCCCCTTCCCACACAGGCGGCCAGCCCAGCAGCTGCCTGACAGACTCTGGCTCCCCCGAGCTCTCTGCCGGTGCAGGGGGCAGGAACAGACGTGTGCATGTGGTTCTGCCTTGGCCTGGGAGTGTGGACCCCCTGCCTGGCCCCCAGGCTCAGGGGCAAGGGCCGGGAGAGAGCACCACCCCGAAGCGCTTTTCTCCCGGGCTTGGGAGCGTTGTGCGCGGCTGGCGGGAACAGCCGGCGAGAGTGCTTGCAAAGCGGCCTTTGGAGGCAGCCGGGGAGGTCTTCCAGCGGGAGAGGGCCGGTTGTGCTCAGAGGCCCCACAGGCCAGGGGCAGGTCCCAGCAGGGCCCCTGCCCCTGGCCAGCCTTGCCCAGACCTTCCTGGCCTCCGGGGGTACTGCCCCAGCAAGGGGCAGGCTGCGGGGACTGGGTCCAGACATGCCCGGGCGCCTCCCCAGGCTCATCCCCGCTGGTGCCTTTCCCCTGGGCCTAGGCCTCGCTTGAGGCCTCCTTGGAGAGGAGGTTGCTGGCAGGGGCTGTCTCCACACTGCAAGGTGCTGGAGCTCAGAGGGCCTCGTCAGAGGGAAGGGACCAGCAAGGGGCTGGATGCCCAAGACCTCTTTGGCCCAGCAGCCTCAGGGCAGCAGGGAGAGCAAGAGGCCCAGTGTGCCCCTAGGTCGGCTCTGCCCCTTCCCACACAGGCGGCCAGCCCAGCAGCTGCCTGACAGACTCTGGCTCCCCCGAGCTCTCTGCCGGTGCAGGGGGCAGGAACAGACGTGTGCATGTGGTTCTGCCTTGGCCTGGGAGTGTGGACCCCCTGCCTGGCCCCCAGGCTCAGGGGCAAGGGCCGGGAGAGAGCACCACCCCGAAGCGCTTTTCTCCCGGGCTTGGGAGCGTTGTGCGCGGCTGGCGGGAACAGCCGGCGAGAGTGCTTGCAAAGCGGCCTTTGGAGGCAGCCGGGGAGGTCTTCCAGCGGGAGAGGGCCGGTTGTGCTCAGAGGCCCCACAGGCCAGGGGCAGGACCCAGCAGGGCCCCTGCCCCTGGCCAGCCTTGCCCAGACCTTCCTGGCCTCCGGGGGTACTGCCCCAGCAAGGGGCAGGCTGCGGGGACTGGGTCCAGACATGCCCGGGCGCCTCCCCAGGCTCATCCCCGCTGGTGCCTTTCCCCTGGGCCTAGGCCTCGCTTGAGGCCTCCTTGGAGAGGAGGTTGCTGGCAGGGGCTGTCTCCACACTGCAAGGTGCTGGAGCTCAGAGGGCCTCGTCAGAGGGAAGGGACCAGCAAGGGGCTGCATGCCCTAGACCTCTTTGGCCCAGCAGCCTCAGGGCAGCAGGGAGAGCAAGAGGCCCAGTGTGCCCCTAGGTCGGCTCTGCCCCTTCCCACACAGGCGGCCAGCCCAGCAGCTGCCTGACAGACTCTGGCTCCCCCGAGCTCTCTGCCGGTGCAGGGGGCAGGAACAGACGTGTGCATGTGGTTCTGCCTTCGCCTGGGAGTGTGGACCCCCTGCCTGGCCCCCAGGCTCAGGGGCAAGGGCCGGGAGAGGGCACCACCCCGAAGCGCTTTTCTCCCGGGCTTGGGAGCGTTGTGCGCGGCTGGCGGGAACAGCCGGTGAGAGTGCTTGCAAAGCGGCCTGTGGAGGCAGCCGGGGAGGTCTTCCAGCGGGAGAGGGCCGGTTGTGCTCAGAGGCCCCACCGGCCAGGGGCAGGACCCAGCAGGGCCCCTGTCCCTGGCCAGCCTTGCCCAAACCTTCCTGGCCTCCGGGGGTACTGCCCCAGCAAGGGGAAGGCTGCGGGGACTGGGTCCAGACATGCACGGGCGCCTCCCCAGGCTCATCCCCGCTGGTGCCTTTCCCCTGGGCCTAGGCCTCGCTTGAGGCCTCCTTGGAGAGGAGGTTGCTGGCAGGGGCTGTCTCCACACTGCAAGGTGCTGGAGCTCAGAGGGCCTCGTCAGAGGGAAGGGACCAGCAAGGGGCTGGATGCCCAAGACCTCTTTGGCCCAGCAGCCTCAGGGCAGCAGGGAGAGCAAGAGGCCCAGTGTGCCCCTAGGTCGGCTCTGCCCCTTCCCACACAGGCGGCCAGCCCAGCAGCTGCCTGACAGACTCTGGCTCCCCCGAGCTCTCTGCCGCTGCAGGGGGCAGGAACAGACGTGTGCATGTGGTTCTGCCTTGGCCTGGGAGTGTGGACCCCCTGCCTGGCCCCCAGGCTCAGGGGCAAGGGCCGGGAGAGAGCACCACCCCAAAGCGCTTTTCTCCCGGGCTTGGGAGCGTTGTGCGCGGCTGGCGGGAACAGCCGGCGAGAGTGCTTGCAAAGCGGCCTTTGGAGGCAGCCGGGGAGGTCTTCCAGCGGGAGAGGGCCGGTTGTGCTCAGAGGCCCCACAGGCCAGGGGCAGGACCCAGCAGGGCCCCTGCCCCTGGCCAGCCTTGCCCAGACCTTCCTGGCCTCCGGGGGTACTGCCCCAGCAAGGGGCAGGCTGCGGGGACTGGGTCCAGACATGTCCGGGCGCCTCCCCAGGCTCATCCCCGCTGGTGCCTTTCCCCTGGGCCTAGGCCTCGCTTGAGGCCTCCTTGGAGAGGAGGTTGCTGGCAGGGGCTGTCTCCACACTGCAAGGTGCTGGAGCTCAGAGGGCCTCGTCAGAGGGAAGGGACCAGCAAGGGGCTGGATGCCCAAGACCTCTTTGGCCCAGCAGCCTCAGGGCAGCAGGGAGAGCAAGAGGCCCAGTGTGCCCCTAGGTCGGCTCTGCCCCTTCCCACACAGGCGGCCAGCCCAGCAGCTGCCTGACAGACTCTGGCTCCCCCGAGCTCTCTGCCGGTGCAGGGGGCAGGAACAGACGTGTGCATGTGGTTCTGCCTTGGCCTGGGAGTGTGGACCCCCTGCCTGGCCCCCAGGCTCAGGGGCAAGGGCCGGGAGAGAGCACCACCCCGAAGCGCTTTTCTCCCGGGCTTGGGAGCGTTGTGCGCGGCTGGCGGGAACAGCCGGCGAGAGTGCTTGCAAAGCGGCCTTTGGAGGCAGCCGGGGAGGTCTTCCAGCGGGAGAGGGCCGGTTGTGCTCAGAGGCCCCACAGGCCAGGGGCAGGACCCAGCAGGGCCCCTGCCCCTGGCCAGCCTTGCCCAGACCTTCCTGGCCTCCGGGGGTACTGCCCCAGCAAGGGGCAGGCTGCGGGGACTGGGTCCAGACATGCCCGGGCGCCTCCCCAGGCTCATCCCCGCTGGTGCCTTTCCCCTGGGACTAGGCCTCGCTTGAGGCCTCCTTGGAGAGGAGGTTGCTGGCAGGGGCTGTCTCCACACTGCAAGGTGCTGGAGCTCAGAGGGCCTCGTCAGAGGGAAGGGACCAGCAAGGGGCTGGATGCCCAAGACCTCTTTGGCCCAGCAGCCTCAGGGCAGCAGGGAGAGCAAGAGGCCCAGTGTGCCCCTAGGTCGGCTCTGCCCCTTCCCACACAGGCGGCCAGCCCAGCAGCTGCCTGACAGACTCTGGCTCCCCCGAGCTCTCTGCCGGTGCAGGGGGCAGGAACAGACGTGTGCATGTGGTTCTGCCTTGGCCTGGGAGTGTGGACCCCCTGCCTGGCCCCCAGGCTCAGGGGCAAGGGCCGGGAGAGAGCACCACCCCGAAGCGCTTTTCTCCCGGGCTTGGGAGCGTTGTGCGCGGCTGGCGGGAACAGCCGGCGAGAGTGCTTGCAAAGCGGCCTTTGGAGGCAGCCGGGGAGGTCTTCCAGCAGGAGAGGGCCGGTTGTGCTCAGAGGCCCCACAGGCCAGGGGCAGGTCCCAGCAGGGCCCCTGCCCCTGGCCAGCCTTGCCCAGACCTTCCTGGCCTCCGGGGGTACTGCCCCAGCAAGGGGCAGGCTGCGGGGACTGGGTCCAGACATGCCCGGGCGCCTCCCCAGGCTCATCCCCGCTGGTGCCTTTCCCCTGGGCCTAGGCCTCGCTTGAGGCCTCCTTGGAGAGGAGGTTGCTGGCAGGGGCTGTCTCCACACTGCAAGGTGCTGGAGCTCAGAGGGCCTCGTCAGAGGGAAGGGACCAGCAAGGGGCTGGATGCCCAAGACCTCTTTGGCCCAGCAGCCTCAGGGCAGCAGGGAGAGCAAGAGGCCCAGTGTGCCCCTAGGTCGGCTCTGCCCCTTCCCACACAGGCGGCCAGCCCAGCAGCTGCCTGACAGACTCTGGCTCCCCCGAGCTCTCTGCCGGTGCAGGGGGCAGGAACAGACGTGTGCATGTGGTTCTGCCTTGGCCTGGGAGTGTGGACCCCCTGCCTGGCCCCCAGGCTCAGGGGCAAGGGCCGGGAGAGAGCACCACCCCGAAGCGCTTTTCTCCCGGGCTTGGGAGCGTTGTGCGCGGCTGGCGGGAACAGCCGGCGAGAGTGCTTGCAAAGCGGCCTTTGGAGGCAGCCGGGGAGGTCTTCCAGCGGGAGAGGGCCGGTTGTGCTCAGAGGCCCCACAGGCCAGGGGCAGGACCCAGCAGGGCCCCTGCCCCTGGCCAGCCTTGCCCAGACCTTCCTGGCCTCCGGGGGTACTGCCCCAGCAAGGGGCAGGCTGCGGGGACTGGGTCCAGACATGCCCGGGCGCCTCCCCAGGCTCATCCCCGCTGGTGCCTTTCCCCTGGGCCTAGGCCTCGCTTGAGGCCTCCTTGGAGAGGAGGTTGCTGGCAGGGGCTGTCTCCACACTGCAAGGTGCTGGAGCTCAGAGGGCCTCGTCAGAGGGAAGGGACCAGCAAGGGGCTGCATGCCCTAGACCTCTTTGGCCCAGCAGCCTCAGGGCAGCAGGGAGAGCAAGAGGCCCAGTGTGCCCCTAGGTCGGCTCTGCCCCTTCCCACACAGGCGGCCAGCCCAGCAGCTGCCTGACAGACTCTGGCTCCCCCGAGCTCTCTGCCGGTGCAGGGGGCAGGAACAGACGTGTGCATGTGGTTCTGCCTTCGCCTGGGAGTGTGGACCCCCTGCCTGGCCCCCAGGCTCAGGGGCAAGGGCCGGGAGAGGGCACCACCCCGAAGCGCTTTTCTCCCGGGCTTGGGAGCGTTGTGCGCGGCTGGCGGGAACAGCCGGTGAGAGTGCTTGCAAAGCGGCCTGTGGAGGCAGCCGGGGAGGTCTTCCAGCGGGAGAGGGCCGGTTGTGCTCAGAGGCCCCACCGGCCAGGGGCAGGACCCAGCAGGGCCCCTGTCCCTGGCCAGCCTTGCCCAAACCTTCCTGGCCTCCGGGGGTACTGCCCCAGCAAGGGGAAGGCTGCGGGGACTGGGTCCAGACATCCACGGGCGCCTCCCCAGGCTCATCCCCGCTGGTGCCTTTCCCCTGGGCCTAGGCCTCGCTTGAGGCCTCCTTGGAGAGGAGGTTGCTGGCAGGGGCTGTCTCCACACTGCAAGGTGCTGGAGCTCAGAGGGCCTCGTCAGAGGGAAGGGACCAGCAAGGGGCTGGATGCCCAAGACCTCTTTGGCCCAGCAGCCTCAGGGCAGCAGGGAGAGCAAGAGGCCCAGTGTGCCCCTAGGTCGGCTCTGCCCCTTCCCACACAGGCGGCCAGCCCAGCAGCTGCCTGACAGACTCTGGCTCCCCCGAGCTCTCTGCCGCTGCAGGGGGCAGGAACAGACGTGTGCATGTGGTTCTGCCTTGGCCTGGGAGTGTGGACCCCCTGCCTGGCCCCCAGGCTCAGGGGCAAGGGCCGGGAGAGAGCACCACCCCAAAGCGCTTTTCTCCCGGGCTTGGGAGCGTTGTGCGCGGCTGGCGGGAACAGCCGGCGAGAGTGCTTGCAAAGCGGCCTTTGGAGGCAGCCGGGGAGGTCTTCCAGCGGGAGAGGGCCGGTTGTGCTCAGAGGCCCCACAGGCCAGGGGCAGGACCCAGCAGGGCCCCTGCCCCTGGCCAGCCTTGCCCAGACCTTCCTGGCCTCCGGGGGTACTGCCCCAGCAAGGGGCAGGCTGCGGGGACTGGGTCCAGACATGTCCGGGCGCCTCCCCAGGCTCATCCCCGCTGGTGCCTTTCCCCTGGGCCTAGGCCTCGCTTGAGGCCTCCTTGGAGAGGAGGTTGCTGGCAGGGGCTGTCTCCACACTGCAAGGTGCTGGAGCTCAGAGGGCCTCGTCAGAGGGAAGGGACCAGCAAGGGGCTGGATGCCCAAGACCTCTTTGGCCCAGGAGCCTCAGGGCAGCAGGGAGAGCAAGAGGCCCAGTGTGCCCCTAGGTCGGCTCTGCCCCTTCCCACACAGGCGGCCAGCCCAGCAGCTGCCTGACAGACTCTGGCTCCCCCGAGCTCTCTGCCGGTGCAGGGGGCAGGAACAGACGTGTGCATGTGGTTCTGCCTTGGCCTGGGAGTGTGGACCCCCTGCCTGGCCCCCAGGCTCAGGGGCAAGGGCCGGGAGAGAGCACCACCCCGAAGCGCTTTTCTCCCGGGCTTGGGAGCGTTGTGCGCGGCTGGCGGGAACAGCCGGCGAGAGTGCTTGCAAAGCGGCCTTTGGAGGCAGCCGGGGAGGTCTTCCAGCGGGAGAGGGCCGGTTGTGCTCAGAGGCCCCACAGGCCAGGGGCAGGACCCAGCAGGGCCCCTGCCCCTGGCCAGCCTTGCCCAGACCTTCCTGGCCTCCGGGGGTACTGCCCCAGCAAGGGGCAGGCTGCGGGGACTGGGTCCAGACATGCCCGGGCGCCTCCCCAGGCTCATCCCCGCTGGTGCCTTTCCCCTGGGCCTAGGCCTCGCTTGAGGCCTCCTTGGAGAGGAGGTTGCTGGCAGGGGCTGTCTCCACACTGCAAGGTGCTGGAGCTCAGAGGGCCTCGTCAGAGGGAAGGGACCAGCAAGGGGCTGGATGCCCAAGACCTCTTTGGCCCAGCAGCCTCAGGGCAGCAGGGAGAGCCTGAGGCCCAGTGTGCCCCTAGGTCGGCTCTGCCCCTTCCCACACAGGCGGCCAGCCCAGCAGCTGCCTGACAGACTCTGGCTCCCCCGAGCTCTCTGCCGGTGCAGGGGGCAGGAACAGACGTGTGCATGTGGTTCTGCCTTGGCCTGGGAGTGTGGACCCCCTGCCTGGCCCCCAGGATCAGGGGCAAGGGCCGGGAGAGAGCACCACCCCGAAGCGCTTTTCTCCCGGGCTTGGGAGCGTTGTGCGCGGCTGGCGGGAACAGCCGGCGAGAGTGCTTGCAAAGCGGCCTTTGGAGGCAGCCGGGGAGGTCTTCCAGCGGGAGAGGGCCGGTTGTGCTCAGAGGCCCCACCGGCCAGGGGCAGGACCCAGCAGGGCCCCTGCCCCTGGCCAGCCTTGCCCAGACCTTCCTGGCCTCCGGGGGTACTGCCCCAGCAAGGGGCAGGCTGCGGGGACTGGGTCCAGACATGCCCGGGCGCCTCCCCAGGCTCATCCCCGCTGGTGCCTTTCCCCTGGGCCTAGGCCTCGCTTGAGGCCTCCTTGGAGAGGAGGTTGCTGCCAGGGGCTGTCTCCACACTGCAAGGTGCTGGAGCTCAGAGGGCCTCGTCAGAGGGAAGGGACCAGCAAGGGGCTGGATGCCCAAGACCTCTTTGGCCCAGCAGCCTCAGGGCAGCAGGGAGAGCAAGAGGCCCAGTGTGCCCCTAGGTCGGCTCTGCCCCTTCCCACACAGGCGGCCAGCCCAGCAGCTGCCTGACAGACTCTGGCTCCCCCGAGCTCTCTGGGAATGCAGGGGGCAGGAACAGACGTGTGCATGTGGTTCTGCCTTGGCCTGGGAGTGTGGACCCCCTGCCTGGCCCCCAGGCTCAGGGGCAAGGGCCGGGAGAGAGCACCACCCCGAAGCGCTTTTCTCCCGGGCTTGGGAGCGTTGTGCGCGGCTGGCGGGAACAGCCGGCGAGAGTGCTTGCAAAGCGGCCTTTGGAGGCAGCCGGGGAGGTCTTCCAGCGGGAGAGGGCCGGTTGTGCTCAGAGGCCCCACAGGCCAGGGGCAGGACCCAGCAGGGCCCCTGCCCCTGGCCAGCCTTGCCCAGACCTTCCTGGCCTCCGGGGGTACTGCCCCAGCAAGGGGCAGGCTGCGGGGACTGGGTCCAGACATGCCCGGGCGCCTCCCCAGGCTCATCCCCGCTGGTGCCTTTCCCCTGGGCCTAGGCCTCGCTTGAGGCCTCCTTGGAGAGGAGGTTGCTGCCAGGGGCTGTCTCCACACTGCAAGGTGCTGGAGCTCAGAGGGCCTCGTCAGAGGGAAGGGACCAGCAAGGGGCTGGATGCCCAAGACCTCTTTGGCCCAGCAGCCTCAGGGCAGCAGGGAGAGCAAGAGGCCCAGTGTGCCCCTAGGTCGGCTCTGCCCCTTCCCACACAGGCGGCCAGCCCAGCAGCTGCCTGACAGACTCTGGCTCCCCCGAGCTCTCTGCCGGTGCAGGGGGCAGGAACAGACGTGTGCATGTGGTTCTGCCTTGGCCTGGGAGTGTGGACCCCCTGCCTGGCCCCCAGGCTCAGGGGCAAGGGCCGGGAGAGAGCACCACCCTGAAGAGCTTTTCTCCCGGGCTTGGGAGCGTTGTGCGCGGCTGGCGGGAACAGCCGGCGAGAGTGCTTGCAAAGCGGCCTTTGGAAGCAGCCGGGGAGGTCTTCCAGCGGGAGAGGGCCGGTTGTGCTCAGAGGCCCCACCGGCCAGGGGCAGGACCCAGCAGGGCCCCTGCCCCTGGCCAGCCTTGCCCAGACCTTCCTGGCCTCCGGGGGTACTGCCCCAGCAAGGGGCAGGCTGCGGGGACTGGGTCCAGACATGCCCGGGCGCCTCCCCAGGCTCATCCCCGCTGGTGCCTTTCCCCTGGGCCTAGGCCTCGCTTGAGGCCTCCTTGGAGAGGAGGTTGCTGGCAGGGGCTGTCTCCACACTGGAAGGTGCTGGAGCTCAGAGGGCCTCGTCAGAGGGAAGGGACCAGCAAGGGGCTGGATGCCCAAGACCTCTTTGGCCCAGCAGCCTCAGGGCAGCAGGGAGAGCAAGAGGCCCAGTGTGCCCCTAGGTCGGCTCTGCCCCTTCCCACACAGGCGGCCAGCCCAGCAGCTGCCTGACAGACTCTGGCTCCCCCGAGCTCTCTGCCGGTGCAGGGGGCAGGAACAGACGTGTGCATGTGGTTCTGCCTTCGCCTGGGAGTGTGGACGCCCTGCCTGGCCCCCAGGCTCAGGGGCAAGGGCCGGGAGAGAGCACCACCCCGAAGCGCTTTTCTCCCGGGCTTGGGAGCGTTATGCGCGGCTGGCGGGAACAGCCGGCGAGAGTGCTTGCAAAGCGGCCTTTGGAGGCAGCCGGGGAGGTCTTCCAGCGGGAGAGGGCCGGTTGTGCTCAGAGGCCCCACAGGCCAGGGGCAGGACCCAGCAGGGCCCCTGCCCCTGGCCAGCCTTGCCCAGACCTTCCTGGCCTCCGGGGGTACTGCCCCAGCAAGGGGCAGGCTGCAGGGACTGGGTCCAGACATGCCCGGGCGCCTCCCCAGGCTCATCCCCGCTGGTGCCTTTCCCCTGGGCCTAGGCCTCGCTTGAGGCCTCCTTGGAGAGGAGGTTGCTGGCAGGGGCTGTCTCCACACTGCAAGGTGCTGGAGCTCAGAGGGCCTCGTCAGAGGGAAGGGACCAGCAAGGGGCTGGATGCCCAAGACCTCTTTGGCCCAGCAGCCTCAGGGCAGCAGGGAGAGCAAGAGGCCCAGTGTGCCCCTAGGTCGGCTCTGCCCCTTCCCACACAGGCGGCCAGCCCAGCAGCTGCCTGACAGACTCTGGCTCCCCCGAGCTCTCTGCCGGTGCAGGGGGCAGGAACAGACGTGTGCATGTGGTTCTGCCTTGGCCTGGGAGTGTGGACCCCCTGCCTGGCCCCCAGGCTCAGGGGCAAGGGCCGGGAGAGAGCACCACCCCGAAGCGCTTTTCTCCCGGGCTTGGGAGCGTTGTGCGCGGCTGGCGGGAACAGCCGGCGAGAGTGCTTGCAAAGCGGCCTTTGGAGGCAGCCGGGGAGGTCTTCCAGCGGGAGAGGGCCGGTTGTGCTCAGAGGCCCCACCGGCCAGGGGCAGGACCCAGCAGGGCCCCTGCCCCTGGCCAGCCTTGCCCAGACCTTCCTGGCCTCCGGGGGTACTGCCCCAGCAAGGGGCAGGCTGCGGGGACTGGGTCCAGACATGCCCGGGCGCCTCCCCAGGCTCATCCCCGCTGGTGCCTTTCCCCTGGGCCTAGGCCTCGCTTGAGGCCTCCTTGGAGAGGAGGTTGCTGGCAGGGGCTGTCTCCACACTGCAAGGTGCTGGAGCTCAGAGGGCCTCGTCAGAGGGAAGGGACCAGCAAGGGGCTGGATGCTCAAGACCTCTTTGGCCCAGCAGCCTCAGGGCAGCAGGGAGAGCAAGAGGCCCAGTGTGCCCCTAGGTCGGCTCTGCCCCTTCCCACACAGGCGGCCAGCCCAGCAGCTGCCTGACAGACTCTGGCTCCCCCGAGCTCTCTGCCGGTGCAGGGGGCAGGAACAGACGTGTGCATGTGGTTCTGCCTTGGCCTGGGAGTGTGGACCCCCTGCCTGGCCCCCAGGCTCAGGGGCAAGGGCCGGGAGAGAGCACCACCCCGAAGCGCTTTTCTCCCGGGCTTGGGAGTGTTGTGCGCGGCTGGCGGGAACAGCCGGCGAGAGTGCTTGCAAAGCGGCCTTTGGAGGCAGCCGGGGAGGTCTTCCAGCGGGAGAGGGCCGGTTGTGCTCAGAGGCCCCAAAGGCCAGGGGCAGGACCCAGCAGGGCCCCTGCCCCTGGCCAGCCTTGCCCAGACCTTCCTGGCCTCCGGGGGTACTGCCCCAGCAAGGGGCAGGCTGCGGGGACTGGGTCCAGACATGCCCGGGCGCCTCCCCAGGCTCATCCCCGCTGGTGCCTTTCCCCTGGGCCTAGGCCTCGCTTGAGGCCTCCTTGGAGAGGAGGTTGCTGGCAGGGGCTGTCTCCACACTGCAAGGTGCTGGAGCTCAGAGGGCCTCGTCAGAGGGAAGGGACCAGCAAGGGGCTGGATGCCCAAGACCTCTTTGGCCCAGCAGCCTCAGGGTAGCAGGGAGAGCAAGAGGCCCAGTGTGCCCCTACGTCGGCTCTGCCCCTTCCCACACAGGCGGCCAGCCCAGCAGCTGCCTGACAGACTCTGGCTCCCCCGAGCTCTCTGCCGGTGCAGGGGGCAGGAACAGACGTGTGCATGTGGTTCTGCCTTGGCCTGGGAGTGTGGACCCCCTGCCTGGCCCCCAGGCTCAGGGGCAAGGGCCGGGAGAGAGCACCACCCCGAAGCGCTTTTCTCCCGGGCTTGGGAGCGTTGTGCGCGGCTGGCGGGAACAGCCTGCGAGAGTGCTTACAAAGCGGCCTGTGGAGGCAGCCGGGGAGGTCTTCCAGCGGGAGAGGGCCGGTTGTGCTCAGAGGCCCCACAGGCCAGGGGCAGGACCCAGCAGGGCCCCTGCCCCCGGCCAGCCTTGCCCAGACCTTCCTGGCCTCCGGGGGTACTGCCCCAGCAAGGGGCAGGCTGCGGGGACTGGGTCCAGACATGCCCGGGCGCCTCCCCAGGCTCATCCCCGCTGGTGCCTTTCCCCTGGGCCTAGGCCTCGCTTGAGGCCTCCTTGGAGAGGAGGTTGCTGGCAGGGGCTGTCTCCACACTGCAAGGTGCTGGAGCTCAGAGGGCCTCGTCAGAGGGAAGGGACCAACAAGGGGCTGGATGCCCAAGACCTCTTTGGCCCAGCAGCCTCAGGGCAGCAGGGAGAGCAAGAGGCCCAGTGTGCCCCTAGGTCGGCTCTGCTCCTTCCCACACAGGCGGCCTGCCCAGCAGCTGCCTGACAGACTCTGGCTCCCCCGAGCTCTCTGCCGGTGCAGGGGGCAGGAACAGACGTGTGCATGTGGTTCTGCCTTGGCCTGGGAGTGTGGACCCCCTGCCTGGCCCCCAGGCTCAGGGGCAAGGGCCGGGAGAGAGCACCACCCCGAAGCGCTTTTCTCCCGGGCTTGGGAGCGTTGTGCGCGGCTGGCGGGAACAGCCGGCGAGAGTGCTTGCAAAGCGGCCTGTGGAGGCAGCCGGGGAGGTCTTCCAGCGGGAGAGGGCCGGTTGTGCTCAGAGGCCCCACAGGCCAGGGGCAGGACCCAGCAGGGCCCCTGCCCCCGGCCAGCCTTGCCCAGACCTTCCTGGCCTCCGGGGGTACTGCCCCAGCAAGGGGCAGGCTGCGGGGACTGGGTCCAGACATGCCCGGGCGCCTCCCCAGGCTCATCCCCGCTGGTGCCTTTCCCCTGGGCCTAGGCCTCGCTTGAGGCCTTCTTGGAGAGGAGGTTGCTGGCAGGGGCTGTCTCCACACTGCAAGGTGCTGGAGCTCAGAGGGCCTCGTTAGAGGGAAGGGACCAGCAAGGGGCTGGATGCCCAAGACCTCTTTGGCCCAGCAGCCTCAGGGCAGCAGGGAGAGCAAGAGGCCCAGTGTGCCCCTAGGTCGGCTCTGCCCCTTCCCA
The DNA here is from genome assembly GCF_910594005.1 of Cervus elaphus. Classification (NCBI taxonomy): domain Eukaryota; kingdom Metazoa; phylum Chordata; class Mammalia; order Artiodactyla; family Cervidae; genus Cervus; species Cervus elaphus. The sequence continues at coordinate 428,108 of NW_025316696.1, read as the reverse complement.
CACAGGCGGCCAGCCCAGCAGCTGCCTGACAGACTCTGGCTCCCCCGAGCTCTCTGCCGCTGCAGGGGGCAGGAACAGACGTGTGCATGTGGTTCTGCCTTTGCCTGGGAGTGTGGACGCCCTGCCTGGCCCCCAGGCTCAGGGGCAAGGGCCGGGAGAGAGCACCACCCCGAAGCGCTTTTCTCCCGGGCTTGGGAGCGTTATGCGCGGCTGGCAGGAACAGCCGGCGAGAGTGCTTGCAAAGCGGCCTGTTTAGGCAGCCGGGGAGGTCTTCCAGCGGGAGAGGGCCAGTTGTGCTCAGAGGCCCCACAGGCCAGGGGCAGGACCCAGCAGGGCCCCTGCCCCTGGCCAGCCTTGCCCAGACCTTCCTGGCCTCCGGTGGTACTGCCCCAGCAAGAGGCAGGCTGCGGGGACTGGGTCCAGACATGCCCGGGCGCCTCCCCAGGCTCATCCCCGCTGGTGCCTTTCCCCTGGGCCTAGGCCTCGCTTGAGGCCTCCTTGGAGAGGAGGTTGCTGGCAGGGGCTGTCTCCACCCTGCAAGGTGCTGGAGCTCAGAGGGCCTCGTCAGAAGGAAGGGACCAGCAAGGGGCTGGATGCCCAAGACCTCTTTGGCCCAGCAGCCTCAGGGCAGCAGGGAGAGCAAGAGGCCCAGTGTGCCCCTAGGTCGGCTCTGCCCCTTCCCACACAGGCGGCCAGCCCAGCAGCTGCCTGACAGACTCTGGCTCCCCCAAGCTCTCTGCCGCTGCAGGGGGCAGGAACAGACGTGTGCATGTGGTTCTGCCTTGGCCTGGGAGTGTGGACCCCCTGCCTGGCCCCCAGGCTCAGGGGCAAGGGCCGGGAGAGAGCACCACCCCGAAGCGCTTTTCTCCCGGGCTTGGGAGCGTTGTGCGCGGCTGGCGGGAACAGCCGGCGAGAGTGCTTGCAAAGCGGCCTTTGGAGGCAGCCGGGGAGGTCTTCCAGCGGGAGAGGGCCGGTTGTGCTCAGAGGCCCCACCGGCCAGGGGCAGGACCCAGCAGGGCCCCTGCCCCTGGCCAGCCTTGCCCAGACCTTCCTGGCCTCCGGGGGTACTGCCCCAGCAAGGGGCAGGCTGCGGGGACTGGGTCCAGACATGCCCGGGCGCCTCCCCAGGCTCATCCCCGCTGGTGCCTTTCCCCTCGGCCTAGGCCTCGCTTGAGGCCTCCTTGGAGAGGAGGTTGCTGGCAGGGGCTGTCTCCACACTGCAAGGTGCTGGAGCTCAGAGGGCCTCGTCAGAGGGAAGGGACCAGCAAGGGGCTGGATGCCCAAGACCTCTTTGGCCCAGCAGCCTCAGGGCAGCAGGGAGAGCAAGAGGCCCAGTGTGCCCCTAGGTCGGCTCTGCCCCTTCCCACACAGGCGGCCAGCCCAGCAGCTGCCTGACAGACTCTGGCTCCCCCGAGCTCTCTGCCGGTGCAGGGGGCAGGAACAGACGTGTGCATGTGGTTCTGCCTTGGCCTGGGTTGTGGACCCCCTGCCTGGCCCCCAGGCTCAGGGGCAAGGGCCGGGAGAGAGCACCACCCTGAAGAGCTTTTCTCCCGGGCTTGGGAGCGTTGTGCGCGGCTGGCGGAAAGAGCCGGCGAGAGTGCTTGCAAAGCGGCCTGTGGAGGCAGCCGGGGAGGTCTTCCAGCGGAAGAGGGCCGGTTGTGCTCAGAGGCCCCACCAGCCAGGGGCAGGACCCAGCAGGGCCCCTGCCCCTGGCCAGCCTTGCCCAAACCTTCCTGGCCTCCGGGGGTACTGCCCCAGCAAGGGGCAGGCTGCGGGGACTGGGTCCAGACATGCTCGGGCGCCTCCCCAGGCTCATCCCCGCTGGTGCCTTTCCCCTGGGCCTAGGCCTCGCTTGAGGCCTCCTTGGAGAGGAGGTTGCTGGCAGGGGCTGTCTCCACACTGCAAGGTGCTGGAGCTCAGAGGGCCTCGTCAGAGGGAAGGGACCAGCAAGGGGCTGGATGCCCAAGACCTCTTTGGCCCAGCAGCCTCAGGGCAGCAGGGAGAGCAAGAGGCCCAGTGTGCCCCTAGGTCGGCTCTGCCCCTTCCCACACAGGCAGCCAGCCCAGCAGCTGCCTGACAGACTCTGGCTCCCCCGAGCTCTCTGCCGGTGCAGGGGGCAGGAACAGACGTGTGCATGTGGTTCTGCCTTGGCCTGGGAGTGTGGACCCCCTGCCTGGCCCCCAGGCTCAGGGGCAAGGGCCGGGAGAGAGCACCACCCCGAAGCGCTTTTCTCCCGGGCTTGGGAGCGTTGTGCGCGGCTGGCGGGAACAGCCGGCGAGAGTGCTTGCAAAGCGGCCTGTGGAGGCAGCCGGGGAGGTCTTCCAGCGGGAGAGGGCCGGTTGTGCTCAGAGGCCCCACAGGCCAGGGGCAGGACCCAGCAGGGCCCCTGCCCCTGGCCAGCCTTGCCCAGACCTTCCTGGCCTCCGGGGGTACTGCCCCAGCAAGGGGCAGGCTGCGGGGACTGGGTCCAGACATGCCCGGGCGCCTCCCCAGGCTCATCCCCGCTGGTGCCTTTCCCCTGGGCCTAGGCCTCGCTAGAGGCCTCCTTGGAGAGGAGGTTGCTGCCAGGGGCTGTCTCCACACTGCAAGGTGCTGGAGCTCAGAGGGCCTCGTCAGAGGGAAGGGACCAGCAAGGGGCTGGATGCCCAAGACCTCTTTGGCCCAGCAGCCTCAGGGCAGCAGGGAGAGCAAGAGGCCCAGTGTGCCCCTAGGTCGGCTCTGCCCCTTCCCACACAGGCGGCCAGCCCAGCAGCTGCCTGACAGACTCTGGCTCCCCCGAGCTCTCTGCCGGTGCAGGGGGCAGGAACAGACGTGTGCATGTGGTTCTGCCTTGGCCTGGGAGTGTGGACCCCCTGCCTGGCCCCCAGGCTCAGGGGCAAGGGCCGGGAGAGAGCACCACCCCGAAGCGCTTTTCTCCCGGGCTTGGGAGCGTTGTGCGCGGCTGGCGGGAACAGCCGGCGAGAGTGCTTGCAAAGCGGCCTGTGGAGGCAGCCGGGGAGGTCTTCCAGCGGGAGAGGGCCGGTTGTGCTCAGAGGCCCCACAGGCCAGGGGCAGGACCCAGCAGGGCCCCTGCCCCTGGCCAGCCTTGCCCAGACCTTCCTGGCCTCCGGGGGTACTGCCCCAGCAAGGGGCAGGCTGCGGGGACTGGGTCCAGACATGTCCGGGCGCCTCCCCAGGCTCATCCCCGCTGGTGCCTTTCCCCTGGGCCTAGGCCTCGCTTGAGGCCTCCTTGGAGAGGAGGTTGCTGGCAGGGGCTGTCTCCACACTGCAAGGTGCTGGAGCTCAGAGGGCCTCGTCAGAGGGAAGGGACCAGCAAGGGGCTGGATGCCCAAGACCTCTTTGGCCCAGCAGCCTCAGGGCAGCAGGGAGAGCAAGAGGCCCAGTGTGCCCCTAGGTCGGCTCTGCCCCTTCCCACACAGGCGGCCAGCCCAGCAGCTGCCTGACAGACTCTGGCTCCCCCGAGCTCTCTGCCGGTGCAGGGGGCAGGAACAGACGTGTGCATGTGGTTCTGCCTTGGCCTGGGAGTGTGGACCCCCTGCCTGGCCCCCAGGCTCAGGGGCAAGGGCCGGGAGAGAGCACCACCCCGAAGCGCTTTTCTCCCGGGCTTGGGAGCGTTGTGCGCGGCTGGCGGGAACAGCCGGCGAGAGTGCTTGCAAAGCGGCCTTTGGAGGCAGCCGGGGAGGTCTTCCAGCGGGACAGGGCCGGTTGTGCTCAGAGGCCCCACCGGCCAGGGGCAGGACCCAGCAGGGCCCCTGCCCCTGGCCAGCCTTGCCCAGACCTTCCTGGCCTCCGGGGGTACTGCCCCAGCAAGGGGCAGGCTGCGGGAACTGGGTCCAGACATGCCCGGGCGCCTCCCCAGGCTCATCCCCGCTGGTGCCTTTCCCCTGGGCCTAGGCCTCGCTTGAGGCCTCCTTGGAGAGGAGGTTGCTGCCAGGGGCTGTCTCCACACTGCAAGGTGCTGGAGCTCAGAGGGCCTCGTCAGAGGGAAGGGACCAGCAAGGGGCTGGATGCCCAAGACCTCTTTGGCCCAGCAGCCTCAGGGCAGCAGGGAGAGCAAGAGGCCCAGTGTGCCCCTAGGTCGGCTCTGCCCCTTCCCACACAGGCGGCCAGCCCAGCAGCTGCCTGACAGACTCTGGCTCCCCCGAGCTCTCTGCCGGTGCAGGGGGCAGGAACAGACGTGTGCATGTGGTTCTGCCTTGGCCTGGGAGTGTGAACCCCCTGCCTGGCCCCCAGGCTCAGGGGCAAGGGCCGGGAGAGAGCACCACCCCGAAGCGCTTTTCTCCCGGGCTTGGGAGCGTTGTGCGCGGCTGGCGGGAGCAGCCGGCGAGAGTGCTTGCAAAGCGGCCTTTGGAGGCAGCCGGGGAGGTCTTCCAGCGGGAGAGGGCCGGTTGTGCTCAGAGGCCCCACCGGCCAGGGGCAGGACCCAGCAGGGCCCCTGCCCCTGGCCAGCCTTGCCCAGACCTTCCTGGCCTCCGGGGGTACTGCCCCAGCAAGGGGCAGGCTGCGGGGACTGGGTCCAGACATGCCCGGGCGCCTCCCCAGGCTCATCCCCGCTGGTGCCTTTCCCCTGGGCCTAGGCCTCGCTTGAGGCCTCCTTGGAGAGGAGGTTGCTGCCAGGGGCTGTCTCCACACTGCAAGGTGCTGGAGCTCAGAGGGCCTCGTCAGAGGGAAGGGACCAGCAAGGGGCTGGATGCCCAAGACCTCTTTGGCCCAGCAGCCTCAGGGCAGCAGGGAGAGCAAGAGGCCCAGTGTGCCCCTAGGTCGGCTCTGCCCCTTCCCACACAGGCGGCCAGCCCAGCAGCTGCCTGACAGACTCTGGCTCCCCCGAGCTCTCTGGGAATGCAGGGGGCAGGAACAGACGTGTGCATGTGGTTCTGCCTTGGCCTGGGAGTGTGGACCCCCTGCCTGGCCCCCAGGCTCAGGGGCAAGGGCCGGGAGAAAGCACCACCCCGAAGCGCTTTTCTCCCGGGCTTGGGAGCGTTGTGCGCGGCTGGCGGGAACAGCCGGCGAGAGTGCTTGCAAAGCGGCCTTTGGAGGCAGCCGGGGAGGTCTTCCAGCGGGAGAGGGCCGGTTGTGCTCAGAGGCCCCACCGGCCAGGGGCAGGACCCAGCAGGGCCCCTGCCCCTGGCCAGCCTTGCCCAGACCTTCCTGGCCTCCGGGGGTACTGCCCCAGCAAGGGGCAGGCTGCGGGGACTGGGTCCAGACATGCCCGGGCGCCTCCCCAGGCTCATCCCCGCTGGTGCCTTTCCCCTGGGCCTAGGCCTCGCTTGAGGCCTCCTTGGAGAGGAGGTTGCTGCCAGGGGCTGTCTCCACACTGCAAGGTGCTGGAGCTCAGAGGGCCTCGTCAGAGGGAAGGGACCAGCAAGGGGCTGGATGCCCAAGACCTCTTTGGCCCAGCAGCCTCAGGGCAGCAGGGAGAGCAAGAGGCCCAGTGTGCCCCTAGGTCGGCTCTGCCCCTTCCCACACAGGCGGCCAGCCCAGCAGCTGCCTGACAGACTCTGGCTCCCCCGAGCTCTCTGCCGGTGCAGGGGGCAGGAACAGACGTGTGCATGTGGTTCTGCCTTGGCCTGGGTTGTGGACCCCCTGCCTGGCCCCCAGGCTCAGGGGCAAGGGCCGGGAGAGAGCACCACCCTGAAGAGCTTTTCTCCCGGGCTTGGGAGCGTTGTGCGCGGCTGGCGGAAAGAGCCGGCGAGAGTGCTTGCAAAGCGGCCTGTGGAGGCAGCCGGGGAGGTCTTCCAGCGGAAGAGGGCCGGTTGTGCTCAGAGGCCCCACCAGCCAGGGGCAGGACCCAGCAGGGCCCCTGCCCCTGGCCAGCCTTGCCCAAACCTTCCTGGCCTCCGGGGGTACTGCCCCAGCAAGGGGCAGGCTGCGGGGACTGGGTCCAGACATGCTCGGGCGCCTCCCCAGGCTCATCCCCGCTGGTGCCTTTCCCCTGGGCCTAGGCCTCGCTTGAGGCCTCCTTGGAGAGGAGGTTGCTGGCAGGGGCTGTCTCCACACTGCAAGGTGCTGGAGCTCAGAGGGCCTCGTCAGAGGGAAGGGACCAGCAAGGGGCTGGATGCCCAAGACCTCTTTGGCCCAGCAGCCTCAGGGCAGCAGGGAGAGCAAGAGGCCCAGTGTGCCCCTAGGTCGGCTCTGCCCCTTCCCACACAGGCAGCCAGCCCAGCAGCTGCCTGACAGACTCTGGCTCCCCCGAGCTCTCTGCCGGTGCAGGGGGCAGGAACAGACGTGTGCATGTGGTTCTGCCTTGGCCTGGGAGTGTGGACCCCCTGCCTGGCCCCCAGGCTCAGGGGCAAGGGCCGGGAGAGAGCACCACCCCGAAGCGCTTTTCTCCCGGGCTTGGGAGCGTTGTGCGCGGCTGGCGGGAACAGCCGGCGAGAGTGCTTGCAAAGCGGCCTGTGGAGGCAGCCGGGGAGGTCTTCCAGCGGGAGAGGGCCGGTTGTGCTCAGAGGCCCCACAGGCCAGGGGCAGGACCCAGCAGGGCCCCTGCCCCTGGCCAGCCTTGCCCAGACCTTCCTGGCCTCCGGGGGTACTGCCCCAGCAAGGGGCAGGCTGCGGGGACTGGGTCCAGACATGCCCGGGCGCCTCCCCAGGCTCATCCCCGCTGGTGCCTTTCCCCTGGGCCTAGGCCTCGCTAGAGGCCTCCTTGGAGAGGAGGTTGCTGCCAGGGGCTGTCTCCACACTGCAAGGTGCTGGAGCTCAGAGGGCCTCGTCAGAGGGAAGGGACCAGCAAGGGGCTGGATGCCCAAGACCTCTTTGGCCCAGCAGCCTCAGGGCAGCAGGGAGAGCAAGAGGCCCAGTGTGCCCCTAGGTCGGCTCTGCCCCTTCCCACACAGGCGGCCAGCCCAGCAGCTGCCTGACAGACTCTGGCTCCCCCGAGCTCTCTGCCGGTGCAGGGGGCAGGAACAGACGTGTGCATGTGGTTCTGCCTTGGCCTGGGAGTGTGGACCCCCTGCCTGGCCCCCAGGCTCAGGGGCAAGGGCCGGGAGAGAGCACCACCCCGAAGCGCTTTTCTCCCGGGCTTGGGAGCGTTGTGCGCGGCTGGCGGGAACAGCCGGCGAGAGTGCTTGCAAAGCGGCCTGTGGAGGCAGCCGGGGAGGTCTTCCAGCGGGAGAGGGCCGGTTGTGCTCAGAGGCCCCACAGGCCAGGGGCAGGACCCAGCAGGGCCCCTGCCCCTGGCCAGCCTTGCCCAGACCTTCCTGGCCTCCGGGGGTACTGCCCCAGCAAGGGGCAGGCTGCGGGGACTGGGTCCAGACATGTGCGGGCGCCTCCCCAGGCTCATCCCCGCTGGTGCCTTTCCCCTGGGCCTAGGCCTCGCTTGAGGCCTCCTTGGAGAGGAGGTTGCTGGCAGGGGCTGTCTCCACACTGCAAGGTGCTGGAGCTCAGAGGGCCTCGTCAGAGGGAAGGGACCAGCAAGGGGCTGGATGCCCAAGACCTCTTTGGCCCAGCAGCCTCAGGGCAGCAGGGAGAGCAAGAGGCCCAGTGTGCCCCTAGGTCGGCTCTGCCCCTTCCCACACAGGCGGCCAGCCCAGCAGCTGCCTGACAGACTCTGGCTCCCCCGAGCTCTCTGCCGGTGCAGGGGGCAGGAACAGACGTGTGCATGTGGTTCTGCCTTGGCCTGGGAGTGTGGACCCCCTGCCTGGCCCCCAGGCTCAGGGGCAAGGGCCGGGAGAGAGCACCACCCCGAAGCGCTTTTCTCCCGGGCTTGGGAGCGTTGTGCGCGGCTGGCGGGAACAGCCGGCGAGAGTGATTGCAAAGCGGCCTTTGGAGGCAGCCGGGGAGGTCTTCCAGCGGGACAGGGCCGGTTGTGCTCAGAGGCCCCACCGGCCAGGGGCAGGACCCAGCAGGGCCCCTGCCCCTGGCCAGCCTTGCCCAGACCTTCCTGGCCTCCGGGGGGTACTGCCCCAGCAAGGGGCAGGCTGCGGGAACTGGGTCCAGACATGCCCGGGCGCCTCCCCAGGCTCATCCCCGCTGGTGCCTTTCCCCTGGGCCTAGGCCTCGCTTGAGGCCTCCTTGGAGAGGAGGTTGCTGCCAGGGGCTGTCTCCACACTGCAAGGTGCTGGAGCTCAGAGGGCCTCGTCAGAGGGAAGGGACCAGCAAGGGGCTGGATGCCCAAGACCTCTTTGGCCCAGCAGCCTCAGGGCAGCAGGGAGAGCAAGAGGCCCAGTGTGCCCCTAGGTCGGCTCTGCCCCTTCCCACACAGGCGGCCAGCCCAGCAGCTGCCTGACAGACTCTGGCTCCCCCGAGCTCTCTGCCGGTGCAGGGGGCAGGAACAGACGTGTGCATGTGGTTCTGCCTTGGCCTGGGAGTGTGAACCCCCTGCCTGGCCCCCAGGCTCAGGGGCAAGGGCCGGGAGAGAGCACCACCCCGAAGCGCTTTTCTCCCGGGCTTGGGAGCGTTGTGCGCGGCTGGCGGGAGCAGCCGGCGAGAGTGCTTGCAAAGCGGCCTTTGGAGGCAGCCGGGGAGGTCTTCCAGCGGGAGAGGGCCGGTTGTGCTCAGAGGCCCCACCGGCCAGGGGCAGGACCCAGCAGGGCCCCTGCCCCTGGCCAGCCTTGCCCAGACCTTCCTGGCCTCCGGGGGTACTGCCCCAGCAAGGGGCAGGCTGCGGGGACTGGGTCCAGACATGCCCGGGCGCCTCCCCAGGCTCATCCCCGCTGGTGCCTTTCCCCTGGGCCTAGGCCTCGCTTGAGGCCTCCTTGGAGAGGAGGTTGCTGCCAGGGGCTGTCTCCACACTGCAAGGTGCTGGAGCTCAGAGGGCCTCGTCAGAGGGAAGGGACCAGCAAGGGGCTGGATGCCCAAGACCTCTTTGGCCCAGCAGCCTCAGGGCAGCAGGGAGAGCAAGAGGCCCAGTGTGCCCCTAGGTCGGCTCTGCCCCTTCCCACACAGGCGGCCAGCCCAGCAGCTGCCTGACAGACTCTGGCTCCCCCGAGCTCTCTGGGAATGCAGGGGGCAGGAACAGACGTGTGCATGTGGTTCTGCCTTGGCCTGGGAGTGTGGACCCCCTGCCTGGCCCCCAGGCTCAGGGGCAAGGGCCGGGAGAAAGCACCACCCCGAAGCGCTTTTCTCCCGGGCTTGGGAGCGTTGTGCGCGGCTGGCGGGAACAGCCGGCGAGAGTGCTTGCAAAGCGGCCTTTGGAGGCAGCCGGGGAGGTCTTCCAGCGGGAGAGGGCCGGTTGTGCTCAGAGGCCCCACAGGCCAGGGGCAGGACCCAGCAGGGCCCCTGCCCCTGGCCAGCCTTGCCCAGACCTTCCTGGCCTCCGGGGGTACTGCCCCAGCAAGGGGCAGGCTGCGGGGACTGGGTCCAGACATGCCCGGGCGCCTCCCCAGGCTCATCCCCGCTGGTGCCTTTCCCCTGGGCCTAGGCCTCGCTTGAGGCCTCCTTGGAGAGGAGGTTGCTGGCAGGGGCTGTCTCCACACTGCAAGGTGCTGGAGCTCAGAGGGCCTCGTCAGAGGGAAGGGGCCAGCAAGGGGCTGGATGCCCAAGACCTCTTTGGCCCAGCAGCCTCAGGGCAGCAGGGAGAGCAAGAGGCCCAGTGTGCCCCTAGGTCGGCTCTGCCCCTTCCCACACAGGCGGCCAGCCCAGCAGCTGCCTGACAGACTCTGGCTCCCCCGAGCTCTCTGCCGCTGTAGGGGGCAGGAACAGACGTGTGCATGTGGTTCTGCCTTCGCCTGGGAGTGTGGACGCCCTGCCTGGCCCCCAGGCTCAGGGGCAAGGGCCGGGAGAGAGCACCACCCTGAAGCGCTTTTCTCCCGGGCTTGGGAGCGTTGTGCGCGGCTGGCGGGAACAGCCGGCGAGAGTGTTTGCAAAGCGGCCTTTGGAGGCAGCCGGGGAGGTCTTCCAGCGGGAGAGGGCCGGTTGTGCTCAGAGGCCCCACCGGCCAGGGGCAGGACCCAGCAGGGCCCCTGCCCTTGGCCAGCCTTGCCCAGACCTTCCTGGCCTCCGGGGGTACTGCCCCAGCAAGGGGCAGGCTGCGGGAACTGGGTCCAGACATGCCCGGGCGCCTCCCCAGGCTCATCCCCGCTGGTGCCTTTCCCCTGGGCCTAGGCCTCGCTTGAGGCCTCCTTGGAGAGGAGGTTGCTGGCAGGGGCTGTCTCCACACTGCAAGGTGCTGGAGCTCAGAGGGCCTCGTCAGAGGGAAGGGACCAGCAAGGGGCTGGATGCCCAAGACCTCTTTGGCCCAGCAGCCTCAGGGCAGCAGGGAGAGCAAGAGGCCCAGTGTGCCCCTAGGTCGGCTCTGCCCCTTCCCACACAGGCGGCCAGCCCAGCAGCTGCCTGACAGACTCTGGCTCCCCCGAGCTCTCTGCCGGTGCAGGGGGCAGGAACAGACGTGTGCATGTGGTTCTGCCTTGGCCTGGGAGTGTGGACCCCCTGCCTGGCCCCCAGGCTCAGGGGCAAGGGCCGGGAGAGAGCACCACCCTGAAGAGCTTTTCTCCCGGGCTTGGGAGCGTTGTGCGCGGCTGGCGGAAAGAGCCGGCGAGAGTGCTTGCAAAGCGGCCTGTGGAGGCAGCCGGGGAGGTCTTCCAGCGGGAGAGGGCCGGTTGTGCTCAGAGGCCCCACCGGCCAGGGGCAGGACCCAGCAGGGCCCCTGCCCCTGGCCAGCCTTGCCCAGACCTTCCTGGCCTCCGGGGGTACTGCCCCAGCAAGGGGCAGGCTGCGGGGACTGGGTCCAGACATGCCCGGGCGCCTCCCCAGGCTCATCCCCGCTGGTGCCTTTCCCCTGGGCCTAGGCCTCGCTTGAGGCCTCCTTGGAGAGGAGGTTGCTGCCAGGGGCTGTCTCCACACTGCAAGGTGCTGGAGCTCAGAGGGCCTCGTCAGAGGGAAGGGACCAGCAAGGGGCTGGATGCCCAAGACCTCTTTGGCCCAGCAGCCTCAGGGCAGCAGGGAGAGCAAGAGGCCCAGTGTGCCCCTAGGTCGGCTCTGCCCCTTCCCACACAGGCGGCCAGCCCAGCAGCTGCCTGACAGACTCTGGCTCCCCCGAGCTCTCTGCCGGTGCAGGGGGCAGGAACAGACGTGTGCATGTGGTTCTGCCTTGGCCTGGGAGTGTGGACCCCCTGCCTGGCCCCCAGGCTCAGGGGCAAGGGCCGGGAGAGAGCACCACCCCGAAGCGCTTTTCTCCCGGGCTTGGGAGCGTTGTGCGCGGCTGGCGGGAACAGCCGGCGAGAGTGCTTGCAAAGCGGCCTTTGGAGGCAGCCGGGGAGGTCTTCCAGCGGGAGAGGGCCGGTTGTGCTCAGAGGCCCCACCGGCCAGGGGCAGGACCCAGCAGGGCCCCTGCCCCTGGCCAGCCTTGCCCAGACCTTCCTGGCCTCCGGGGGTACTGCCCCAGCAAGGGGCAGGCTGCGGGGACTGGGTCCAGACATGCCCGGGCGCCTCCCCAGGCTCATCCCCACTGGTGCCTTTCCCCTGGGCCTAGGCCTCGCTTGAGGCCTCCTTGGAGAGGAGGTTGCTGCCAGGGGCTGTCTCCACACTGCAAGGTGCTGGAGCTCAGAGGGCCTCGTCAGAGGGAAGGGACCAGCAAGGGGCTGGATGCCCAAGACCTCTTTGGCCCAGCAGCCTCAGGGCAGCAGGGAGAGCAAGAGGCCCAGTGTGCCCCTAGGTCGGCTCTGCCCCTTCCCACACAGGCGGCCAGCCCAGCAGCTGCCTGACAGACTCTGGCTCCCCCGAGCTCTCTGGGGGTGCAGGGGGCAGGAACAGACGTGTGCATGTGGTTCTGCCTTGGCCTGGGAGTGTGGACCCCCTGCCTGGCCCCCAGGCTCAGGGGCAAGGGCCGGGAGAGAGCACCACCCCGAAGCGCTTTTCTCCCGGGCTTGGGAGCGTTGTGCGCGGCTGGCGGGAACAGCTGGCGAGAGTGCTTGCAAAGCGGCCTTTAGAGGCAGCCGGGGAGGTCTTCCAGCGGGAGAGGGTCGGTTGGGCTCAGAGGCCCCACCGGCCAGGGGCAGGACCCATCAGGCCCCCTGCCCCTGGCCAACCTTGCCCAGACCTTCCTGGCCTCCGGGGGTACTGCCCCAGCAAGGGGCAGGCTGCGGGGACTGGGTCCAGACATGCCCGGGCGCCTCCCCAGGCTCATCCCCGCTGGTGCCTTTCCCCTGGGCCTAGGCCTCGCTTGAGGCCTCCTTGGAGAGGAGGTTGCTGGCAGGGGCTGTCTCCACACTGCAAGGTGCTGGAGCTCAGAGGGCCTCGTCAGAGGGAAGGGACCAGCAAGGGGCTGGATGCCCAAGACCTCTTTGGCCCAGCAGCCTCAGGGCAGCAGGGAGAGCAAGAGGCCCAGTGTGCCCCTAGGTCGGCTCTGCCCCTTCCCACACAGGCGGCCAGCCCAGCAGCTGCCTGACAGACTCTGGCTCCCCCGAGCTCTCTGCCGGTGCAGGGGGCAGGAACAGACGTGTGCATGTGGTTCTGCCTTGGCCTGGGAGTGTGGACCCCCTGCCTGGCCCCCAGGCTCAGGGGCAAGGGCCGGGAGAGAGCACCACCCTGAAGAGCTTTTCTCCCGGGCTTGGGAGCGTTGTGCGCGGCTGGCGGGAACAGCCGGCGAGAGTGCTTGCAAAGCGGCCTTTGGAGGCAGCCGGGGAGGTCTTCCAGCGGGAGAGGGCCGGTTGTGCTCAGAGGCCCCACCGGCCAGGGGCAGGACCCAGCAGGGCCCCTGCCCCTGGCCAGCCTTGCCCAGACCTTCCTGGCCTCCGGGGGTACTGCCCCAGCAAGGGGCAGGCTGCGGGGACTGGGTCCAGACATGCCCGGGCGCCTCCCCAGGCTCATCCCCGCTGGTGCCTTTCCCCTGGGCCTAGGCCTCGCTTGAGGCCTCCTTGGAGAGGAGGTTGCTGCCAGGGGCTGTCTCCACACTGCAAGGTGCTGGAGCTCAGAGGGCCTCGTCAGAGGGAAGGGACCAGCAAGGGGCTGGATGCCCAAGACCTCTTTGGCCCAGCAGCCTCAGGGCAGCAGGGAGAGCAAGAGGCCCAGTGTGCCCCTAGGTCGGCTCTGCCCCTTCCCACACAGGCGGCCAGCCCAGCAGCTGCCTGACAGACTCTGGCTCCCCCGAGCTCTCTGGGAATGCAGGGGGCAGGAACAGACGTGTGCATGTGGTTCTGCCTTGGCCTGGGAGTGTGGACCCCCTGCCTGGCCCCCAGGCTCAGGGGCAAGGGCCGGGAGAGAGCACCACCCCGAAGCGCTTTTCTCCCGGGCTTGGGAGCGTTGTGCGCGGCTGGCGGGAACAGCCGGCGAGAGTGCTTGCAAAGCGGCCTTTGGAGGCAGCCGGGGAGGTCTTCCAGCGGGAGAGGGCCGGTTGTGCTCAGAGGCCCCACAGGCCAGGGGCAGGACCCAGCAGGGCCCCTGCCCCTGGCCAGCCTTGCCCAGACCTTCCTGGCCTCCGGGGGTACTGCCCCAGCAAGGGGCAGGCTGCGGGGACTGGGTCCAGACATGCCCGGGCGCCTCCCCAGGCTCATCCCCGCTGGTGCCTTTCCCCTGGGCCTAGGCCTCGCTTGAGGCCTCCTTGGAGAGGAGGTTGCTGGCAGGGGCTGTCTCCACACTGCAAGGTGCTGGAGCTCAGAGGGCCTCGTCAGAGGGAAGGGGCCAGCAAGGGGCTGGATGCCCAAGACCTCTTTGGCCCAGCAGCCTCAGGGCAGCAGGGAGAGCAAGAGGCCCAGTGTGCCCCTAGGTCGGCTCTGCCCCTTCCCACACAGGCGGCCAGCCCAGCAGCTGCCTGACAGACTCTGGCTCCCCCGAGCTCTCTGCCGCTGTAGGGGGCAGGAACAGACGTGTGCATGTGGTTCTGCCTTCGCCTGGGAGTGTGGACGCCCTGCCTGGCCCCCAGGCTCAGGGGCAAGGGCCGGGAGAGAGCACCACCCTGAAGCGCTTTTCTCCCGGGCTTGGGAGCGTTATGCGCGGCTGGCGGGAACAGCCGGCGAGAGTGCTTGCAAAGCGGCCTGTGGAGGCAGCCGGGGAAGTCTTCCAGCGGGAGAGGGCCGGTTGTGCTCAGAGGCCCCACAGGCCAGGGGCAGGACCCAGCAGGTCCCCTGCCCCTGGCCATCCTTGCCCAGGCCTTCCTGGCCTCCGGGGGTACTGCCCCAGCAAGGGGCAGGCTGCGGGGACTGGGTCCAGACATGCCCGGGCGCCTCCCCAGGCTCATCCCCGCTGGTGCCTTTCCCCTGGGCCTAGGCCTCGCTTGAGGCCTCCTTGGAGAGGAGGTTGCTGGCAGGGGCTGTCTCCACACTGCAAGGTGCTGGAGCTCAGAGGGCCTCGTCAGAGGGAAGGGACCAGCAAGGGGCTGGATGCCCAAGACCTCTTTGGCCCAGCAGCCTCAGGGCAGCAGGGAGAGCAAGAGGCCCAGTGTGCCCCTAGGTCGGCTCTGCCCCTTCCCACACAGGCGGCCAGCCCAGCAGCTGCCTGACAGACTCTGGCTCCCCCGAGCTCTCTGCCGGTGCAGGGGGCAGGAACAGACGTGTGCATGTGGTTCTGCCTTCGCCTGGGAGTGTGGACGCCCTGCCTGGCCCCCAGGCTCAGGGGCAAGGGCCGGGAGAGAGCAACACCCCGAAGCGCTTTTCTCCCTGGCTTGGGAGCGTTATGCGCGGCTGGCGGGAACAGCCGGCGAGAGGGCTTGCAAAGCGGCCTGTGGAGGCAGCCGGGGAGGTCTTCCAGCGGGAGAGGGCCGGTTGTGCTCAGAGGCCCCACAGGCCAGGGGCAGGACCCAGCAGGGCCCCTGCCCCTGGCCAGCCTTGCCCAGACCTTCCTGGCCTCCGGGGGTACTGCCCCAGCAAGGGGCAGGCTGCAGGGACTGGGTCCAGACATGCCCGGGCGCCTCCCCAGGCTCATCCCCGCTGGTGCCTTTCCCCTGGGCCTAGGCCTCGCTTGAGGCCTCCTTGGAGAGGAGGTTGCTGGCAGGGGCTGTCTCCACACTGCAAGGTGCTGGAGCTCAGAGGGCCTCGTCAGAGGGAAGGGACCAGCAAGGGGCTGGATGCCCAAGACCTCTTTGGCCCAGCAGCCTCAGGGCAGCAGGGAGAGCAAGAGGCCCAGTGTGCCCCTAGGTCGGCTCTACCCCTTCCCACACAGGCGGCCAGCCCAGCAGCTGCCTGACAGACTCTGTCTCCCCCGAACTCTCTGGGGGTGCAGGGGGCAGGAACAGACGTGTGCATGTGGTTCTGCCTTGGCCTGGGAGTGTGGACCCCTTGCCTGGCCCCCAGGCTCAGGGGCAAGGGCCGGGAGAGAGCACCACCCCGAAGCGCTTTTCTCCCGGGCTTGGGAGCGTTGTGCGCGGCTGGCGGGAACAGCCGGCGAGAGTGCTTGCAAAGCGGCCTTTGGAGGCAGCCGGGGAGGTCTTCCAGCGGGAGAGGGCCGGTTGTGCTCAGAGGCCCCACCGGCCAGGGGCAGGACCCAGCAGGGCCCCTGCCCCTGGCCAGCCTTGCCCAGACCTTCCTGGCCTCCGGGGGTACTGCCCCAGCAAGGGGCAGGCTGCGGGGACTGGGTCCAGACATGCCCGGGCGCCTCCCCAGGCTCATCCCCGCTGGTGCCTTTCCCCTGGGCCTAGGCCTCGCTTGAGGCCTCCTTGGAGAGGAGGTTGCTGCCAGGGGCTGTCTCCACACTGCAAGGTGCTGGAGCTCAGAGGGCCTCGTCAGAGGGAAGGGACCAGCAAGGGGCTGGATGCCCAAGACCTCTTTGGCCCAGCAGCCTCAGGGCAGCAGGGAGAGCAAGAGGCCCAGTGTGCCCCTAGGTCGGCTCTGCCCCTTCCCACACAGGCGGCCAGCCCAGCAGCTGCCTGACAGACTCTGGCTCCCCCGAGCTCTCTGCCGGTGCAGGGGGCAGGAACAGACGTGTGCATGTGGTTCTGCCTTGGCCTGGGAGTGTGGACCCCCTGCCTGGCCCCCAGGCTCAGGGGCAAGGGCCGGGAGAGAGCACCACCCCGAAGCGCTTTTCTCCCGGGCTTGGGAGTGTTGTGCCCGGCTGGCGGGAACAGCCGGCGAGAGTGCTTGCAAAGCGGCCTTTGGAGGCAGCCGGGGAGGTCTTCCAGCGGGAGAGGGCCGGTTGTGCTCAGAGGCCCCACCGGCCAGGGGCAGGACCCAGCAGGGCCCCTGCCCCTGGCCAGCCTTGCCCAGACCTTCCTGGCCTCCGGGGGTACTGCCCCAGCAAGGGGCAGGCTGCGGGGACTGGGTCCAGACATGCCCGGGCGCCTCCCCAGGCTCATCCCCGCTGGTGCCTTTCCCCTGGGCCTAGGCCTCGCTTGAGGCCTCCTTGGAGAGGAGGTTGCTGGCAGGGGCTGTCTCCACACTGCAAGGTGCTGGAGCTCAGAGGGCCTCATCAGAGGGAAGGGACCAGCAAGGGGCTGGATGCCCAAGACCTCTTTGGCCCAGCAGCCTCAGGGCAGCAGGGAGAGAAAGAGGCCCAGTGTGCCCCTAGGTCGGCTCTGCCCCTTCCCACACAGGCGGCCAGCCCAGCAGCTGCCTGACAGACTCTGGCTCCCCCGAGCTCTCTGCCGGTGCAGGGGGCAGGAACAGACGTGTGCATGTGGTTCTGCCTTGGCCTGGGAGTGTGGACGCCCTGCCTGGCCCCCAGGCTCAGGGGCAAGGGCCGGGAGAGAGCACCACCCCGAAGCGCTTTTCTCCCGGGCTTGGGAGCGTTGTGCGCGGCTGGCGGGAACAGCCGGCGAGAGTGCTTGCAAAGCGGCCTTTGGAGGCAGCCGGGGAGGTCTTCCAGCGGGAGAGGGCCGGTTGTGCTCAGAGGCCCCACAGGCCAGGGGCAGGACCCAGCAGGGCCCCTGCCCCTGGCCAGCCTTGCCCAGACCTTCCTGGCCTCCGGGGGTACTGCCCCAGCAAGGGGCAGGCTGCGGGGACTGGGTCCAGACATGCCCGGGCGCCTCCCCAGGCTCATCCCCGCTGGTGCCTTTCCCCTGGGCCTAGGCCTCGCTTGAGGCCTCCTTGGAGAGGAGGTTGCTGGCAGGGGCTGTCTCCACACTGCAAGGGGCTGGAGCTCAGAGGGCCTCGTCAGAGGGAAGGGACCAGCAAGGGGCTGGATGCCCAAGACCTCTTTGGCCCAGCAGCCTCAGGGCAGCAGGGAGAGCAAGAGGCCCAGTGTGCCCCTAGGTCGGCTCTGCCCCTTCCCACACAGGCGGCCAGCCCAGCAGCTGCCTGACAGACTCTGGCTCCCCCGAGCTCTCTGCCGGTGCAGGGGGCAGGAACAGACGTGTGCATGTGGTTCTGCCTTGGCCTGGGAGTGTGGACCCCCTGCCTGGCCCCCAGGCTCAGGGGCAAGGGCCGGGAGAGAGCACCACCCCGAAGCGCTTTTCTCCCGGGCTTGGGAGCGTTGTGCGCGGCTGGCGGGAACAGCCGGCGAGAGTGCTTGCAAAGCGGCCTGTGGAGGCAGCCGGGGAGGTCTTCCCGCGGGAGAGGGCCGGTTGTGCTCAGAGGCCCCACAGGCCAGGGGCAGGACCCAGCAGGGCCCCTGCCCCCGGCCAGCCTTGCCCAGACCTTCCTGGCCTCCGGGGGTACTGCCCCAGCAAGGGGCAGGCTGCGGGGACTGGGTCCAGACATGCCCGGGCGCCTCCCCAGGCTCATCCCCGCTGGTGCCTTTCCCCTGGGCCTAGGCCTCGCTTGAGGCCTCCTTGGAGAGGAGGTTGCTGGCAGGGGCTGTCTCCACACTGCAAGGTGCTGGAGCTCAGAGGGCCTCGTCAGAGGGAAGGGACCAGCAAGGGGCTGGATGCCCAAGACCTCTTTGGCCCAGCAGCCTCAGGGCAGCAGGGAGAGCAAGAGGCCCAGTGTGCCCCTAGGTCGGCTCTGCCCCTTCCCACACAGGCGGCCAGCCCAGCAGCTGCCTGACAGACTCTGGCTCCCCCGAGCTCTCTGCCGCTGCAGGGGGCAGGAACAGACGTGTGCATGTGGTTCTGCCTTTGCCTGGGAGTGTGGACGCCCTGCCTGGCCCCCAGGCTGAGGGGCAAGGGCCGGGAGAGAGCACCACCCCGAAGCGCTTTTCTCCCGGGCTTGGGAGCGTTATGCGCGGCTGGCGGGAACAGCCGGCGAGAGTGCTTGCAAAGCGGCCTGTTTAGGCAGCCGGGGAGCTCTTCCAGCGGGAGAGGGCCAGTTGTGCTCAGAGGCCCCACAGGCCAGGGGCAGGACCCAGCAGGGCCCCTGCCCCTGGCCAGCCTTGCCCAGACCTTCCTGGCCTCCGGGGGTACTGCCCCAGCAAGGGGCAGGCTGCGGGGACTGGGTCCAGACATGCCCGGGCACCTCCCCAGGCTCATCCCCGCTGGTGCCTTTCCCCTGGGCCTAGGCCTCGCTTGAGGCCTCCTTGGAGAGGAGGTTGCTGCCAGGGGCTGTCTCCACACTGCAAGGTGCTGGAGCTCAGAGGGCCTCGTCAGAGGGAAGGGACCAGCAAGGGGCTGGATGCCCAAGACCTCTTTGGCCCAGCAGCCTCAGGGCAGCAGGGAGAGCAAGAGGCCCAGTGTGCCCCTAGGTCGGCTCTGCCCCTTCCCACACAGGCGGCCAGCCCAGCAGCTGCCTGACAGACTCTGGCTCCCCCGAGCTCTCTGCCGGTGCAGGGGGCAGGAACAGACGTGTGCATGTGGTTCTGCCTTGGCCTGGGAGTGTGGACCCCCTGCCTGGCCCCCAGGCTCAGGGGCAAGGGCCGGGAGAGAGCACCACCCCGAAGCGCTTTTCTCCCGGGCTTGGGAGCGTTGTGCGCGGCTGGCGGGAACAGCCGGCGAGAGTGCTTGCAAAGCGGCCTTTGGAGGCAGCCGGGGAGGTCTTCCAGCGGGAGAGGGCCGGTTGTGCTCAGAGGCCCCACCGGCCAGGGGCAGGACCCAGCAGGGCCCCTGCCCCTGGCCAGCCTTGCCCAGACCTTCCTGGCCTCCGGGGGTACTGCCCCAGCAAGGGGCAGGCTGCGGGGACTGGGTCCAGACATGCCCGGGCGCCTCCCCAGGCTCATCCCCGCTGGTGCCTTTCCCCTGGGCCTAGGCCTCGCTTGAGGCCTCCTTGGAGAGGAGGTTGCTGGCAGGGGCTGTCTCCACACTGCAAGGTGCTGGAGCTCAGAGGGCCTCGTCAGAGGGAAGGGACCAACAAGGGGCTGGATGCCCAAGACCTCTTTGGCCCAGCAGCCTCAGGGCAGCAGGGAGAGCAAGAGGCCCAGTGTGCCCCTAGGTCGGCTCTGCCCCTTCCCACACAGGCGGCCAGCCCAGCAGCTGCCTGAGAGACTCTGGCTCCCCCGAGCTCTCTGCCCGTACCGGGGGCAGGAACAGACGTGTGCATGTGGTTCTGCCTTGGCCTGGGAGTGTGGACCCCCTGCCTGGCCCCCAGGCTCAGGGGCAAGGGCCGGGAGAGAGCACCACCCCGAAGCGCTTTTCTCCCGGGCTTGGGAGCGTTGTGCGCGGCTGGCGGGAACAGCCGGCGAGAGTGCTTGCAAAGCGGCCTTTGGAGGCAGCCGGGGAGGTCTTCCAGCGGGAGAGGGCCGGTTGTGCTCAGAGGCCCCACAGGCCAGGGGCAGGTCCCAGCAGGGCACCTGCCCCTGGCCAGCCTTGCCCAGACCTTCCTGGCCTCCGGGGGTACTGCCCCAGCAAGGGGCAGGCTGCGGGGACTGGGTCCAGACATGCCCGGGCGCCTCCCCAGGCTCATCCCCGCTGGTGCCTTTCCCCTGGGCCTAGGCCTCGCTTGAGGCCTCCTTGGAGAGGAGGTTGCTGGCAGGGGCTGTCTCCACACTGCAAGGTGCTGGAGCTCAGAGGGCCTCGTCAGAGGGAAGGGACCAGCAAGGGGCTGGATGCCCAAGACCTCTTTGGCCCAGCAGCCTCAGGGCAGCAGGGAGAGCAAGAGGCCCAGTGTGCCCCTAGGTCGGCTCTGCCCCTTCCCACACAGGCGGCCAGCCCAGCAGCTGCCTGACAGACTCTGGCTCCCCCGAGCTCTCTGCCGGTGCAGGGGGCAGGAACAGACGTGTGCATGTGGTTCTGCCTTGGCCTGGGAGTGTGGACCCCCTGCCTGGCCCCCAGGCTCAGGGGCAAGGGCCGGGAGAGAGCACCACCCCGAAGCGCTTTTCTCCCGGGCTTGGGAGCGTTGTGCGCGGCTGGCGGGAACAGCCGGCGAGAGTGCTTGCAAAGCGGCCTTTGGAGGCAGCCGGGGAGGTCTTCCAGCGGGAGAGGGCCGGTTGTGCTCAGAGGCCCCACCGGCCAGGGGCAGGACCCAGCAGGGCCCCTGCCCCTGGCCAGCCTTGCCCAGACCTTCCTGGCCTCCGGGGGTACTGCCCCAGCAAGGGGCAGGCTGCGGGGACTGGGTCCAGACATGCCCGGGCGCCTCCCCAGGCTCATCCCCGCTGGTGCCTTTCCCCTGGGCCTAGGCCTCGGTTGAGGCCTCCTTGGAGAGGAGGTTGCTGGCAGGGGCTGTCTCCACACTGCAAGGTGCTGGAGCTCAGAGGGCCTCGTCAGAGGGAAGGGACCAGCAAGGGGCTGGATGCCCAAGACCTCTTTGGCCCAGCAGCCTCAGGGCAGCAGGGAGAGCAAGAGGCCCAGTGTGCCCCTAGGTCGGCTCTGCCCCTTCCCACACAGGCGGCCAGCCCAGCAGCTGCCTGACAGACTCTGGCTCCCCCGAGCTCTCTGCCGGTGCAGGGGGCAGGAACAGACGTGTGCATGTGGTTCTGCCTTGGCCTGGGAGTGTGGACCCCCTGCCTGGCCCCCAGGCTCAGGGGCAAGGGCCGGGAGAGAGCACCACCCCGAAGCGCTTTTCTCCCGGGCTTGGGAGCGTTGTGCGCGGCTGGCGGGAACAGCCGGCGAGAGTGCTTGCAAAGCGGCCTTTGGAGGCAGCCGGGGAGGTCTTCCAGCGGGAGAGGGCCGGTTGTGCTCAGAGGCCCCACCGGCCAGGGGCAGGACCCAGCAGGGCCCCTGCCCCTTGCCAGCCTTGCCCAGACCTTCCTGGCCTCCGGGGGTACTGCCCCAGCAAGGGGCAGGCTGCGGGGACTGGGTCCAGACATGCCCGGGCGCCTCCCCAGGCTCATCCCCGCTGGTGCCTTTCCCCTGGGCCTAGGCCTCGCTTGAGGCCTCCTTGGAGAGGAGGTTGCTGGCAGGGGCTGTCTCCACACTGCAAGGTGCTGGAGCTCAGAGGGCCTCGTCAGAGGGAAGGGACCAGCAAGGGGCTGGATGCCCAAGACCTCTTTGGCCCAGCAGCCTCAGGGCAGCAGGGAGAGCAAGAGGCCCAGTGTGCCCCTAGGTCGGCTCTGCCCCTTCCCACACAGGCGGCCAGCCCAGCAGCTGCCTGACAGACTCTGGCTCCCCCGAGCTCTCTGCCGGTGCAGGGGGCAGGAACAGACGTGTGCATGTGGTTCTGCCTTGGCCTGGGAGTGTGGACCCCCTGCCTGGCCCCCAGGCTCAGGGGCAAGGGCCGGGAGAGAGCACCACCCTGAAGAGCTTTTCTCCCGGGCTTGGGAGCGTTGTGCGCGGCTGGCGGAAAGAGCCGGCGAGAGTGCTTGCAAAGCGGCCTTTGGAGGCAGCCGGGGAGGTCTTCCAGCGGGAGAGGGCCGGTTGTGCTCAGAGGCCCCACAGGCCAGGGGCAGGACCCAGCAGGGCCCCTGCCCCTGGCCAGCCTTGCCCAGACCTTCCTGGCCTCCGGGGGTACTGCCCCAGCAAGGGGCAGGCTGCGGGGACTGGGTCCAGACATGCCCGGGCGCCTCCCCAGGCTCATCCCCGCTGGTGCCTTTCTCCTGGGCCTAGGCCTCGCTTGAGGCCTCCTTGGAGAGGAGGTTGCTGGCAGGGGCTGTCTCCACACTGCAAGGTGCTGGAGCTCAGAAGGCCTCGTCAGAGGGAAGGGACCAGCAAGGGGCTGGATGCCCAAGACCTCTTTGGCCCAGCAGCCTCAGGGCAGCAGGGAGAGCAAGAGGCCCAGTGTGCCCCTAGGTCGGCTCTGCCCCTTCCCACACAGGCGGCCAGCCCAGCAGCTGCCTGACAGACTCTGGCTCCCCCGAGCTCTCTGCCGGTGCAGGGGGCAGGAACAGACGTGTGCATGTGGTTCTGCCTTGGCCTGGGAGTGTGGAGCCCCTGCCTGGCCCCCAGGCTCAGGGGCAAGGGCCGGGAGAGAGCACCACCCCGAAGCGCTTTTCTCCCGGGCTTGGGAGCGTTGTGCGCGGCTGGCGGGAACAGCCGGCGAGAGTGCTTGCAAAGCGGCCTTTGGAGGCAGCCGGGGAGGTCTTCCAGCGGGAGAGGGCCGGTTGTGCTCAGAGGCCCCACCGGCCAGGGGCAGGACCCAGCAGGGCCCCTGCCCCTGGCCAGCCTTGCCCAGACCTTCCTGGCCTCCGGGGGTACTGCCCCAGCAAGGGGCAGGCTGCGGGGACTGGGTCCAGACATGCCCGGGCGCCTCCCCAGGCTCATCCCCGCTGGTGCCTTTCCCCTGGGCCTAGGCCTCGCTTGAGGCCTCCTTGGAGAGGAGGTTGCTGGCAGGGGCTGTCTCCACACTGCAAGGTGCTGGAGCTCAGAGGGCCTCGTCAGAGGGAAGGGGCCAGCAAGGGGCTGGATGCCCAAGACCTCTTTGGCCCAGCAGCCTCAGGGCAGCAGGGAGAGCAAGAGGCCCAGTGTGCCCCTAGGTCGGCTCTGCCCCTTCCCACACAGGCGGCCAGCCCAGCAGCTGCCTGACAGACTCTGGCTCCCCCGAGCTCTCTGCCGGTGCAGGGGGCAGGAACAGACGTGTGCATGTGGTTCTGCCTTGGCCTGGGAGTGTGGACGCCCTGCCTGGCCCCCAGGCTCAGGGGCAAGGGCCGGGAGAGAGCAACACCCCGAAGCGCTTTTCTCCCGGGCTTGGGAGCGTTATGCGCGGCTGGCGGGAACAGCCGGCGAGAGGGCTTGCAAAGCGGCCTGTGGAGGCAGCCGGGGAGGTCTTCCAGCGGGAGAGGGCCGGTTGTGCTCAGAGGCCCCAGAGGTCAGGGGCAGGACCCAGCAGGGCCCCTGCCCCTGGCCAGCCTTGCCCAGACCTTCCTGGCCTCCGGGGGTACTGCCCCAGCAAGGGGCAGGCTGCAGGGACTGGGTCCAGACATGCCCGGGCGCCTCCCCAGGCTCATCCCCGCTGGTGCCTTTCCCCTGGGCTTAGGCCTCGCTTGAGGCCTCCTTGGAGAGGAGGTTGCTGCCAGGGGCTGTCTCCACACTGCAAGGTGCTGGAGCTCAGAGGGCCTCGTCAGAGGGAAGGGACCAGCAAGGGGCTGGATGCCCAAGACCTCTTTGGCCCAGCAGCCTCAGGGCAGCAGGGAGAGCAAGAGGCCCAGTGTGCCCCTAGGTCGGCTCTGCCCCTTCCCACACAGGCGGCCAGCCCAGCAGCTGCCTGACAGACTCTGGCTCCCCCGAGCTCTCTGCCGGTGCAGGGGGCAGGAACAGACGTGTGCATGTGGTTCTGCCTTGGCCTGGGAGTGTGGACCCCCTGCCTGGCCCCCAGGCTCAGGGGCAAGGGCCGGGAGAGAGCACCACCCCGAAGCGCTTTTCTCCCGGGCTTGGGAGCGTTGTGCGCGGCTGTCGGGAACAGCCGGCGAGAGTGCTTGCAAAGCGGCCTTTGGAGGCAGCCGGGGAGGTTTTCCAGCGGGAGAGGGCCGGTTGTGCTCAGAGGCCCCACCGGCCAGGGGCAGGACCCAGCAGGGCCCCTGCCCCTGGCCAGCCTTGCCCAGACCTTCCTGGCCTCCGGGGGTACTGCCCCAGCAAGGGGCAGGCTGCGGGGACTGGGTCCAGACATGCCCGGGCGCCTCCCCAGGCTCATCCCCGCTGGTGCCTTTCCCCTGGGCCTAGGCCTCGCTTGAGGCCTCCTTGGAGAGGAGGTTGCTGGCAGGGGCTGTCTCCACACTGCAAGGTGCTGGAGCTCAGAGGGCCTCGTCAGAGGGAAGGGACCAGCAAGGGGCTGGATGCCCAAGACCTCTTTGGCCCAGCAGCCTCAGGGCAGCAGGGAGAGCAAGAGGCCCAGTGTGCCCCTAGGTCGGCTCTGCCCCTTCCCACACAGGCGGCCAGCCCAGCAGCTGCCTGACAGACTCTGGCTCCCCCGAGCTCTCTGCCGGTGCAGGGGGCAGGAACAGACGTGTGCATGTGGTTCTGCCTTGGCCTGGGAGTGTGGACCCCCTGCCTGGCCCCCAGGCTCAGGGGCAAGGGCCGGGAGAGAGCACCACCCCGAAGCGCTTTTCTCCCGGGCTTGGGAGTGTTGTGCCCGGCTGGCGGGAACAGCCGGCGAGAGTGCTTGCAAAGCGGCCTTTGGAGGCAGCCGGGGAGGTCTTCCAGCGGGAGAGGGCCGGTTGTGCTCAGAGGCCCCACCGGCCAGGGGCAGGACCCAGCAGGGCCCCTGCCCCTGGCCAGCCTTGCCCAGACCTTCCTGGCCTCCGGGGGTACTGCCCCAGCAAGGGGCAGGCTGCGGGGACTGGGTCCAGACATGCCCGGGCGCCTCCCCAGGCTCATCCCCGCTGGTGCCTTTCCCCTGGGCCTAGGCCTCGCTTGAGGCCTCCTTGGAGAGGAGGTTGCTGGCAGGGGCTGTCTCCACACTGCAAGGTGCTGGAGCTCAGAGGGCCTCATCAGAGGGAAGGGACCAGCAAGGGGCTGGATGCCCAAGACCTCTTTGGCCCAGCAGCCTCAGGGCAGCAGGGAGAGAAAGAGGCCCAGTGTGCCCCTAGGTCGGCTCTGCCCCTTCCCACACAGGCGGCCAGCCCAGCAGCTGCCTGCCAGACTCTGGCTCCCCCGAGCTCTCTGCCGGTGCAGGGGGCAGGAACAGACGTGTGCATGTGGTTCTGCCTTGGCCTGGGAGTGTGGACCCCCTGCCTGGCCCCCAGGCTCAGGGGCAAGGGCCGGGAGAGAGCACCACCCCGAAGCACTTTTCTCCCGGGCTTGGGAGCGTTGTGCGCGGCTGGCGGGAACAGCCGGCGAGAGTGCTTGCAAAGCGGCCTTTGGAGGCAGCCGGGGAGGTCTTCCAGCGGGAGAGGGCCGGTTGTGCTCAGAGGCCCCACAGGCCAGGGGCAGGACCCAGCAGGGCCCCTGCCCCCGGCCAGCCTTGCCCAGACCTTCCTGGCCTCCGGGGGTACTGCCCCAGCAAGGGGCAGGCTGCGGGGACTGGGTCCAGACATGCCCGGGCGCCTCCCCAGGCTCATCCCCGCTGGTGCCTTTCCCCTGGGCCTAGGCCTCGCTTGAGGCCTCCTTGGAGAGGAGGTTGCTGGCAGGGGCTGTCTCCACACTGCAAGGTGCTGGAGCTCAGAGGGCCTCGTCAGAGGGAAGGGACCAGCAAGGGGCTGGATGCCCAAGACCTCTTTGGCCCAGCAGCCTCAGGGCAGCAGGGAGAGCAAGAGGCCCAGTGTGCCCCTAGGTCGGCTCTGCCCCTTCCCACACAGGCGGCCAGCCCAGCAGCTGCCTGACAGACTCTGGCTCCCCCGAGCTCTCTGCCGGTGCAGGGGGCAGGAACAGACGTGTGCATGTGGTTCTGCCTTGGCCTGGGAGTGTGGACCCCCTGCCTGGCCCCCAGGCTGAGGGGCAAGGGCCGGGAGAGAGCACCACCCCGAAGCGCTTTTCTCCCGGGCTTGGGAGCGTTGTGCGCGGCTGGCAGGAACAGCCGGCGAGAGTGCTTACAAAGCGGCCTGTGGAGGCAGCCGGGGAGGTCTTCCCGCGGGAGAGGGCCGGTTGTGCTCAGAGGCCCCACAGGCCAGGGGCAGGACCCAGCAGGGCCCCTGCCCCCGGCCAGCCTTGCCCAGACCTTCCTGGCCTCCGGGGGTACTGCCCCAGCAAGGGGCAGGCTGCGGGGACTGGGTCCAGACATGCCCGGGCGCCTCCCCAGGCTCATCCCCGCTGGTGCCTTTCCCCTGGGCCTAGGCCTCGCTTGAGGCCTCCTTGGAGAGGAGGTTGCTGGCAGGGGCTGTCTCCACACTGCAAGGTGCTGGAGCTCAGAGGGCCTCGTCAGAGGGAAGGGACCAGCAAGGGGCTGGATGCCCAAGACCTCTTTGGCCCAGCAGCCTCAGGGCAGCAGGGAGAGCAAGAGGCCCAGTGTGCCCCTAGGTCGGCTCTGCCCCTTCCCACACAGGCGGCCAGCCCAGCAGCTGCCTGACAGACTCTGGCTCCCCTGAGCTCTCTGCCGCTGCAGGGGGCAGGAACAGACGTGTGCATGTGGTTCTGCCTTCGCCTGGGAGTGTGGACGCCCTGCCTGGCCCCCAGGCTCAGGGGCAAGGGCCGGGAGAGAGCATCACCCCGAAGCGCTTTTCTCCCGGGCTTGGGAGCGTTATGCGCGGCTGGCGGGAACAGCCGGCGAGAGTGCTTGCAAAGCGGCCTGTGGAGGCAGCCGGGGAGGTCTTCCAGCGGGAGAGGGCCGGTTGTGCTCAGAGGCCCCACAGGCCAGGGGCAGGACCCAGCAGGGCCCCTGCCCCTGGCCAGCCTTGCCCAGACCTTCCTGGCCTCCGGGGGTACTGCCCCAGCAAGGGGCAGGCTGCGGGGACTGGGTCCAGACATGCCCGGGCGCCTCCCCAGGCTCATCCCCGCTGGTGCCTTTCCCCTGGGCCTAGGCCTCGCTTGAGGCCTCCTTGGAGAGGAGGTTGCTGGCAGGGGCTGTCTCCACACTGCAAGGTGCTGGAGCTCAGAGGGCCTCGTCAGAGGGAAGGGACCAGCAAGGGGCTGGATGCCCAAGACCACGTTGGCCCAGCAGCCTCAGGGCAGCAGGGAGAGCAAGAGGCCCAGTGTGCCCCTAGGTCGGCTCTGCCCCTTCCCACACAGGCGGCCTGCCCAGCAGCTGCCTGACAGACTCTGGCTCCCCCGAGCTCTCTGCCGGTGCAGGGGGCAGGAACAGACGTGTGCATGTGGTTCTGCCTTGGCCTGGGAGTGTGGACCCCCTGCCTGGCCCCCAGGCTCAGGGGCAAGGGCCTGGAGAGAGCACCACCCCGAAGCGCTTTTCTCCCGGGCTTGGGAGCGTTGTGCGCGGCTGGCGGGAACAGCCGGCGAGAGTGCTTGCAAAGGGGCCTGTGGAGGCAGCCGGGGAGGTCTTCCAGCGGGAGAGGGCCGGTTGTGCTCAGAGGCCCCACAGGCCAGGGGCAGGACCCAGCAGGGCCCCTGCCCCCGGCCAGCCTTGCCCAGACCTTCCTGGCCTCCGGGGGTACTGCCCCAGCAAGGGGCAGGCTGCGGGGACTGGGTCCAGACATGCCCGGGCGCCTCCCCAGGCTCATCCCCGCTGGTGCCTTTCCCCTGGGCCTAGGCCTCGCTTGAGGCCTCCTTGGAGAGGAGGTTGCTGGCAGGGGCTGTCTCCACACTGCAAGGTGCTGGAGCTCAGAGGGCCTCGTCAGAGGGAAGGGACCAGCAAGGGGCTGGATGCCCAAGACCTCTTTGGCCCAGCAGCCTCAGGGCAGCAGGGAGAGCAAGAGGCCCAGTGTGCCCCTAGGTCGGCTCTGCCCCTTCCCACACAGGCGGCCAGCCCAGCAGCTGCCTGACAGACTCTGGCTCCCCCGAGCTCTCTGCCGGTGCAGGGGGCAGGAACAGACGTGTGCATGTGGTTCTGCCTTTGCCTGGGAGTGTGGACGCCCTGCCTGGCCCCCAGGCTGAGGGGCAAGGGCCGGGAGAGAGCACCACCCCGAAGCGCTTTTCTCCCGGGCTTGGGAGCGTTATGCGCGGCTGGCGGGAACAGCCGGCGAGAGTGCTTGCAAAACGGCCTGTTTAGGCAGCCGGGGAGGTCTTCCAGCGGGAGAGGGCCAGTTGTGCTCAGAGGCCCCACAGGCCAGGGGCAGGACCCAGCAGGGCCCCTGCCCCTGGCCAGCCTTGCCCAGACCTTCCTGGCCTCCGGGGGTACTGCCCCAGCAAGAGGCAGGCTGCGGGGACTGGGTCCAGACATGCCCGGGCGCCTCCCCAGGCTCATCCCCGCTGGTGCCTTTCCCCTGGGCCTAGGCCTCGCTTGAGGCCTCCTTGGAGAGGAGGTTGCTGGCAGGGGCTGTCTCCACCCTGCAAGGTGCTGGAGCTCAGAGGGCCTCGTCAGGAGGAAGGGACCAGCAAGGGGCTGGATGCCCAAGACCTCTTTGGCCCAGCAGCCTCAGGGCAGCAGGGAGAGCAAGAGGCCCAGTGTGCCCCTAGGTCGGCTCTGCCCCTTCCCACACAGGCGGCCAGCCCAGCAGCTGCCTGACAGACTCTGGCTCCCCCGAGCTCTCTGCCGGTGCAGGGGGCAGGAACAGACGTGTGCATGTGGTTCTGCCTTGGCCTGGGAGTGTGGACCCCCTGCCTGGCCCCCAGGCTCAGGGGCAAGGGCCGGGAGAGAGCACCACCCCGAAGCGCTTTTCTCCCGGGCTTGGGAGCGTTGTGCGCGGCTGGCGGGAACAGCCGGCGAGAGTGCTTGCAAAGCGGCCTGTGGAGGCAGCCGGGGAGGTCTTCCAGCGGGAGAGGGCCGGTTGTGCTCAGAGGCCCCACAGGCCAGGGGCAGGTCCCAGCAGGGCCCCTGCCCCTGGCCAGCCTTGCCCAGACCTTCCTGGCCTCCGGGGGTACTGCCCCAGGAAGGGGCAGGCTGCGGGGACTGGGTCCAGACATGCCCGGGCGCCTCCCCAGGCTCATCCCCGCTGGTGCCTTTCCCCTGGGCCTAGGCCTCGCTTGAGGCCTCCTTGGAGAGGAGGTTGCTGGCAGGGGCTGTCTCCACACTGCAAGGTGCTGGAGCTCAGAGGGCCTCATCAGAGGGAAGGGACCAGCAAGGGGCTGGATGCCCAAGACCTCTTTGGCCCAGCAGCCTCAGGGCAGCAGGGAGAGAAAGAGGCCCAGTGTGCCCCTAGGTCGGCTCTGCCCCTTCCCACACAGGCGGCCAGCCCAGCAGCTGCCTGACAGACTCTGGCTCCCCCGAGCTCTCTGCCGGTGCAGGGGGCAGGAACAGACGTGTGCATGTGGTTCTGCCTTGGCCTGGGAGTGTGGACCCCCTGCCTGGCCCCCAGGCTCAGGGGCAAGGGCCGGGAGAGAGCACCACCCCGAAGCACTTTTCTCCCGGGCTTGGGAGCGTTGTGCGCGGCTGGCGGGAACAGCCGGCGAGAGTGCTTGCAAAGCGGCCTTTGGAGGCAGCCGGGGAGGTCTTCCAGCGGGAGAGGGCCGGTTGTGCTCAGAGGCCCCACAGGCCAGGGGCAGGACCCAGCAGGGCCCCTGCCCCCGGCCAGCCTTGCCCAGACCTTCCTGGCCTCCGGGGGTACTGCCCCAGCAAGGGGCAGGCTGCGGGGACTGGGTCCAGACATGCCCGGGCGCCTCCCCAGGCTCGTCCCCGCTGGTGCCTTTCCCCTGGGCCTAGGCCTCGCTTGAGGCCTCCTTGGAGAGGAGGTTGCTGGCAGGGGCTGTCTCCACACTGCAAGGTGCTGGAGCTCAGAGGGCCTCGTCAGAGGGAAGGGACCAGCAAGGGGCTGGATGCCCAAGACCTCTTTGGCCCAGCAGCCTCAGGGCAGCAGGGAGAGCAAGAGGCCCAGTGTGCCCCTAGGTCGGCTCTGCCCCTTCCCACACAGGCGGCCAGCCCAGCAGCTGCCTGACAGACTCTGGCTCCCCCGAGCTCTCTGCCGGTGCAGGGGGCAGGAACAGACGTGTGCATGTGGTTCTGCCTTGGCCTGGGAGTGTGGACCCCCTGCCTGGCCCCCAGGCTCAGGGGCAAGGGCCGGGAGAGAGCACCACCCCGAAGCGCTTTTCTCCCGGGCTTGGGAGCGTTGTGCGCGGCTGGCGGGAACAGCCGGCGAGAGTGCTTACAAAGCGGCCTGTGGAGGCAGCCGGGGAGGTCTTCCCGCGGGAGAGGGCCGGTTGTGCTCAGAGGCCCCACAGGCCAGGGGCAGGACCCAGCAGGGCCCCTGCCCCCGGCCAGCCTTGCCCAGACCTTCCTGGCCTCCGGGGGTACTGCCCCAGCAAGGGGCAGGCTGCGGGGACTGGGTCCAGACATGCCCGGGCGCCTCCCCAGGCTCATCCCCGCTGGTGCCTTTCCCCTGGGCCTAGGCCTCGCTTGAGGCCTCCTTGGAGAGGAGGTTGCTGGCAGGGGCTGTCTCCACACTGCAAGGTGCTGGAGCTCAGAGGGCCTCGTCAGAGGGAAGGGACCAGCAAGGGGCTGGATGCCCAAGACCTCTTTGGCCCAGCAGCCTCAGGGCAGCAGGGAGAGCAAGAGGCCCAGTGTGCCCCTAGGTCGGCTCTGCCCCTTCCCACACAGGCGGCCAGCCCAGCAGCTGCCTGACAGACTCTGGCTCCCCCGAGCTCTCTGCCGCTGCAGGGGGCAGGAACAGACGTGTGCATGTGGTTCTGCCTTCGCCTGGGAGTGTGGACGCCCTGCCTGGCCCCCAGGCTCAGGGGCAAGGGCCGGGAGAGAGCATCACCCCGAAGCGCTTTTCTCCCGGGCTTGGGAGCGTTATGCGCGGCTGGCGGGAACAGCCGGCGAGAGTGCTTGCAAAGCGGCCTGTGGAGGCAGCCGGGGAGGTCTTCCAGCGGGAGAGGGCCGGTTGTGCTCAGAGGCCCCACAGGCCAGGGGCAGGACCCAGCAGGGCCCCTGCCCCTGGCCAGCCTTGCCCAGACCTTCCTGGCCTCCGGGGGTACTGCCCCAGCAAGGGGCAGGCTGCGGGGACTGGGTCCAGACATGCCCGGGCGCCTCCCCAGGCTCATCCCCGCTGGTGCCTTTCCCCTGGGCCTAGGCCTCGCTTGAGGCCTCCTTGGAGAGGAGGTTGCTGGCAGGGGCTGTCTCCACACTGCAAGGTGCTGGAGCTCAGAGGGCCTCGTCAGAGGGAAGGGACCAGCAAGGGGCTGGATGCCCAAGACCACGTTGGCCCAGCAGCCTCAGGGCAGCAGGGAGAGCAAGAGGCCCAGTGTGCCCCTAGGTCGGCTCTGCCCCTTCCCACACAGGCGGCCTGCCCAGCAGCTGCCTGACAGACTCTGGCTCCCCCGAGCTCTCTGCCAGTGCAGTGGGCAGGAACAGACGTGTGCATGTGGTTCTGCCTTGGCCTGGGAGTGTGGACCCCCTGCCTGGCCCCCAGGCTCAGGGGCAAGGGCCGGGAGAGAGCACCACCCCGAAGCGCTTTTCTCCCGGGCTTGGGAGCGTTGTGCGCGGCTGGCGGGAACAGCCGGCGAGAGTGCTTGCAAAGGGGCCTGTGGAGGCAGCCGGGGAGGTCTTCCAGCGGGAGAGGGCCGGTTGTGCTCAGAGGCCCCACAGGCCAGGGGCAGGACCCAGCAGGGCCCCTGCCCCCGGCCAGCCTTGCCCAGACCTTCCTGGCCTCCGGGGGTACTGCCCCAGCAAGGGGCAGGCTGCGGGGACTGGGTCCAGACATGGCCGGGCGCCTCCCCAGGCTCATCCCCGCTGGTGCCTTTCCCCTGGGCCTAGGCCTCGCTTGAGGCCTCCTTGGAGAGGAGGTTGCTGGCAGGGGCTGTCTCCACACTGCAAGGTGCTGGAGCTCAGAGGGCCTCGTCAGACGGAAGGGACCAGCAAGGGGCTGGATGCCCAAGACCTCTTTGGCCCAGCAGCCTCAGGGCAGCAGGGAGAGCAAGAGGCCCAGTGTGCCCCTAGGTCGGCTCTGCCCCTTCCCACACAGGCGGCTAGCCCAGCAGCTGCCTGACAGACTCTGGCTCCCCCGAGCTCTCTGCCGCTGCAGGGGGCAGGAACAGACGTGTGCATGTGGTTCTGCCTTTGCCTGGGAGTGTGGACGCCCTGCCTGGCCCCCAGGCTGAGGGGCAAGGGCCGGGAGAGAGCACCACCCCGAAGCGCTTTTCTCCCGGGCTTGGGAGCGTTATGCGCGGCTGGCGGGAACAGCTGGCGAGAGTGCTTGCAAAGCGGCCTGTTTAGGCAGCCGGGGAGGTCTTCCAGCGGGAGAGGGCCAGTTGTGCTCAGAGGCCCCACAGGCCAGGGGCAGGACCCAGCAGGGCCCCTGCCCCTGGCCAGCCTTGCCCAGACCTTCCTGGCCTCCGGGGGTACTGCCCCAGCAAGAGGCAGGCTGCGGGGACTGGGTCCAGACATGCCCGGGCGCCTCCCCAGGCTCATCCCCGCTGGTGCCTTTCCCCTGGGCCTAGGCCTCGCTTGAGGCCTCCTTGGAGAGGAGGTTGCTGGCAGGGGCTGTCTCCACCCTGCAAGGTGCTGGAGCTCAGAGGGCCTCGTCAGAAGGAAGGGACCAGCAAGGGGCTGGATGCCCAAGACCTCTTTGGCCCAGCAGCCTCAGGGCAGCAGGGAGAGCAAGAGGCCCAGTGTGCCCCTAGGTCGGCTCTGCCCCTTCCCACACAGGCGGCCAGCCCAGCAGCTGCCTGACAGACTCTGGCTCCCCCGAGCTCTCTGCCGCTGCAGGGGGCAGGAACAGACGTGTGCATGTGGTTCTGCCTTGGCCTGGGAGTGTGGACCCCCTGCCTGGCCCCCAGGCTCAGGGGCAAGGGCCGGGAGAGAGCACCACCCCGAAGCGCTTTTCTCCCGGGCTTGGGAGCGTTGTGCGCGGCTGGCGGGAACAGCCGGCGAGAGTGCTTGCAAAGCGGCCTGTGGAGGCAGCCGGGGAGGTCTTCCAGCGGGAGAGGGCCGGTTGTGCTCAGAGGCCCCACAGGCCAGGGGCAGGTCCCAGCAGGGCCCCTGCCCCAGGCCAGCCTTGCCCAGACCTTCCTGGCCTCCGGGGGTACTGCCCCAGCAAGGGGCAGGCTGCGGGGACTGGGTCCAGACATGCCCGGGCGCCTCCCCAGGCTCATCCCCGCTGGTGCCTTTCCCCTGGGCCTAGGCCTCGGTTGAGGCCTCCTTGGAGAGGAGGTTGCTGGCAGGGGCTGTCTCCACACTGCAAGGTGCTGGAGCTCAGAGGGCCTCGTCAGAGGGAAGGGACCAGCAAGGGGCTGGATGCCCAAGACCTCTTTGGCCCAGCAGCCTCAGGGCAGCAGGGAGAGCAAGAGGCCCAGTGTGCCCCTAGGTCGGCTCTGCCCCTTCCCACACAGGCGGCCAGCCCAGCAGCTGCCTGACAGACTCTGGCTCCCCCGAGCTCTCTGCCGGTGCAGGGGGCAGGAACAGACGTGTGCATGTGGTTCTGCCTTGGCCTGGGAGTGTGGACCCCCTGCCTGGCCCCCAGGCTCAGGGGCAAGGGCCGGGAGAGAGCACCACCCCGAAGCGCTTTTCTCCCGGGCTTGGGAGCGTTGTGCGCGGCTGGCGGGAACAGCCGGCGAGAGTGCTTGCAAAGCGGCCTTTGGAGGCAGCCGGGGAGGTCTTCCAGCGGGAGAGGGCCGGTTGTGCTCAGAGGCCCCACCGGCCAGGGGCAGGACCCAGCAGGGCCCCTGCCCCTGGCCAGCCTTGCCCAGACCTTCCTGGCCTCCGGGGGTACTGCCCCAGCAAGGGGCAGGCTGCGGGGACTGGGTCCAGACATGCCCGGGCGCCTCCCCAGGCTCATCCCCGCTGGTGCCTTTCCCCTGGGCCTAGGCCTCGCTTGAGGCCTCCTTGGAGAGGAGGTTGCTGCCAGGGGCTGTCTCCACACTGCAAGGTGCTGGAGCTCAGAGGGCCTCGTCAGAGGGAAGGGACCAGCAAGGGGCTGGATGCCCAAGACCTCTTTGGCCCAGCAGCCTCAGGGCAGCAGGGAGAGCAAGAGGCCCAGTGTGCCCCTAGGTCGGCTCTGCCCCTTCCCACACAGGCGGCCAGCCCAGCAGCTGCCTGACAGACTCTGGCTCCCCCGAGCTCTCTGCCGGTGCAGGGGGCAGGAACAGACGTGTGCATGTGGTTCTGCCTTGGCCTGGGAGTGTGGACCCCCTGCCTGGCCCCCAGGCTCAGGGGAAAGGGCCGGGAGAGAGCACCACCCTGAAGAGCTTTTCTCCCGGGCTTGGGAGCGTTGTGCGCGGCTGGCGGAAAGAGCCGGCGAGAGTGCTTGCAAAGCGGCCTTTGGAGGCAGCCGGGGAGGTCTTCCAGCGGGAGAGGGCCGGTTGTGCTCAGAGGCCCCACCGGCCAGGGGCAGGACCCAGCAGGGCCCCTGCCCCTGGCCAGCCTTGCCCAGACCTTCCTGGCCTCCGGGGGTACTGCCCCAGCAAGGGGCAGGCTGCGGGGACTGGGTCCAGACATGCCCGGGCGCCTCCCCAGGCTCATCCCCGCTGGTGCCTTTCTCCTGGGCCTAGGCCTCGCTTGAGGCCTCCTTGGAGAGGAGGTTGCTGGCAGGGGCTGTCTCCACACTGCAAGGTGCTGGAGCTCAGAGGGCCTCGTCAGAGGGAAGGGACCAGCAAGGGGCTGGATGCCCAAGACCTCTTTGGCCCAGCAGCCTCAGGGCAGCAGGGAGAGCAAGAGGCCCAGTGTGCCCCTAGGTCGGCTCTGCCCCTTCCCACACAGGCGGCCAGCCCAGCAGCTGCCTGACAGACTCTGGCTCCCCCGAGCTCTCTGCCGGTGCAGGGGGCAGGAACAGACGTGTGCATGTGGTTCTGCCTTGGCCTGGGAGTGTGGACCCCCTGCCTGGCCCCCAGGCTCAGGGGCAAGGGCCGGGAGAGAGCACCACCCCGAAGCGCTTTTCTCCCGGGCTTGGGAGCGTTGTGCGCGGCTGGCGGGAAGAGCCGGCGAGAGTGCTTGCAAAGCGGCCTTTGGAGGCAGCCGGGGAGGTCTTCCAGCGGGAGAGGGCCGGTTGTGCTCAGAGGCCCCACAGGCCAGGGGCAGGTCCCAGCAGGGCACCTGCCCCTGGCCAGCCTTGCCCAGACCTTCCTGGCCTCCGGGGGTACTGCCCCAGCAAGGGGCAGGCTGCGGGGACTGGGTCCAGACATGCCCGGGCGCCTCCCCAGGCTCATCCCCGCTGGTGCCTTTCCCCTGGGCCTAGGCCTCGCTTGAGGCCTCCTTGGAGAGGAGGTTGCTGGCAGGGGCTGTCTCCACACTGCAAGGTGCTGGAGCTCAGAGGGCCTCGTCAGAGGGAAGGGACCAGCAAGGGGCTGGATGCCCAAGACCTCTTTGGCCCAGCAGCCTCAGGGCAGCAGGGAGAGCAAGAGGCCCAGTGTGCCCCTAGGTCGGCTCTGCCCCTTCCCACACAGGCGGCCAGCCCAGCAGCTGCCTGACAGACTCTGGCTCCCCCGAGCTCTCTGCCGGTGCAGGGGGCAGGAACAGACGTGTGCATGTGGTTCTGCCTTGGCCTGGGAGTGTGGACCCCCTGCCTGGCCCCCAGGCTCAGGGGCAAGGGCCGGGAGAGAGCACCACCCCGAAGCGCTTTTCTCCCGGGCTTGGGAGCGTTGTGCGCGGCTGGCGGGAACAGCCGGCGAGAGTGCTTGCAAAGCGGCCTTTGGAGGCAGCCGGGGAGGTCTTCCAGCGGGAGAGGGCCGGTTGTGCTCAGAGGCGCCACAGGCCAGGGGCAGGTCCCAGCAGGGCCCCTGCCCCTGGCCAGCCTTGCCCAGACCTTCCTGGCCTCCGGGGGTACTGCCCCAGCAAGGGGCAGGCTGCGGGGACTGGGTCCAGACATGCCCGGGCGCCTACCCAGGCTCATCCCTGCTGATGCCTTTCCCCTGGGCCTAGGCCTCGCTTGAGGCCTCCTTGGAGAGGAGGTTGCTGGCAGGGGCTGTCTCCACACTGCAAGGTGCTGGAGCTCAGAGGGCCTCGTCAGAGGGAAGGGACCAGCAAGGGGCTGGATGCCCAAGACCTCTTTGGCCCAGCAGCCTCAGGGCAGCAGGGAGAGCAAGAGGCCCAGTGTGCCCCTAGGTCGGCTCTGCCCCTTCCCACACAGGCGGCCAGCCCAGCAGCTGCCTGACAGACTCTGGCTCCCCCGAGCTCTCTGCCGGTGCAGGGGGCAGGAACAGACGTGTGCATGTGGTTCTGCCTTGGCCTGGGAGTGTGGACCCCCTGCCTGGCCCCCAGGCTCAGGGGCAAGGGCCGGGAGAGAGCACCACCCCGAAGCGCTTTTCTCCCGGACTCGAGAGCGTTGTGCGCGGCTGGCGGGAACAGCCGGCGAGAGTGCTTGCAAAGCGGCCTTTGGAGGCAGCCGGGGAGGTCTTCCAGCGGGAGAGGGCCGGTTGTGCTCAGAGACCCCACAGGCCAGGGGCAGGACCCAGCAGGGCCCCTGCCCCTGGCCAGCCTTGCCCAGACCTTCCTGGCCTCCGGGGGTACTGCCCCAGCAAGGGGCAGGCTGCGGGGACTGGGTCCAGACATGCCCGGGCGCCTCCCCAGGCTCATCCCCGCTGGTGCCTTTCCCCTGGGCCTAGGCCTCGCTTGAGGGCTCCTTGGAGAGGAGGTTGCTGGCAGGGGCTGTCTCCACACTGCAAGGTGCTGGAGCTCAGAGGGCCTCGTCAGAGGGAAGGGCCAGCAAGGGGCTGGATGCCCAAGACCTCTTTGGCCCAGCAGCCTCAGGGCAGCAGGGAGAGCAAGAGGCCCAGTGTGCCCCTAGGTCGGCTCTGCCCCTTCCCACACAGGCGGCCAGCCCAGCAGCTGCCTGACAGACTCTGGCTCCCCCGAGCTCTCTGCCGGTGCAGGGGGCAGGAACAGACGTGTGCATGTGGTTCTGCCTTGGCCTGGGAGTGTGGACCCCCTGCCTGGCCCCCAGGCTCAGGGGCAAGGGCCGGGAGAGAGCACCACCCCGAAGCGCTTTTCTCCCGGGCTTGGGAGCGTTGTGCGCGGCTGGCGGGAACAGCCGGCGAGAGTGCTTGCAAAGCGGCCTTTGGAGGCAGCCGCGGAGGTCTTCCAGCGGGAGAGGGCCGGTTGTGCTCAGAGGCCCCACAGGCCAGGGGCAGGACCCAGCAGGGCCCCTGCCCCTGGCCAGCCTTGCCCAGACCTTCCTGGCCTCCGGGGGTACTGCCCCAGCAAGGGGCAGGCTGCGGGGACTGGGTCCAGACATGCCCGGGCGCCTCCCCAGGCTCATCCCCGCTGGTGCCTTTCCCCTGGGCCTAGGCCTCGCTTGAGGCCTCCTTGGAGAGGAGGTTGCTGGCAGGGGCTGTCTCCACACTGCAAGGGGCTGGAGCTCAGAGGGCCTCGTCAGAGGGAAGGGACCAGCAAGGGGCTGGATGCCCAAGACCTCTTTGGCCCAGCAGCCTCAGGGCAGCAGGGAGAGCAAGAGGCCCAGTGTGCCCCTAGGTCGGCTCTGCCCCTTCCCACACAGGCGGCCAGCCCAGCAGCTGCCTGACAGACTCTGGCTCCCCCGAGCTCTCTGCCGGTGCAGGGGGCAGGAACAGACGTGTGCATGTGGTTCTGCCTTGGCCTGGGAGCGTGGACCCCCTGCCTGGCCCCCAGGCTCAGGGGCAAGGGCCGGGAGAGAGCACCACCCCGAAGCGCTTTTCTCCCGGGCTTGGGAGCGTTGTGCGCGGCTGGCGGGAACAGCCGGCGAGAGTGCTTGCAAAGCGGCCTTTGGAGGCAGCCGGGGAGGTCTTCCAGCGGGAGAGGGCCGGTTGTGCTCAGAGGCCCCACAGGCCAGGGGCAGGACCCAGCAGGGCCCCTGCCCCTGGCCAGCCTTGCCCAGACCTTCCTGGCCTCCGGGGGTACTGCCCCAGCAAGGGGCAGGCTGCGGGGACTGGGTCCAGACATGCCCGGGCGCCTCCCCAGGCTCATCCCCGCTGGTGCCTTTCCCCTGGGCCTAGGCCTCGCTTGAGGCCTCCTTGGAGAGGAGGTTGCTGGCAGGGGCTGTCTCCACACTGCAAGGGGCTGGAGCTCAGAGGGCCTCGTCAGAGGGAAGGGACCAGCAAGGGGCTGGATGCCCAAGACCTCTTTGGCCCAGCAGCCTCAGGGCAGCAGGGAGAGCAAGAGGCCCAGTGTGCCCCTAGGTCGGCTCTGCCCCTTCCCACACAGGCGGCCAGCCCAGCAGCTGCCTGACAGACTCTGACTCCCCCGAGCTCTCTGCCGGTGCAGGGGGCAGGAACAGACGTGTGCATGTGGTTCTGCCTTGGCCTGGGAGTGTGGACCCCCTGCCTGGCCCCCAGGCTCAGGGGCAAGGGCCGGGAGAGAGCACCACCCCGAAGCACTTTTCTCCCGGGCTTGGGAGCGTTGTGCGCGGCTGGCGGGAACAGCCGGCGAGAGTGCTTGCAAAGCGGCCTTTGGAGGCAGCCGGGGAGGTCTTCCAGCGGGAGAGGGCCGGTTGTGCTCAGAGGTCCCACAGGCCAGGGGCAGGACCCAGCAGGGCCCCTGCCCCTGGCCAGCCTTGCCCAGACCTTCCTGGCCTCCGGGGGTACTGCCCCAGCAAGCGGTAGGCTGCGGGGACTGGGTCCAGACATGCCCGGGCGCCTCCCCAGGCTCATCCCCGCTGGTGCCTTTCCCCTGGGCCTAGGCCTCGCTTGAGGCCTCCTTGGAGAGGAGGTTGCTGGCAGGGGCTGTCTCCACACTGCAAGGGGCTGGAGCTCAGAGGGCCTCGTCAGAGGGAAGGGACCAGCAAGGGGCTGGATGCCCAAGACCTCTTTGGCCCAGCAGCCTCAGGGCAGCAGGGAGAGCAAGAGGCCCAGTGTGCCCCTAGGTCGGCTCTGCCCCTTCCCACACAGGCGGCCAGCCCAGCAGCTGCCTGACAGACTCTGGCTCCCCCGAGCTCTCTGCCGGTGCAGGGGGCAGGAACAGACGTGTGCATGTGGTTCTGCCTTGGCCTGGGAGTGTGGACCCCCTGCCTGGCCCCCAGGCTCAGGGGCAAGGGCCGGGAGAGGGCACCACCCCGAAGCGCTTTTCTCCCGGGCTTGGGAGCGTTGTGCGCGGCTGGCGGGAACAGCCGGCGAGAGTGCTTGCAAAGCAGCCTGTGGAGGCAGCCGGGGAGGTCTTCCAGCGGGAGAGGGCCGGTTGTGCTCAGAGGCACCACCGGCTAGGGGCAGGACCCAGCAGGGCCCCTGCCCCTGGCCAGCCTTGCCCAGACCTTCCTGGCCTCCGGGGGTACTGCCCCAGCAAGAGGCAGGCTGCGGGGACTGGGTCCAGACATGCCCGGGCGCCTCCCCAGGCTCATCCCCGCTGGTGCCTTTCCCCTGGGCCTAGGCCTCGCTTGAGGCCTCCTTGGAGAGGAGGTTGCTGGCAGGGGCTGTCTCCACACTGCAAGGTGCTGGAGCTCAGAGGGCCTCGTCAGAGGGAAGGGACCAGCAAGGGGCTGGATGCCCAAGACCTCTTTGGCCCAGCAGCCTCAGGGCAGCAGGGAGAGCAAGAGGCCCAGTGTGCCCCTAGGTCGGCTCTGCCCCTTCCCACACAGGCGGCCAGCCCAGCAGCTGCCTGACAGACTCTGGCTCCCCCGAGCTCTCTGCCGGTGCAGGGGGCAGGAACAGACGTGTGCATGTGGTTCTGCCTTGGCCTGGGAGTGTGGAGCCCCTGCCTGGCCCCCAGGCTCAGGGGCAAGGGCCGGGAGAGAGCACCACCCCGAAGCGCTTTTCTCCCGGGCTTGGGAGCGTTGTGCGCGGCTGGCGGGAACAGCCGGCGAGAGTGCTTGCAAAGCGGCCTTTGGAGGCAGCCGGGGAGGTCTTCCAGCGGGAGAGGGCCGGTTGTGCTCAGAGGCCCCACAGGCCAGGGGCAGGACCCAGCAGGGCCCCTGCCCCTGGCCAGCCTTGCCCAGACCTTCCTGGCCTCCGGGGGTACTGCCCCAGCAAGGGGCAGGCTGCGGGGACTGGGTCCAGACATGCCCGGGCGCCTCCCCAGGCTCATCCCCGCTGGTGCCTTTCCCCTGGGCCTAGGCCTCGCTTGAGGCCTCCTTGGAGAGGAGGTTGCTGGCAGGGGCTGTCTCCACACTGCAAGGTGCTGGAGTTCAGAGGGCCTCGTCAGAGGGAAGGGACCAGCAAGGGGCTGGATGCCCAAGACCTCTTTGGCCCAGCAGCCTCAGGGCAGCAGGGAGAGCAAGAGGCCCAGTGTGCCCCTAGGTTGGCTCTGCCCCTTCCCACACAGGCGGCCAGCCCAGCAGCTGCCTGACAGACTCTGGCTCCCCCGAGCTCTCTGCCGGTGCAGGGGGCAGGAACAGACGTGTGCATGTGGTTCTGCCTTGGCCTGGGAGTGTGGACCCCCTGCCTGGCCCCCAGGCTCAGGGGCAAGGGCCGGGAGAGAGCACCACCCCGAAGCGCTTTTCTCCCGGGCTTGGGAGCGTTGTGCGCGGCTGGCGGGAACAGCCGGCGAGAGTGCTTGCAAAGCGGCCTTTGGAGGCAGCCGGGGAGGTCTTCCAGCGGGAGAGGGCCGGTTGTGCTCAGAGGCCCCACAGGCCAGGGGCAGGACCCAGCAGGGCCCCTGCCCCTGGCCAGCCTTGCCCAGACCTTCCTGGCCTCCGGGGGTACTGCCCCAGCAAGGGGCAGGCTGCGGGGACTGGGTCCAGACATGCCCGGGCGCCTCCCCAGGCTCATCCCCGCTGGTGCCTTTCCCCTGGGCCTAGGCCTCGCTTGAGGCCTCCTTGGAGAGGAGGTTGCTGGCAGGGGCTGTCTCCACACTGCAAGGGGCTGGAGCTCAGAGGGCCTCGTCAGAGGGAAGGGACCAGCAAGGGGCTGGATGCCCAAGACCTCTTTGGCCCAGCAGCCTCAGGGCAGCAGGGAGAGCAAGAGGCCCAGTGTGCCCCTAGGTCGGCTCTGCCCCTTCCCACACAGGCGGCCAGCCCAGCAGCTGCCTGACAGACTCTGGCTCCCCCGAGCTCTCTGCCGGTGCAGGGGGCAGGAACAGACGTGTGCATGTGGTTCTGCCTTGGCCTGGGAGTGTGGATCCCCTGCCTGGCCCCCAGGCTCAGGGGCAAGGGCCGGGAGAGAGCACCACCCCGAAGCGCTTTTCTCCCGGGCTTGGGAGCGTTGTGCGCGGCTGGCGGGAACAGCCGGCGAGAGTGCTTGCAAAGCGGCCTTTGGAGGCAGCCGGGGAGGTCTTCCAGCGGGAGAGGGCCGGTTGTGCTCAGAGGCCCCACAGGCCAGGGGCAGGACCCAGCAGGGCCCCTGCCCCTGGCCAGCCTTGCCCAGACCTTCCTGGCCTCCGGGGGTACTGCCCCAGCAAGGGGCAGGCTGCGGGGACTGGGTCCAGACATGCCCGGGCGCCTCCCCAGGCTCATCCCCGCTGGTGCCTTTCCCCTGGGCCTAGGCCTCGCTTGAGGCCTCCTTGGAGAGGAGGTTGCTGGCAGGGGCTGTCTCCACACTGCAAGGGGCTGGAGCTCAGAGGGCCTCGTCAGAGGGAAGGGACCAGCAAGGGGCTGGATGCCCAAGACCTCTTTGGCCCAGCAGCCTCAGGGCAGCAGGGAGAGCAAGAGGCCCAGTGTGCCCCTAGGTCGGCTCTGCCCCTTCCCACACAGGCGGCCAGCCCAGCAGCTGCCTGACAGACTCTGGCTCCCCCGAGCTCTCTGCCGGTGCAGGGGGCAGGAACAGACGTGTGCATGTGGTTCTGCCTTGGCCTGGGAGTGTGGACCCCCTGCCTGGCCCCCAGGCTCAGGGGCAAGGGCCGGGAGAGAGCACCACCCCGAAGCGCTTTTCTCCCGGGCTTGGGAGCGTTGTGCGCGGCTGGCGGGAACAGCCGGCGAGAGTGCTTGCAAAGCGGCCTTTGGAGGCAGCCGGGGAGGTCTTCCAGCGGGAGAGGGCCGGTTGTGCTCAGAGGCCCCACAGGCCAGGGGCAGGACCCAGCAGGGCCCCTGCCCCTGGCCAGCCTTGCCCAGACCTTCCTGGCCTCCGGGGGTACTGCCCCAGCAAGGGGCAGGCTGCGGGGACTGGGTCCAGACATGCCCGGGCGCCTCCCCAGGCTCATCCCCGCTGGTGCCTTTCCCCTGGGCCTAGGCCTCGCTTGAGGCCTCCTTGGAGAGGAGGTTGCTGGCAGGGGCTGTCTCCACACTGCAAGGGGCTGGAGCTCAGAGGGCCTCGTCAGAGGGAAGGGACCAGCAAGGGGCTGGATGCCCAAGACCTCTTTGGCCCAGCAGCCTCAGGGCAGCAGGGAGAGCAAGAGGCCCAGTGTGCCCCTAGGTCGGCTCTGCCCCTTCCCACACAGGCGGCCAGCCCAGCAGCTGCCTGACAGACTCTGGCTCCCCCGAGCTCTCTGCCGGTGCAGGGGGCAGGAACAGACGTGTGCATGTGGTTCTGCCTTGGCCTGGGAGTGTGGACCCCCTGCCTGGCCCCCAGGCTCAGGGGCAAGGGCCGGGAGAGAGCACCACCCCGAAGCGCTTTTCTCCCGGGCTTGGGAGCGTTGTGCGCGGCTGGCGGGAACAGCCGGCGAGAGTGCTTGCAAAGCGGCCTTTGGAGGCAGCCGCGGAGGTCTTCCAGCGGCAGAGGGCCGGTTGTGCTCAGAGGCCCCACAGGCCAGGGGCAGGACCCAGCAGGGCCCCTGCCCCTGGCCAGCCTTGCCCAGACCTTCCTGGCCTCCGGGGGTACTGCCCCAGCAAGGGGCAGGCTGCGGGGACTGGGTCCAGACATGCCCGGGCGCCTCCCCAGGCTCATCCCCGCTGGTGCCTTTCCCCTGGGCCTAGGCCTCGCTTGAGGCCTCCTTGGAGAGGAGGTTGCTGGCAGGGGCTGTCTCCACACTGCAAGGGGCTGGAGCTCAGAGGGCCTCGTCAGAGGGAAGGGACCAGCAAGGGGCTGGATGCCCAAGACCTCTTTGGCCCAGCAGCCTCAGGGCAGCAGGGAGAGCAAGAGGCCCAGTGTGCCCCTAGGTCGGCTCTGCCCCTTCCCACACAGGCGGCCAGCCCAGCAGCTGCCTGACAGACTCTGGCTCCCCCGAGCTCTCTGCCGGTGCAGGGGGCAGGAACAGACGTGTGCATGTGGTTCTGCCTTGGCCTGGGAGTGTGGACCCCCTGCCTGGCCCCCAGGCTCAGGGGCAAGGGCCGGGAGAGAGCACCACCCCGAAGCGCTTTTCTCCCGGGCTTGGGAGCGTTGTGCGCGGCTGGCGGGAACAGCCGGCGAGAGTGCTTGCAAAGCGGCCTTTGGAGGCAGCCGGGGAGGTCTTCCAGCGGGAGAGGGCCGGTTGTGCTCAGAGGCCCCACAGGCCAGGGGCAGGACCCAGCAGGGCCCCTGCCCCTGGCCAGCCTTGCCCAGACCTTCCTGGCCTCCGGGGGTACTGCCCCAGCAA
This sequence comes from Cervus elaphus, assembly GCF_910594005.1. Lineage (NCBI taxonomy): Eukaryota > Metazoa > Chordata > Mammalia > Artiodactyla > Cervidae > Cervus > Cervus elaphus. The sequence goes on along the minus strand of NW_025316696.1, from coordinate 385,368 downwards.
GGGGCAGGCTGCGGGGACTGGGTCCAGACATGCCCGGGCGCCTCCCCAGGCTCATCCCCGCTGGTGCCTTTCCCCTGGGCCTAGGCCTCGCTTGAGGCCTCCTTGGAGAGGAGGTTGCTGGCAGGGGCTGTCTCCACACTGCAAGGGGCTGGAGCTCAGAGGGCCTCGTCAGAGGGAAGGGACCAGCAAGGGGCTGGATGCCCAAGACCTCTTTGGCCCAGCAGCCTCAGGGCAGCAGGGAGAGCAAGAGGCCCAGTGTGCCCCTAGGTCGGCTCTGCCCCTTCCCACACAGGCGGCCAGCCCAGCAGCTGCCTGACAGACTCTGACTCCCCCGAGCTCTCTGCCGGTGCAGGGGGCAGGAACAGACGTGTGCATGTGGTTCTGCCTTGGCCTGGGAGTGTGGACCCCCTGCCTGGCCCCCAGGCTCAGGGGCAAGGGCCGGGAGAGAGCACCACCCCGAAGCGCTTTTCTCCCGGGCTTGGGGGCGTTGTGCGCGGCTGGCGGGAACAGCCGGCGAGAGTGCTTGCAAAGCGGCCTTTGGAGGCAGCCGGGGAGGTCTTCCAGTGGGAGAGGGCCGGTTGTGCTCAGAGGTCCCACAGGCCAGGGGCAGGACCCAGCAGGGCCCCTGCCCCTGGCCAGCCTTGCCCAGACCTTCCTGGCCTCCGGGGGTACTGCCCCAGCAAGCGGTAGGCTGCGGGGACTGGGTCCAGACATGCCCGGGCGCCTCCCCAGGCTCATCCCCGCTGGTGCCTTTCCCCTGGGCCTAGGCCTCGCTTGAGGCCTCCTTGGAGAGGAGGTTGCTGGCAGGGGCTGTCTCCACACTGCAAGGGGCTGGAGCTCAGAGGGCCTCGTCAGAGGGAAGGGACCAGCAAGGGGCTGGATGCCCAAGACCTCTTTGGCCCAGCAGCCTCAGGGCAGCAGGGAGAGCAAGAGGCCCAGTGTGCCCCTAGGTCGGCTCTGCCCCTTCCCACACAGGCGGCCAGCCCAGCAGCTGCCTGACAGACTCTGGCTCCCCCGAGCTCTCTGCCGGTGCAGGGGGCAGGAACAGACGTGTGCATGTGGTTCTGCCTTGGCCTGGGAGTGTGGAGCCCCTGCCTGGCCCCCAGGCTCAGGGGCAAGGGCCGGGAGAGAGCACCACCCCGAAGCGCTTTTCTCCCGGGCTTGGGAGCGTTGTGCGCGGCTGGCGGGAACAGCCGGCGAGAGTGCTTGCAAAGCGGCCTTTGGAGGCAGCCGGGGAGGTCTTCCAGCGGGAGAGGGCCGGTTGTGCTCAGAGGCCCCACAGGCCAGGGGCAGGACCCAGCAGGGCCCCTGCCCCTGGCCAGCCTTGCCCAGACCTTCCTGGCCTCCGGGGGTACTGCCCCAGCAAGGGGCAGGCTGCGGGGACTGGGTCCAGACATGCCCGGGCGCCTCCCCAGGCTCATCCCCGCTGGTGCCTTTCCCCTGGGCCTAGGCCTCGCTTGAGGCCTCCTTGGAGAGGAGGTTGCTGGCAGGGGCTGTCTCCACACTGCAAGGTGCTGGAGTTCAGAGGGCCTCGTCAGAGGGAAGGGACCAGCAAGGGGCTGGATGCCCAAGACCTCTTTGGCCCAGCAGCCTCAGGGCAGCAGGGAGAGCAAGAGGCCCAGTGTGCCCCTAGGTTGGCTCTGCCCCTTCCCACACAGGCGGCCAGCCCAGCAGCTGCCTGACAGACTCTGGCTCCCCCGAGCTCTCTGCCGGTGCAGGGGGCAGGAACAGACGTGTGCATGTGGTTCTGCCTTGGCCTGGGAGTGTGGACCCCCTGCCTGGCCCCCAGGCTCAGGGGCAAGGGCCGGGAGAGAGCACCACCCCGAAGCGCTTTTCTCCCGGGCTTGGGAGCGTTGTGCGCGGCTGGCGGGAACAGCCGGCGAGAGTGCTTGCAAAGCGGCCTTTGGAGGCAGCCGGGGAGGTCTTCCAGCGGGAGAGGGCCGGTTGTGCTCAGAGGCCCCACAGGCCAGGGGCAGGACCCAGCAGGGCCCCTGCCCCTGGCCAGCCTTGCCCAGACCTTCCTGGCCTCCGGGGGTACTGCCCCAGCAAGGGGCAGGCTGCGGGGACTGGGTCCAGACATGCCCGGGCGCCTCCCCAGGCTCATCCCCGCTGGTGCCTTTCCCCTGGGCCTAGGCCTCGCTTGAGGCCTCCTTGGAGAGGAGGTTGCTGGCAGGGGCTGTCTCCACACTGCAAGGGGCTGGAGCTCAGAGGGCCTCGTCAGAGGGAAGGGACCAGCAAGGGGCTGGATGCCCAAGACCTCTTTGGCCCAGCAGCCTCAGGGCAGCAGGGAGAGCAAGAGGCCCAGTGTGCCCCTAGGTCGGCTCTGCCCCTTCCCACACAGGCGGCCAGCCCAGCAGCTGCCTGACAGACTCTGGCTCCCCCGAGCTCTCTGCCGGTGCAGGGGGCAGGAACAGACGTGTGCATGTGGTTCTGCCTTGGCCTGGGAGTGTGGATCCCCTGCCTGGCCCCCAGGCTCAGGGGCAAGGGCCGGGAGAGAGCACCACCCCGAAGCGCTTTTCTCCCGGGCTTGGGAGCGTTGTGCGCGGCTGGCGGGAACAGCCGGCGAGAGTGCTTGCAAAGCGGCCTTTGGAGGCAGCCGGGGAGGTCTTCCAGCGGGAGAGGGCCGGTTGTGCTCAGAGGCCCCACAGGCCAGGGGCAGGACCCAGCAGGGCCCCTGCCCCTGGCCAGCCTTGCCCAGACCTTCCTGGCCTCCGGGGGTACTGCCCCAGCAAGGGGCAGGCTGCGGGGACTGGGTCCAGACATGCCCGGGCGCCTCCCCAGGCTCATCCCCGCTGGTGCCTTTCCCCTGGGCCTAGGCCTCGCTTGAGGCCTCCTTGGAGAGGAGGTTGCTGGCAGGGGCTGTCTCCACACTGCAAGGGGCTGGAGCTCAGAGGGCCTCGTCAGAGGGAAGGGACCAGCAAGGGGCTGGATGCCCAAGACCTCTTTGGCCCAGCAGCCTCAGGGCAGCAGGGAGAGCAAGAGGCCCAGTGTGCCCCTAGGTCGGCTCTGCCCCTTCCCACACAGGCGGCCAGCCCAGCAGCTGCCTGACAGACTCTGGCTCCCCCGAGCTCTCTGCCGGTGCAGGGGGCAGGAACAGACGTGTGCATGTGGTTCTGCCTTGGCCTGGGAGTGTGGACCCCCTGCCTGGCCCCCAGGCTCAGGGGCAAGGGCCGGGAGAGAGCACCACCCCGAAGCGCTTTTCTCCCGGGCTTGGGAGTGTTGTGCGCGGCTGGCGGGAACAGCCGGCGAGAGTGCTTGCAAAGCGGCCTTTGGAGGCAGCCGGGGAGGTCTTCCAGCGGGAGAGGGCCGGTTGTGCTCAGAGGCCCCACAGGCCAGGGGCAGGACCCAGCAGGGCCCCTGCCCCTGGCCAGCCTTGCCCAGACCTTCCTGGCCTCCGGGGGTACTGCCCCAGCAAGGGGCAGGCTGCGGGGACTGGGTCCAGACATGCCCGGGCGCCTCCCCAGGCTCATCCCCGCTGGTGCCTTTCCCCTGGGCCTAGGCCTCGCTTGAGGCCTCCTTGGAGAGGAGGTTGCTGCCAGGGGCTGTCTCCACACTGCAAGGGGCTGGAGCTCAGAGGGCCTCGTCAGAGGGAAGGGACCAGCAAGGGGCTGGATGCCCAAGACCTCTTTGGCCCAGCAGCCTCAGGGCAGCAGGGAGAGCAAGAGGCCCAGTGTGCCCCTAGGTCGGCTCTGCCCCTTCCCACACAGGCGGCCAGCCCAGCAGCTGCCTGACAGACTCTGGCTCCCCCGAGCTCTCTGCCGGTGCAGGGGGCAGGAACAGACGTGTGCATGTGGTTCTGCCTTGGCCTGGGAGTGTGGACCCCCTGCCTGGCCCCCAGGCTCAGGGGCAAGGGCCGGGAGAGAGCACCACCCCGAAGCGCTTTTCTCCCGGGCTTGGGAGCGTTGTGCGCGGCTGGCGGGAACAGCCGGCGAGAGTGCTTGCAAAGCGGCCTTTGGAGGCAGCCGCGGAGGTCTTCCAGCGGCAGAGGGCCGGTTGTGCTCAGAGGCCCCACAGGCCAGGGGCAGGACCCAGCAGGGCCCCTGCCCCTGGCCAGCCTTGCCCAGACCTTCCTGGCCTCCGGGGGTACTGCCCCAGCAAGGGGCAGGCTGCGGGGACTGGGTCCAGACATGCCCGGGCGCCTCCCCAGGCTCATCCCCGCTGGTGCCTTTCCCCTGGGCCTAGGCCTCGCTTGAGGCCTCCTTGGAGAGGAGGTTGCTGGCAGGGGCTGTCTCCACACTGCAAGGGGCTGGAGCTCAGAGGGCCTCGTCAGAGGGAAGGGACCAGCAAGGGGCTGGATGCCCAAGACCTCTTTGGCCCAGCAGCCTCAGGGCAGCAGGGAGAGCAAGAGGCCCAGTGTGCCCCTAGGTCGGCTCTGCCCCTTCCCACACAGGCGGCCAGCCCAGCAGCTGCCTGACAGACTCTGGCTCCCCCGAGCTCTCTGCCGGTGCAGGGGGCAGGAACAGACGTGTGCATGTGGTTCTGCCTTGGCCTGGGAGTGTGGACCCCCTGCCTGGCCCCCAGGCTCAGGGGCAAGGGCCGGGAGAGAGCACCACCCCGAAGCGCTTTTCTCCCGGGCTTGGGAGTGTTGTGCGCGGCTGGCGGGAACAGCCGGCGAGAGTGCTTGCAAAGCGGCCTTTGGAGGCAGCCGGGGAGGTCTTCCAGCGGGAGAGGGCCGGTTGTGCTCAGAGGCCCCACAGGCCAGGGGCAGGACCCAGCAGGGCCCCTGCCCCTGGCCAGCCTTGCCCAGACCTTCCTGGCCTCCGGGGGTACTGCCCCAGCAAGGGGCAGGCTGCGGGGACTGGGTCCAGACATGCCCGGGCGCCTCCCCAGGCTCATCCCCGCTGGTGCCTTTCCCCTGGGCCTAGGCCTCGCTTGAGGCCTCCTTGGAGAGGAGGTTGCTGGCAGGGGCTGTCTCCACACTGCAAGGGGCTGGAGCTCAGAGGGCCTCGTCAGAGGGAAGGGACCAGCAAGGGGCTGGATGCCCAAGACCTCTTTGGCCCAGCAGCCTCAGGGCAGCAGGGAGAGCAAGAGGCCCAGTGTGCCCCTAGGTCGGCTCTGCCCCTTCCCACACAGGCGGCCAGCCCAGCAGCTGCCTGACAGACTCTGGCTCCCCCGAGCTCTCTGCCGGTGCAGGGGGCAGGAACAGACGTGTGCATGTGGTTCTGCCTTGGCCTGGGAGTGTGGACCCCCTGCCTGGCCCCCAGGCTCAGGGGCAAGGGCCGGGAGAGAGCACCACCCCGAAGCGCTTTTCTCCCGGGCTTGGGAGCGTTGTGCGCGGCTGGCGGGAACAGCCGGCGAGAGTGCTTGCAAAGCGGCCTTTGGAGGCAGCCGGGGAGGTCTTCCAGCGGCAGAGGGCCGGTTGTGCTCAGAGGCCCCACAGGCCAGGGGCAGGACCCAGCAGGGCCCCTGCCCCTGGCCAGCCTTGCCCAGACCTTCCTGGCCTCCGGGGGTACTGCCCCAGCAAGGGGCAGGCTGCGGGGACTGGGTCCAGACATGCCCGGGCGCCTCCCCAGGCTCATCCCCGCTGGTGCCTTTCCCCTGGGCCTAGGCCTCGCTTGAGGCCTCCTTGGAGAGGAGGTTGCTGGCAGGGGCTGTCTCCACACTGCAAGGGGCTGGAGCTCAGAGGGCCTCGTCAGAGGGAAGGGACCAGCAAGGGGCTGGATGCCCAAGACCTCTTTGGCCCAGCAGCCTCAGGGCAGCAGGGAGAGCAAGAGGCCCAGTGTGCCCCTAGGTCGGCTCTGCCCCTTCCCACACAGGCGGCCAGCCCAGCAGCTGCCTGACAGACTCTGGCTCCCCCGAGCTCTCTGCCGGTGCAGGGGGCAGGAACAGACGTGTGCATGTGGTTCTGCCTTGGCCTGGGAGTGTGGACCCCCTGCCTGGCCCCCAGGCTCAGGGGCAAGGGCCGGGAGAGAGCACCACCCCGAAGCGCTTTTCTCCCGGGCTTGGGAGCGTTGTGCGCGGCTGGCGGGAACAGCCGGCGAGAGTGCTTGCAAAGCGGCCTTTGGAGGCAGCCGGGGAGGTCTTCCAGCGGGAGAGGGCCGGTTGTGCTCAGAGGCCCCACAGGCCAGGGGCAGGACCCAGCAGGGCCCCTGCCCCTGGCCAGCCTTGACCAGACCTTCCTGGCCTCCGGGGGTACTGCCCCAGCAAGGGGCAGGCTGCGGGGACTGGGTCCAGACATGCCCGGGCGCCTCCCCAGGCTCATCCCCGCTGGTGCCTTTCCCCTGGGCCTAGGCCTCGCTTGAGGCCTCCTTGGAAAGGAGGTTGCTGGCAGGGGCTGTCTCCACACTGCAAGGGGCTGGAGCTCAGAGGGCCTCGTCAGAGGGAAGGGACCAGCAAGGGGCTGGATGCCCAAGACCTCTTTGGCCCAGCAGCCTCAGGGCAGCAGGGAGAGCAAGAGGCCCAGTGTGCCCCTAGGTCGGCTCTGCCCCTTCCCACACAGGCGGCCAGCCCAGCAGCTGCCTGACAGACTCTGGCTCCCCCGAGCTCTCTGCCGGTGCAGGGGGCAGGAACAGACGTGTGCATGTGGTTCTGCCTTGGCCTGGGAGTGTGGACCCCCTGCCTGGCCCCCAGGCTCAGGGGCAAGGGCCGGGAGAGAGCACCACCCCGAAGCGCTTTTCTCCCGGGCTTGGGAGCGTTGTGCGCGGCTGGCGGGAACAGCCGGCGAGAGTGCTTGCAAAGCGGCCTTTGGAGGCAGCCGGGGAGGTCTTCCAGCGGGAGAGGGCCGGTTGTGCTCAGAGGTCCCACAGGCCAGGGGCAGGACCCAGCAGGGCCCCTGCCCCTGGCCAGCCTTGCCCAGACCTTCCTGGCCTCCGGGGGTACTGCCCCAGCAAGCGGTAGGCTGCGGGGACTGGGTCCAGACATGCCCGGGCGCCTCCCCAGGCTCATCCCCGCTGGTGCCTTTCCCCTGGGCCTAGGCCTCGCTTGAGGCCTCCTTGGAGAGGAGGTTGCTGGCAGGGGCTGTCTCCACACTGCAAGGGGCTGGAGCTCAGAGGGCCTCGTCAGAGGGAAGGGACCAGCAAGGGGCTGGATGCCCAAGACCTCTTTGGCCCAGCAGCCTCAGGGCAGCAGGGAGAGCAAGAGGCCCAGTGTGCCCCTAGGTCGGCTCTGCCCCTTCCCACACAGGCGGCCAGCCCAGCAGCTGCCTGACAGACTCTGGCTCCCCCGAGCTCTCTGCCGGTGCAGGGGGCAGGAACAGACGTGTGCATGTGGTTCTGCCTTGGCCTGGGAGTGTGGACCCCCTGCCTGGCCCCCAGGCTCAGGGGCAAGGGCCGGGAGAGAGCACCACCCCGAAGCGCTTTTCTCCCGGGCTTGGGAGCGTTGTGCGCGGCTGGCGGGAACAGCCGGCGAGAGTGCTTGCAAAGCGGCCTTTGGAGGCAGCCGGGGAGGTCTTCCAGCGGGAGAGGGCCGGTTGTGCTCAGAGGCCCCACAGGCCAGGGGCAGGACCCAGCAGGGCCCCTGCCCCTGGCCAGCCTTGCCCAGACCTTCCTGGCCTCCGGGGGTACTGCCCCAGCAAGGGGCAGGCTGCGGGGACTGGGTCCAGACATGCCCGGGCGCCTCCCCAGGCTCATCCCCGCTGGTGCCTTTCCCCTGGGCCTAGGCCTCGCTTGAGGCCTCCTTGGAGAGGAGGTTGCTGGCAGGGGCTGTCTCCACACTGCAAGGGGCTGGAGCTCAGAGGGCCTCGTCAGAGGGAAGGGACCAGCAAGGGGCTGGATGCCCAAGACCTCTTTGGCCCAGCAGCCTCAGGGCAGCAGGGAGAGCAAGAGGCCCAGTGTGCCCCTAGGTCGGCTCTGCCCCTTCCCACACAGGCGGCCAGCCCAGCAGCTGCCTGACAGACTCTGGCTCCCCCGAGCTCTCTGCCGGTGCAGGGGGCAGGAACAGACGTGTGCATGTGGTTCTGCCTTGGCCTGGGAGTGTGGACCCCCTGCCTGGCCCCCAGGCTCAGGGGCAAGGGCCGGGAGAGAGCACCACCCCGAAGTGCTTTTCTCCCGGGCTTGGGAGCGTTGTGCGCGGCTGGCGGGAACAGCCGGCGAGAGTGCTTGCAAAGCGGCCTTTGGAGGCAGCCGGGGAGGTCTTCCAGCGGGAGAGGGCCGGTTGTGCTCAGAGGCCCCACAGGCCAGGGGCAGGACCCAGCAGGGCCCCTGCCCCTGGCCAGCCTTGCCCAGACCTTCCTGGCCTCCGGGGGTACTGCCCCAGCAAGGGGCAGGCTGCGGGGACTGGGTCCAGACATGCCCGGGCGCCTCCCCAGGCTCATCCCCGCTGGTGCCTTTCCCCTGGGCCTAGGCCTCGCTTGAGGCCTCCTTGGAGAGGAGGTTGCTGGCAGGGGCTGTCTCCACACTGCAAGGGGCTGGAGCTCAGAGGGCCTCGTCAGAGGGAAGGGACCAGCAAGGGGCTGGATGCCCAAGACCTCTTTGGCCCAGCAGCCTCAGGGCAGCAGGGAGAGCAAGAGGCCCAGTGTGCCCCTAGGTCGGCTCTGCCCCTTCCCACACAGGCGGCCAGCCCAGCAGCTGCCTGACAGACTCTGGCTCCCCCGAGCTCTCTGCCGGTGCAGGGGGCAGGAACAGACGTGTGCATGTGGTTCTGCCTTGGCCTGGGAGTGTGGACCCCCTGCCTGGCCCCCAGGCTCAGGGGCAAGGGCCGGGAGAGAGCACCACCCCGAAGCGCTTTTCTCCCGGGCTTGGGAGCGTTGTGCGCGGCTGGCGGGAACAGCCGGCGAGAGTGCTTGCAAAGCGGCCTTTGGAGGCAGCCGGGGAGGTCTTCCAGCGGCAGAGGGCCGGTAGTGCTCAGAGGCCCCACAGGCCAGGGGCAGGACCCAGCAGGGCCCCTGCCCCTGGCCAGCCTTGCGCAGACCTTCCTGGCCTACGGGGGTACTGCCCCAGCAAGGGGCAGGCTGCGGGGACTGGGTCCAGACATGCCCGGGCGCCTCCCCAGGCTCATCCCCGCTGGTGCCTTTCCCCTGGGCCTAGGCCTCTCTTGAGGCCTCCTTGGAGAGGAGGTTGCTGGCAGGGGCTGTCTCCACACTGCAAGGGGCTGGAGCTCAGAGGGCCTCGTCAGAGGGAAGGGACCAGCAAGGGGCTGGATGCCCAAGACCTCTTTGGCCCAGCAGCCTCAGGGCAGCAGGGAGAGCAAGAGGCCCAGTGTGCCCCTAGGTCAGCTCTGCCCCTTCCCACACAGGCGGCCAGCCCAGCAGCTGCCTGACAGACTCTGGCTCCCCCGAGCTCTCTGCCGGTGCAGGGGGCAGGAACAGACGTGTGCATGTGGTTCTGCCTTGGCCTGGGAGTGTGGACCCCCTGCCTGGCCCCCAGGCTCAGGGGCAAGGGCCGGGAGAGAGCACCACCCCGAAGCGCTTTTCTCCCGGGCTTGGGAGCGTTGTGCGCGGCTGGCGGGAACAGCCGGCGAGAGTGCTTGCAAAGCGGCCTTTGGAGGCAGCCGGGGAGGTCTTCCAGCGGGAGAGGGCCGGTTGTGCTCAGAGGCCCCACAGGCCAGGGGCAGGACCCAGCAGGGCCCCTGCCCCTGGCCAGCCTTGCCCAGACCTTCCTGGCCTCCGGGGGTACTGCCCCAGCAAGGGGCAGGCTGCGGGGACTGGGTCCAGACATGCCCGGGCGCCTCCCCAGGCTCATCCCCGCTGGTGCCTTTCCCCTGGGCCTAGGCCTCGCTTGAGGCCTCCTTGGAGAGGAGGTTGCTGGCAGGGGCTGTCTCCACACTGCAAGGGGCTGGAGCTCAGAAGGCCTCATCAGAGGGAAGGGACCAGCAAGGGGCTGGATGCCCAAGACCTCTTTGGCCCAGCAGCCTCAGGGCAGCAGGGAGAGCAAGAGGCCCAGTGTGCCCCTAGGTCGGCTCTGCCCCTTCCCACACAGGCGGCCAGCCCAGCAGCTGCCTGACAGACTCTGGCTCCCCCGAGCTCTCTGCCGGTGCAGGGGGCAGGAACAGACGTGTGCATGTGGTTCTGCCTTGGCCTGGGAGTGTGGACCCCCTGCCTGGCCCCCAGGCTCAGGGGCAAGGGCCGGGAGAGAGCACCACCCCGAAGCGCTTTTCTCCTGGGCTCGGGAGCGTTGTGCTCGGCTGGCGGGAACAGCCGGCGAGAGTGCTTGCAAAGCGGCCTTTGGAGGCAGCCGGGGAGGTCTTCCAGCGGGAGAGGGCCGGTTGTGCTCAGAGGCCCCACAGGCCAGGGGCAGGACCCAGCAGGGCCCCTGCCCCTGGCCAGCCTTGCCCAGACCTTCCTGGCCTCCGGGGCTACTGCCCCAGCAAGGGGCAGGCTGTGGGGACTGGGTCCACACATGCCCGGGCGCCTCCCCAGGCTCATCCCCGCTGGTGCCTTTCCCCTGGGCCTAGGCCTCGCTTGAGGCCTCCTTGGAGAGGAGGTTGCTGGCAGGGGCTGTCTCCAGACTGCAAGGTGCTGGAGCTCAGAGAGCCTCGTCAGAGGGAAGGGACCAGCAAGGGGCTGGATGCCCAAGACCTCTTTGGCCCAGCAGCCTCAGGGCAGCAGGGAGAGCAAGAGGCCCAGTGTGCCCCTAGGTCGGCTCTGCCCCTTCCCACACAGGTGGCCAGCCCAGCAGCTGCCTGACAGACTCTGGCTCCCCCGAGCTCTCTGCCGGTGCAGGGGGCAGGAACAGACGTGTGCATGTGGTTCTGCCTTGGCCTGGGAGTGTGGACCCCCTGCCTGGCCCCCAGGCTCAGGGGCAAGGGCCGGGAGAGAGCACCACCCCGAAGCGCTTTTCTCCCGGGCTTGGGAGCGTTGTGCGCGGCTGGCGGGAACAGCCGGCGAGAGTGCTTGCAAAGCGGCCTTTGGAGGCAGCCGGGGAGGTCTTCCAGCGGGAGAGGGCCGGTTGTGCTCAGAGGCCCCACAGGCCAGGGGCAGGACCCAGCAGGGCCCCTGCCCCTGGCCAGCCTTGCCCAGACCTTCCTGGCCTCCGGGGGTACTGCCCCAGCAAGGGGCAGGCTGCGGGGACTGGGTCCAGACATGCCCGGGCGCCTCCCCAGGCTCATCCCCGCTGGTGCCTTTCCCCTGGGCCTAGGCCTCGCTTGAGGCCTCCTTGGAGAGGAGGTTGCTGGCAGGGGCTGTCTCCACACTGCAAGGGGCTGGAGCTCAGAGGGCCTCGTCAGAGGGAAGGGACCAGCAAGGGGCTGGATGCCCAAGACCTCTTTGGCCCAGCAGCCTCAGGGCAGCAGGGAGAGCAAGAGGCCCAGTGTGCCCCTAGGTCGGCTCTGCCCCTTCCCACACAGGCGGCCAGCCCAGCAGCTGCCTGACAGACTCTGGCTCCCCCGAGCTCTCTGCCGGTGCAGGGGGCAGGAACAGACGTGTGCATGTGGTTCTGCCTTGGTCTGGGAGTGTGGACCCCCTGCCTGGCCCCCAGGCTCAGGGGCAAGGGCCGGGAGAGAGCACCACCCCGAAGCGCTTTTCTCCCGGGCTTGGGAGCGTTGTGCGCGGCTGGCGGGAACAGCCGGCGAGAGTGCTTGCAAAGCGGCCTTTGGAGGCAGCCGGGGAGGTCTTCCAGCGGGAGAGGGCCGGTTGTGCTCAGAGGCCCCACAGGCCAGGGGCAGGACCCAGCAGGGCCCCTGCCCCTGGCCAGCCTTGCCCAGACCTTCCTGGCCTCCGGGGGTACTGCCCCAGCAAGGGGCAGGCTGCGGGGACTGGGTCCAGACATGCCCGGGCGCCTCCCCAGGCTCATCCCCGCTGGTGCCTTTCCCCTGGGCCTAGGCCTCGCTTGAGGCCTCCTTGGAGAGGAGGTTGCTGGCAGGGGCTGTCTCCACACTGCAAGGGGCTGGAGCTCAGAAGGCCTCATCAGAGGGAAGGGACCAGCAAGGGGCTGGATGCCCAAGACCTCTTTGGCCCAGCAGCCTCAGGGCAGCAGGGAGAGCAAGAGGCCCAGTGTGCCCCTAGGTCGGCTCTGCCCCTTCCCACACAGGCGGCCAGCCCAGCAGCTGCCTGACAGACTCTGGCTCCCCTGAGCTCTCTGCCGGTGCAGGGGGCAGGAACAGACGTGTGCATGTGGTTCTGCCTTGGCCTGGGAGTGTGGACCCCCTGCCTGGCCCCCAGGCTCAGGGGCAAGGGCCGGGAGAGAGCACCACCCCGAAGCGCTTTTCTCCCGGGCTCGGGAGCGTTGTGCACGGCTGGCGGGAACAGCCGGCGAGAGTGCTTGCAAAGCGGCCTTTGGAGGCAGCCGGGGAGGTCTTCCAGCGGGAGAGGGCCGGTTGTGCTCAGAGGCCCCACAGGCCAGGGGCAGGACCCAGCAGGGCCCCTGCCCCTGGCCAGCCTTGCCCAGACCTTCCTGGCCTCCGGGGCTACTGCCCCAGCAAGGGGCAGGCTGCGGGGACTGGGTCCACACATGCCCGGGCGCCTCCCCAGGCTCATCCCCGCTGGTGCCTTTCCCCTGGGCCTAGGCCTCGCTTGAGGCCTCCTTGGAGAGGAGGTTGCTGGCAGGGGCTGTCTCCAGACTGCAAGGTGCTGGAGCTCAGAGAGCCTCGTCAGAGGGAAGGGACCAGCAAGGGGCTGGATGCCCAAGACCTCTTTGGCCCAGCAGCCTCAGGGCAGCAGGGAGAGCAAGAGGCCCAGTGTGCCCCTAGGTCGGCTCTGCCCCTTCCCACACAGGCGGCCAGCCCAGCAGCTGCCTGACAGACTCTGGCTCCCCCGAGCTCTCTGCCGGTGCAGGGGGCAGGAACAGACGTGTGCATGTGGTTCTGCCTTGGCCTGGGAGTGTGGACCCCCTGCCTGGCCCCCAGGCTCAGGGGCAAGGGCCGGGAGAGAGCACCACCCCGAAGCGCTTTTCTCCCGGGCTTGGGAGCGTTGTGCGCGGCTGGCGGGAACAGCCGGCGAGAGTGCTTGCAAAGCGGCCTTTGGAGGCAGCCGGGGAGGTCTTCCAGCGGGAGAGGGCCGGTTGTGCTCAGAGGCCCCACAGGCCAGGGGCAGGACCCAGCAGGGCCGCTGCCCCTGGCCAGCCTTGCCCAGACCTTCCTGGCCTCCGGGGGTACTGCCCCAGCAAGGGGCAGGCTGCGGGGACTGGGTACAGACATGCCCGGGCGCCTCCCCAGGCTCATCCCCGCTGGTGCCTTTCCCCTGGGCCTAGGCCTCGCTTGAGGCCTCCTTGGAGAGGAGGTTGCTGGCAGGGGCTGTCTCCACACTGCAAGGGGCTGGAGCTCAGAGGGCCTCGTCAGAGGGAAGGGACCAGCAAGGGGCTGGATGCCCAAAACCTCTTTGGCCCAGCAGCCTCAGGGCAGCAGGGAGAGCAAGAGGCCCAGTGTGCCCCTAGGTCGGCTCTGCCCCTTCCCACACAGGCGGCCAGCCCAGCAGCTGCCTGACAGACTCTGGCTCCCCCGAGCTCTCTGCCGGTGCAGGGGGCAGGAACAGACGTGTGCATGTGGTTCTGCCTTGGCCTGGGAGTGTGGACCCCCTGCCTGGCCCCCAGGCTCAGGGGCAAGGGCCGGGAGAGAGCACCACCCCGAAGCGCTTTTCTCCCGGGCTTGGGAGCGTTGTGCGCGGCTGGCGGGAACAGCCGGCGAGAGTGCTTGCAAAGCGGCCTTTGGAGGCAGCCGGGGAGGTCTTCCAGCGGGAGAGGGCCGGTTGTGCTCAGAGGCCCCACAGGCCAGGGGCAGGACCCAGCAGGGCCCCTGCCCCTGGCCAGCCTTGCCCAGACCTTCCTGGCCTCCGGGGGTACTGCCCCAGCAAGGGGCAGGCTGCGGGGACTGGGTCCAGACATGCCCGGGCGCCTCCCCAGGCTCATCCCCGCTGGTGCCTTTCCCCTGGGCCTAGGCCTCGCTTGAGGCCTCCTTGGAGAGGAGGTTGCTGGCAGGGGCTGTCTCCACACTGCAAGGGGCTGGAGCTCAGAGGGCCTCGTCAGAGGGAAGGGACCAGCAAGGGGCTGGATGCCCAAGACCTCTTTGGCGCAGCAGCCTCAGGGCAGCAGGGAGAGCAAGAGGCCCAGTGTGCCCCTAGGTCGGCTCTGCCCCTTCCCACACAGGCGGCCAACCCAGCAGCTGCCTGACAGACTCTGGCTCCCCCGAGCTCTCTGCCGGTGCAGGGGGCAGGAACAGACGTGTGCATGTGGTTCTGCCTTGGCCTGGTAGTGTGGACCCCCTGCCTGGCCCCCAGGCTCAGGGGCAAGGGCCGGGAGAGAGCACCACCCCGAAGCGCTTTTCTCCCGGGCTTGGGAGCGTTGTGCGCGGCTGGCGGGAACAGCCGGCGAGAGTGCTTGCAAAGCGGCCTTTGGAGGCAGCCGGGGAGGTCTTCCAGCGGGAGAGGGCCGGTTGTGCTCAGAGGCCCCACAGGCCAGGGGCAGGACCCAGCAGGGCCCCTGCCCCTGGCCAGCCTTGCCCAGACCTTCCTGGCCTCCGGGGGTACTGCCCCAGCAAGGGGCAGGCTGCGGGGACTGGGTCCAGACATGCCCGGGCGCCTCCCCAGGCTCATCCCCGCTGGTGCCTTTCCCCTGGGCCTAGGCCTCGCTTGAGGCCTCCTTGGAGAGGAGGTTGCTGGCAGGGGCTGTCTCCACACTGCAAGGGGCTGGAGCTCAGAGGGCCTCGTCAGAGGGAAGGGACCAGCAAGGGGCTGGATGCCCAAGACCTCTTTGGCCCAGCAGCCTCAGGGCAGCAGGGAGAGCAAGAGGCCCAGTGTGCCCCTAGGTCGGCTCTGCCCCTTCCCACACAGGCGGCCAGCCCAGCAGCTGCCTGACAGACTCTGGCTCCCCCGAGCTCTCTGCCGGTGCAGGGGGCAGGAACAGACGTGTGCATGTGGTTCTGCCTTGGCCTGGGAGTGTGGACCCCCTGCCTGGCCCCCAGGCTCAGGGGCAAGGGCCGGGAGAGAGCACCACCCCGAAGCGCTTTTCTCCCGGGCTTGGGAGCGTTGTGCGCGGCTGGCGGGAACAGCCGGCGAGAGTGCTTGCAAAGCGGCCTTTGGAGGCAGCCGGGGAGGTCTTCCAGCGGGAGAGGGCCGGTTGTGCTCAGAGGCCCCACAGGCCAGGGGCAGGACCCAGCAGGGCCCCTGCCCCTGGCCAGCCTTGCCCAGACCTTCCTGGCCTCCGGGGGTACTGCCCCAGCAAGGGGCAGGCTGCGGGGACTGGGTCCAGACATGCCCGGGCGCCTCCCCAGGCTCATCCCCGCTGGTGCCTTTCCCCTGGGCCTAGGCCTCGCTTGAGGCCTCCTTGGAGAGGAGGTTGCTGGCAGGGGCTGTCTCCACACTGCAAGGTGCTGGAGCTCAGAGGGCCTCGTCAGAGAGAAGGGACCAGCAAGGGGCTGGATGCCCAAGACCTCTTTGGCCCAGCAGCCTCAGGGCAGCAGGGAGAGCAAGAGGCCCAGTGTGCCCCTAGGTCGGCTCTGCCCCTTCCCACACAGGCGGCCAGCCCAGCAGCTGCCTGACAGACTCTGGCTCCCCCGAGCTCTCTGCCGGTGCAGGGGGCAGGAACAGACGTGTGCATGTGGTTCTGCCTTGGCCTGGGAGTGTGGACCCCCTGCCTGGCCCCCAGGCTCAGGGGCAAGGGCCGGGAGAGAGCACCACCCCGAAGCGCTTTTCTCCCGGGCTTGGGAGCATTGTGTGCGGCTGGCGGGAACAGCCGGCGAGAGTGCTTGCAAAGCGGCCTTTGGAGGCAGCCGGGGAGGTCTTCCAGCGGGAGAGGGCCGGTTGTGCTCAGAGGCCCCAAAGGCCAAGGGCAGGACCCAGCAGGGCCCCTGCCCCTGGCCAGCCTTGCCCAGACCTTCCTGGCCTCCGGGGGTACTGCCCCAGCAAGGGGCAGGCTGCGGGGACTGGGTCCAGACATGCCCGGGCGCCTCCCCAGGCTCATCCCCGCTGGTGCCTTTCCCCTGGGCCTAGGCCTCGCTTGAGGCCTCCTTGGAGAGGAGGTTGCTGGCAGGGGCTGTCTCCACACTGCAAGGGGCTGGAGCTCAGAGGGCCTCGTCAGAGGGAAGGGACCAGCAAGGGGCTGGATGCCCAAGACCTCTTTGGCCCAGCAGCCTCAGGGCAGCAGGGAGAGCAAGAGGCCCAGTGTGCCCCTAGGTCGGCTCTGCCCCTTCCCACACAGGCGGCCAGCCCAGCAGCTGCCTGACAGACTCTGGCTCCCCCGAGCTCTCTGCCGGTGCAGGGGGCAGGAACAGACGTGTGCATGTGGTTCTGCCTTGGCCTGGGAGTGTGGACCCCCTGCCTGGCCCCCAGGCTCAGGGGCAAGGGCCGGGAGAGAGCACCACGCCGAAGCGCTTTTCTCCCGGGCTTGGGAGCGTTGTGCGCGGCTGGCGGGAACAGCCGGCGAGAGTGCTTGCAAAGCGGCCTTTGGAGGCAGCCGGGGAGGTCTTCCAGCGGGAGAGGGCCGGTTGTGCTCAGAGGCCCCACAGGCCAGGGGCAGGACCCAGCAGGGCCCCTGCCCCTGGCCAGCCTTGCCCAGACCTTCCTGGCCTCCGGGGGTACTGCCCCAGCAAGGGGCAGGCTGCGGGGACTGGGTCCAGACATGCCCGGGCGCCTCCCCAGTCTCATCTCCACTGGTGCCTTTCCCCTGGGCCTAGGCCTCGCTTGAGGCCTCCTTGGAGAGGAGGTTACTGGCAGGGGCTGTCTCCACACTGCAAGGGGCTGGAGCTCAGAGGGCCTCATCAGAGGGAAGAGACCAGCAAGGGGCTGGATGCCCAAGACCTCTTTGGCCCAGCAACCTCAGGGCAGCAGGGAGAGCAAGAGGCCCAGTGTGCCCCTAGGTCGGCTCTGCCCCTTCCCACACAGGCGGCCAGCCCAGCAGCTGCCTGACAGACTCTGGCTCCCCCGAGCTCTCTGCCGGTGCAGGGGGCAGGAACAGACGTGTGCATGTGGTTCTGCCTTGGCCTGAGAGTGTGGACCCCCTGCCTGCCCCCTAGGCTCAGGGGCAAGGGCCGGGAGAGAGCACCACCCCGAAGCGCTTTTCTCCCGGGCTTGGGAGCGTTGTGTGCGGCTGGCGGGAACAGCCGGCGAGAGTGCTTGCAAAGCGGCCTTTGGAGGCAGCCGGGGAGGTCTTCCAGCGGCAGAGGGCCGGTTGTGCTCAGAGGCCCCACAGGCCAGGGGCAGGACCCAGCAGGGCCCCTGCCCCTGGCCAGCCTTGCCCAGACCTTCCTGGCCTCCGGGGGTACTGCCCCAGCAAGGGGCAGGCTGCGGGGACTGGGTCCAGACATGCCCGGGCGCCTCCCCAGGCTCATCCCCGCTGGTGCCTTTCCCCTGGGCCTAGGCCTCGCTTGAGGCCTCCTTGGAGAGGAGGTTGCTGGCAGGGGCTGTCTCCACACTGCAAGGGGCTGGAGCTCAGAGGGCCTCGTCAGAGGGAAGGGACCAGCAAGGGGCTGGATGCCCAAGACCTCTTTGGCCCAGCAGCCTCAGGGCAGCAGGGAGAGCAAGAGGCCCAGTGTGCCCCTAGGTCGGCTCTGCCCCTTCCCACACAGGCGGCCAGCCCAGCAGCTGCCTGACAGACTCTGGCTCCCCCGAGCTCTCTGCCGGTGCAGGGGGCAGGAACAGACGTGTGCATGTGGTTCTGCCTTGGCCTGGGAGTGTGGACCCCCTGCCTGGCCCCCAGGCTCAGGGGCAAGGGCCGGGAGAGATCACCACCCCGAAGCGCTTTTCTCCCGGGCTTGGGAGCGTTGTGCGCGGCTGGCGGGAACAGCCGGCGAGAGTGCTTGCAAAGCGGCCTTTGGAGGCAGCCGGGGAGGTCTTCCAGCGGGAGAGGGCCGGTTGTGCTCAGAGGCCCCACAGGCCAGGGGCAGGACCCAGCAGGGCCCCTGCCCCTGGCCAGCCTTGCCCAGACCTTCCTGGCCTCCGGGGGTACTGCCCCAGCAAGGGGCAGGCTGCGGGGACTGGGTCCAGACATGCCCGGGCGCCTCCCCATGCTCATCCCCGCTGGTGCCTTTCCCCTGGGCCTAGGCCTCGCTTGAGGCCTCCTTGGAGAGGAGGTTGCTGGCAGGGGCTGTCTCCACACTGCAAGGGGCTGGAGCTCAGAGGGCCTCGTCAGAGGGAAGGGACCAGCAAGGGGCTGGATGCCCAAGACCTCTTTGGCCCAGCAGCCTCAGGGCAGCAGGGAGAGCAAGAGGCCCAGTGTGCCCCTAGGTCGGCTCTGCCCCTTCCCACACAGGCGGCCAGCCCAGCAGCTGCCTGACAGACTCTGGCTCCCCCGAGCTCTCTGCCGGTGCAGGGGGCAGGAACAGACGTGTGCATGTGGTTCTGCCTTGGCCTGGGAGTGTGGACCCCCTGCCTGCCCCCCAGGCTCAGGGGCAAGGGCCGGGAGAGAGCACCACCCCGAAGCGCTTTTCTCCCGGGCTTGGGAGCGTTGTGCGCGGCTGGCGGGAACAGCCGGCGAGAGTGCTTGCAAAGCGGCCTTTGGAGGCAGCCGGGGAGGTCTTCCAGCGGGAGAGGGCCGGTTGTGCTCAGAGGCCCCACAGGCCAGGGGCAGGACCCAGCAGGGCCCCTGCCCCTGGCCAGCCTTGCCCAGACCTTCCTGGCCTCCGGGGGTACTGCCCCAACAAGGGGCAGGCTGCGGGGACTGGGTCCAGACATGCCCGGGCGCCTCCCCAGGCTCATCCCCGCTGGTGCCTTTCCCCTGGGCCTAGGCCTCGCTTGAGGCCTCCTTGGAGAGGAGGTTGCTGGCAGGGGCTGTCTCCACACTGCAAGGGGCTGGAGCTCAGAGGGCCTCGTCAGAGGGAAGGGACCAGCAAGGGGCTGGATGCCCAAGACCTCTTTGGCCCAGCAGCCTCAGGGCAGCAGGGAGAGCAAGAGGCCCAGTGTGCCCCTAGGTCGGCTCTGCCCCTTCCCACACAGGCGGCCAGCCCAGCAGCTGCCTGACAGACTCTGGCTCCCCCGAGCTCTCTGCCGGTGCAGGGGGCAGGAACAGACGTGTGCATGTGGTTCTGCCTTGGCCTGGGAGTGTGGACCCCCTGCCTGGCCCCCAGGCTCAGGGGCAAGGGCCGGGAGAGAGCACCACCCCGAAGCGCTTTTCTCCCGGGCTTGGGAGCGTTGTGCGCGGCTGGCGGGAACAGCCGGCGAGAGTGCTTGCAAAGCGGCCTTTGGAGGCAGCCGGGGAGGTCTTCCAGCGGCAGAGGGCCGGTTGTGCTCAGAGGCCCCACAGGCCAGGGGCAGGACCCAGCAGGGCCCCTGCCCCTGGCCAGCCTTGCCCAGACCTTCCTGGCCTCCGGGGGTACTGCCCCAGCAAGGGGCAGGCTGCGGGGACTGGGTCCAGACATGCCCGGGCGCCTCCCCAGGCTCATCCCCGCTGGTGCCTTTCCCCTGGGCCTAGGCCTCGCTTGAGGCCTCCTTGGAGAGGAGGTTGCTGGCAGGGGCTGTCTCCACACTGCAAGGGGCTGGAGCTCAGAGGGCCTCGTCAGAGGGAAGGGACCAGCAAGGGGCTGGATGCCCAAGACCTCTTTGGCCCAGCAGCCTCAGGGCAGCAGGGAGAGCAAGAGGCCCAGTGTGCCCCTAGGTCGGCTCTGCCCCTTCCCACACAGGCGGCCAGCCCAGCAGCTGCCTGACAGACTCTGGCTCCCCCGAGCTCTCTGCCGGTGCAGGGGGCAGGAACAGACGTGTGCATGTGGTTCTGCCTTGGCCTGGGAGTGTGGACCCCCTGCCTGGCCCCCAGGCTCAGGGGCAAGGGCCGGGAGAGAGCACCACCCCGAAGCGCTTTTCTCCCGGGCTTGGGAGCGTTGTGCGCGGCTGGCGGGAACAGCCGGCGAGAGTGCTTGCAAAGCGGCCTTTGGAGGCAGCCGGGGAGGTCTTCCAGCGGGAGAGGGCCGGTTGTGCTCAGAGGCCCCACAGGCCAGGGGCAGGACCCAGCAGGGCCCCTGCCCCTGGCCAGCCTTGCCCAGACCTTCCTGGCCTCCGGGGGTACTGCCCCAGCAAGGGGCAGGCTGCGGGAACTGGGTCCAGACATGCCCGGGCGCCTCCCCAGGCTCATCCCCGCTGGTGCCTTTCCCCTGGGCCTAGGCCTCGCTTGAGGCCTCCTTGGAGAGGAGGTTGCTGGCAGGGGCTGTCTCCACACTGCAAGGGGCTGGAGCTCAGAGGGCCTCGTCAGAGGGAAGGGACCAGCAAGGGGCTGGATGCCCAAGACCTCTTTGGCCCAGCAGCCTCAGGGCAGCAGGGAGAGCAAGAGGCCCAGTGTGCCCCTAGGTCGGCTCTGCCCCTTCCCACACAGGCGGCCAGCCCAGCAGCTGCCTGACAGACTCTGGCTCCCCCGAGCTCTCTGCCGGTGCAGGGGGCAGGAACAGACGTGTGCATGTGGTTCTGCCTTGGCCTGGGAGTGTGGACCCCCTGCCTGGCCCCCAGGCTCAGGGGCAAGGGCCGGGAGAGAGCACCACCCCGAAGCACTTTTCTCCCGGGCTTGGGAGCGTTGTGCGCGGCTGGCGGGAACAGCCGGCGAGAGTGCTTGCAAAGCGGCCTTTGGAGGCAGCCGGGGAGGTCTTCCAGCGGGAGAGGGCCGGTTGTGCTCAGAGGCCCCACAGGCCAGGGGCAGGACCCAGCAGGGCCCCTGCCCCTGGCCAGCCTTGCCCAGACCTTCCTGGCCTCCGGGGGTACTGCCCCAGCAAGGGGCAGGCTGCGGGGACTGGGTCCAGACATGCCCGGGCGCCTCCCCAGGCTCATCCCCGCTGGTGCCTTTCCCCTGGGCCTAGGCCTCGCTTGAGGCCTCCTTGGAGACGAGGTTGCTGGCAGGGGCTGTCTCCACAATGCAAGGGGCTGGAGCTCAGAGGGCCTCGTCAGAGGGAAGGGACCAGCAAGGGGCTGGATGCCCAAGACCTCTTTGGCCCAGCAGCCTCAGGGCAGCAGGGAGAGCAAGAGGCCCAGTGTGCCCCTAGGTCGGCTCTGCCCCTTCCAACACAGGCGGCCAGCCCAGCAGCTGCCTGACAGACTCTGGCTCCCCCGAGCTCTCTGCCGGTGCAGGGGGCAGGAACAGACGTGTGCATGTGGTTCTGCCTTGGCCTGGGAGTGTGGACCCCCTGCCTGCCCCCCAGGCTCAGGGGCAAGGGCCGGAAGAGAGCACCACCCCGAAGCGCTTTTCTCCCGGGCTTGGGAGCGTTGTGCGCGGCTGGCGGGAACAGCCGGCGAGAGTGCTTGCAAAGCGGCCTTTGGAGGCAGCCGGGGAGGTCTTCCAGCGGCAGAGGGCCGGTTGTGCTCAGAGGCCCCACAGGCCAGGGGCAGGACCCAGCAGGGCCCCTGCCCCTGGCCAGCCTTGCCCAGACCTTCCTGGCCTCCGGGGGTACTGCCCCAGCAAGGGGCAGGCTGCGGGGACTGGGTCCAGACATGCCCGGGCGCCTCCCCAGGCTCATCCCCGCTGGTGCCTTTCCCCTGGGCCTAGGCCTCGCTTGAGGCCTCCTTGGAGAGGAGGTTGCTGGCAGGGGCTGTCTCCACACTGCAAGGGGCTGGAGCTCAGAGGGCCTCGTCAGAGGGAAGGGACCAGCAAGGGGCTGGATGCCCAAGACCTCTTTGGCCCAGCAGCCTCAGGGCAGCAGGGAGAGCAAGAGGCCCAGTGTGCCCCTAGGTCGGCTCTGCCCCTTCCCACACAGGCGGCCAGCCCAGCAGCTGCCTGACAGACTCTGGCTCCCCCGAGCTCTCTGCCGGTGCAGGGGGCAGGAACAGACGTGTGCATGTGGTTCTGCCTTGGCCTGGGAGTGTGGACCCCCTGCCTGGCCCCCAGGCTCAGGGGCAAGGGCCGGGAGAGAGCACCACCCCGAAGCGCTTTTCTCCCGGGCTTGGGAGCGTTGTGCGCGGCTGGCGGGAACAACCGGCGAGAGTGCTTGCAAAGCGGCCTTTGGAGGCAGCCGGGGAGGTCTTCCAGCGGGAGAGGGCCGGTTGTGCTCAGAGGCCCCACAGGCCAGGGGCAGGACCCAGCAGGGCCCCTGCCCCTGGCCAGCCTTGCCCAGACCTTCCTGGCCTCCGGGGGTACTGCCCCAGCAAGGGGCAGGCTGCGGGGACTGGGTCCAGACATGCCCGGGCGCCTCCCCAGGCTCATCCCCGCTGGTGCCTTTCCCCTGGGCCTAGGCCTCGCTTGAGGCCTCCTTGGAGAGGAGGTTGCTGGCAGGGGCTGTCTCCACAATGCAAGGGGCTGGAGCTCAGAGGGCCTCGTCAGAGGGAAGGGACCAGCAAGGGGCTGGATGCCCAAGACCTCTTTGGCCCAGCAGCCTCAGGGCAGCAGGGAGAGCAAGAGGCCCAGTGTGCCCCTAGGTCGGCTCTGCCCCTTCCCACACAGGCGGCCAGCCCAGCAGCTGCCTGACAGACTCTGGCTCCCCCGAGCTCTCTGCCGGTGCAGGGGGCAGGAACAGACGTGTGCATGTGGTTCTGCCTTGGCCTGGGAGTGTGGACCCCCTGCCTGGCCCCCAGGCTCAGGGGCAAGGGCCGGGAGAGAGCACCACCCCGAAGCACTTTTCTCCCGGGCTTGGGAGTGTTGTGCGCGGCTGGCGGGAACAGCCGGCGAGAGTGCTTGCAAAGCGGCCTTTGGAGGCAGCCGGGGAGGTCTTCCAGCGGGAGAGGGCCGGTTGTGCTCAGAGGCCCCACAGGCCAGGGGCAGGACCCAGCAGGGCCCCTGCCCCTGGCCAGCCTTGCCCAGACCTTCCTGGCCTCCGGGGGTACTGCCCCAGCAAGGGGCAGGCTGCGGGGACTGGGTCCAGACATGCCCGGGCGCCTCCCCAGGCTCATCCCCGCTGGTGCCTTTCCCCTGGGCCTAGGCCTCGCTTGAGGCCTCCTTGGAGAGGAGGTTGCTGGCAGGGGCTGTCTCCACAATGCAAGGGGCTGGAGCTCAGAGGGCCTCGTCAGAGGGAAGGGACCAGCAAGGGGCTGGATGCCCAAGACCTCTTTGGCCCAGCAGCCTCAGGGCAGCAGGGAGAGCAAGAGGCCCAGTGTGCCCCTAGGTCGGCTCTGCCCCTTCCCACACAGGCGGCCAGCCCAGCAGCTGCCTGACAGACTCTGGCTCCCCCGAGCTCTCTGCCAGTGCAGGGGGCAGGAACAGACGTGTGCATGTGGTTCTGCCTTGGCCTGGAAGTGTGGACCCCCTGCCTGCCCCCCAGGCTCAGGGGCAAGGGCCGGGAGAGAGCACCACCCCGAAGCGCTTTTCTCCCGGGCTTGGGAGCGTTGTGCGCGGCTGGCAGGAACAGCCGGCGAGAGTGCTTGCAAAGCGGCCTTTGGAGGCAGCCGGGGAGGTCTTCCAGCGGGAGAGGGCCGGTTGTGCTCAGAGGCCCCACAGGCCAGGGGCAGGACCCAGCAGGGCCCCTGCCCCTGGCCAGCCTTGCCCAGACCTTCCTGGCCTCCGGGGGTACTGCCCCAGCAAGGGGCAGGCTGCGGGGACTGGGTCCAGACATGCCCGGGCGCCTCCCCAGGCTCATCCCCGCTGGTGCCTTTCCCCTGGGCCTAGGCCTCGCTTGAGGCCTCCTTGGAGAGGAGGTTGCTGGCAGGGGCTGTCTCCACACTGCAAGGGGCTGGAGCTCAGAGGGCCTCGTCAGAGGGAAGGGACCAGCAAGGGGCTGGATGCCCAAGACCTCTTTGGCCCAGCAGCCTCAGGGCAGCAGGGAGAGCAAGAGGCCCAGTGTGCCCCTAGGTCGGCTCTGCCCCTTCCCACACAGGCGGCCAGCCCAGCAGCTGCCTGACAGACTCTGGCTCCCCCGAGCTCTCTGCCGGTGCAGGGGGCAGGAACAGACGTGTGCATGTGGTTCTGCCTTGGCCTGGGAGTGTGGACCCCCTGCCTGGCCCCCAGGCTCAGGGGCAAGGGCCGGGAGAGACCACCACCCCGAAGCGCTTTTCTCCCGGGCTTGGGAGCGTTGTGCGCGGCTGGCGGGAACAGCCGGCGAGAGTGCTTGCAAAGCGGCCTTTGGAGGCAGCCGGGGAGGTCTTCCAGCGGGAGAGGGCCGGTTGTGCTCAGAGGCCCCACAGGCCAGGGGCAGGACCCAGCAGGGCCCCTGCCCCTGGCCAGCCTTGCCCAGACCTTCCTGGCCTCCGGGGGTACTGCCCCAGCAAGGGGCAGGCTGCGGGGACTGGGTCCAGACATGCCCGGGCGCCTCCCCAGGCTCATCCCCGCTGGTGCCTTTCCCCTGGGCCTAGGCCTCGCTTGAGGCCTCCTTGGAGAGGAGGTTGCTGGCAGGGGCTGTCTCCACACTGCAAGGGGCTGGAGCTCAGAGGGCCTCGTCAGAGGGAAGGGACCAGCAAGGGGCTGGATGCCCAAGACCTCTTTGGCCCAGCAGCCTCAGGGCAGCAGGGAGAGCAAGAGGCCCAGTGTGCCCCTAGGTCGGCTCTGCCCCTTCCCACACAGGCGGCCAGCCCAGCAGCTGCCTGACAGACTCTGGCTCCCCCGAGCTCTCTGCCGGTGCAGGGGGCAGGAACAGACGTGTGCATGTGGTTCTGCCTTGGCCTGGGAGTGTGGACCCCCTGCCTGGCCCCCAGGCTCAGGGGCAAGGGCCGGGAGAGAGCACCACCCCGAAGCGCTTTTCTCCCGGGCTTGGGAGCGTTGTGCGCGGCTGGCGGGAACAGCCGGCGAGAGTGCTTGCAAAGCGGCCTTTGGAGGCAGCCGGGGAGGTCTTCCAGCGGGAGAGGGCCGGTTGTGCTCAGAGGCCCCACAGGCCAGGGGCAGGACCCAGCAGGGCCCCTGCCCCTGGCCAGCCTTGCCCAGACATTCCTGGCCTCCGGGGGTACTGCCCCAGCAAGGGGCAGGCTGCAGGGACTGGGTCCAGACATGCCCGGGCGCCTCCCCAGGCTCATCCCCGCTGGTGCCTTTCCCCTGGGCCTAGGCCTCGCTTGAGGCCTCCTTGGAGAGGAGGTTGCTGGCAGGGGCTGTCTCCACACTGCAAGGGGCTGGAGCTCAGAGGGCCTCATCAGAGGGAAGGGACCAGCAAGGGGCTGGATGCCCAAGACCTCTTTGGCCCAGCAGCCTCAGGGCAGCAGGGAGAGCAAGAGGCCCAGTGTGCCCCTAGGTCGGCTCTGCCCCTTCCCACACAGGCGGCCAGCCCAGCAGCTGCCTGACAGACTCTGGCTCCCCCGAGCTCTCTGCCGGTGCAGGGGGCAGGAACAGACGTGTGCATGTGGTTCTGCCTTGGCCTGGGAGTGTGGACCCCCTGCCTGCCCTCCAGGCTCAGGGGCAAGGGCCGGGAGAGAGCACCACCCCGAAGCGCTTTTCTCCCGGGCTTGGGAGCATTGTGCGCGGCTGGCGGGAACAGCCGGTGAGAGTGCTTGCAAAGCGGCCTTTGGAGGCAGCCGGGGAGGTCTTCCAGCGGGAGAGGGCCGGTTGTGCTCAGAGGCCCCACAGGCCAGGGGCAGGACCCAGCAGGGCCCCTGCCCCTGGCCAGCCTTGCCCAGACCTTCCTTGCTTCTGGGGGTACTGCCCCAGCAAGGGGCAGGCTGCGGGGACTGGATCCAGACATGCCCGAGCGCCTCCCCAGGCTCATCCCCGCTGGTGCCTTTCCCCTGGGCCTAGGCCTCGCTTGAGGCCTCCTTGGAGAGGAGGTTGCTGGCAGGGGCTGTCTCCACACTGCAAGGGGCTGGAGCTCAGAGGGCCTCGTCAGAGGGAAGGGACCAGCAAGGGGCTGGATGCCCAAGACCTCTTTGGCCCAGCAGCCTCAGGGCAGCAGGGAGAGCAAGAGGCCCAGTGTGCCCCTAGGTCGGCTCTGCCCCTTCCCACACAGGCGGCCAGCCCAGCAGCTGCCTGACAGACTCTGGCTCCCCCGAGCTCTCTGCCGGTGCAGGGGGCAGGAACAGACGTGTGCATGTGGTTCTGCCTTGGCCTGGGAGTGTGGACCCCCTGCCTGGCCCCCAGGCTCAGGGGCAAGGGCCGGGAGAGAGCACCACCCCGAAGCGCTTTTCTCCCGGGCTTGGGAGCGTTGTGCGCGGCTGGCGGGAACAGCCGGCGAGAGTGCTTGCAAAGCGGCCTTTGGAGGCAGCCGGGGAGGTCTTCCAGCGGGAGAGGGCCGGTTGTGCTCAGAGGCCCCACAGGCCAGGGGCAGGACCCAGCAGGGCCCCTGCCCCTGGCCAGCCTTGCCCAGACCTTCCTGGCCTCCGGGGGTACTGCCCCAGCAAGGGGCAGGCTGCGGGGACTGGGTCCAGACATGCCCGGGCGCCTCCCCAGGCTCATCCCCGCTGGTGCCTTTCCCCTGGGCCTAGGCCTCGCTTGAGGCCTCCTTGGAGAGGAGGTTGCTGGCAGGGGCTGTCTCCACACTGCAAGGGGCTGGAGCTCAGAGGGCCTCGTCAGAGGGAAGGGACCAGCAAGGGGCTGGATGCCCAAGACCTCTTTGGCCCAGCAGCCTCAGGGCAGCAGGGAGAGCAAGAGGCCCAGTGTGCCCCTAGGTCGGCTCTGCCCCTTCCCACACAGGCGGCCAGCCCAGCAGCTGCCTGACAGACTCTGGCTCCCCCGAGCTCTCTGCCGGTGCAGGGGGCAGGAACAGACGTGTGCATGTGGTTCTGCCTTGGCCTGGGAGTGTGGACCCCCTGCCTGGCCCCCAGGCTCAGGGGCAAGGGCCGGGAGAGAGCACCACCCCGAAGCGCTTTTCTCCCGGGCTTGGGAGCGTTGTGCGCGGCTGGCGGGAACAGCCGGCGAGAGTGCTTGCAAAGCGGCCTTTGGAGGCAGCCGGGGAGGTCTTCCAGCGGCAGAGGGCCGGTAGTGCTCAGAGGCCCCACAGGCCAGGGGCAGGATCCAGCAGGGCCCCTGCCGCTGGCCAGCCTTGCCCAGACCTTCCTGGCCTCCGGGGGTACTGCCCCAGCAAGGGGCAGGCTGCGGGGACTGGGTCCAGACATGCCCGGGCGCCTCCCCAGGCTCATCCCCGCTGGTGCCTTTCCCCTGGGCCTAGGCCTCTCTTGAGGCCTCCTTGGAGAGGAGGTTGCTGGCAGGGGCTGTCTCCACACTGCAAGGGGCTGGATGCCCAAGACCTCTTTGGCCCAGCAGCCTCAGGGCAGCAGGGAGAGCAAGAGGCCCAGTGTGCCCCTAGGTCGGCTCTGCCCCTTCCCACACAGGCGGCCAGCCCAGCAGCTGCCTGACAGACTCTGGCTCCCCCGAGCTCTCTGCCAGTGCAGGGGGCAGGAACAGACGTGTGCATGTGGTTCTGCCTTGGCCTGGGAGTGTGGACCCCCTGCCTGGCCCCCAGGCTCAGGGGCAAGGGCCGGGAGAGAGCACCACCCCGAAGCGCTTTTCTCCCGGGCTTGGGAGCGTTGTGCGCGGCTGGCGGGAACAGCCGGCGAGAGTGCTTGCAAAGCGGCCTTTGGAGGCAGCCGGGGAGGTCTTCCAGCGGGAGAGGGCCGGTTGTGCTCAGAGGCCCCAAAGGCCAAGGGCAGGACCCAGC
Source organism: Cervus elaphus (assembly GCF_910594005.1). Classification (NCBI taxonomy): domain Eukaryota; kingdom Metazoa; phylum Chordata; class Mammalia; order Artiodactyla; family Cervidae; genus Cervus; species Cervus elaphus. The sequence goes on along the minus strand of NW_025316696.1, from coordinate 358,158 downwards.
AGGGCCCCTGCCCCTGGCCAGCCTTGCCCAGACCTTCCTGGCCTCCGGGGGTACTGCCCCAGCAAGGGGCAGGCTGCGGGGACTGGGTCCAGACATGCCCGGGCGCCTCCCCAGGCTCATCCCCGCTGGTGCCTTTCCCCTGGGCCTAGGCCTCGCTTGAGGCCTCCTTGGAGAGGAGGTTGCTGGCAGGGGCTGTCTCCACACTGCAAGGGGCTGGAGCTCAGAGGGCCTCGTCAGAGGGAAGGGACCAGCAAGGGGCTGGATGCCCAAGACCTCTTTGGCCCAGCAGCCTCAGGGCAGCAGGGAGAGCAAGAGGCCCAGTGTGCCCCTAGGTCGGCTCTGCCCCTTCCCACACAGGCGGCCAGCCCAGCAGCTGCCTGACAGACTCTGGCTCCCCCGAGCTCTCTGCCGGTGCAGGGGGCAGGAACAGACGTGTGCATGTGGTTCTGCCTTGGCCTGGGAGTGTGGATCCCCTGCCTGGCCCCCAGGCTCAGGGGCAAGGGCCGGGAGAGAGCACCACCCCGAAGCGCTTTTCTCCCGGGCTTGGGAGCGTTGTGCGCGGCTGGCGGGAACAGCCGGCGAGAGTGCTTGCAAAGCGGCCTTTGGAGGCAGCCGGGGAGGTCTTCCAGCGGGAGAGGGCCGGTTGTGCTCAGAGGCCCCACAGGCCAGGGGCAGGACCCAGCAGGGCCCCTGCCCCTGGCCAGCCTTGCCCAGACCTTCCTGGCCTCCGGGGGTACTGCCCCAGCAAGGGGCAGGCTGCGGGGACTGGGTCCAGACATGCCCGGGCGCCTCCCCAGGCTCATCCCCGCTGGTGCCTTTCCCCTGGGCCTAGGCCTCGCTTGAGGCCTCCTTGGAGAGGAGGTTGCTGGCAGGGGCTGTCTCCACACTGCAAGGGGCTGGAGCTCAGAGGGCCTCGTCAGAGGGAAGGGACCAGCAAGGGGCTGGATGCCCAAGACCTCTTTGGCCCAGCAGCCTCAGGGCAGCAGGGAGAGCAAGAGGCCCAGTGTGCCCCTAGGTCGGCTCTGCCCCTTCCCACACAGGCGGCCAGCCCAGCAGCTGCCTGACAGACTCTGGCTCCCCCGAGCTCTCTGCCGGTGCAGGGGGCAGGAACAGACGTGTGCATGTGGTTCTGCCTTGGCCTGGGAGTGTGGACCCCCTGCCTGGCCCCCAGGCTCAGGGGCAAGGGCCGGGAGAGAGCACCACCCCGAAGCGCTTTTCTCCCGGGCTTGGGAGCGTTGTGCGCGGCTGGCGGGAACAGCCGGCGAGAGTGCTTGCAAAGCGGCCTTTGGAGGCAGCCGGGGAGGTCTTCCAGCGGGAGAGGGCCGGTTGTGCTCAGAGGCCCCACAGGCCAGGGGCAGGACCCAGCAGGGCCCCTGCCCCTGGCCAGCCTTGCCCAGACCTTCCTGGCCTCCGGGGGTACTGCCCCAGCAAGGGGCAGGCTGCGGGGACTGGGTCCAGACATGCCCGGGCGCCTCCCCAGGCTCATCCCCGCTGGTGCCTTTCCCCTGGGCCTAGGCCTCGCTTGAGGCCTCCTTGGAGAGGAGGTTGCTGGCAGGGGCTGTCTCCACACTGCAAGGGGCTGGAGCTCAGAGGGCCTCGTCAGAGGGAAGGGACCAGCAAGGGGCTGGATGCCCAAGACCTCTTTGGCCCAGCAGCCTCAGGGCAGCAGGGAGAGCAAGAGGCCCAGTGTGCCCCGTCTGCTCTGCCCATTCCCACACAGGCGGCCAGCCCAGCAGCTGCCTGACAGACTCTGGCTCCCCCGAGCTCTCTGCCGGTACAGGGGGCAGGAACAGACGTGTGCATGTGGTTCTGCCTTGGCCTGGGAGTGTGGACCCCCCTGCCTGGCCCCCAGGCTCAGGGGCAAGGGCCGGGAGAGAGCACCACCCCAAAGCGCTTTTCTCCCGGGCTCGGGAGCATTGTGCACGGCTGGTGGGAACAGCCGGCGAGAGTGCTTGCAAAGCGGTCTTTGGAGGCAGCCGGGGAGCTCTTCCAGGGGGAGAGGGCCGGTTGTGCTCAGAGGCCCCACAGGACAGGGGCAGGACCCAGCAGGGCCCCTGCCCCTGGCCAGCCTTGCCCAGACCTTCCTGGCCTCCGGGGGTACTGCCCCAGCAAGGGGCAGGCTGCGGGGACTGGGTCCAGACATGCCCGGGCGCCTCCCCAGGCTCATCCCCGCTGGTGCCTTTCCCCTGGGCCTAGGCCTCGGTTGAGGCCTCCTTGGAGAGGAGGTTGCTGGCAGGGGCTGTCTCCACACTGCAAGGTGCTGGAGCTCAGAGGGCCTCGTCAGAGGGAAGGGACCAGCAAGGGGCTGGATGCCCAAGACCTCTTTGGCCCAGCAGCCTCAGGGCAGCAGGGAGAGCAAGAGGCCCAGTGTGCCCCTAGGTCGGCTCTGCCCCTTCCCACACAGGCGGCCAGCCCAGCAGCTGCCTGACAGACTCTGGCTCCCCCGAGCTCTCTGCCGGTGCAGGGGGCAGGAACAGACGTGTGCATGTGGTTCTGCCTTGGCCTGGGAGTGTGGACCCCCTGCCTGGCCCCCAGGTTCCGGGGCAAGGGCCGGGAGACAGCACCACCCCGAAGCGCTTTTCTCCCCGGCTCGGGAGCATTGTGCGCGGCTGGCGGGAACAGCCGGCGAGAGTGCTTGCAAAGCGGCCTTTGGAGGCAGCCGGGGAGGTCTTCCAGCGGGAGAGGGCCGGTTGTGCTCAGAGGCCCCACAGGCCAGGGGCAGGACCCAGCAGGGCCCCTGCCCCTGGCCAGCCTTGCCCAGACCTTCCTGGCCTCCGGGGGTACTGCCCCAGCAAGGGGCAGGCTGCGGGGACTGGGTCCAGACATGCCCGGGCGCCTCCCCAGGCTCATCCCCGCTGGTGCCTTTCCCCTGGGCCTAGGCCTCGGTTGAGGCCTCCTTGGGGAGGAGGTTGCTGGAAGGGGCTGTCTCCACACTGCAAGGTGCTGGAGCTCAGAGGGCCTCGTCAGAGGGAAGGGACCAGCAAGGGGCTGGATGCCCAAGACCTCTTTCCCTCAGAAGCCTCAGGGCAGCAGGGAGAGCAAGAGGCCCAGTGTTCCCCTAGGTCTGCTCTTCCCCTTCCCACACAGGCGGCCAGCCCAGCAGCTGCCTGACAGACTCTGGCTCCCCCGAGCTCTCTGCCGGTGCAGGGGGCAGGAACAGACGTGTGCATGTGGTTCTGCCTTGGCCTGGGAGTGTGGACCCCCTGCCTGGCCCCCAGGCTCAGGGGCAAGGGCCGGGAGAGAGCACCACCCCGAAGCGCTTTTCTCCCGGGCTCGGGAGCATTGTGCGCGGCTGGCGGGAACAGCCGGCGAGAGTGCTTGCAAAGCGGCCTTTGGAGGCAGCCGGGGAGGTCTTCCAGCGGGAGAGGGCCGGTTGTGCTCAGAGGCCCCACAGGCCAGGGGCAGGACCCAGCAGGGCCCCTGCCCCTGGCCAGCCTTGCCCAGACCTTCCTGGCCTCCGGGGGTACTGCCCCAGCAAGGGGCAGGCTGCGGGGACTGTGTCCAGACATGCCCGGGCGCCTCCCCAGGCTCATCCCCGCTGGTGCCTTTCCCCTGGGCCTAGGCCTCGGTTGAGGCCTCCTTGGAGAGGAGGTTGCTGCCAGGGGCTGTCTCCACACTGCAAGGTGCTGGAGCTCAGAGGGCCTCGTCAGAGGGAAGGGACCAGCAAGGGGCTGGATGCCCAAGACCTCTTTGGCCCAGCAGCCTCAGGGCAGCAGGGAGAGCAAGAGGCCCAATGTGCCCCTAGGTCTGCTCTGCCCCTTCCCACACAGGCGGCCAGCCCAGCAGCTGCCTGACAGACTCTGGCTCCCCCGAGCTCTCTGCCGGTGCAGGGGGCAGGAACAGACGTGTGCATGTGGTTCTGCCTTGGCCTCGGAATGTTGATCCTCTGCATGGCCCCCACGCTCCGGGGCAAGGGCCGGGAGAGAGCACCACCCCGAAGCGCTTTTCTCCCAGGCTCGGGAGCATTGTGCGCGGCTAGCGGGAACAGCCGGCGAGAGTGCTTGCAAAGCGGCCTTTGGAGGCAGCCGGGGAGCTCTTCCAGCGGGAGAGGGCCAGTTGTGCTCAGAGGCCCCACAGGACAGGGGCAGGACCCAGCAGGGCCCCTGCCCCTGGCCAGCCTTGCCCAGACCTTCCTGGCCTCCGGGGGTACTGCCCCAGCAAGGGGCAGGCTGCGGGGACTGGGTCCAGACATGCCCGGGCGCCTCACCAGGCTCATCCCCTCTGGTGCCTTTCCCCTGGGCCTAGGCCTCGGTTGAGGCCTCCTTGGAGAGGAAGTTGCTGGCAGGGGCTGTCTCCACACTGCAAGGTGCTGGAGCTCAGAGGGCCTCGTCAGAGGGAAGGGACCAGCAAGGGGCTGGATGCCCAAGACCTCTTTCCCCCAGAAGCCTCAGGGCAGCAGGGAGAGCAAGAGGCCCAGTGTGCCCCTAGGTCTGCTCTGCCCCTTCCCACACAGGCGGCCAGCCCAGCAGTTGCCTGACAGACTCTGGCTCCCCCGAGCTCTCTGCCGGTGCAGGGGGCAGGAACAGACGTGTACATGTGGTTCTGCCTTGGCCTCGGAGTGTTGATCCTCTGCATGGCCCCCACGCTCCGGGGCAAGGGCCGGGAGAGAGCACCACCCCGAAGCGCTTTTCTCCCGGGCTCGGGAGCATTGTGCGCGGCTGGCGGGAACAGCCGGCGAGAGTGCTTGCAAAGCGGCCTTTGGAGGCAGCCGGGGAGCTCTTCCAGCGGGAGAGGGCCAGTTGTGCTCAGAGGCCCCAAAGGACAGGGGCAGGACCAGGCAGGGCCCCTGCCCCTGGCCAGCCTTGCCCAGACCTTCCTGGCCTCCGGGGGTACTGCCCCAGCAAGGGGCAGGCTGCGGGGACTGGGTCCAGACATGCCCGGGCGCCTCCCCAGGCTCATCCCCGCTGGTGCCTTTCCCCTGGGCCTAGGCCTCGGTTGAGGCCTCCTTGGGGAGGAGGTTGCTGGAAGGGGCTGTCTCCACACTGCAAGGTGCTGGAGCTCAGAGGGCCTCGTCAGAGGGAAGGGACCAGCAAGGGGCTGGATGCCCAAGACCTCTTTCCCTCAGAAGCCTCAGGGCAGCAGGGAGAGCAAGAGGCCCAGTGTGCCCCTAGGTCTGCTCTTCCCCTTCCCACACAGGCGGCCAGCCCAGCTGCTGCCTGACAGACTCTGGCTCCCCCGAGCTCTCTGCCGGTGCAGGGGGCAGGAACAGACGTGTGCATGTGGTTCTGCCTTGGCCTGGGAGTGTGGACCCCCTGCCTGGCCCCCAGGCTCAGGGGCAAGGGCCGGGAGAGAGCACCACCCCGAAGCGCTTTTCTCCCGGGCTCGGGAGCATTGTGCGCGGCTGGCGGGAACAGCCGGCGAGAGTGCTTGCAAAGCGGCCTTTGGAGGCAGCCGGGGAGCTCTTCCAGCGGGAGAGGGCCGGTTGTGCTCAGAGGCCCCACAGGCCAGGGGCAGGACCCAGCAGGGCCCCTGCCCCTGGCCAGCCTTGCCCAGACCTTCCTGGCCTCCGGGGGTACTGCCCCAGCAAGGGGCAGGCTGCGGGGACTGTGTCCAGACATGCCCGGGCGCCTCCCCAGGCTCATCCCCGCTGGTGCCTTTCCCCTGGGCCTAGGCCTCGGTTGAGGCCTCCTTGGAGAGGAGGTTGCTGCCAGGGGCTGTCTCCACACTGCAAGGTGCTGGAGCTCAGAGGGCCTCGTCAGAGGGAAGGGACCAGCAAGGGGCTGGATGCCCAAGACCTCTTTGGCCCAGCAGCCTCAGGGCAGCAGGGAGAGCAAGAGGCCCAGTGTGCCCCTAGGTCTGCTCTGCCCCTTCCCACACAGGCGGCCAGCCCAGCAGCTGCCTGACAGACTCTGGCTCCCCCGAGCTCTCTGCCGGTGCAGGGGGCAGGAACAGACGTGTGCATGTGGTTCTGCCTTGGCCTCGGAATGTTGATCCTCTGCATGGCCCCCACGCTCCGGGGCAAGGGCCGGGAGAGAGCACCACCCCGAAGCGCTTTTCTCCCAGGCTCGGGAGCATTGTGCGCGGCTAGCGGGAACAGCCGGCGAGAGTGCTTGCAAAGCGGCCTTTGGAGGCAGCCGGGGAGCTCTTCTAGCGGGAGAGGGCCAGTTGTGCTCAGAGGCCCCACAGGACAGGGGCAGGACCCAGCAGGGCCCCTGCCCCTGGCCAGCCTTGCCCAGACCTTCCTGGCCTCCGGGGGTACTGCCCCAGCAAGGGGCAGGCTGCGGGGACTGGGTCCAGACATGCCCGGGCGCCTCACCAGGCTCATCCCCTCTGGTGCCTTTCCCCTGGGCCTAGGCCTCGGTTGAGGCCTCCTTGGAGAGGAAGTTGCTGGCAGGGGCTGTCTCCACACTGCAAGGTGCTGGAGCTCAGAGGGCCTCGTCAGAGGGAAGGGACCAGCAAGGGGCTGGATGCCCAAGACCTCTTTCCCCCAGAAGCCTCAGGGCAGCAGGGAGAGCAAGAGGCACAGTGTGCCCCTAGGTCTGCTCTGCCCATTCCCACACAGGCGGCCAGCCCAGCAGCTGCCTGACAGACTCTGGCTCCCCCGAGCTCTCTGCCGGTACAGGGGGCAGGAACAGACGTGTGCATGTGGTTCTGCCTTGGCCTGGGAGTGTGGACCCCCTGCCTGGCCCCCAGGCTCAGGGGCAAGGGCCGGGAGAGAGCACCACCCCAAAGCGCTTTTCTCCCGGGCTCGGGAGCATTGTGCACGGCTGGCGGGAACAGCCGGCGAGAGTGCTTGCAAAGCGGTCTTTGGAGGCAGCCGGGGAGCTCTTCCAGGGGGAGAGGGCCGGTTGTGCTCAGAGGCCCCACAGGACAGGGGCAGGACCCAGCAGGGCCCCTGCCCCTGGCCAGCCTTGCCCAGACCTTCCTGGCCTCCGGGGGTACTGCCCCAGCAAGGGGCAGGCTGCGGGGACTGGGTCCAGACATGCCCGGGCGCCTCCCCAGGGTCATCCCCGCTGGTGCCTTTCCCCTGGGCCTAGGCCTCGGTTGAGGCCTCCTTGGAGAGGAGGTTGCTGGCAGGGGCTGTCTCCACACTGCAAGGTGCTGGAGCTCAGAGGGCCTCGTCAGAGGGAAGGGACCAGCAAGGGGCTGGATGCCCAAGACCTCTTTGGCCCAGCAGCCTCAGGGCAGCAGGGAGAGCAAGAGGCCCAGTGTGCCCCTAGGTCGGCTCTGCCCCTTCCCACACAGGCGGCCAGCCCAGCAGCTGCCTGACAGACTCTGGCTCCCCCGAGCTCTCTGCCGGTGCAGGGGGCAGGAACAGACGTGTGCATGTGGTTCTGCCTTGGCCTGGGAGTGTGGACCCCCTGCCTGGCCCCCAGGCTCAGGGGCAAGGGCCGGGAGAGAGCACCACCCCGAAGCGCTTTTCTCCCGGGCTCGGGAGCATTGTGCGCGGCTGGCGGGAACAGCCGGCGAGAGTGCTTGCAAAGCGGCCTTTGGAGGCAGCCGGGGAGGTCTTCCAGCGGGAGAGGGCCGGTTGTGCTCAGAAGCCCCACAGGCCAGGGGCAGGACCCAGCAGGGCCCCTGCCCCTGGCCAGCCTTGCCCAGACCTTCCTGGCCTCTGGGGGTACTGCCCCAGCAAGGGGCAGGCTGCGGGGACTGTGTCTAGACATGCCTGGGCGCCTCACCAGGCTCATCCCCGCTGGTGCCATTCCCCTGGGCCTAGGCCTCGGTTGAGGCCTCCTTGGAGAGGAGGTTGCTGGCAGGGGCTGTCTCCACACTGCAAGGTGCTGGAGCACAGAGGGCCTCGTCAGAGGGAAGGGACCAGCAAGGGGCTGGATGCCCAAGACCTCTTTGGCCCAGCAGCCTCAGGGCAGCAGGGAGAGCAAGAGGCCCAGTGTGCCCCTAGGTCGGCTCTGCCCCTTCCCACACAGGCGGCCAGCCCAGCAGCTGCCTGACAGACTCTGGCTCCCCCGAGCTCTCTGCCGGTGCAGGGGGCAGGAACAGACGTGTGCATGTGGTTCTGCCTTGGCCTGGGAGTGTGGACCCCCTGCCTGGCCCCCAGGCTCAGGGGCAAGGGCCGGGAGACAGCACCACCCCGAAGCGCTTTTCTCCCGGGCTCGGGAGCATTGTGCGCGGCTGGCGGGAACAGCCGGCGAGAGTGCTTGCAAAGCGGCCTTTGGAGGCAGCCGGGGAGGTCTTCCAGCGGGAGAGGTCCGGTTGTGCTCAGAGGCCCCACAGGCCAGAGGCAGGACCCAGCAGGGCCCCTGCCCCTGGCCAGCCTTGCCCAGACCTTCCTGGCCTCCGGGGGTACTGCCCCAGCAAGGGGCAGGCTGCGGGGACTGGGTCCAGACATGCCCGGGCGCCTCCCCAGGCTCATCCCCGCTGGTGCCTTTCCCCTGGGCCTAGGCCTCGGTTGAGGCCTCCTTGGAGAGGAGGTTGCTGGCAGGGGCTGTCTCCACACTGCAAGGTGCTGGAGCTCAGAGGGCCTCGTCAGAGGGAAGGGACCAGCAAGGGGCTGGATGCCCAAGACCTCTTTGGCCCAGCAGCCTCAGGGCAGCAGGGAGAACAAGAGGCCCAGTGTGCCCCTAGGTCGGCTCTGCCCCTTCCCACACAGGCGGCCAGCCCAGCAGCTGCCTGACAGGCTCTGGCTCCCCCGAGCTCTCTGCCGGTGCAGGGGGCAGGAACAGACGTGTGCATGTGGTTCTGCCTTGGCCTGGGAGTGTGGACCCCCTGCCTGGCCCCCAGGCTCAGGGGCAAGGGCCGGGAGAGAGCACCACCCAGAAGCGCTTTTCTCCCGGGCTCGGGAGCATTGTGCGCGGCTGGCGGGAACAGCCGCCGAGAGTGCTTGCAAAGCGGCCTTTGGAGGCAGCCGGGGAGGTCTTCCAGCGGGAGATGGCCGGTTGTGCTCAGAGGCCCCACAGGCCAGGGGCAGGACCCAGCAGGGCCCCTGCCCCTGCCCAGCCTTGCCCAGACCTTCCTGGCCTCCGGGGGTACTGCCCCAGCAAGGGGCAGGCTGCGGGGACTGGGTCCAGACATGCCCGGGCGCCTCCCCAGGCTCATCCCCGCTGGTGCCTTTCCCCTGGGCCTAGGCCTCGCTTGAGGCCTCCTTGGAGAGGAGGTTGCTGGCAGGGGCTGTCTCCACACTGCAAGGTGCTGGAGCTCAGAGGGCCTCGTCAGAGGGAAGGGACCAGCAAGGGGCTGGATGCCCAAGACCTCTTTGGCCCAGCAGCCTCAGGGCAGCAGGGAGAGCAAGAGGCCCAGTGTGCCCCTAGGTCGGCTCTGCCCCTTCCCACACAGGCGGCCAGCCCAGCAGCTGCCTGACAGACTCTGGCTCCCCCGAGCTCTCTGCCGGTGCAGGGGGCAGGAACAGACGTGTGCATGTGGTTCTGCCTTGGCCTGGGAGTGTGGACCCCCTGCCTGGCCCCCAGGCTCAGGGGCAAGGGCCGGGAGAGAGCACCACCCCGAAGCGCTTTTCTCCCGGGCTCGGGAGCATTGTGCGCGGCTGGCGGGAACAGCCGGCGAGAGTGCTTGCAAAGCGGCCTTTGGAGGCAGCCGGGGAGCACTTCCAGCGGGAGAGGGCCGGTTGTGCTCAGAGGCCCCACAGTCCAGGGGCAGGACCCAGCAGGGCCCCTGCCCCTGGCCAGCCTTGCCCAGACCTTCCTGGCCTCCGGGGGTACTGCCCCAGCAAGGGGCAGGCTGCGGGGACTGTGTCCAGACATGCCCGGGCGCCTCCCCAGGCTCATCCCCGCTGGTGCCTTTCCCCTGGGCCTAGGCCTCGGTTGAGGCCTCCTTGGAGAGGAGGTTGCTGGCAGGGGCTGTCTCCACACTGCAAGGTGCTGGAGCTCAGAGGGCCTCGTCAGAGGGAAGGGACCAGCAAGGGGCTGGATGCCCAAGACCTCTTTGGCCCAGCAGCCTCAGGGCAGCAGGGAGAGCAAGAGGCCCAGTGTGCCCCTAGGTCTGCTCTGCCCCTTCCCACACAGGCGGCCAGCCCAGCAGCTGCCTGACAGACTCTGGCTCCCCCGAGCTCTCTGCCGGTGCAGGGGGCAGGAACAGACGTGTGCATGTGGTTCTGCCTTGGCCTGGGAGTGTGGACCCCCTGCCTGGCCCCCAGGCTCAGGGGCAAGTGCCGGGAGAGAGCACCACCCCGAAGCGCTTTTCTCCCGGGCTCGGGAGCATTGTGCGCGGCTGGCGGGAACAGCCGGCGAGAGTGCTTGCAAAGCGGCCTTTGGAGGCAGCCGGGGAGGTCTTCCAGCGGGAGAGGGCCGGTTGTGCTCAGAAGCCCCACAGGCCAGGGGCAGGACCAAGCAGGGCCCCTGCCCCTGGCCAGCCTTGCCCAGACCTTCCTGGCCTCTGGGGGTACTGCCCCAGCAAGGGGCAGGCTGCGGGGACTGTGTCTAGACATGCCCGGGCGCCTCACCAGGCTCATCCCCGCTGGTGCCATTCCCCTGGGCCTAGGCCTCGGTTGAGGCCTCCTTGGAGAGGAGGTTGCTGGCAGGGGCTGTCTCCACACTGCAAGGTGCTGGAGCTCAGAGGGCCTCGTCAGAGGGAAGGGACCAGCAAGGGGCTGGATGCCCAAGACCTCTTTGGCCCAGCAGCCTCAGGGCAGCAGGGAGAGCAAGAGGCCCAGTGTGCCCCTAGGTCGGCTCTGCCCCTTCCCACACAGGCGGCCAGCCCACCAGCTGCCTGACAGACTCTGGCTCCCCCGAGCTCTCTGCCGGTGCAGGGGGCAGGAACAGACGTGTGCATGTGGTTCTGCCTTGGCCTGGGAGTGTGGACCCCCTGCCTGGCCCCCAGGCTCAGGGGCAAGGGCCGGGAGAGAGCACCACCCAGAAGCGCTTTTCTCCCGGGCTCGGGAGCATTGTGCGCGGCTGGCGGGAACAGCCGGCGAGAGTGCTTGCAAAGCGGCCTTTGGAGGCAGCCGGGGAGGTCTTCCAGCGGGAGAGGGCCGGTTGTGCTCAGAGGCCCCACAGGCCAGGGGCAGGACCCAGCAGGGCCCCTGCCCCTGGCCAGCCTTGCCCAGACCTTCCTGGCCTCCGGGGGTACTGCCCCAGCAAGGGGCAGGCTGCGGGGACTGGGTCCAGACATGCCCGGGCGCCTCCCCAGGCTCATCCCCTCTGGTGCCTTTCCCCTGGGCCTAGGCCTCGCTTGAGGCCTCCTTGGAGAGGAGGTTGCTGGCAGGGGCTGTCTCCACACTGCAAGGTGCTGGAGCTCAGAGGGCCTCGTCAGAGGGAAGGGACCAGCAAGGGGCTGGATGCCCAAGACCTCTTTTTCCCAGCAGCCTCAGGGCAGCAGGGAGAGCAAGAGGCCCAGTGTGCCCCTAGGTCGGCTCTGCCCCTTCCCACACAGGCGGCCAGCCCAGCAGCTGCCTGACAGACTCTGGCTCCCCCGAGCTCTCTGCCGGTGCAGGGGGCAGGAACAGACGTGTGCATGTGGTTCTGCCTTGGCCTCGGAGTGTTTATCCACTGCCTGGCCCCCAGGATCCGGGGCAAGGGCCGGGAGCGAGCACCACCCCGAAGCGCTTTTCTCCCGGGCTCGGGAGCATTGTGCGCGGCTGGCGGGAACAGCCGGTGAGAGTGCTTGCAAAGCGGCCTTTGGAGGCAGCCGGGGAGGTCTTCCAGCGGGACAGGGCCGGTTGTGCTCAGAGGCCCCACAGGCCAGGGGCAGGACCCAGCAGGGCCCCTGCCCCTGGCCAGCCTTGCCCAGACCTTCCTGGCCTCCGGGGGTACTGCCCCAGCAAGGGGCAGGCTGCGGGGACTGGGTCCAGACATGCCCGGGCGCCTCCCCAGGCTCATCCCCGCTGGTGCCTTTCCCCTGGGCCTAGGCCTCGGTTGAGGCCTCCTTGAAGAGGAGGTTGCTGGCAGGGGCTGTCTCCACACTGCAAGGTGCTGGAGCTCAGAGGGCCTCGTCAGAGGGAAGGGACCAGCAAGGGGCTGGATGCCCAAGACCTCTTTCCCCCAGAAGCCTCAGGGCAGCAGGGAGAGCAAGAGGCCCAGTGTGCCCCTAGGTCTGCTCTGCCCCTTCCCACACAGGCGGCCAGCACAGCAGCTGCCTGACAGACTCTGGCTCCCCCGAGCTCTCTGCCGGTGCAGGGGGCAGGAACAGACGTGTGCATGTGGTTCTGCCTTGGCCTGGGAGTGTGGACCCCCTGCCTGGCCCCCACGCTCCGGGGCAAGGGCCGGGAGAGAGCACCACCCCGAAGCGCTTTTCTCCCGGGCTCGGGAGCATTGTGCGCGGCTGGCGGGAACAGCCGGCGAGAGTGCTTGCAAAGCGGCCTTTGGAGGCAGCCGGGGAGGTCTTCCAGCGGGAGAGGGCCGGTTGTGCTCAGAGGCCCCACAGGCCAGGGGCAGGACCAAGCAGGGCCCCTGCCCCTGGCCAGCCTTGCCCAGACCTTCCTGGCCTCCGGGGGTACTGCCCCAGCAAGGGGCAGGCTGCGGGGACTGTGTCCAGACATGCCCGGGCGCCTCCCCAGGCTCATCCCCGCTGGTGCCTTTCCCCTGGGCCTAGGCCTCGGTTGAGGCCTCCTTGGAGAGGAGGTTGCTGGCAGGGGCTGTCTCCACACTGCAAGGTGCTGGAGCTCAGAGGGCCTCGTCAGAGGGAAGGGACAAGCAAGGGGCTGGATGCCCAAGACCTCTTTGGCCCAGCAGCCTCAGGGCAGCAGGGAGAGCAAGAGGCCCAGTGTGCCCCTAGGTCGGCTCTGCCCCTTCCCACACAGGCGGCCAGCCCAGCAGCTGCCTGACAGACTCTGGCTCCCCCGAGCTCTCTGCCGGTGCAGGGGGCAGGAACAGACGTGTGCATGTGGTTCTGCCTTGGCCTCGGAGTGTTGATCCACTGCCTGGCCCCCAGGATCCGGGGCAAGGGCCGGGAGCGAGCACCACCCCGAAGCGCTTTTCTCCCGGGCTCGGGAGCATTGTGCGCGGCTGGCGGGAACAGCCGGCGAGAGTGCTTGCAAAGCGGCCTTTGGAGGCAGCCGGGGAGGTCTTCCAGCGGGAGAGGGCCGGTTGTGCTCAGAGGCCCCACAGGCCAGGGGCAGGTCCCAGCAGGGCCCCTGCCCCTGGCCAGCCTTGCCCAGACCTTCCTGGCCTCCGGGGGTAATGCCCCAGCAAGCGGCAGGCTGCGGGGACTGGGTCCAGACATGCCCGGGCGCCTCCCCAGGCTCATCCCCGCTGGTGCCTTTCCCCTGGGCCTAGGCCTCGGTTGAGGCCTCCTTGGAGAGGAGGTTGCTGCCAGGGGCTGTCTCCACACTGCAAGGTGCTGGAGCTCAGAGGGCCTCGTCAGAGGGAAGGGACCAGCAAGGGGCTGGATGCCCAAGACCTCTTTCCCCCAGAAGCCTCAGGGCAGCAGGGAGAGCAAGAGGCCCAGTGTGCCCCTAGGAATGCTCTGCCCCTTCCCACACAGGCGGCCAGCCCAGCAGCTGCCTGACAGACTCTGGCTCCCCCGAGCTCTCTGCCGGTGCAGGGGGCAGGAACAGACGTGTGCATGTGGTTCTGCCTTGGCCTGGGAGTGTGGACCCCCTGCCTGGCCCCCAGGCTCAGGGGCAAGTGCCGGGAGAGAGCACCACCCCGAAGCGCTTTTCTCCCGGGCTCGGGAGCATTGTGCGCGGCTGGCGGGAACAGCCGGCGAGAGTGCTTGCAAAGCGGCCTTTGGAGGCAGCCGGGGAGCTCTTCCAGTGGGAGAGGGCCGGTTGTGCTCAGAGGCCCCACAGGACAGGGGCAGGACCCAGCAGGGTCCCTGCCCCTGGCCAGCCTTGCCCAGACCTTCCTGGCCTCCGGGGGTACTGCCCCAGCAAGGGGCAGGCTGCGGGGACTGGGTCCAGACATGCCCGGGCGCCTCCCCAGGCTCATCCCCTCTGGTGCCTTTCCCCTGGGCCTAGGCCTCGGTTGAGGCCTCCTTGGAGAGGAAGTTGCTGGCAGGGGCTGTCTCCACACTGCAAGGTGCTGGAGCTCAGAGGGCCTCGTCAGAGGGAAGGGACCAGCAAGGGGCTGGATGCCCAAGACCTCTTTCCCCCAGAAGCCTCAGGGCAGCAGGGAGAGCAAGAGGCCCAGTGTGCCCCTAGGTCTGCTCTGCCGCTTCCCACAACAGGCGGCCAGCCCAGCAGCTGCCTGACAGACTCTGGCTCCCCCGAGCTCTCTGCCGGTGCAGGGGGCAGGAACAGACGTGTGCATGTGGTTCTGCCTTGGCCTGGGAGTGTGGACCCCCTGCCTGGCCCCCAGGCTCCGGGGCAAGGGCCGGGAGAGAGCACCACCCCGAAGCGCTTTTCTCCCGGGCTCGGGAGCATTGTGCGCGGCTGGCGGGAACAGCCGGCGAGAGTGCTTGCAAAGCGGCCTTTGGAGGCAGCCGGGGAGCTCTTCCAGGGGGAGAGGGCCGGTTGTGCTCAGAGGCCCCACAGGACAGGGGCAGGACCCAGCAGGGCCCCTGCCCCTGGCCAGCCTTGCCCAGACCTTCCTGGCCTCCGGGGGTACTGCCCCAGCAAGGGGCAGGCTGCGGGGACTGGGTCCAGACATGCCCGGGCGCCTCCCCAGGCTCATCCCCGCTGGTGCCTTTCCCCTGGGCCTAGGCCTCGGTTGAGGCCTCCTTGGAGAGGAGGTTGCTGGCAGGGGCTGTCTCCACACTGCAAGGTGCTGGAGCTCAGAGGGCCTCGTCAGAGGGAAGGGACAAGCAAGGGGCTGGATGCCCAAGACCTCTTTGGCCCAGCAGCCTCAGGGCAGCAGGGAGAGCAAGAGGCCCAGTGTGCCCCTAGGTCGGCTCTGCCCCTTCCCACACAGGCGGCCAGCCCAGCAGCTGCCTGACAGACTCTGGCTCCCCCGAGCTCTCTGCCGGTGCAGGGGGCAGGAACAGACGTGTGCATGTGGTTCTGCCTTGGCCTCGGAGTGTTGATCCACTGCCTGGCCCCCAGGATCCGGGGCAAGGGCCGGGAGCGAGCACCACCCCGAAGCGCTTTTCTCCCGGGCTCGGGAGCATTGTGCGCGGCTGGCGGGAACAGCCGGCGAGAGTGCTTGCAAAGCGGCCTTTGCAGGCAGCCGGGGAGGTCTTCCAGCGGGAGAGGGCCGGTTGTGCTCAGAGGCCCCACAGGCCAGGGGCAGGACCCAGCAGGGCCCCTGCCCCTGGCCAGCCTTGCCCAGACCTTCCTGGCCTCCGGGGGTAATGCCCCAGCAAGCGGCAGGCTGCGGGGACTGGGTCCAGACATGCCCGGGCGCCTCCCCAGGCTCATCCCCGCTGGTGCCTTTCCCCTGGGCCTAGGCCTCGGTTGAGGCCTCCTTGGAGAGGAGGTTGCTGCCAGGGGCTGTCTCCACACTGCAAGGTGCTGGAGCTCAGAGGGCCTCGTCAGAGGGAAGGGACCAGCAAGGGGCTGGATGCCCAAGACCTCTTTCCCCCAGAAGCCTCAGGGCAGCAGGGAGAGCAAGAGGCCCAGTGTGCCCCTAGGAATGCTCTGCCCCTTCCCACACAGGCGGCCAGCCCAGCAGCTGCCTGACAGACTCTGGCTCCCCCGAGCTCTCTGCCGGTGCAGGGGGCAGGAACAGACGTGTGCATGTGGTTCTGCCTTGGCCTGGGAGTGTGGACCCCCTGCCTGGCCCCCAGGCTCAGGGGCAAGTGCCGGGAGAGAGCACCACCCCGAAGCGCTTTTCTCCCGGGCTCGGGAGCATTGTGCGCGGCTGGCGGGAACAGCCGGCGAGAGTGCTTGCAAAGCGGCCTTTGGAGGCAGCCGGGGAGCTCTTCCAGTGGGAGAGGGCCGGTTGTGCTCAGAGGCCCCACAGGCCAGGGGCAGGACCCAGCAGGGCCCCTGCCCCTGGCCAGCCTTGCCCAGACCTTCCTGGCCTCCGGGGGTACTGCCCCAGCAAGGGGCAGGCTGCGGGGACTGGGTCCAGACATGCCCGGGCGCCTCCCCAGGCTCATCCCCTCTGGTGCCTTTCCCCTGGGCCTAGGCCTCGGTTGAGGCCTCCTTGGAGAGGAAGTTGTTGGCAGGGGCTGTCTCCACACTGCAAGGTGCTGGAGCTCAGAGGGCCTCGTCAGAGGGAAGGGACCAGCAAGGGGCTGGATGCCCAAGACCTCTTTCCCCCAGAAGCCTCAGGGCAGCAGGGAGAGCAAGAGGCCCAGTGTGCCCCTAGGTCTGCTCTGCCGCTTCCCACAACAGGCGGCCAGCCCAGCAGCTGCCTGACAGACTCTGGCTCCCCCGAGCTCTCTGCCGGTGCAGGGGGCAGGAACAGACGTGTGCATGTGGTTCTGCCTTGGCCTGGGAGTGTGGACCCCCTGCCTGGCCCCCAGGCTCCGGGGCAAGGGCCGGGAGAGAGCACCACCCCGAAGCGCTTTTCTCCCGGGCTCGGGAGCATTGTGCGCGGCTGGCGGGAACAGCCGGCGAGAGTGCTTGCAAAGCGGCCTTTGGAGGCAGCCGGGGAGCTCTTCCAGGGGGAGAGGGCCGGTTGTGCTCAGAGGCCCCACAGGACAGGGGCAGGACCCAGCAGGGCCCCTGCCCCTGGCCAGCCTTGGCCAGACCTTCCTGGCCTCCGGGGGTACTGCCCCAGCAAGGGGCAGGCTGCGGGGACTGGGTCCAGACATGCCCGGGCGCCTCCCCAGGCTCATCCCCGCTGGTGCCTTTCCCCTGGGCCTAGGCCTCGCTTGAGGCCTCCTTGGAGAGGAGGTTGCTGGCAGGGGCTGTCTCCACACTGCAAGGTGCTGGAGCTCAGAAGGCCTCTTCAGAGGGAAGGGACCAGCAAGGGGCTGGATGCCCAAGACCTCTTTGGCCCAGCAGCCTCAGGGCAGCAGGGAGAGCAAGAGGCCCAGTGTGCCCCTAGGTCGGCTCTGCCCCTTCCCACACAGGCGGCCAGCCCAGCAGCTGCCTGACAGACTCTGGCTCCCCCGAGCTCTCTGCCGGTGCAGGGGGCAGGAACAGACGTGTGCATGTGGTTCTGCCTTGGCCTGGGAGTGTGGACACCCTGCCTGGCCCCCAGGCACAGGGGCAAGGGCCGGGTGAGAGCACCACCCCGAAGCGCTTTTCTCCCGGGCTCGGGAGCATTGTGCGCGGCTGGCGGGAACAGCCGGCGAGAGTGCTTGCAAAGCGGCCTTTGGAGGCAGCCGGGGAGGTCTTCCAGCGGGAGAGGGCCGGTTGTGCTCAGAGGCCCCACAGGCCAGGGGCAGGACCCAGCAGGGCCCCTGCCCCTGGCCAGCCTTGCCCAGACCTTCCTGGCCTCCGGGGGTACTGCCCCAGCAAGGGGCAGGCTGCGGGGACTGGGTCCAGACATGCCCGGGCGCCTCCCCAGGCTCATCCCCGCTGGTGCCTTTCCCCTGGGCCTAGGCCTCGGTTGAGGCCTCCTTGGAGAGGAGGTTGCTGGCAGGGGCTGTCTCCACACTGCAAGGTGCTGGAGCTCAGAGGGCCTCGTCAGAGGGAAGGGACCAGCAAGGGGCTGGATGCCCAAGACCTCTTTGGCCCAGCAGCCTCAGGGCAGCAGGGAGAGCAAGAGGCCCAGTGTGCCCCTAGGTCGGCTCTGCCCCTTCCCACACAGGCCGCCAGCCCAGCAGCTGCCTGACAGACTCTGGCTCCCCCGAGCTCTCTGCCGGTGCAGGGGGCAGGAACAGACGTGTGCATGTGGTTCTGCCTTGGCCTGGGAGTGTGGACCCCCTGCCTGGCCCCCAGGCTCAGGGGCAAGGGCCGGGAGAGAGCACCACCCCGAAGCGCTTTTCTCCCGGGCTCGGGAGCATTGTGCGCGGCTGGCGGGAACAGCCGGCGAGAGTGCTTCCAAAGCGGCCTTTGGAGGCAGCCGGAGAGGTCATCCAGCGGGAGAGGGCCGGTTGTGCTCAGAGGCCCCATAGGCCAGGGGCAGGACCCAGCAGGGCCCCTGCCCCTGGCCAGCCTTGCCGAGACCTTCCTGGCCTCCGGGGGTACTGCCCCAGCAAGGGGCAGGCTGCGGGGACTGGGTCCAGACATGCCCGGGCGCCTCCCGAGGCTCATCCCCGCTGGTGCCTTTCCCCTGGGCCTAGGCCTCGGTTGAGGCCTCCTTGGAGAGGAGGTTGCTGGCAGGGGCTGTCTCCACACTGCAAGGTGCTGGAGCTCAGAGGGCCTCATCAGAGGGAAGGGACCAGCAAGGGGCTGGATGCCCAAGACCTCTTTCCCCCAGAAGCCTCAGAGCAGCAGGGAGAGCAAGAGGCCCAGTGTGCCCCTAGGTCGGCTCTGCCCCTTTCCCACACAGGCCGCCAGCCCAGCAGCTGCCTGACAGACTCTGGCTCCCCCGAGCTCTCTGCCGGTGCAGGGGGCAGGAACAGACGTGTGCATGTGGTTCTGCCTTGGCCTCGGAGTGTTGATCCTCTGCATGGCCCCCACGCTCCGGGGCAAGGGCCGGGAGAGAGCACCACCCCGAAGCGCTTTTCTCCCGGGCTCGGGAGCATTGTGCGCGGCTTTCGGGAACAGCCGGCGAGAGTGCTTGCAAAGCGGCCTTTGGAGGCAGCCGGGGAGCTCTTCCAGCGGGAGAGGGCCAGTTGTGCTCAGAGGCCCCACAGGACAGGGGCAGGACCCAGCAGGGCCCCTGCCCCTGGCCAGCCTTGCCCAGACCTTCCTGGCCTCCGGGGGTACTGCCCCAGCAAGGGGCAGGCTGCGGGGACTGGGTCCAGACATGCCCGGGCGCCTCCCCAGGCTCATTCCCTCTGGTGCCTTTCCCCTGGGCCTAGGCCTCGGTTGAGGCCTCCTTGGAGAGGAAGTTGCTGGCAGGGGCTGTCTCCACACTGCAAGGTGCTGGAGCTCAGAGGGCCTCGTCAGAGGGAAGGGACCAGCAAGGGGCTGGATGCCCAAGACCTCTTTCCCCCAGAAGCCTCAGGGCAGCAGGGAGAGCAAGAGGCCCAGTGTGCCCCTAGGTCTGCTCTGCCGCTTCCCACAACAGGCGGCCAGCCCAGCAGCTGCCTGACAGACTCTGGCTCCCCCGAGCTCTCTGCCGGTGCAGGGGGCAGGAACAGACGTGTGCATGTGGTTCTGCCTTGGCCTGGGAGTGTGGACCCCCTGCCTGGCCCCCAGGCTCCGGGGCAAGGGCCGGGAGAGAGCACCACCCCGAAGCGCTTTTCTCCCGGGCTCGGGAGCATTGTGCGCGGCTGGCGGGAACAGCCGGCGAGAGTGCTTGCAAAGCGGCCTTTGGAGGCAGCCGGGGAGGTCTTCCAGCGGGAGAGGGCCGGTTGTGCTCAGAAGCCCCACAGGCCAGGGGCAGGACCAAGCAGGGCCCCTGCCCCTGGCCAGCCTTGCCCAGACCTTCCTGGCCTCTGGGGGTACTGCCCCAGCAAGGGGCAGGCTGCGGGGACTGTGTCTAGACATGCCCGGGCGCCTCACCAGGCTCATCCCCGCTGGTGCCATTCCCCTGGGCCTAGGCCTCGGTTGAGGCCTCCTTGGAGAGGAGGTTGCTGGCAGGGGCTGTCTCCACACTGCAAGGTGCTGGAGCTCAGAGGGCCTCGTCAGAGGGAAGGGACCAGCAAGGGGCTGGATGCCCAAGACCTCTTTGGCCCAGCAGCCTCAGGGCAGCAGGGAGAGCAAGAGGCCCAGTGTGCCCCTAGGTCGGCTCTGCCCCTTCCCACACAGGCGGCCAGCCCACCAGCTGCCTGACAGACTCTGGCTCCCCCGAGCTCTCTGCCGGTGCAGGGGGCAGGAACAGACGTGTGCATGTGGTTCTGCCTTGGCCTGGGAGTGTGGACCCCCTGCCTGGCCCCCAGGCTCAGGGGCAAGGGCCGGGAGAGAGCACCACCCAGAAGCGCTTTTCTCCCGGGCTCGGGAGCATTGTGCGCGGCTGGCGGGAACAGCCGGCGAGAGTGCTTGCAAAGCGGCCTTTGGAGGCAGCCGGGGAGGTCTTCCAGCGGGAGATGGCCGGTTGTGCTCAGAGGCCCCACAGGCCAGGGGCAGGACCCAGCAGGGCCCCTGCCCCTGGCCAGCCTTGCCCAGACCTTCCTGGCCTCCGGGGGTACTGCCCCAGCAAGGGGCAGGCTGCGGGGACTGGGTCCAGACATGCCCGGGCGCCTCCCCAGGCTCATCCCCTCTGGTGCCTTTCCCCTGGGCCTAGGCCTCGCTTGAGGCCTCCTTGGAGAGGAGGTTGCTGGCAGGGGCTGTCTCCACACTGCAAGGTGCTGGAGCTCAGAGGGCCTCGTCAGAGGGAAGGGACCAGCAAGGGGCTGGATGCCCAAGACCTCTTTTTCCCAGCAGCCTCAGGGCAGCAGGGAGAGCAAGAGGCCCAGTGTGCCCCTAGGTCGGCTCTGCCCCTTCCCACACAGGCGGCCAGCCCAGCAGCTGCCTGACAGACTCTGGCTCCCCCGAGCTCTCTGCCGGTGCAGGGGGCAGGAACAGACGTGTGCATGTGGTTCTGCCTTGGCCTCGGAGTGTTTATCCACTGCCTGGCCCCCAGGATCCGGGGCAAGGGCCGGGAGCGAGCACCACCCCGAAGCGCTTTTCTCCCGGGCTCGGGAGCATTGTGCGCGGCTGGCGGGAACAGCCGGTGAGAGTGCTTGCAAAGCGGCCTTTGGAGGCAGCCGGGGAGGTCTTCCAGCGGGACAGGGCCGGTTGTGCTCAGAGGCCCCACAGGCCAGGGGCAGGACCCAGCAGGGCCCCTGCCCCTGGCCAGCCTTGCCCAGACCTTCCTGGCCTCCGGGGGTACTGCCCCAGCAAGGGGCAGGCTGCGGGGACTGGGTCCAGACATGCCCGGGCGCCTCCCCAGGCTCATCCCCGCTGGTGCCTTTCCCCTGGGCCTAGGCCTCGGTTGAGGCCTCCTTGAAGAGGAGGTTGCTGGCAGGGGCTGTCTCCACACTGCAAGGTGCTGGAGCTCAGAGGGCCTCGTCAGAGGGAAGGGACCAGCAAGGGGCTGGATGCCCAAGACCTCTTTCCCCCAGAAGCCTCAGGGCAGCAGGGAGAGCAAGAGGCCCAGTGTGCCCCTAGGTCTGCTCTGCCCCTTCCCACACAGGCTGCCAGCACAGCAGCTGCCTGACAGACTCTGGCTCCCCCGAGCTCTCTGCCGGTGCAGGGGGCAGGAACAGACGTGTGCATGTGGTTCTGCCTTGGCCTGGGAGTGTGGACCCCCTGCCTGGCCCCCACGCTCCGGGGCAAGGGCCGGGAGAGAGCACCACCCCGAAGCGCTTTTCTCCCGGGCTCGGGAGCATTGTGCGCGGCTGGCGGGAACAGCCGGCGAGAGTGCTTGCAAAGCGGCCTTTGGAGGCAGCCGGGGAGGTCTTCCAGCGGGAGAGGGCCGGTTGTGCTCAGAGGCCCCACAGGCCAGGGGCAGGACCAAGCAGGGCCCCTGCCCCTGGCCAGCCTTGCCCAGACCTTCCTGGCCTCCGGGGGTACTGCCCCAGCAAGGGGCAGGCTGCGGGGACTGTGTCCAGACATGCCCGGCGCCTCCCCAGGCTCATCCCCGCTGGTGCCTTTCCCCTGGGCCTAGGCCTCGGTTGAGGCCTCCTTGGAGAGGAGGTTGCTGGCAGGGGCTGTCTCCACACTGCAAGGTGCTGGAGCTCAGAGGGCCTCGTCAGAGGGAAGGGACAAGCAAGGGGCTGGATGCCCAAGACCTCTTTGGCCCAGCAGCCTCAGGGCAGCAGGGAGAGCAAGAGGCCCAGTGTGCCCCTAGGTCGGCTCTGCCCCTTCCCACACAGGCGGCCAGCCCAGCAGCTGCCTGACAGACTCTGGCTCCCCCGAGCTCTCTGCCGGTGCAGGGGGCAGGAACAGACGTGTGCATGTGGTTCTGCCTTGGCCTCGGAGTGTTGATCCACTGCCTGGCCCCCAGGATCCGGGGCAAGGGCCGGGAGCGAGCACCACCCCGAAGCGCTTTTCTCCCGGGCTCGGGAGCATTGTGCGCGGCTGGCGGGAACAGCCGGCGAGAGTGCTTGCAAAGCGGCCTTTGGAGGCAGCCGGGGAGGTCTTCCAGCGGGAGAGGGCCGGTTGTGCTCAGAGGCCCCACAGGCCAGGGGCAGGACCCAGCAGGGCCCCTGCCCCTGGCCAGCCTTGCCCAGACCTTCCTGGCCTCCGGGGGTAATGCCCCAGCAAGCGGCAGGCTGCGGGGACTGGGTCCAGACATGCCCGGGCGCCTCCCCAGGCTCATCCCCGCTGGTGCCTTTCCCCTGGGCCTAGGCCTCGGTTGAGGCCTCCTTGGAGAGGAGGTTGCTGCCAGGGGCTGTCTCCACACTGCAAGGTGCTGGAGCTCAGAGGGCCTCGTCAGAGGGAAGGGACCAGCAAGGGGCTGGATGCCCAAGACCTCTTTCCCCCAGAAGCCTCAGGGCAGCAGGGAGAGCAAGAGGCCCAGTGTGCCCCTAGGAATGCTCTGCCCCTTCCCACACAGGCGGCCAGCCCAGCAGCTGCCTGACAGACTCTGGCTCCCCCGAGCTCTCTGCCGGTGCAGGGGGCAGGAACAGACGTGTGCATGTGGTTCTGCCTTGGCCTGGGAGTGTGGACCCCCTGCCTGGCCCCCAGGCTCAGGGGCAAGTGCCGGGAGAGAGCACCACCCCGAAGCGCTTTTCTCCCGGGCTCGGGAGCATTGTGCGCGGCTGGCGGGAACAGCCGGCGAGAGTGCTTGCAAAGCGGCCTTTGGAGGCAGCCGGGGAGCTCTTCCAGTGGGAGAGGGCCGGTTGTGCTCAGAGGCCCCACAGGACAGGGGCAGGACCCAGCAGGGCCCCTGCCCCTGGCCAGCCTTGCCCAGACCTTCCTGGCCTCCGGGGGTACTGCCCCAGCAAGGGGCAGGCTGCGGGGACTGGGTCCAGACATGCCCGGGCGCCTCCCCAGGCTCATCCCCTCTGGTGCCTTTCCCCTGGGCCTAGGCCTCGGTTGAGGCCTCCTTGGAGAGGAAGTTGCTGGCAGGGGCTGTCTCCACACTGCAAGGTGCTGGAGCTCAGAGGGCCTCGTCAGAGGGAAGGGACCAGCAAGGGGCTGGATGCCCAAGACCTCTTTCCCCCAGAAGCCTCAGGGCAGCAGGGAGAGCAAGAGGCCCAGTGTGCCCCTAGGTCTGCTCTGCCGCTTCCCACAACAGGCGGCCAGCCCAGCAGCTGCCTGACAGACTCTGGCTCCCCCGAGCTCTCTGCCGGTGCAGGGGGCAGGAACAGACGTGTGCATGTGGTTCTGCCTTGGCCTGGGAGTGTGGACCCCCTGCCTGGCCCCCAGGCTCCGGGGCAAGGGCCGGGAGAGAGCACCACCCCGAAGCGCTTTTCTCCCGGGCTCGGGAGCATTGTGCGCGGCTGGCGGGAACAGCCGGCGAGAGTGCTTGCAAAGCGGCCTTTGGAGGCAGCCGGGGAGCTCTTCCAGGGGGAGAGGGCCGGTTGTGCTCAGAGGCCCCACAGGACAGGGGCAGGACCCAGCAGGGCCCCTGCCCCTGGCCAGCCTTGGCCAGACCTTCCTGGCCTCCGGGGGTACTGCCCCAGCAAGGGGCAGGCTGCGGGGACTGGGTCCAGACATGCCCGGGCGCCTCCCCAGGCTCATCCCCGCTGGTGCCTTTCCCCTGGGCCTAGGCCTCGGTTGAGGCCTCCTTGGAGAGGAGGTTGCTGGCAGGGGCTGTCTCCACACTGCAAGGTGCTGGAGCTCAGAGGGCCTCGTCAGAGGGAAGGGACAAGCAAGGGGCTGGATGCCCAAGACCTCTTTGGCCCAGCAGCCTCAGGGCAGCAGGGAGAGCAAGAGGCCCAGTGTGCCCCTAGGTCGGCTCTGCCCCTTCCCACACAGGCGGCCAGCCCAGCAGCTGCCTGACAGACTCTGGCTCCCCCGAGCTCTCTGCCGGTGCAGGGGGCAGGAACAGACGTGTGCATGTGGTTCTGCCTTGGCCTCGGAGTGTTGATCCACTGCCTGGCCCCCAGGATCCGGGGCAAGGGCCGGGAGCGAGCACCACCCCGAAGCGCTTTTCTCCCGGGCTCGGGAGCATTGTGCGCGGCTGGCGGGAACAGCCGGCGAGAGTGCTTGCAAAGCGGCCTTTGGAGGCAGCCGGGGAGGTCTTCCAGCGGGAGAGGGCCGGTTGTGCTCAGAGGCCCCACAGGCCAGGGGCAGGACCCAGCAGGGCCCCTGCCCCTGGCCAGCCTTGCCCAGACCTTCCTGGCCTCCGGGGGTAATGCCCCAGCAAGCGGCAGGCTGCGGGGACTGGGTCCAGACATGCCCGGGCGCCTCCCCAGGCTCATCCCCGCTGGTGCCTTTCCCCTGGGCCTAGGCCTCGGTTGAGGCCTCCTTGGAGAGGAGGTTGCTGCCAGGGGCTGTCTCCACACTGCAAGGTGCTGGAGCTCAGAGGGCCTCGTCAGAGGGAAGGGACCAGCAAGGGGCTGGATGCCCAAGACCTCTTTCCCCCAGAAGCCTCAGGGCAGCAGGGAGAGCAAGAGGCCCAGTGTGCCCCTAGGAATGCTCTGCCCCTTCCCACACAGGCGGCCAGCCCAGCAGCTGCCTGACAGACTCTGGCTCCCCCGAGCTCTCTGCCGGTGCAGGGGGCAGGAACAGACGTGTGCATGTGGTTCTGCCTTGGCCTGGGAGTGTGGACCCCCTGCCTGGCCCCCAGGCTCAGGGGCAAGTGCCGGGAGAGAGCACCACCCCGAAGCGCTTTTCTCCCGGGCTCGGGAGCATTGTGCGCGGCTGGCGGGAACAGCCGGCGAGAGTGCTTGCAAAGCGGCCTTTGGAGGCAGCCGGGGAGCTCTTCCAGTGGGAGAGGGCCGGTTGTGCTCAGAGGCCCCACAGGCCAGGGGCAGGACCCAGCAGGGCCCCTGCCCCTGGCCAGCCTTGCCCAGACCTTCCTGGCCTCCGGGGGTACTGCCCCAGCAAGGGGCAGGCTGCGGGGACTGGGTCCAGACATGCCCGGGCGCCTCCCCAGGCTCATCCCCTCTGGTGCCTTTCCCCTGGGCCTAGGCCTCGGTTGAGGCCTCCTTGGAGAGGAAGTTGTTGGCAGGGGCTGTCTCCACACTGCAAGGTGCTGGAGCTCAGAGGGCCTCGTCAGAGGGAAGGGACCAGCAAGGGGCTGGATGCCCAAGACCTCTTTCCCCCAGAAGCCTCAGGGCAGCAGGGAGAGCAAGAGGCCCAGTGTGCCCCTAGGTCTGCTCTGCCGCTTCCCACAACAGGCGGCCAGCCCAGCAGCTGCCTGACAGACTCTGGCTCCCCCGAGCTCTCTGCCGGTGCAGGGGGCAGGAACAGACGTGTGCATGTGGTTCTGCCTTGGCCTGGGAGTGTGGACCCCCTGCCTGGCCCCCAGGCTCCGGGGCAAGGGCCGGGAGAGAGCACCACCCCGAAGCGCTTTTCTCCCGGGCTCGGGAGCATTGTGCGCGGCTGGCGGGAACAGCCGGCGAGAGTGCTTGCAAAGCGGCCTTTGGAGGCAGCCGGGGAGCTCTTCCAGGGGGAGAGGGCCGGTTGTGCTCAGAGGCCCCACAGGACAGGGGCAGGACCCAGCAGGGCCCCTGCCCCTGGCCAGCCTTGGCCAGACCTTCCTGGCCTCCGGGGGTACTGCCCCAGCAAGGGGCAGGCTGCGGGGACTGGGTCCAGACATGCCCGGGCGCCTCCCCAGGCTCATCCCCGCTGGTGCCTTTCCCCTGGGCCTAGGCCTCGCTTGAGGCCTCCTTGGAGAGGAGGTTGCTGGCAGGGGCTGTCTCCACACTGCAAGGTGCTGGAGCTCAGAAGGCCTCTTCAGAGGGAAGGGACCAGCAAGGGGCTGGATGCCCAAGACCTCTTTGGCCCAGCAGCCTCAGGGCAGCAGGGAGAGCAAGAGGCCCAGTGTGCCCCTAGGTCGGCTCTGCCCCTTCCCACACAGGCGGCCAGCCCAGCAGCTGCCTGACAGACTCTGGCTCCCCCGAGCTCTCTGCCGGTGCAGGGGGCAGGAACAGACGTGTGCATGTGGTTCTGCCTTGGCCTGGGAGTGTGGACACCCTGCCTGGCCCCCAGGCTCAGGGGCAAGGGCCGGGAGAGAGCACCACCCCGAAGCGCTTTTCTCCCGGGCTCGGGAGCATTGTGCGCGGCTGGCGGGAACAGCCGGCGAGAGTGCTTGCAAAGCGGCCTTTGGAGGCAGCCGGGGAGGTCTTCCAGCGGGAGAGGGCCGGTTGTGCTCAGAGGCCCCACAGGCCAGGGGCAGGACCCAGCAGGGCCCCTGCCCCTGGCCAGCCTTGCCCAGACCTTCCTGGCCTCCGGGGGTACTGCCCCAGCAAGGGGCAGGCTGCGGGGACTGGGTCCAGACATGCCCGGGCGCCTCCCCAGGCTCATCCCCGCTGGTGCCTTTCCCCTGGGCCTAGGCCTCGGTTGAGGCCTCCTTGGAGAGGAGGTTGCTGGCAGGGGCTGTCTCCACACTGCAAGGTGCTGGAGCTCAGAGGGCCTCGTCAGAGGGAAGGGACCAGCAAGGGGCTGGATGCCCAAGACCTCTTTGGCCCAGCAGCCTCAGGGCAGCAGGGAGAGCAAGAGGCCCAGTGTGCCCCTAGGTCGGCTCTGCCCCTTCCCACACAGGCCGCCAGCCCAGCAGCTGCCTGACAGACTCTGGCTCCCCCGAGCTCTCTGCCGGTGCAGGGGGCAGGAACAGACGTGTGCATGTGGTTCTGCCTTGGCCTGGGAGTGTGGACCCCCTGCCTGGCCCCCAGGCTCAGGGGCAAGGGCCGGGAGAGAGCACCACCCCGAAGCGCTTTTCTCCCGGGCTCGGGAGCATTGTGCGCGGCTGGCGGGAACAGCCGGCGAGAGTGCTTCCAAAGCGGCCTTTGGAGGCATCCGGAGAGGTCATCCAGCGGGAGAGGGCCGGTTGTGCTCAGAGGCCCCATAGGCCAGGGGCAGGACCCAGCAGGGCCCCTGCCCCTGGCCAGCCTTGCCGAGACCTTCCTGGCCTCCGGGGGTACTGCCCCAGCAAGGGGCAGGCTGCGGGGACTGGGTCCAGACATGCCCGGGCGCCTCCCGAGGCTCATCCCCGCTGGTGCCTTTCCCCTGGGCCTAGGCCTCGGTTGAGGCCTCCTTGGAGAGGAGGTTGCTGGCAGGGGCTGTCTCCACACTGCAAGGTGCTGGAGCTCAGAGGGCCTCATCAGAGGGAAGGGACCAGCAAGGGGCTGGATGCCCAAGACCTCTTTCCCCCAGAAGCTTCAGAGCAGCAGGGAGAGCAAGAGGCCCAGTGTGCCCCTAGGTCGGCTCTGCCCCTTTCCCACACAGGCCGCCAGCCCAGCAGCTGCCTGACAGACTCTGGCTCCCCCGAGCTCTCTGCCGGTGCAGGGGGCAGGAACAGACGTGTGCATGTGGTTCTGCCTTGGCCTCGGAGTGTTGATCCTCTGCATGGCCCCCACGCTCCGGGGCAAGGGCCGGGAGAGAGCACCACCCCGAAGCGCTTTTCTCCCGGGCTCGGGAGCATTGTGCACGGCTTTCGGGAACAGCCGGCGAGAGTGCTTGCAAAGCGGCCTTTGGAGGCAGCCGGGGAGCTCTTCCAGCGGGAGAGGGCCAGTTGTGCTCAGAGGCCCCACAGGACAGGGGCAGGACCCATCAGGGCCCCTGCCCCTGGCCAGCCTTGCCCAGACCTTCCTGTCCTCCGGGGGTACTGCCCCAGCAAGGGGCAGGCTGCGGGGACTGGGTCCAGACATGCCCGGGCGCCTCCCCAGGCTCATTCCCTCTGGTGCCTTTCCCCTGGGCCTAGGCCTCGGTTGAGGCCTCCTTGGAGAGGAAGTTGCTGGCAGGGGCTGTCTCCACACTGCAAGGTGCTGGAGCTCAGAGGGCCTCGTCAGAGGGAAGGGACCAGCAAGGGGCTGGATGCCCAAGACCTCTTTCCCCCAGAAGCCTCAGGGCAGCAGGGAGAGCAAGAGGCCCAGTGTGCCCCTAGGTCTGCTCTGCCGCTTCCCACAACAGGCGGCCAGCCCAGCAGCTGCCTGACAGACTCTGGCTCCCCCGAGCTCTCTGCCGGTGCAGGGGGCAGGAACAGACGTGTGCATGTGGTTCTGCCTTGGCCTGGGAGTGTGGACCCCCTGCCTGGCCCCCAGGCTCCGGGGCAAGGGCCGGGAGAGAGCACCACCCCGAAGCGCTTTTCTCCCGGGCTCGGGAGCATTGTGCGCGGCTGGCGGGAACAGCCGGCGAGAGTGCTTGCAAAGCGGCCTTTGGAGGCAGCCGGGGAGGTCTTCCAGCGGGAGAGGGCCGGTTGTGCTCAGAGGCCCCACAGGCCAGGGGCAGGACCCAGCAGGGCCCCTGCCCCTGGCCAGCCTTGCCCAGACCTTCCTGGCCTCCGGGGGTACTGCCCCAGCAAGGGGCAGGCTGCGGGGACTGGGTCCAGACATGCCCGGGCGCCTCCCCAGGCTCATCCCCGCTGGTGCCTTTCCCCTGGGCCTAGGCCTCGGTTGAGGCCTCCTTGGAGAGGAGGTTGCTGGCAGGGGCTGTCTCCACACTGCAAGGTGCTGGAGCTCAGAGGGCCTCGTCAGAGGGAAGGGACCAGCAAGGGGCTGGATGCCCAAGACCTCTTTGGCCCAGCAGCCTCAGGGCAGCAGGGAGAGCAAGAGGCCCAGTGTGCCCCTAGGTGGGCTCTGCCCCTTCCCACACAGGCGGCCAGCCCAGCAGCTGCCTGACAGACTCTGGCTCCCCCGAGCTCTCTGCCGGTGCAGGGGGCAGGAACAGACGTGTGCATGTGGTTCTGCCTTGACCTGGGAGTGTGGACCCCCTGCCTGGCCCCCAGGCACAGGGGCAAGGGCCAGGAGAGAGCACCACCCCGAAGCGCTTTTCTCCCGGGCTCGGGAGCATTGTGCGCGGCTGGCGGGAACAGCCGGCGAGAGTGCTTGCAAAGCGGCCTTTGGAGGCAGCCGGGGAGGTCTTCCAGCGGGAGAGGGCCGGTTGTGCTCAGAGGACCCACAGGCCAGGGGCAGGACCCAGCAGGGCCCCTGCCCCTGGCCAGCCTTGCCCAGACCTTCCTGGCCTCCGGGGGTACTGCCCCAGCAAGGGGCAGGCTGCGGGGACTGGGTCCAGACATGCCCGGGCGCCTCCCCAGGCTCATCCCCGCTGGTGCCTTTCCCCTGGGCCTAGGCCTCGGTTGAGGCCTCCTTGGAGAGGAGGTTGCTGGCAGGGGCTGTCTCCACACTGCAAGGTGCTGGAGCTCAGAGGGCCTCGTCAGAGTGAAGGGACCAGCAAGGGGCTGGATGCCCAAGACCTCTTTGGCCCAGCAGCCTCAGGGCAGCAGGGAGAGCAAGAGGCCCAGTGTGCCCCTAGGTCGGCTCTGCCCCTTCCCACACAGGCGACCAGCCCAGCAGCTGCCTGACAGACTCTGGCTCCCCCGAGCTCTCTGCCGGTGCAGGGGGCAGGAACAGACGTGTGCATGTGGTTCTGCCTTGGCCTGGGAGTGTGGACCCCCTGCCTGGCCCCCAGGCTCCGGGGCAAGGGCCGGGAGAGAGCACCACCCCGAAGCGCTTTTCTCCCGGGCTCGGGAGCATTGTGCGCGGCTGGCGGGAACAGCCGGCGAGAGTGCTTGCAAAGCGGCCTTTGGAGGCAGCCGGGGAGCTCTTCCAGGGGGAGAGGGCCGGTTGTGCTCAGAGGCCCCACAGGACAGGGGCAGGACCCAGCAGGGCCCCTGCCCCTGGCCAGCCTTGGCCAGACCTTCCTGGCCTCCGGGGGTACTGCCCCAGCAAGGGGCAGGCTGCGGGGACTGGGTCCAGACATGCCCGGGCGCCTCCCCAGGCTCATCCCCGCTGGTGCCTTTCCCCTGGGCCTAGGCCTCGCTTGAGGCCTCCTTGGAGAGGAGGTTGCTGGCAGGGGCTGTCTCCACACTGCAAGGTGCTGGAGCTCAGAAGGCCTCTTCAGAGGGAAGGGACCAGCAAGGGGCTGGATGCCCAAGACCTCTTTGGCCCAGCAGCCTCAGGGCAGCAGGGAGAGCAAGAGGCCCAGTGTGCCCCTAGGTCGGCTCTGCCCCTTCCCACACAGGCGGCCAGCCCAGCAGCTGCCTGACAGACTCTGGCTCCCCCGAGCTCTCTGCCGGTACAGGGGGCAGGAACAGACGTGTGCATGTGGTTCTGCCTTGGCCTGGGAGTGTGGACACCCTGCCTGGCCCCCAGGCTCAGGGGCAAGGGCCGGGAGAGAGCACCACCCCGAAGCGCTTTTCTCCCGGGCTCGGGAGCATTGTGCGCGGCTGGCGGGAACAGCCGGCGAGAGTGCTTGCAAAGCGGCCTTTGGAGGCAGCCGGGGAGGTCTTCCAGCGGGAGAGGGCCGGTTGTGCTCAGAGGCCCCACAGGCCAGGGGCAGGACCCAGCAGGGCCCCTGTCCCTGGCCAGCCTTGCCCAGACCTTCCTGGCCTCCGGGGGTACTGCCCCAGCAAGGGGCAGGCTGCGGGGACTGGGTCCAGACATGCCCGGGCGCCTCCCCAGGCTCATCCCCGCTGGTGCCTTTCCCCTGGGCCTAGGCCTCGGTTGAGGCCTCCTTGGAGAGGAGGTTGCTGGCAGGGGCTGTCTCCACACTGCAAGGTGCTGGAGCTCAGAGGGCCTCGTCAGAGGGAAGGGACCAGCAAGGGGCTGGATGCCCAAGACCTCTTTGGCCCAGCAGCCTCAGGGCAGCAGGGAGAGCAAGAGGCCCAGTGTGCCCCTAGGTCGGCTCTGCCCCTTCCCACACAGGCCGCCAGCCCAGGAGCTGCCTGACAGACTCTGGCTCCCCCGAGCTCTCTGCCGGTGCAGGGGGCAGGAACAGACGTGTGCATGTGGTTCTGCCTTGGCCTGGGAGTGTGGACCCCCTGCCTGGCCCCCAGGCTCAGGGGCAAGGGCCGGGAGAGAGCACCACCCCGAAGCGCTTTTCTCCCGGGCTCGGGAGCATTGTGCGCGGCTGGCGGGAACAGCCGGCGAGAGTGCTTCCAAAGCGGCCTTTGGAGGCATCCGGAGAGGTCATCCAGCGGGAGAGGGCCGGTTGTGCTCAGAGGCCCCATAGGCCAGGGGCAGGACCCAGCAGGGCCCCTGCCCCTGGCCAGCCTTGCCCAGACCTTCCTGGCCTCCGGGGGTACTGCCCCAGCAAGGGGCAGGCTGCGGGGACTGGGTCCAGACATGCCCGGGCGCCTCCCCAGGCTCATCCCCGCTGGTGCCTTTCCCCTGGGCCTAGGCCTCGGTTGAGGCCTCCTTGGAGAGGAGGTTGCTGGCAGGGGCTGTCTCCACACTGCAAGGTGCTGGAGCTCAGAGGGCCTCATCAGAGGGAAGGGACCAGCAAGGGGCTGGATGCCCAAGACCTCTTTCCCCCAGAAGCTTCAGAGCAGCAGGGAGAGCAAGAGGCCCAGTGTGCCCCTAGGTCGGCTCTGCCCCTTTCCCACACAGGCCGCCAGCCCAGCAGCTGCCTGACAGACTCTGGCTCCCCCGAGCTCTCTGCCGGTGCAGGGGGCAGGAACAGACGTGTGCATGTGGTTCTGCCTTGGCCTCGGAGTGTTGATCCTCTGCATGGCCCCCACGCTCCGGGGCAAGGGCCGGGAGAGAGCACCACCCCGAAGCGCTTTTCTCCCGGGCTCGGGAGCATTGTGCGCGGCTTTCGGGAACAGCCGGCGAGAGTGCTTGCAAAGCGGCCTTTGGAGGCAGCCGGGGAGCTCTTCCAGCGGGAGAGGGCCAGTTGTGCTCAGAGGCCCCACAGGACAGGGGCAGGACCCATCAGGGCCCCTGCCCCTGGCCAGCCTTGCCCAGACCTTCCTGGCCTCCGGGGGTACTGCCCCAGCAAGGGGCAGGCTGCGGGGACTGGGTCCAGACATGCCCGGGCGCCTCCCCAGGCTCATTCCCTCTGGTGCCTTTCCCCTGGGCCTAGGCCTCGGTTGAGGCCTCCTTGGAGAGGAAGTTGCTGGCAGGGGCTGTCTCCACACTGCAAGGTGCTGGAGCTCAGAGGGCCTCGTCAGAGGGAAGGGACCAGCAAGGGGCTGGATGCCCAAGACCTCTTTCCCCCAGAAGCCTCAGGGCAGCAGGGAGAGCAAGAGGCCCAGTGTGCCCCTAGGTCTGCTCTGCCGCTTCCCACAACAGGCGGCCAGCCCAGCAGCTGCCTGACAGACTCTGGCTCCCCCGAGCTCTCTGCCGGTGCAGGGGGCAGGAACAGACGTGTGCATGTGGTTCTGCCTTGGCCTCGGAGTGTTGATCCACTGCCTGGCCCCCAGGCTCCGGGGCAAGGACCGGGAGAGAGCACCACCCCGAAGCGCTTTTCTCCCGGGCTTGGGAGCATTGTGCGCGGCTGGCGGGAACAGCCGGCCAGAGTGCTTGCAAAGCGGCCTTTGGAGGCAGCCGGGGAGGTCTTCCAGCGGGAGAGGGCCGGTTGTGCTCAGAGGCCCCACAGGCCAGGGGCAGGACCCAGCAGGGCCCCTGCCCCTGGCCAGCCTTGCCCAGACCTTCCTGGCCTCCGGGGGTACTGCCCCAGCAAGGGGCAGGCTGCGGGGACTGGGTCCAGACATGCCCGGGCGCCTCCCCAGGCTCATCCCCGCTGGTGCCTTTCCCCTGGGCCTAGGCCTCGCTTGAGGCCTCCTTGGAGAGGAGGTTGCTGGCAGGGGCTGTCTCCACACTGCAAGGTGCTGGAGCTCAGAGGGCCTCGTCAGAGGGAAGGGACCAGCAAGGGGCTGGATGCCCAAGACCTCTTTGGCCCAGCAGCCTCAGGGCAGCAGGGAGAGCAAGAGGCCCAGTGTGCCCCTAGGTGGGCTCTGCCCCTTCCCACACAGGCGGCCAGCCCAGCAGCTGCCTGACAGACTCTGGCTCCCCCGAGCTCTCTGCCG
Organism: Cervus elaphus; assembly: GCF_910594005.1. Classification (NCBI taxonomy): domain Eukaryota; kingdom Metazoa; phylum Chordata; class Mammalia; order Artiodactyla; family Cervidae; genus Cervus; species Cervus elaphus. Next base: position 325,639 of record NW_025316696.1, on the reverse strand, counting down.
GTGCAGGGGGCAGGAACAGACGTGTGCATGTGGTTCTGCCTTGACCTGGGAGTGTGGACCCCCTGCCTGGCCCCCAGGCACAGGGGCAAGGGCCAGGAGAGAGCACCACCCCGAAGCGCTTTTCTCCCGGGCTCGGGAGCATTGTGCGCGGCTGGCGGGAACAGCCGGCGAGAGTGCTTGCAAAGCGGCCTTTGGAGGCAGCCGGGGAGGTCTTCCAGCGGGAGAGGGCCGGTTGTGCTCAGAGGACCCACAGGCCAGGGGCAGGACCCAGCAGGGCCCCTGCCCCTGGCCAGCCTTGCCCAGACCTTCCTGGCCTCCGGGGGTACTGCCCCAGCAAGGGGCAGGCTGCGGGGACTGGTTCCAGACATGCCCGGGCGCCTCCCCAGGCTCATCCCCGCTGGTGCCTTTCCCCTGGGCCTAGGCCTCGGTTGAGGCCTCCTTGGAGAGGAGGTTGCTGGCAGGGGCTGTCTCCACACTGCAAGGTGCTGGAGCTCAGAGGGCCTCGTCAGAGTGAAGGGACCAGCAAGGGGCTGGATGCCCAAGACCTCTTTGGCCCAGCAGCCTCAGGGCAGCAGGGAGAGCAAGAGGCCCAGTGTGCCCCTAGGTCGGCTCTGCCCCTTCCCACACAGGCGACCAGCCCAGCAGCTGCCTGACAGACTCTGGCTCCCCCGAGCTCTCTGCCGGTGCAGGGGGCAGGAACAGACGTGTGCATGTGGTTCTGCCTTGGCCTGGGAGTGTGGACCCCCTGCCTGGCCCCCAGGCTCCGGGGCAAGGGCCGGGAGAGAGCACCACCCCGAAGCGCTTTTCTCCCGGGCTCGGGAGCATTGTGCGCGGCTGGCGGGAACAGCCGGCGAGAGTGCTTGCAAAGCGGCCTTTGGAGGCAGCCGGGGAGCTCTTCCAGGGGGAGAGGGCCGGTTGTGCTCAGAGGCCCCACAGGACAGGGGCAGGACCCAGCAGGGCCCCTGCCCCTGGCCAGCCTTGGCCAGACCTTCCTGGCCTCCGGGGGTACTGCCCCAGCAAGGGGCAGGCTGCGGGGACTGGGTCCAGACATGCCCGGGCGCCTCCCCAGGCTCATCCCCGCTGGTGCCTTTCCCCTGGGCCTAGGCCTCGCTTGAGGCCTCCTTGGAGAGGAGGTTGCTGGCAGGGGCTGTCTCCACACTGCAAGGTGCTGGAGCTCAGAAGGCCTCTTCAGAGGGAAGGGACCAGCAAGGGGCTGGATGCCCAAGACCTCTTTGGCCCAGCAGCCTCAGGGCAGCAGGGAGAGCAAGAGGCCCAGTGTGCCCCTAGGTCGGCTCTGCCCCTTCCCACACAGGCGGCCAGCCCAGCAGCTGCCTGACAGACTCTGGCTCCCCCGAGCTCTCTGCCGGTACAGGGGGCAGGAACAGACGTGTGCATGTGGTTCTGCCTTGGCCTGGGAGTGTGGACACCCTGCCTGGCCCCCAGGCTCAGGGGCAAGGGCCGGGAGAGAGCACCACCCCGAAGCGCTTTTCTCCCGGGCTCGGGAGCATTGTGCGCGGCTGGCGGGAACAGCCGGCGAGAGTGCTTGCAAAGCGGCCTTTGGAGGCAGCCGGGGAGGTCTTCCAGCGGGAGAGGGCCGGTTGTGCTCAGAGGCCCCACAGGCCAGGGGCAGGACCCAGCAGGGCCCCTGCCCCTGGCCAGCCTTGCCCAGACCTTCCTGGCCTCCGGGGGTACTGCCCCAGCAAGGGGCAGGCTGCGGGGACTGGGTCCAGACATGCCCGGGCGCCTCCCCAGGCTCATCCCCGCTGGTGCCTTTCCCCTGGGCCTAGGCCTCGGTTGAGGCCTCCTTGGAGAGGAGGTTGCTGGCAGGGGCTGTCTCCACACTGCAAGGTGCTGGAGCTCAGAGGGCCTCGTCAGAGGGAAGGGACCAGCAAGGGGCTGGATGCCCAAGACCTCTTTGGCCCAGCAGCCTCAGGGCAGCAGGGAGAGCAAGAGGCCCAGTGTGCCCCTAGGTCGGCTCTGCCCCTTCCCACACAGGCCGCCAGCCCAGGAGCTGCCTGACAGACTCTGGCTCCCCCGAGCTCTCTGCCGGTGCAGGGGGCAGGAACAGACGTGTGCATGTGGTTCTGCCTTGGCCTGGGAGTGTGGACCCCCTGCCTGGCCCCCAGGCTCAGGGGCAAGGGCCGGGAGAGAGCACCACCCCGAAGCGCTTTTCTCCCGGGCTCGGGAGCATTGTGCGCGGCTGGCGGGAACAGCCGGCGAGAGTGCTTCCAAAGCGGCCTTTGGAGGCATCCGGAGAGGTCATCCAGCGGGAGAGGGCCGGTTGTGCTCAGAGGCCCCATAGGCCAGGGGCAGGACCCAGCAGGGCCCCTGCCCCTGGCCAGCCTTGCCGAGACCTTCCTGGCCTCCGGGGGTACTGCCCCAGCAAGGGGCAGGCTGCGGGGACTGGGTCCAGACATGCCCGGGCGCCTCCCCAGGCTCATCCCCGCTGGTGCCTTTCCCCTGGGCCTAGGCCTCGGTTGAGGCCTCCTTGGAGAGGAGGTTGCTGGCAGGGGCTGTCTCCACACTGCAAGGTGCTGGAGCTCAGAGGGCCTCATCAGAGGGAAGGGACCAGCAAGGGGCTGGATGCCCAAGACCTCTTTCCCCCAGAAGCTTCAGAGCAGCAGGGAGAGCAAGAGGCCCAGTGTGCCCCTAGGTCGGCTCTGCCCCTTTCCCACACAGGCCGCCAGCCCAGCAGCTGCCTGACAGACTCTGGCTCCCCCGAGCTCTCTGCCGGTGCAGGGGGCAGGAACAGACGTGTGCATGTGGTTCTGCCTTGGCCTCGGAGTGTTGATCCTCTGCATGGCCCCCACGCTCCGGGGCAAGGGCCGGGAGAGAGCACCACCCCGAAGCGCTTTTCTCCCGGGCTCGGGAGCATTGTGCGCGGCTTTCGGGAACAGCCGGCGAGAGTGCTTGCAAAGCGGCCTTTGGAGGCAGCCGGGGAGCTCTTCCAGCGGGAGAGGGCCAGTTGTGCTCAGAGGCCCCACAGGACAGGGGCAGGACCCATCAGGGCCCCTGCCCCTGGCCAGCCTTGCCCAGACCTTCCTGGCCTCCGGGGGTACTGCCCCAGCAAGGGGCAGGCTGCGGGGACTGGGTCCAGACATGCCCGGGCGCCTCCCCAGGCTCATTCCCTCTGGTGCCTTTCCCCTGGGCCTAGGCCTCGGTTGAGGCCTCCTTGGAGAGGAAGTTGCTGGCAGGGGCTGTCTCCACACTGCAAGGTGCTGGAGCTCAGAGGGCCTCGTCAGAGGGAAGGGACCAGCAAGGGGCTGGATGCCCAAGACCTCTTTCCCCCAGAAGCCTCAGGGCAGCAGGGAGAGCAAGAGGCCCAGTGTGCCCCTAGGTCTGCTCTGCCGCTTCCCACAACAGGCGGCCAGCCCAGCAGCTGCCTGACAGACTCTGGCTCCCCCGAGCTCTCTGCCGGTGCAGGGGGCAGGAACAGACGTGTGCATGTGGTTCTGCCTTGGCCTGGGAGTGTGGACCCCCTGCCTGGCCCCCAGGCTCCGGGGCAAGGGCCGGGAGAGAGCACCACCCCGAAGCGCTTTTCTCCCGGGCTCGGGAGCATTGTGCGCGGCTGGCGGGAACAGCCGGCGAGAGTGCTTGCAAAGCGGCCTTTGGAGTCAGCCGGGGAGGTCTTCCAGCGGGAGAGGGCCGGTTGTGCTCAGAGGCCCCACAGGCCAGGGGCAGGACCCAGCAGGGCCCCTGCCCCTGGCCAGCCTTGCCCAGACCTTCCTGGCCTCCGGGGGTACTGCCCCAGCAAGGGGCAGGCTGCGGGGACTGGGTCCAGACATGCCCGGGCGCCTCCCCAGGCTCATCCCCGCTGGTGCCTTTCCCCTGGGCCTAGGCCTCGGTTGAGGCCTCCTTGGAGAGGAGGTTGCTGGCAGGGGCTGTCTCCACACTGCAAGGTGCTGGAGCTCAGAGGGCCTCGTCAGAGGGAAGGGACCAGCAAGGGGCTGGATGCCCAAGACCTCTTTGGCCCAGCAGCCTCAGGGCAGCAGGGAGAGCAAGAGGCCCAGTGTGCCCCTAGGTGGGCTCTGCCCCTTCCCACACAGGCGGCCAGCCCAGCAGCTGCCTGACAGACTCTGGCTCCCCCGAGCTCTCTGCCGGTGCAGGGGGCAGGAACAGACGTGTGCATGTGGTTCTGCCTTGACCTGGGAGTGTGGACCCCCTGCCTGGCCCCCAGGCACAGGGGCAAGGGCCAGGAGAGAGCACCACCCCGAAGCGCTTTTCTCCCGGGCTCGGGAGCATTGTGCGCGGCTGGCGGGAACAGCCGGCGAGAGTGCTTGCAAAGCGGCCTTTGGAGGCAGCCGGGGAGGTCTTCCAGCGGGAGAGGGCCGGTTGTGCTCAGAGGACCCACAGGCCAGGGGCAGGACCCAGCAGGGCCCGTGCCCCTGGCCAGCCTTGCCCAGACCTTCCTGGCCTCCGGGGGTACTGCCCCAGCAAGGGGCAGGCTGCGGGGACTGGTTCCAGACATGCCCGGGCGCCTCCCCAGGCTCATCCCCGCTGGTGCCTTTCCCCTGGGCCTAGGCCTCGGTTGAGGCCTCCTTGGAGAGGAGGTTGCTGGCAGGGGCTGTCTCCACACTGCAAGGTGCTGGAGCTCAGAGGGCCTCGTCAGAGTGAAGGGACCAGCAAGGGGCTGGATGCCCAAGACCTCTTTGGCCCAGCAGCCTCAGGGCAGCAGGGAGAGCAAGAGGCCCAGTGTGCCCCTAGGTCGGCTCTGCCCCTTCCCACACAGGCGACCAGCCCAGCAGCTGCCTGACAGACTCTGGCTCCCCCGAGCTCTCTGCCGGTGCAGGGGGCAGGAACAGACGTGTGCATGTGGTTCTGCCTTGGCCTGGGAGTGTGGACCCCCTGCCTGGCCCCCAGGCTCAGGGGCAAGGGCCGGGAGAGAGCACCACCCAGAAGCGCTTTTCTCCCGGGCTCGGGAGCATTGTGCGCGGCTGGCGGGAACAGCCGCCGAGAGTGCTTGCAAAGCGGCCTTTGGAGGCAGCCGGGGAGGTCTTCCAGCGGGAGATGGCCGGTTGTGCTCAGAGGCCCCACAGGCCAGGGGCAGGACCCAGCAGGGCCCCTGCCCCTGGCCAGCCTTGCCCAGACCTTCCTGGCCTCCGGGGGTACTGCCCCAGCAAGGGACAGACTGCGGGGACTGGGTCCAGACATGCCCGGGCGCCTCCCCAGGCTCATCCCCGCTGGTGCCTTTCCCCTGGGCCTAGGCCTCGGTTGAGGCCTCCTTGGAGAGGAGGTTGCTGGCAGGGGCTGTCTCCACACTGCAAGGTGCTGGAGCTCAGAGGGCCTCGTCAGAGGGAAGGGACCAGCAAGGGGCTGGATGCCCAAGAACTCTTTCCCCCAGAAGCCTCAGGGCAGCAGGGAGAGCAAGAGGCCCAGTGTGCCCCTAGGTCTGCTCTGCCCCTTCCCACACAGGCGGCCAGCCCAGCAGCTGCCTGACAGACTCTGGCTCCCCCGAGCTCTCTGCCGGTACAGGGGGCAGGAACAGACGTGTGCATGTGGTTCTGCCTTGGCCTGGGAGTGTGGACCCCCTGCCTGGCCCCCAGGCTCCGGGGCAAGGGCCGGGAGAGAGCACCACCCCAAAGCGCATTTCTCCCGGGCTCGGGAGCATTGTGCGCGGCTGGCGGGAACAGCCGGCGAGAGTGCTTGCAAAGCGGCCTTTGGAGGCAGCCGGGGAGGTCTTCCAGCGGGAGAGGGCCGGTTGTGCTCAGAGGCCCCACAGGCCAGGGGCAGGACCCAGCAGGGCCCCTGCCCCTGGCCAGCCTTGCCCAGACCTTCCTGGCCTCCGGGGGTACTGCCCCAGCAAGGGGCAGGCTGCGGGGACTGGGTCCAGACATGCCCGGGCGCCTCCCCAGGCTCATCCCCGCTGGTGCCTTTCCCCTGGGCCTAGGCCTCGCTTGAGGCCTCCTTGGAGAGGAGGTTGCTGGCAGGGGCTGTCTCCACACTGCAAGGGGCTGGAGCTCAGAGGGCCTCGTCAGAGGGAAGGGACCAGCAAGGGGCTGGATGCCCAAGACCTCTTTGGCCCAGCAGCCTCAGGGCAGCAGGGAGAGCAAGAGGCCCAGTGTGCCCCTAGGTGGGCTCTGCCCCTTCCCACACAGGCGGCCAGCCCAGCAGCTGCCTGACAGACTCTGGCTCCCCCGAGCTCTCTGCCGGTGCAGGGGGCAGGAACAGACGTGTGCATGTGGTTCTGCCTTGACCTGGGAGTGTGGACCCCCTGCCTGGCCCCCAGGCACAGGGGCAAGGGCCAGGAGAGAGCACCACCCCGAAGCGCTTTTCTCCCGGGCTCGGGAGCATTGTGCGCGGCTGGCGGGAACAGCCGGCGAGAGTGCTTGCAAAGCGGCCTTTGGAGACAGCCGGGGAGGTCTTCCAGCGGGAGAGGGCCGGTTGTGCTCAGAGGACCCACAGGCCAGGGGCAGGACCCAGCAGGGCCCCTGCCCCTGGCCAGCCTTGGCCAGACCTTCCTGGCCTCCGGGGGTACTGCCCCAGCAAGGGGCAGGCTGCGGGGACTGGGTCCAGACATGCCCGGGCGCCTCCCCAGGCTCATCCCCGCTGGTGCCTTTCCCCTGGGCCTAGGCCTCGGTTGAGGCCTCCTTGGAGAGGAGGTTGCTGGCAGGGGCTGTCTCCACACTGCAAGGTGCTGGAGCTCAGAGGGCCTCGTCAGAGTGAAGGGACCAGCAAGGGGCTGGATGCCCAAGACCTCTTTGGCCCAGCAGCCTCAGGGCAGCAGGGAGAGCAAGAGGCCCAGTGTGCCCCTAGGTCGGCTCTGCCCCTTCCCACACAGGCGACCAGCCCAGCAGCTGCCTGACAGACTCTGGCTCCCCCGAGCTCTCTGCCGGTGCAGGGGGCAGGAACAGACGTGTGCATGTGGTTCTGCCTTGGCCTGGGAGTGTGGACCCCCTGCCTGGCCCCCAGGCTCAGGGGCAAGGGCCGGGAGAGAGCACTACCCAGAAGCGCTTTTCTCCCGGGCTCGGGAGCATTGTGCGCGGCTGGCGGGAACAGCCGCCGAGAGTGCTTGCAAAGCGGCCTTTGGAGGCAGCCGGGGAGGTCTTCCAGCGGGAGATGGCCGGTTGTGCTCAGAGGCCCCACAGGCCAGGGGCAGGACCCAGCAGGGCCCCTGCCCCTGGCCAGCCTTGCCCAGACCTTCCTGGCCTCCGGGGGTACTGCCCCAGCAAGGGGCAGGCTGCGGGGACTGGGTCCAGACATGCCCGGGCGCCTCCCCAGGCTCATCCCCGCTGGTGCCTTTCCCCTGGGCCTAGGCCTCGGTTGAGGCCTCCTTGGAGAGGAGGTTGCTGGCAGGGGCTGTCTCCACACTGCAAGGTGCTGGAGCTCAGAGGGCCTCGTCAGAGGGAAGGGACCAGCAAGGGGCTGGATGCCCAAGAACTCTTTCCCCCAGAAGCCTCAGGGCAGCAGGGAGAGCAAGAGGCCCAGTGTGCCCCTAGGTCTGCTCTGCCCCTTCCCACACAGGCGGCCAGCCCAGCAGCTGCCTGACAGACTCTGGCTCCCCCGAGCTCTCTGCCGGTACAGGGGGCAGGAACAGACGTGTGCATGTGGTTCTGCCTTGGCCTGGGAGTGTGGACCCCCTGCCTGGCCCCCAGGCTCCGGGGCAAGGCCCGGGAGAGAGCACCACCCCAAAGCGCATTTCTCCCGGGCTCGGGAGCATTGTGCGCGGCTGGCGGGAACAGCCGGCGAGAGTGCTTGCAAAGCGGCCTTTGGAGGCAGCCGGGGAGGTCTTCCAGCGGGAGAGGGCCGGTTGTGCTCAGAGGCCCCACAGGCCAGGGGCAGGACCCAGCAGGGCCCCTGCCCCTGGCCAGCCTTGCCCAGACCTTCCTGGCCTCTGGGGGTACTGCCCCAGCAAGGGGCAGGCTGCGGGGACTGGGTCCAGACATGCCCGGGCGCCTCCCCAGGCTCATCCCCGCTGGTGCCTTTCCCCTGGGCCTAGGCCTCGGTTCAGGCCTCCTTGGAGAGGAGGTGGCTGCCAGGGGCTGTCTCCACACTGCAAGGTGCTGGAGCTCAGAGGGCCTCATCAGAGGGAAGGGACCAGCAAGGGGCTGGATGCCCAAGACCTCTTTCCCCCAGAAGCTTCAGAGCAGCAGGGAGAGCAAGAGGCCCAGTGTGCCCCTAGGTCGGCTCTGCCCCTTTCCCACACAGGCCGCCAGCCCAGCAGCTGCCTGACAGACTCTGGCTCCCCCGAGCTCTCTACCGGTGCACGGGGCAGTAACAGACGTGTGCATGTGGTTCTGCCTTGGCCTGGGAGTGTGGACCCCCTGCCTGGCCCCCAGGCTCAGGGGCAAGGGTCGAGAGAGAGCACCACCCCGAAGCGCTTTTCTCCCGGGCTCGGGAGCATTGTGCGCGGCTGGCGGGAACAGCCAGCGAGAGTGCTTGCAAAGCGGCCTTTGGAGGCAGCCGGGGAGGTCTTCCAGCGGGAGAGGGCCGGTTGTGCTCAGAGGCCCCACATGCCAGGGCCAGGACCCAGCAGGGCCCCTGCCCCTGGCCAGCCTTGCCCAGACCTTCCTGGCCTCCGGGGGTACTGCCCCAGCAAGGGGCAGGCTGCGGGGACTGGGTCCAGACATGCCCGGGCGCCTCCCCAGGCTCATCCCCGCTGGTGCCTTTCCCCTGGGCCTAGGCCTCGGTTGAGGCCTCCTTGGAGAGGAGGTTGCTGGCAGGGGCTGTCTCCACACTGCAAGGTGCTGGAGCTCAGAGGGCCTTGTCAGAGGGAAGGGACCAGCAAGGGGCTGGATGCCCAAGACCTCTTTGGCCCAGCAGCCTCAGGGCAGCAGGGAGAGCAAGAGGCCCAGTGTGCCCCTAGGTCGGCTCTGCCCCTTCCCACACAGGCGGCCAGCCCAGCAGCTGCCTGACAGACTCTGGCTCCCCCGAGTTCTCTGCCGGTGCAGGGGGCAGGAACAGACGTGTGCATGTGGTTCTGCCTTGGCCTGGGAGTGTGGACCCCCTGCCTGGCCCCCAGGCTCAGGGGCAAGGGCCGGGAGAGAGCACCACCCCGAAGCGCTTTTCTCCCGGGCTCGGGAGCATTGTGCGCGGCTGGCGGGAACAGCCGGCGAGAGTGCTTCCAAAGCGGCCTTTGGAGGCAGCCGGAGAGGTCATCCAGCGGGAGAGGGCCGGTTGTGCTCAGAGGCCCCACAGGCCAGGGGCAGGACCCAGCAGGGCCCCTGCCCCTGGCCAGCCTTGCCCAGACCTTCCTGGCCTCCGGGGGTACTGCCCCAGCAAGGGGCAGGCTGCGGGGCTGTGTCTAGACATGCACGGGCGCCTCCCCAGGCTCATCCCCGCTGGTGCCTTTCCCCTGGGCCTAGGCCTCGGTTGAGGCCTCCTTGGAGAGGAGGTTGCTGGCAGGGGCTGTCACCACACTGCAAGGTGCTGGAGCTCAGAGGGCCTCGTCAGAGGGAAGGGACCAGCAAGAAGCTGGATGCCCAAGACCTCTTTGGCCCAGCAGCCTCAGGGCAGCAGGGAGAGCAAGAGGCCCAGTGTGCCCCTAGGTCGGCTCTGCCCCTTCCCACACAGGCGGCCAGCCCAGCAGCTGCCTGACAGACTCTGGCTCCCCCGAGCTCTCTGCCGGTGCAGGGGGCAGGAAGAGACGTGTGCATGTGGTTCTGCCTTGGCCTGGGAGTGTGGACCCCCTGCCTGGCCCCCAGGTTCCGGGGCAAGGGCCGGGAGAGAGCACCACCCCGAAGCGCTTTTCTCCCGGGCTCGGGAGCATTGTGCGCGGCTGGCGGGAACAGCCGGCGAGAGTGCTTGCAAAGCGGCCTTTGGAGGCAGCCGGGGAGGTCTTCCAGGGGGAGAGGGCCGGTTGTGCTCAGAGGCCCCACAGGCCAGGGGCAGGACCCAGCAGGGCCCCTGCCCCTGGCCAGCCTTGCCCAGACCTTCCTGGCCTCCGGGGGTACTGCCCCAGCAAGGGGCAGGCTGCGGGGACTGGGTCCAGACATGCCCGGGCGCCTCCCCAGGCTCATCCCCGCTGGTGCCTTTCCCCTGGGCCTAGGCCTCGGTTGAGGCCTCCTTGGAGAGGAGGTTGCTGGCAGGGGCTGTCTCCACACTGCAAGGTGCTGGAGCTCAGAGGGCCTCGTCAGAGGGAAGGGACCAGCAAGGGGCTGGATGCCCAAGACCTCTTTGGCCCAGCAGCCTCAGGGCAGCAGGGAGAGCAAGAGGCCCAGTGTGCCCCTAGGTCGGCTCTGCCCCTTCCCACACAGGCGGCCAGCCCAGCAGCTGCCTGACAGACTCTGGCTCCCCCGAGCTCTCTGCCGGTGCAGGGGGCAGGAACAGACGTGTGCATGTGGTTCTGCCTTGGCCTGGGAGTGTGGACCCCCTGCCTGGCCCCCAGCCTCAGGGGCAAGGGCCGGGTGAGAGCACCACCCCGAAGCGCTTTTCTCCCGGGCTCGGGAGCATTGTGCGCGGCTGGCGGGAACAGCCGGCGAGAGTGCTTGCAAAGCGGCCTTTGGAGGCAGCCGGGGAGGTCTTCCAGCGGGAGAGGGCCGGTTGTGCTCAGAGGCCCCACAGGACAGGGGCAGGACCCAGCAGGGCCCCTGCCCCTGGCCAGCCTTGCCCAGACCTTCCTGGCCTCCGGGGGTACTGCCCCAGCAAGGGGCAGGCTGCGGGGACTGGGTCCAGACATGCCCGGGCGCCTCCCCAGGCTCATCCCCGCTGGTGCCTTTCCCCTGGGCCTAGGCCTCGGTTGAGGCCTCTTTGGAGAGGAGGTTGCTGGCAGGGGCTGTCTCCACACTGCAAGGTGCTGGAGCTCACAGGGCCTCGTCACAGGGAAGGGACCAGCAAGGGGCTGGATGCCCAAGACCTCTTTGGCCCAGCAGCCTCAGGGCAGCAGGGAGAGCAAGAGGCCCAGTGTGCCCCTAGGTCGGCTCTGCCCCTTCCCACACAGGCGGCCAGCCCAGCAGCTGCCTGACAGACTCTGGCTCCCCCGAGCTCTCTGCCGGTGCAGGGGGCAGGAACAGACGTGTGCATGTGGTTCTGCCTTGGCCTGGGAGTGTGGACCCCCTGCCTGGCCCCCTGGTTCCGGGGCAAGGGCCGGGAGAGAGCACCACCCCGAAGCGCTTTTCTCCCGGGCTCGGGAGCATTGTGCGCGGCTGGCGGGAACAGCCGGCGAGAGTGCTTGCAAAGCGGCCTTTGGAGGCAGCCGGGGAGGTCTTCCAGCGGGAGAGGGCCGGTTGTGCTCAGAGGCCCCACAGGCCAGGGGCAGGACCCAGCAGGGCCCCTGCCCCTGGCCAGCCTTGCCCAGACCTTCCTGGCCTCCGGGGGTACTGCCCCAGCAAGGGGCAGGCTGCGGGGACTGGGTCCAGACATGCCCGGGCGCCTCCCCAGGCTCATCCCCGCTGGTGCCTTTCCCCTGGGCCTAGGCCTCGGTTGAGGCCTCCTTGGAGAGGAGGTTGCTGGCAGGGGCTGTCTCCACACTGCAAGGTGCTGGAGCTCAGAGGGCCTCGTCAGAGGGAAGGGACCAGCAAGGGGCTGGATGCCAAAGACATCTTTGCCAAGCAGCCTCAGGGCAGCAGGAGAGCAAGAGGCCCAGTGTGCCCCTAGGTCGGCTCTGCCCCTTCCCACACATGCGGCCAGCCCAGCAGCTGCCTGACAGACTCTGGCTCCCCCGAGCTCTCTGCCGGTGCAGGGGGCAGGAACAGACGTGTGCATGTGGTTCTGCCTTGGCCTGGGAGTGTGGACCCCCTGCCTGGCCCCCAGGCTCAGGGGCAAGGGCCGGGAGAGAGCACCACCCCGAAGCGCTTTTCTCCCGGGCTCGGGAGCATTGTGCGCGGCTGGCGGGAACAGCCAGCGAGAGTGCTTGCAAAGCGGCCTTTGGAGGCAGCCGGGGAGGTCTTCCAGCGGGAGAGGGCCGGTTGTGCTCAGAGGCCCCACAGGCCAGGGGCAGGACCCAGCAGGGCCCCTGCCCCTGGCCAGCCTTGCCCAGACCTTCCTGGCCTCCGGGGGTACTGCCCCAGCAAGGGGCAGGCTGCGGGGACTGGGTCCAGACATGCCCGGGCGCCTCCCCAGGCTCATCCCCGCTGGTGCCTTTCCCCTGGGCCTAGGCCTCGCTTGAGGCCTCCTTGGAGAGGAGGTTGCTGGCAGGGGCTGTCTCCACACTGCAAGGTGCTGGAGCTCACAGGGCCTCGTCAGAGGGAAGGGACCAGCAAGGGGCTGGATCCCCAAGACCTCTTTGGCCCAGCAGCCTCAGGGCAGCAGGGAGAGCAAGAAGCCCAGTGTGCCCCTAGGTCGGCTCTGCCCCTTCCCACACAGGCGGCCAGCCCAGCAGCTGCCTGAAAGACTCTGGCTCCCCCGAGCTCTCTGCCGGTGCAGGGGGCAGGAACAGACGTGTGCATGTGGTTCTGCCTTGGCCTCGGAGTGTTGATCCACTGCCTGGCCCCCAGGCTCCGGGGCAAGGGCCGGGATAGAGCACCACCCCGAAGCGCTTTTCTCCCGGGCTCGGGAGCATTGTGCGCGGCTGGCGGGAACAGCCGGCGAGAGTGCTTGCAAAGCGGCCTTTGGAGGCAGCCGGGGAGGTCTTCCAGCGGGAGAGGGCCGGTTGTGCTCAGAGGCCCCACAGGCCAGGGGCAGGACCCAGCAGGGCCCCTGCCCCTGGCCAGCCTTGCCCAGACCTTCCTGGCCTCCGGGGGGTACTGCCCCAGCAAGGGGCAGGCTGCGGGGACTGTGTCCAGACATGCCCGGGCGCCTCCCCAGGCTCATCCCCGCTGGTGCCTTTCCCCTGGGCCTAGGCCTCGGTTGAGGCCTCCTTGGAGAGGAGGTTGCTGGCAGGGGCTGTCTCCACACTGCCAGGTGCTGGAGCTCAGAGGGTCTCGTCAGAGGGAAGGGACCAGCAAGGGGCTGGATGCCCAAGACCTCTTTGGCCCAGCAGCCTCAGGGCAGCAGGGAGAGCAAGAGGCCCAGTGTGCCCCTAGGTCAGCTCTGCCCCTTCCCACACAGGTGGCCAGCCCAGCAGCTGCCTGACAGACTCTGGCTCCCCCGAGCTCTCTGCCGGTGCAGGGGAGAGGAACAGACGTGTGCATGTGGTTCTGCCTTGGCCTGGGAGTGTGGACCCCCTGCCTGGCCCCCAGGCTCAGGGGCAAGGGCCGGGAGAGAGCACCACCCCGAAGCGCTTTTCTCCCGGGCTCGGGAGCATTGTGCGCGGCTGGCGGGAACAGCCGGCGAGAGTGCTTGCAAAGCGGCCTTTGGAGGCAGCCGGGGAGGTCTTCCAGCGGGAGAGGGCCGGTTGTGCTCAGAGGCCCCACAGGCCAGGGGCAGGACCCAGCAGGGCCCCTGCCCCTGGCCAGCCTTGCCCAGACCTTCCTGGCCTCTGGGGGTACTGCCCCAGCAAGGGGCAGGCTGCGGGGACTGGGTCCAGACATGCCCGGGCGCCTCCCCAGGCTCATCCCCGCTGGTGCCTTTCCCCTGGGCCTAGGCCTCGGTTGAGGCCTCTTTGGAGAGGAGATTGCTGGCAGGGGCTGTCTCCACACTGCAAGGTGCTGGAGCTCAGAGGGCCTCGTCAGAGGGAAGGGACCAGCAAGGGGCTGGATGCCCAAGACCTCTTTGGCCCAGCAGCCTCAGGGCAGCAGGGAGAGCAAGAGGCCCAGTGTGCCCCTAGGTCGGCTCTGCCCCTTCCCACACAGGCGGCCAGCCCAGCAGCTGCCTGACAGACTCTGGCTCCCCCGAGCTCTCTGCCGGTGCAGGGGGCAGGAACAGACGTGTGCATGTGGTTCTGCCTTGGCCTGGGAGTGTGGACCCCCTGCCTGGCCTCCAGGCTCCGGGGCAAGGGCCGGGAGAGAGCACCACCCCGAAGCGCTTTTCTCCCGGGCTCGGGAGCATTGTGCGCGGCTGGCGGGAACAGCCGGCGAGAGTGCTTGCAAAGCGGCCTTTGGAGGCAGCCGGGGAGGTCTTCCAGCGGGAGAGGGCCGGTTGGGCTCAGAGGCCCCACAGGCCGGGGCAGGACCCAGCAGGGCCCCTGCCCCTTCCCAGCCTTGCCCAGACCTTCCTGGCCTCCGGGGGTACTGCCTCAGCAAGCGGCAGACTGCGGGGACTGGGTCCAGACATGCCCGGGCACCTCCCCAGGCTCATCCCCGCTGGTGCCTTTCCCCTGGGCCTAGGCCTCGGTTGAGGCCTCCTTGGAGAGGAGGTTGCTGGCAGGGGCTGTCTACACACTGCAAGGTGCTGGAGCTCAGAGGGCCTCGTCAGAGGGAAGGGACCAGCAAGGGGCTGGATGCCCAAGACCTCTTTGGCCCAGCAGCCTCAGGGCAGCAGGGAGAGCAAGAGGCCCAGTGTGCCCCTAGGTCGGCTCTGCCCCTTCCCACACAGGCGGCCAGCCCAGCAGCTGCCTGACAGACTCTGGCTCCCCCGAGCTCTCTGCCGGTGCAGGGGGCAGGAACAGACGTGTGCATGTGGTTCTGCCTTGGCCTGGGAGTGTGGACGCCCTGCCTGGCCCCCAGGTTCCGGGGCAAGGGCCGGGATAGAGCACCACCCCGAAGCGATTTTCTCCCGGGCTCGGGAGCATTGTGCGCGGCTGGCGGGAACAGCCGGCGAGAGTGCTTGCAAAGCGGCCTTTGGAGGCAGCCGGGGAGGTCTTCCAGCGGGAGAGGGCCGGTTGTGCTCAGAGGCCCCACAGGCCAGGGGCAGGACCCAGCAGGGCCCCTGCCCCTGGCCAGCCTTGCCCAGACCTTCCTGGCCTCCGGGGGTACTGCCCCAGCAAGGGGCAGGCTGCGGGGACTGGGTCCAGACATGCCCGGGCGCCTCCCCAGGCTCATCCCCGCTGGTGCCTTTCCCCTGGGCCTAGGCCTCGGTTGAGGCCTCCTTGGAGAGGAGGTTGCTGGCAGGGGCTATGTCCACACTGCAAGGTTCTGGAGCTCAGAGGGCCTCGTCAGAGGGAAGGGACCAGCAAGGGGCTGGATGCCCAAGACCTCTTTGGCCCAGCAGCCTCAGGGCAGCAGGGAGAGCAAGAGGCCCAGTGTGCCCCTAGGTCGGCTCTGCCCCTTCCCACACAGGCGGCCAGCCCAGCAGCTGCCTGACAGACTCTGGCTCCCCCGAGCTCTCTGCCGGTGCAGGGGGCAGGAACAGACGTGTGCATGTGGTTCTGCCTTGGCCTGGGAGTGTGGACCCCCTGCCTGGCCCCCAGGCTCAGGGGCAAGGGCCGGGAGAGAGCACCACCCCGAAGCGCTTTTCTCCCGGGCTCGGGAGCATTGTGCGCGGCTGGCGGGAACAGCCGGCGAGAGTGCTTGCAAAGCGGTCTTTGAAGGCAGCCGGGGAGGTCTTCCAGCGGGATAGGGCCGGTTGGGCTCAGAGGCCCCACAGGCCGGGGCAGGACCCAGCAGGGCCCCTGCCCCTGGCCAGCCTTGCCCAGACCTTCCTGGCCTCCGGGGGTACTGCCTCAGCAAGCGGCAGGCTGCGGGGACTGGGTCCAGACATGCCCGGGCGCCTCCCCAGGCTCATCCCCGCTGGTGCCTTTCCCCTGGGCCTAGGCCTCGGTTGAGGCCTCCTTGGAGAGGAGGTTGCTGGCAGGGGCTGTCTCCACACTGCAAGGTGCTGGAGCTCAGAGGGCCTCGTCAGAGGGATGGGACCAGCAAGGGGCTGGATGCCCAAGACCTCTTTGGCCCAGCAGCCTCAGGGCAGCAGGGAGAGCAAGAGGCCCAGTGTGCCCCTAGGTCGGCTCTGCCCCTTCCCACACAGGCGGCCAGCCCAGCAGCTGCCTGACAGACTCTGGCTCCCCCGAGCTCTCTGCCGGTGCAGGGGGCAGGAATAGACGTGTGCATGTGGTTCTGCCTTGGCCTGGGAGTGTGGACCCCCTACCTGGCCCCCAGGTTCCGGGGCAAGGGCCGGGAGAGAGCACCACCCCGAAGCGCTTTTCTCCCGGGCTCGGGAGCATTGTGCGCGGCTGGCGGGAACAGCCGGCGAGAGTGCTTGCAAAGCGGCCTTTGGAGGCAGCCGGGGAGGTCTTAAAGCGGGAGAGGGCCGGTTGTGCTCAGAGGCCCCACAGGCCGGGGGCAGGACCCAGCAGGGCCCCTGCCCCTGGCCAGCCTTGCCCAGACCTTCCTGGCCTCCGGGGGTACTGCCCCAGCAAGGGGCAGGCTGCGGGGACTGGGTCCAGACATGCCCGGGCGCCTCCCCAGGCTCATCCCCGCTGGTGCCTTTCCCCTGGGCCTAGGCCTCGCTTGAGGCCTCCTTGGAGAGGAGGTTGCTGGCAGGGGCTGTCTCCACACTGCAAGGTGCTGGAGCTCACAGGGCCTCGTCAGAGGGAAGGGACCAGCAAGGGGCTGGATCCCCAAGACCTCTTTGGCCCAGCAGCCTCAGGGCAGCAGGGAGAGCAAGAAGCCCAGTGTGCCCCTAGGTCGGCTCTGCCCCTTCCCACACAGGCGGCCAGCCCAGCAGCTGCCTGAAAGACTCTGGCTCCCCCGAGCTCTCTGCCGGTGCAGGGGGCAGGAACAGACGTGTGCATGTGGTTCTGCCTTGGCCTCGGAGTGTTGATCCACTGCCTGGCCCCCAGGCTCCGGGGCAAGGGCCGGGATAGAGCACCACCCCGAAGCGCTTTTCTCCCGGGCTCGGGAGCATTGTGCGCGGCTGGCGGGAACAGCCGGCGAGAGTGCTTGCAAAGCGGCCTTTGGAGGCAGCCGGGGAGGTCTTCCAGCGGGAGAGGGCCGGTTGTGCTCAGAGGCCCCACAGGCCAGGGGCAGGACCCAGCAGGGCCCCTGCCCCTGGCCAGCCTTGCCCAGACCTTCCTGGCCTCCGGGGGTACTGCCCCAGCAAGGGGCAGGCTGCGGGGACTGTGTCCAGACATGCCCGGGCGCCTCCCCAGGCTCATCCCCGCTGGTGCCTTTCCCCTGGGCCTAGGCCTCGGTTGAGGCCTCCTTGGAGAGGAGGTTGCTGGCAGGGGCTGTCTCCACACTGCCAGGTGCTGGAGCTCAGAGGGTCTCGTCAGAGGGAAGGGACCAGCAAGGGGCTGGATGCCCAAGACCTCTTTGGCCCAGCAGCCTCAGGGCAGCAGGGAGAGCAAGAGGCCCAGTGTGCCCCTAGGTCAGCTCTGCCCCTTCCCACACAGGTGGCCAGCCCAGCAGCTGCCTGTCAGACTCTGGCTCCCCCGAGCTCTCTGCCGGTGCAGGGGAGAGGAACAGACGTGTGCATGTGGTTCTGCCTTGGCCTGGGAGTGTGGACCCCCTGCCTGGCCCCCAGGCTCAGGGGCAAGGGCCGGGAGAGAGCACCACCCCGAAGCGCTTTTCTCCCGGGCTCGGGAGCATTGTGCGCGGCTGGCGGGAACAGCCGGCGAGAGTGCTTGCAAAGCGGCCTTTGGAGGCAGCCGGGGAGGTCTTCCAGCGGGAGAGGGCCGGTTGTGCTCAGAGGCCCCACAGGCCAGGGGCAGGACCCAGCAGGGCCCCTGCCCCTGGCCAGCCTTGCCCAGACCTTCCTGGCCTCTGGGGGTACTGCCCCAGCAAGGGGCAGGCTGCGGGGACTGGGTCCAGACATGCCCGGGCGCCTCCCCAGGCTCATCCCCGCTGGTGCCTTTCCCCTGGGCCTAGGCCTCGGTTGAGGCCTCTTTGGAGAGGAGATTGCTGGCAGGGGCTGTCTCCACACTGCAAGGTGCTGGAGCTCAGAGGGCCTCGTCAGAGGGAAGGGACCAGCAAGGGGCTGGATGCCCAAGACCTCTTTGGCCCAGCAGCCTCAGGGCAGCAGGGAGAGCAAGAGGCCCAGTGTGCCCCTAGGTCGGCTCTGCCCCTTCCCACACAGGCGGCCAGCCCAGCAGCTGCCTGACAGACTCTGGCTCCCCCGAGCTCTCTGCCGGTGCAGGGGGCAGGAACAGACGTGTGCATGTGGTTCTGCCTTGGCCTGGGAGTGTGGACCCCCTGCCTGGCCTCCAGGCTCCGGGGCAAGGGCCGGGAGAGAGCACCACCCCGAAGCGCTTTTCTCCCGGGCTCGGGAGCATTGTGCGCGGCTGGCGGGAACAGCCGGCGAGAGTGCTTGCAAAGCGGCCTTTGGAGGCAGCCGGGGAGGTCTTCCAGCGGGAGAGGGCCGGTTGGGCTCAGAGGCCCCACAGGCCGGGGCAGGACCCAGCAGGGCCCCTGCCCCTTCCCAGCCTTGCCCAGACCTTCCTGGCCTCCGGGGGTACTGCCTCAGCAAGCGGCAGACTGCGGGGACTGGGTCCAGACATGCCCGGGCACCTCCCCAGGCTCATCCCCGCTGGTGCCTTTCCCCTGGGCCTAGGCCTCGGTTGAGGCCTCCTTGGAGAGGAGGTTGCTGGCAGGGGCTGTCTACACACTGCAAGGTGCTGGAGCTCAGAGGGCCTCGTCAGAGGGAAGGGACCAGCAAGGGGCTGGATGCCCAAGACCTCTCTGGCCCAGCAGCCTCAGGGCAGCAGGGAGAGCAAGAGGCCCAGTGTGCCCCTAGGTCGGCTCTGCCCCTTCCCACACAGGCGGCCAGCCCAGCAGCTGCCTGACAGACTCTGGCTCCCCCGAGCTCTCTGCCGGTGCAGGGGGCAGGAACAGACGTGTGCATGTGGTTCTGCCTTGGCCTGGGAGTGTGGACGCCCTGCCTGGCCCCCAGGTTCCGGGGCAAGGGCCGGGATAGAGCACCACCCCGAAGCGATTTTCTCCCGGGCTCGGGAGCATTGTGCGCGGCTGGCGGGAACAGCCGGCGAGAGTGCTTGCAAAGCGGCCTTTGGAGGCAGCCGGGGAGGTCTTCCAGCGGGAGAGGGCCGGTTGTGCTCAGAGGCCCCACAGGCCAGGGGCAGGACCCAGCAGGGCCCCTGCCCCTGGCCAGCCTTGCCCAGACCTTCCTGGCCTCCGGGGGTACTGCCCCAGCAAGGGGCAGGCTGCGGGGACTGGGTCCAGACATGCCCGGGCGCCTCCCCAGGCTCATCCCCGCTGGTGCCTTTCCCCTGGGCCTAGGCCTCGGTTGAGGCCTCCTTGGAGAGGAGGTTGCTGGCAGGGGCTATGTCCACACTGCAAGGTTCTGGAGCTCAGAGGGCCTCGTCAGAGGGAAGGGACCAGCAAGGGGCTGGATGCCCAAGACCTCTTTGGCCCAGCAGCCTCAGGGCAGCAGGGAGAGCAAGAGGCCCAGTGTGCCCCTAGGTCGGCTCTGCCCCTTCCCACACAGGCGGCCAGCCCAGCAGCTGCCTGACAGACTCTGGCTCCCCCGAGCTCTCTGCCGGTGCAGGGGGCAGGAACAGACGTGTGCATGTGGTTCTGCCTTGGCCTGGGAGTGTGGACCCCCTGCCTGGCCCCCAGGCTCAGGGGCAAGGGCCGGGAGAGAGCACCACCCCGAAGCGCTTTTCTCCCGGGCTCGGGAGCATTGTGCGCGGCTGGCGGGAACAGCCGGCGAGAGTGCTTGCAAAGCGGTCTTTGAAGGCAGCCGGGGAGGTCTTCCAGCGGGATAGGGCCGGTTGGGCTCAGAGGCCCCACAGGCCGGGGCAGGACCCAGCAGGGCCCCTGCCCCTGGCCAGCCTTGCCCAGACCTTCCTGGCCTACGGGGGTACTGCCTCAGCAAGCGGCAGGCTGCGGGGACTGGGTCCAGACATGCCCGGGCGCCTCCCCAGGCTCATCCCCGCTGGTGCCTTTCCCCTGGGCCTAGGCCTCGGTTGAGGCCTCCTTGGAGAGGAGGTTGCTGGCAGGGGCTGTCTCCACACTGCAAGGTGCTGGAGCTCAGAGGGCCTCGTCAGAGGGATGGGACCAGCAAGGGGCTGGATGCCCAAGACCTCTTTGGCCCAGCAGCCTCAGGGCAGCAGGGAGAGCAAGAGGCCCAGTGTGCCCCTAGGTCGGCTCTGCCCCTTCCCACACAGGCGGCCAGCCCAGCAGCTGCCTGACAGACTCTGGCTCCCCCGAGCTCTCTGCCGGTGCAGGGGGCAGGAACAGACGTGTGCATGTGGTTCTGCCTTGGCCTGGGAGTGTGGACCCCCTACCTGGCCCCCAGGTTCCGGGGCAAGGGCCGGGAGAGAGCACCACCCCGAAGCGCTTTTCTCCCGGGCTCGGGAGCATTGTGCGCGGCTGGCGGGAACAGCCGGCGAGAGTGCTTGCAAAGCGGCCTTTGGAGGCAGCCGGGGAGGTCTTAAAGCGGGAGAGGGCCGGTTGTGCTCAGAGGCCCCACAGGCCGGGGGCAGGACCCAGCAGGGCCCCTGCCCCTGGCCAGCCTTGCCCAGACCTTCCTGGCCTCCGGGGGTACTGCCCCAGCAAGGGGCAGGCTGCGGGGACTGGGTCCAGACATGCCCGGGCGCCTCCCCAGGCTCATCCCCGCTGGTGCCTTTCCCCTGGGCCTAGGCCTCGGTTGAGGCCTCCTTGGAGAGGAGGTTGTTGCCAGGGGCTGTCTCCACACTGCAAGGTGCTGGAGCTCAGAGGGTCTCGTCAGAGGGAAGGGACCAGCAAGGGGCTGGATGCCCAAGACCTCTTTGGCCCAGTAGCCTCAGGGCAGCAGGGAGAGCAAGAGGCCCAGTGTGCCCCTAGGTCGGCTCTGCCCCTTCCCACACAGGCGGCCAGCCCAGCAGCTGCCTGACAGACTCTGGCTCCCCCGAGCTCTCTGCCGGTGCAGGGGGCAGGAACAGACGTGTGCATGTGGTTCTGCCTTGGCCTGGGAGTGTGGACCCCCTGCCTGGCCCCCAGGCTCAGGGGCAAGGGCCGGGAGAGAGCACCACCCCGAAGCGCTTTTCTCCCGGGCTCGGGAGCATTGTGCGCGGCTGGCGGGAACAGCTGGCGAGAGTGCTTGCAAAGCGGCCTTTGGAGGCAGCCGGGGAGGTCTTCCAGCGGGAGAGGGGCGGTTGGGCTCAGAGGCCCCACAGGCCAGGGGCAGGACCCAGCAGGGCCCCTGCCCCTGGCCAGCCTTGTCCAGACCTTCCTGGCCTCCGGGGGTACTGCCCCAGCAAGGGGCAGGCTGCGGGGACTAGGTTCAGACATGCCCGGGCGCCTCCCCAGGCTCATCCCCGCTGGTGCCTTTCCCCTGGGCCTAGGCCTCGGTTGAGGCCTCCTTGGAGAGGAGGTTGCTGGCAGGGGCTGTCTCCACACTGCAAGGTGCTGGAGCTCACAGGGCCTCATCAGAGGGAAGGGACAAGCAAGGGGCTGGATGCCCAAGACCTCTTTGGCCCAGCAGCCTCAGGGCAGCAGGGAGAGCAAGAGGCCCAGTGTGCCCCTAGGTCGGCTCTGCCCCTTCCCACACAGGCGGCCAGCCCAGCAGCTGCCTGACAGACTCTGGCTCCCCCGAGCTCTCTGCCGGTGCAGGGGGCAGGAACAGACGTGTGCATGTGGTTCTGCCTTGGCCTGGGAGTGTGGACCCCCTGCCTGGCCCCCAGGTTCCGGGGCAAGGGCCGGGAGAGAGCACCACCCCGAAGCGCTTTTCTCCCGGGCTCGGGAGCATTGTGCGCGGCTGGCGGGAACAGCCGGCGAGAGTGCTTGCAAAGCGGCCTTTGGAGGCAGCCGGGGAGGTCTTCCAGCGGGAGAGGGCCGGTTGTGCTCAGAGGCCCCACAGGCCAGGGGCAGGACCCAGCAGGGCCCCTGCCCCTGGCCAGCCTTGCCCAGACCTTCCTGGCCTCCGGGGGTACTGCCCCAGCAAGGGGCAGGCTGCGGGGACTGGGTCCAGACATGCCCGGGCGCCTCCCCAGGCTCATCCCCGCTGGTGCCTTTCCCCTGGGCCTAGGCCTCGGTTGAGGCCTCCTTCGAGAGGAGGTTGCTGGCAGGGGCTGTCTCCACACTGCAAGGTGCTGGAGCTCAGAGGGCCTCGTCAGAGGGAAGGGACCAGCAAGGGGCTGGATGCCCAAGACCTCTTTGGCCCAGCAGCCTCAGGGCAGCAGGGAGAGCAAGAGGCCCAGTGTGCCCCTAGGTCGGCTCTGCCCCTTCCCACACAGGCGGCCAGCCCAGCAGCTGCCTGACAGACTCTGGCTCCCCCGAGCTCTCTGCCGGTGCAGGGGGCAGGAACAGACGTGTGCATGTGGTTCTGCCTTGGCCTGGGAGTGTGGACCCCCTGCCTGGCCCCCAGGCTCAGGGGCAAGGGCCGGGAGAGAGCACCACCCCGAAGCGCTTTTCTCCCGGGCTAGGGAGCATTGTGCGGGGCTGGTGGGAACAGCCGGCGAGAGTGCTTGCAAAGCGGCCTTTGGAGGCAGCCGGGGAGGTCTTCCAGCGGGAGAGGGCCGGTTGTGCTCAGAGGCCCCACAGGCCAGGGGCAGGACCCAGCAGGGCCCCTGCCCCTGGCCAGCCTTGCCCAGACCTTCCTGGCCTCCGGGGGTACTGCCCCAGCAAGGGGCAGGCTGCGGGGACTGGGTCCAGACATGCCCGGGCGCCTCCCCAGGCTCATCCCCGCTGGTGCCTTTCCCCTGGGCCGAGGCCTCGCTTGAGGCCTCCTTGGAGAGGAGGTTGCTGGCAGGGGCTGTCTCCACACTGCAAGGTGCTGGAGCTCAGAGGGCCTCGTCAGAGGGAAGGGACAAGCAAGGGGTTGGATGCCCAAGACCTCTTTGGCCCAGCAGCCTCAGGGCAGCAGGGAGAGCAAGAGGCCCAGTGTGCCCCTAGGTCGGCTCTGCCCCTTCCCACACAGGCGGCCAGCCCAGCAGCTGCCTGACAGACTCTGGCTCCCCCGAGCTCTCTGCCGGTGCAGGGGGCAGGAACAGACGTGTGCATGTGGTTCTGCCTTGGCCTCGGAGTGTTGATCCACTGCCTGGCCCCCAGGCTCCGGGGCAAGGGCCGGGAGAGAGCACCACACCGAAGCGCTTTTCTCCCGGGCTCGGGAGCATTGTGCGGGGCTGGCGGGAACAGCCGGCGAGAGTGCTTGCAAAGCGGCCTTTGGAGGCAGCCGGGGAGGTCTTCCAGCGGGAGAGGGCCGGTTGTGCTCAGAGGCCCCACAGGCCGGGGGCAGGACCCAGTAGGGCCCCTGCCCCTGGCCAGCCTTGCCCAGACCTTCCTGGCCTCCGGGGGTACTGCCCCAGCAAGGGGCAGGCTGCGGGGACTGGGTCCAGACATGCCCGGGCGCCTCCCCAGGCTCATCCCCGCTGGTGCCTTTCCCCTGGGCCTAGGCCTCGGTTGAGGCCTCCTTGGAGAGGAGGTTGCTGGCAGGGGCTGTCTCCACACTGCAAGGTGCTGGAGCTCAGAGGGCCTCGTCAGAGGGAAGGGACAAGCAAGGGGTTGGATGCCCAAGACCTCTTTGGCCCAGCAGCCTCAGGGCAGCAGGGAGAGCAAGAGGCCCAGTGTGCCCCTAGGTCGGCTCTGCCCCTTCCCACACAGGCGGCCAGCCCAGCAGCTGCCTGACAGACTCTGGCTCCCCCGAGCTCTCTGCCGGTGCAGGGGGCAGGAACAGACGTGTGCATGTGGTTCTGCCTTGGCCTCGGAGTGTTGATCCACTGCCTGGCCCCCAGGCTCCGGGGCAAGGGCCGGGAGAGAGCACCACACCGAAGCCCTTTTCTCCCGGGCTCGGGAGCATTGTGCGGGGCTGGCGGGAACAGCCGGCGAGAGTGCTTGCAAAGCGGCCTGTGGAGGCAGCCGGGGAGGTCTTCCAGCGGGAGAGGGCCGGTTGTGCTCAGAGGCCCCACAGGCCGGGGGCAGGACCCAGCAGGGCCCCTGCCCCTGGCCAGCCTTGCCCAGACCTTCCTGGCCTCCGGGGGTACTGCCCCAGCAAGGGGCAGGCTGCGGGGACTGTGTCCAGACATGCCCGGGCGCCTCCCCAGGCTCATCCCCGCTGGTGCCTTTCCCCTGGGCCTAGGCCTCCGTTGAGGCCTCCTTGGAGAGGAGGTAGCTGCCAGGGGCTGTCTCCACACTGCACGGTGCTGGAGCTCAGAGGGTCTCGTCAGAGGGAAGGGACCAGCAAGGGGCTGGATGCCCAAGACCTCTTTGGCCCAGCAGCCTCAGGGCAGCAGGGAGAGCAAGAGGCCCAGTGTGCCCCTAGGTCGGCTCTGCCCCTTCCCACACAGGCGGCCAGCCCAGCAGCTGCCTGACAGACTCTGGCTCCCCCGAGCTCTCTGCCGGTGCAGGGGGCAGGAACAGACGTGTGCATGTGGTTCTGCCTTGGCCTGGGAGTGTGGACCCCCTGCCTGGCCCCCAGGCTCAGGGGCAAGGGCCGGGAGAGAGCACCACCCCGAAGCGCTTTTCTCCCGGGCTCGGGAGCATTGTGCGCGGCTGGCGGGAACAGCCGGCGAGAGTGCTTGCAAAGCGGCCTTTGGAGGCAGCCGGGGAGGTCTTCCAGCGGGAGAGGGCCGGTTGGGCTCAGAGGCCCCACAGGCCAGGGGCAGGACCCAGCAGGGCCCCTGCCCCTGGCCAGCCTTGCCCAGACCTTCCTGGCCTCCGGGGGTACTGCCCCAGCAAGGGGCAGGCTGCAGGGACTGCGTCCAGACATGCCCGGGCGCCTCCCCAGGCTCATCCCCGCTGGTGCCTTTCCCCTGGGCCTAGGCCTCGCTTGAGGCCTCCTTGGAGAGGAGGTTGCTGGCAGGGGCTGTCTCCACACTGTAAGGTGCTGGAGCTCAGAGGGCCTCGTCAGAGGGAAGGGACCAGCAAGGGGCTGGATGCCCAAGACCTCTTTGGCCCAGCAGCCTCAGGGCAGCAGGGAGAGCAAGAGGCCCAGTGTGCCCCTAGGTCGGCTCTGCCCCTTCCCACACAGGCGGCCAGCCCAGCAGCTGCCTGACAGACTCTGGCTCCCCCGAGCTCTCTGCCGGTGCAGGGGGCAGGAACAGACGTGTGCATGTGGTTCTGCCTTGGCATCGGAGTGTTGATCCACTGCCTGGCCCCCAGGCTCCGGGGCAAGGGCCGGGAGAGAGCACCACACCGAAGCGCTTTTCTCCCGGGCTCGGGAGCATTGTGCGCGGCTGGCGGGAACAGCCGGCGAGAGTGCTTGCAAAGCGGCCTTTGGAGGCAGCCGGGGAGGTCTTCCAGCGGGAGAGGGCCGGTTGTGCTCAGAGGCCCCACAGGCCAGGGGCAGGACCCAGCAGGGCCCCTGCCCCTGGCCAGCCTTGCCCAGACCTTCCTGGCCTCCGGGGGTGCTGCCCCAGCAAGTGGTAGGCTGCGGGGACTGGGTCCAGACATGCCCGGGGGCCTCCCCAGGCTCATCCCCGCTGGTGCCTTTCCCCTGGGCCTAGGCCTCGGTTGAGGCCTCCTTGGAGAGGAGGTTGCTGGCAGGGGCTGTCTCCACACTGCAAGGGGCTGGAGCTCAGAGGGCCTCGTCAGAGGGAAGGGACCAGCAAGGGGCTGGATGCCCAAGACCTCTTTGGCCCAGCAGCCTCAGGGCAGCAGGGAGAGCAAGAGGCCCAGTGTGCCCCTAGGTCGGCTCTGCCCCTTCCCACAACAGGCGGCCAGCCCAGCAGCTGCCTGACAGACTCTGGCTCCCCCGAGCTCTCTGCCGGTGCAGGGGGCAGGAACAGACGTGTGCATGTGGTTCTGCCTTGGCCTGGGAGTGTGGACCCCCTGCCTGGCCCCCTGGTTCCGGGGCAAGGGCCGGGAGAGAGCACCACCCCGAAGCGCTTTTCTCCCGGGCTCGGGAGCATTGTGCGCGGCTGGCGGGAACAGCCGGCGAGAGTGCTTGCAAAGCGGCCTTTGGAGGCAGCCGGGGAGGTCTTCCAGCGGGAGAGGGCCGGTTGTGCTCAGAGGCCCCACAGGCCAGGGGCAGGACCCAGCAGGGCCCCTGCCCCTGGCCAGCCTTGCCCAGACCTTCCTGGCCTCCGGGGGTACTGCCCCAGCAAGGGGCAGGCTGCGGGGACTGGGTCCAGACATGCCCGGGCGCCTCCCCAGGCTCATCCCCGCTGGTGCCTTTCCCCTGGGCCTAGGCCTCGGTTGAGGCCTCCTTGGAGAGGAGGTTGCTGGCAGGGGCTGTCTCCACACTGCAAGGTGCTGGAGCTCAGAGGGCCTCGTCAGAGGGAAGGGACCAGCAAGGGGCTGGATGCCAAAGACATCTTTGCCAAGCAGCCTCAGGGCAGCAGGGAGAGCAAGAGGCCCAGTGTGCCCCTAGGTCGGCTCTGCCCCTTCCCACACATGCGGCCAGCCCAGCAGCTGCCTGACAGACTCTGGCTCCCCCGAGCTCTCTGCCGGTGCAGGGGGCAGGAACAGACGTGTGCATGTGGTTCTGCCTTGGCCTGGGAGTGTGGACCCCCTGCCTGGCCCCCAGGCTCCGGGGCAAGGGCCGGGAGAGAGCACCACCCCGAAGCGCTTTTCTCCCGGGCTCGGGAGCATTGTGCGCGGCTGGCGGGAACAGCCGGCGAGAGTGCTTGCAAAGCGGCCTTTGGAGGCAGCCGGGGAGGTCTTCCATTGGGAGAGGGCCGGTTGTGCTCAGAGGCCCCACAGGCCAGGGGCAGGACCCAGCAGGGCCCCTGCCCCTGGCCAGCCTTGCCCAGACCTTCCTGGCCTCCGGGGGTACTGCCCCAGCAAGGGGCAGGCTGCGGGGACTGGGTCCAGACATGCCCGGGCGCCTCCCCAGGCTCATCCCCGCTGGTGCCTTTCCCCTGGGCCTAGGCCTCGGTTGAGGCCTCCTTGGAGAGGAGGTTGCTGGCAGGGGCTGTCTCCACACTGCAAGGTGCTGGAGCTCACAGGGCCTCGTCAGAGGGAAGGGACCAGCAAGGGGCTGGATCCCCAAGACCTCTTTGGCCCAGCAGCCTCAGGGCAGCAGGGAGAGCAAGAGGCCCAGTGTGCCCCTAGGTCGGCTCTGCCCCTTCCCACACAGGCGGCCAGCCCAGCAGCTGCCTGAAAGACTCTGGCTCCCCCGAGCTCTCTGCCGGTGCAGGGGGCAGGAACAGACGTGTGCATGTGGTTCTGCCTTGGCCTCGGAGTGTTGATCCACTGCCTGGCCCCCAGGCTCCGGGGCAAGGGCCGGGAGAGAGCACCACCCCGAAGCGCTTTTCTCCCGGGCTCGGGAGCATTGTGCGCGGCTGGCGGGAACAGCTGGCGAGAGTGGTTGCAAAGCGGTCTTTGAAGGCAGCCGGGGAGGTCTTCCAGCGGGATAGGGCCGGTTGGGCTCAGAGGCCCCACAGGCCGGGGCAGGACCCAGCAGGGCCCCTGCCCCTGGCCAGCCTTGCCCAGACCTTCCTGGCCTACGGGGGTACTGCCTCAGCAAGCGGCAGGCTGCGGGGACTGGGTCCAGACATGCCCGGGCGCCTCCCCAGGCTCATCCCCGCTGGTGCCTTTCCCCTGGGCCTAGGCCTCGGTTGAGGCCTCCTTGGAGAGGAGGTTGCTGGCAGGGGCTGTCTCCACACTGCAAGGTGCTGGAGCTCAGAGGGCCTCGTCAGAGGGATGGGACCAGCAAGGGGCTGGATGCCCAAGACCTCTTTGGCCCAGCAGCCTCAGGGCAGCAGGGAGAGCAAGAGGCCCAGTGTGCCCCTAGGTCGGCTCTGCCCCTTCCCACACAGGCGGCCAGCCCAGCAGCTGCCTGACAGACTCTGGCTCCCCCGAGCTCTCTGCCGGTGCAGGGGGCAGGAACAGACGTGTGCATGTGGTTCTGCCTTGGCCTGGGAGTGTGGACCCCCTACCTGGCCCCCAGGTTCCGGGGCAAGGGCCGGGAGAGAGCACCACCCCGAAGCGCTTTTCTCCCGGGCTCGGGAGCATTGTGCGCGGCTGGCGGGAACAGACGGCGAGAGTGCTTGCAAAGCGGCCTTTGGAGGCAGCCGGGGAGGTCTTAAAGCGGGAGAGGGCCGGTTGTGCTCAGAGGCCCCACAGGCCGGGGGCAGGACCCAGCAGGGCCCCTGCCCCTGGCCAGCCTTGCCCAGACCTTCCTGGCCTCCGGGGGTACTGCCCCAGCAAGGGGCAGGCTGCGGGGACTGGGTCCAGACATGCCCGGGCGCCTCCCCAGGCTCATCCCCGCTGGTGCCTTTCCCCTGGGCCTAGGCCTCGGTTGAGGCCTCCTTGGAGAGGAGGTTGTTGCCAGGGGCTGTCTCCACACTGCAAGGTGCTGGAGCTCAGAGGGTCTCGTCAGAGGGAAGGGACCAGCAAGGGGCTGGATGCCCAAGACCTCTTTGGCCCAGTAGCCTCAGGGCAGCAGGGAGAGCAAGAGGCCCAGTGTGCCCCTAGGTCGGCTCTGCCCCTTCCCACACAGGCGGCCAGCCAAGCAGCTGCCTGACAGACTCTGGCTCCCCCGAGCTCTCTGCCGGTGCAGGGGGCAGGAACAGACGTGTGCATGTGGTTCTGCCTTGGCCTGGGAGTGTGGACCCCCTGCCTGGCCCCCAGGCTCAGGGGCAAGGGCCGGGAGAGAGCACCACCCCGAAGCGCTTTTCTCCCAGGCTCGGGAGCATTGTGCGCGGCTGGCGGGAACAGCCGGCGAGAGTGCTTGCAAAGCGGCCTTTGGAGGCAGCCGGGGAGGTCTTCCAGCGGGAGAGGGCCGGTTGTGCTCAGAGGCCCCACAGGCCAGGGGCAGGACCCAGCAGGGCCCCTGCCCCTGGCCAGCCTTGCCCAGACCTTCCTGGCCTCCGGGGGTACTGCCCCAGCAAGGGGCAGGCTGCGGGGACTGGGTCCAGACATGCCCGGGCGCCTCCCCAGGCTCATCCCCGCTGGTGCCTTTCCCCTGGGCCTAGGCCTCGGTTGAGGCCTCCTTCGAGAGGAGGTTGCTGGCAGGGGCTGTCTCCACACTGCAAGGTGCTGGAGCTCAGAGGGCCTCGTCAGAGGGAAGGGACCAGCAAGGGGCTGGATGCCCAAGACCTCTTTGGCCCAGCAGCCTCAGGGCAGCAGGGAGAGCAAGAGGCCCAGTGTGCCCCTAGGTCGGCTCTGCCCCTTCCCACACAGGCGGCCAGCCCAGCAGCTGCCTGACAGACTCTGGCTCCCCCGAGCTCTCTGCCGGTGCAGGGGGCAGGAACAGACGTGTGCATGTGGTTCTGCCTTGGCCTGGGAGTGTGGACCCCCTGCCTGGCCCCCAGGCTCAGGGGCAAGGGCCGGGAGAGAGCACCACCCCGAAGCGCTTTTCTCCCGGGCTAGGGAGCATTGTGCGGGGCTGGTGGGAACAGCCGGCGAGAGTGCTTGCAAAGCGGCCTTTGGAGGCAGCCGGGGAGGTCTTCCAGCGGGAGAGGGCCGGTTGTGCTCAGAGGCCCCACAGGCCAGGGGCAGGACCCAGCAGGGCCCCTGCCCCTGGCCAGCCTTGCCCAGACCTTCCTGGCCTCCGGGGGTACTGCCCCAGCAAGGGGCAGGCTGCGGGGACTGGGTCCAGACATGCCCGGGCGCCTCCCCAGGCTCATCCCCGCTGGTGCCTTTCCCCTGGGCCGAGGCCTCGCTTGAGGCCTCCTTGGAGAGGAGGTTGCTGCCAGGGGCTGTCTCCACACTGCAAGGTGCTGGAGCTCAGAGGGCCTCGTCAGAGGGAAGGGACAAGCAAGGGGTTGGATGCCCAAGACCTCTTTGGCCCAGCAGCCTCAGGGCAGCAGGGAGAGCAAGAGGCCCAGTGTGCCCCTAGGTCGGCTCTGCCCCTTCCCACACAGGCGGCCAGCCCAGCAGCTGCCTGACAGACTCTGGCTCCCCCGAGCTCTCTGCCGGTGCAGGGGGCAGGAACAGACGTGTGCATGTGGTTCTGCCTTGGCCTCGGAGTGTTGATCCACTGCCTGGCCCCCAGGCTCCGGGGCAAGGGCCGGGAGAGAGCACCACACCGAAGCGCTTTTCTCCCGGGCTCGGGAGCATTGTGCGGGGCTGGCGGGAACAGCCGGCGAGAGTGCTTGCAAAGCGGCCTTTGGAGGCAGCCGGGGAGGTCTTCCAGCGGGAGAGGGCCGGTTGTGTTCAGAGGCCCCACAGGCCGGGGGCAGGACCCAGTAGGGCCCCTGCCCCTGGCCAGCCTTGCCCAGACCTTCCTGGCCTCCGGGGGTACTGCCCCAGCAAGGGGCAGGCTGCGGGGACTGGGTCCAGACATGCCCGGGCGCCTCCCCAGGCTCATCCCCGCTGGTGCCTTTCCCCTGGGCCTAGGCCTCGGTTGAGGCCTCCTTGGAGAGGAGGTTGCTGGCAGGGGCTGTCTCCACACTGCAAGGTGCTGGAGCTCAGAGGGCCTCGTCAGAGGGAAGGGACAAGCAAGGGGTTGGATGCCCAAGACCTCTTTGGCCCAGCAGCCTCAGGGCAGCAGGGAGAGCAAGAGGCCCAGTGTGCCCCTAGGTCGGCTCTGCCCCTTCCCACACAGGCGGCCAGCCCAGCAGCTGCCTGACAGACTCTGGCTCCCCCGAGCTCTCTGCCGGTGCAGGGGGCAGGAACAGACGTGTGCATGTGGTTCTGCCTTGGCCTCGGAGTGTTGATCCACTGCCTGGCCCCCAGGCTCCGGGGCAAGGGCCGGGAGAGAGCACCACACCGAAGCCCTTTTCTCCCGGGCTCGGGAGCATTGTGCGGGGCTGGCGGGAACAGCCGGCGAGAGGGCTTGCAAAGCGGCCTTTGGAGGCAGCCGGGGGGGTCTTCCAGCGGGAGAGGGCCGGTTGTGCTCAGAGGCCCCACAGGCCGGGGGCAGGACCCAGCAGGGCCCCTGCCCCTGGCCAGCCTTGCCCAGACCTTCCTGGCCTCCGGGGGTACTGCCCCAGCAAGGGGCAGGCTGCGGGGACTGTGTCCAGACATGCCCGGGCGCCTCCCCAGGCTCATCCCCGCTGGTGCCTTTCCCCTGGGCCTAGGCCTCCGTTGAGGCCTCCTTGGAGAGGAGGTTGCTGCCAGGGGCTGTCTCCACACTGCACGGTGCTGGAGCTAAGAGGGTCTCGTCAGAGGGAAGGGACCAGCAAGGGGCTGGATGCCCAAGACCTCTTTGGCCCAGCAGCCTCAGGGCAGCAGGGAGAGCAAGAGGCCCAGTGTGCCCCTAGGTGGGCTCTGCCCCTTCCCACACAGGCGGCCAGCCCAGCAGCTGCCTGACAGACTCTGGCTCCCCCGAGCTCTCTGCCGGTGCAGGGGGCAGGAACAGACGTGTGCATGTGGTTCTGCCTTGGCCTGGGAGTGTGGACCCCCTGCCTGGCCCCCAGGCTCAGGGGCAAGGGCCGGGAGAGAGCACCACCCCGAAGCGCTTTTCTCCCGGGCTCGGGAGCATTGTGCGCGGCTGGCGGGAACAGCCGGCGAGAGTGCTTGCAAAGCGGCCTTTGGAGGCAGCCGGGGAGGTCTTCCAGCGGGAGAGGGCCGGTTGGGCTCAGAGGCCCCACAGGCCAGGGGCAGGACCCAGCAGGGCCCCTGCCCCTGGCCAGCCTTGCCCAGACCTTCCTGGCCTCCGGGGGTACTGCCCCAGCAAGGGGCAGGCTGCAGGGACTGCGTCCAGACATGCCCAGGCGCCTCCCCAGGCTCATCCCCGCTGGTGCCTTTCCCCTGGGCCTAGGCCTCGCTTGAGGCCTCCTTGGAGAGGAGGTTGCTGGCAGGGGCTGTCTCCACACTGTAAGGTGCTGGAGCTCAGAGGGCCTCGTCAGAGGGAAGGGACCAGCAAGGGGCTGGATGCCCAAGACCTCTTTGGCCCAGCAGCCTCAGGGCAGCAGGGAGAGCAAGAGGCCCAGTGTGCCCCTAGGTCGGCTCTGCCCCTTCCCACACAGGCGGCCAGCCCAGCAGCTGCCTGACAGACTCTGGCTCCCCCGAGCTCTCTGCCGGTGCAGGGGGCAGGAACAGACGTGTGCATGTGGTTCTGCCTTGGCATCGGAGTGCTGATCCACTGCCTGGCCCCCAGGCTCCGGGGCAAGGGCCGGGAGAGAGCACCACACCGAAGCGCTTTTCTCCCGGGCTCGGGAGCATTGTGCGCGGCTGGCGGGAACAGCCGGCGAGAGTGCTTGCAAAGCGGCCTTTGGAGGCAGCCGGGGAGGTCTTCCAGCGGGAGAGGGCCGGTTGTGCTCAGAGGCCCCACAGGCCAGGGGCAGGACCCAGCAGGGCCCCTGCCCCTGGCCAGCCTTGCCCAGACCTTCCTGGCCTCCGGGGGTGCTGCCCCAGCAAGTGGTAGGCTGCGGGGACTGGGTCCAGACATGCCCGGGGGCCTCCCCAGGCTCATCCCCGCTGGTGCCTTTCCCCTGGGCCTAGGCCTCGGTTGAGGCCTCCTTGGAGAGGAGGTTGCTGGCAGGGGCTGTCTCCACACTGCAAGGTGCTGGAGCTCAGAGGGCCTCGTCAGAGGGAAGGGACCAGCAAGGGGCTGGATGCCCAAGACCTCTTTGGCCCAGCAGCCTCAGGGCAGCAGGGAGAGCAAGAGGCCCAGTGTGCCCCTAGGTCGGCTCTGCCCCTTCCCACAACAGGCGGCCAGCCCAGCAGCTGCCTGACAGACTCTGGCTCCCCCGAGCTCTCTGCCGGTGCAGGGGGCAGGAACAGACGTGTGCATGTGGTTCTGCCTTGGCCTGGGAGTGTGGACCCCCTGCCTGGCCCCCTAGTTCCGGGGCAAGGGCCGGGAGAGAGCACCACCCCGAAGCGCTTTTCTCCCGGGCTCGGGAGCATTGTGCGCGGCTGGCGGGAACAGCCGGCGAGAGTGCTTGCAAAGCGGCCTTTGGAGGCAGCCGGGGAGGTCTTCCAGCGGGAGAGGGCCGGTTGTGCTCAGAGGCCCCACAGGCCAGGGGCAGGACCCAGCAGGGCCCCTGCCCCTGGCCAGCCTTGCCCAGACCTTCCTGGCCTCCGGGGGTACTGCCCCAGCAAGGGGCAGGCTGCGGGGACTGGGTACAGACATGCCCGGGCGCCTCCCCAGGCTCATCCCCGCTGGTGCCTTTCCCCTGGGCCTAGGCCTCGGTTGAGGCCTCCTTGGAGAGGAGGTTGCTGGCAGGGGCTGTCTCCACACTGCAAGGTGCTGGAGCTCAGAGGGCCTCGTCAGAGGGAAGGGACCAGCAAGGGGCTGGATGCCAAAGACATCTTTGCCAAGCAGCCTCAGGGCAGCAGGGAGAGCAAGAGGCCCAGTGTGCCCCTAGGTCGGCTCTGCCCCTTCCCACACAGGCGGCCAGCCCAGCAGCTGCCTGACAGACTCTGGCTCCCCCGAGCTCTCTGCCGGTGCAGGGGGCAGGAACAGACGTGTGCATGTGGTTCTGCCTTGGCCTGGGAGTGTGGACCCCCTGCCTGGCCCCCAGGCTCAGGGGCAAGGGCCGGGAGAGAGCACCACCCCGAAGCGCTTTTCTCCCGGGCTCGGGAGCATTGTGCGCGGCTGGCGGGAACAGCCGGCGAGAGTGCTTGCAAAGCGGCCTTTGGAGGCAGCCGGGGAGGTCTTCCATTGGGAGAGGGCCGGTTGTGCTCAGAGGCCCCACAGGCCAGGGGCAGGACCCAGCAGGGCCCCTGCCCCTGGCCAGCCTTGCCCAGACCTTCCTGGCCTCCGGGGGTACTGCCCCAGCAAGGGGCAGGCTGCGGGGACTGGGTCCAGACATGCCCGGGCGCCTCCCCAGGCTCATCCCCGCTGGTGCCTTTCCCCTGGGCCTAGGCCTCGCTTGAGGCCTCCTTGGAGAGGAGGTTGCTGGCAGGGGCTGTCTCCACACTGCAAGGTGCTGGAGCTCACAGGGCCTCGTCAGAGGGAAGGGACCAGCAAGGGGCTGGATCCCCAAGACCTCTTTGGCCCAGCAGCCTCAGGGCAGCAGGGAGAGCAAGAGGCCCAGTGTGCCCCTAGGTCGGCTCTGCCCCTTCCCACACAGGCGGCCAGCCCAGCAGCTGCCTGAAAGACTCTGGCTCCCCCGAGCTCTCTGCCGGTGCAGGGGGCAGGAACAGACGTGTGCATGTGGTTCTGCCTTGGCCTCGGAGTGTTGATCCACTGCCTGGCCCCCAGGCTCCGGGGCAAGGGCCGGGAGAGAGCACCACCCCGAAGCGCTTTTCTCCCGGGCTCGGGAGCATTGTGCGCGGCTGGCGGGAACAGCCGGCGAGAGTGCTTGCAAAGCGGCCTTTGGAGGCAGCCGGGGAGGTCTTCCAGCGGGAGAGGGCCGGTTGTGCTCAGAGGCCCCACAGGCCAGGGGCAGGACCCAGCAGGGCCCCTGCCCCTGGCCAGCCTTGCCCAGACCTTCCTGGCCTCCGGGGGTACTGCCCCAGCAAGGGGCAGGCTGCGGGGACTGGGTCCAGACATGCCCGGGCGCCTCCCCAGGCTCATCCCCGCTGGTGCCTTTCCCCTGGGCCTAGGCCTCGGTTGAGGCCTCCTTGGAGAGGAGGTTGCTGGCAGGGGCTGTCTCCACACTGCAAGGTGCTGGAGCTCAGAGGGCCTTGTCAGAGGGAAGGGACCAGCAAGGGGCTGGATGCCCAAGACCTCTTTGGCCCAGCAGCCTCAGGGCAGCAGGGAGAGCAAGAGGCCCAGTGTGCCCCTAGGTCGGCTCTGCCCCTTCCCACACAGGCGGCCAGCCCAGCAGCTGCCTGACAGACTCTGGCTCCCCCGAGTTCTCTGCCGGTGCAGGGGGCAGGAACAGACGTGTGCATGTGGTTCTGCCTTGGCCTGGGAGTGTGGACCCCCTGCCTGGCCCCCAGGCTCAGGGGCAAGGGCCGGGAGAGAGCACCACCCCGAAGCGCTTTTCTCCCGGGCTCGGGAGCATTGTGCGCGGCTGGCGGGAACAGCCGGCGAGAGTGCTTCCAAAGCGGCCTTTGGAGGCAGCCGGAGAGGTCATCCAGCGGGAGAGGGCCGGTTGTGCTCAGAGGCCCCACAGGCCAGGGGCAGGACCCAGCAGGGCCCCTGCCCCTGGCCAGCCTTGCCCAGACCTTCCTGGCCTCCGGGGGTACTGCCCCAGCAAGGGGCAGGCTGCGGGGCTGTGTCTAGACATGCACGGGCGCCTCCCCAGGCTCATCCCCGCTGGTGCCTTTCCCCTGGGCCTAGGCCTCGGTTGAGGCCTCCTTGGAGAGGAGGTTGCTGGCAGGGGCTGTCACCACACTGCAAGGTGCTGGAGCTCAGAGGGCCTCGTCAGAGGGAAGGGACCAGCAAGAAGCTGGATGCCCAAGATCTCTTTGGCCCAGCAGCCTCAGGGCAGCAGGGAGAGCAAGAGGCCCAGTGTGCCCCTAGGTCGGCTCTGCCCCTTCCCACACAGGCGGCCAGCCCAGCAGCTGCCTGACAGACTCTGGCTCCCCCGAGCTCTCTGCCGGTGCAGGGGGCAGGAACAGACGTGTGCATGTGGTTCTGCCTTGGCCTGGGAGTGTGGACCCCCTGCCTGGCCCCCAGGTTCCGGGGCAAGGGCCGGGAGAGAGCACCACCCCGAAGCGCTTTTCTCCCGGGCTCGGGAGCATTGTGCGCGGCTGGCGGGAACAGCCGGCGAGAGTGCTTGCAAAGCGGCCTTTGGAGGCAGCCGGGGAGGTCTTCCAGGGGGAGAGGGCCGGTTGTGCTCAGAGGCCCCACAGGCCAGGGGCAGGACCCAGCAGGGCCCCTGCCCCTGGCCAGCCTTGCCCAGACCTTCCTGGCCTCCGGGGGTACTGCCCCAGCAAGGGGCAGGCTGCGGGGACTGGGTCCAGACATGCCCGGGCGCCTCCCCAGGCTCATCCCCGCTGGTGCCTTTCCCCTGGGCCTAGGCCTCGGTTGAGGCCTCCTTGGAGAGGAGGTTGCTGCCAGGGGCTGTCTCCACACTGCAAGGTGCTGGAGCTCAGAGGGCCTCGTCAGAGGGAAGGGACCAGCAAGGGGCTGGATGCCCAAGACCTCTTTGGCCCAGCAGCCTCAGGGCAGCAGGGAGAGCAAGAGGCCCAGTGTGCCCCTAGGTCGGCTCTGCCCCTTCCCACACAGGCGGCCAGCCCAGCAGCTGCCTGACAGACTCTGGCTCCCCCGAGCTCTCTGCCGGTGCAGGGGGCAGGAACAGACGTGTGCATGTGGTTCTGCCTTGGCCTGGGAGTGTGGACCCCCTGCCTGGCCCCCAGCCTCAGGGGCAAGGGCCGGGTGAGAGCACCACCCCGAAGCGCTTTTCTCCCGGGCTCGGGAGCATTGTGCGCGGCTGGCGGGAACAGCCGGCGAGAGTGCTTGCAAAGCGGCCTTTGGAGGCAGCCGGGGAGGTCTTCCAGCGGGAGAGGGCCGGTTGTGCTCAGAGGCCCCACAGGACAGGGGCAGGACCCAGCAGGGCCCCTGCCCCTGGCCAGCCTTGCCCAGACCTTCCTGGCCTCCGGGGGTACTGCCCCAGCAAGGGGCAGGCTGCGGGGACTGGGTCCAGACATGCCCGGGCGCCTCCCCAGGCTCATCCCCGCTGGTGCCTTTCCCCTGGGCCTAGGCCTCGGTTGAGGCCTCTTTGGAGAGGAGGTTGCTGGCAGGGGCTGTCTCCACACTGCAAGGTGCTGGAGCTCACAGGGCCTCGTCACAGGGAAGGGACCAGCAAGGGGCTGGATGCCCAAGACCTCTTTGGCCCAGCAGCCTCAGGGCAGCAGGGAGAGCAAGAGGCCCAGTGTGCCCCTAGGTCGGCTCTGCCCCTTCCCACACAGGCGGCCAGCCCAGCAGCTGCCTGACAGACTCTGGCTCCCCCGAGCTCTCTGCCGGTGCAGGGGGCAGGAACAGACGTGTGCATGTGGTTCTGCCTTGGCCTGGGAGTGTGGACCCCCTGCCTGGCCCCCTGGTTCCGGGGCAAGGGCCGGGAGAGAGCACCACCCCGAAGCGCTTTTCTCCCGGGCTCGGGAGCATTGTGCGCGGCTGGCGGGAACAGCCGGCGAGAGTGCTTGCAAAGCGGCCTTTGGAGGCAGCCGGGGAGGTCTTCCAGCGGGAGAGGGCCGGTTGTGCTCAGAGGCCCCACAGGCCAGGGGCAGGACCCAGCAGGGCCCCTGCCCCTGGCCAGCCTTGCCCAGACCTTCCTGGCCTCCGGGGGTACTGCCCCAGCAAGGGGCAGGCTGCGGGGACTGGGTCCAGACATGCCCGGGCGCCTCCCCAGGCTCATCCCCGCTGGTGCCTTTCCCCTGGGCCTAGGCCTCGGTTGAGGCCTCCTTGGAGAGGAGGTTGCTGGCAGGGGCTGTCTCCACACTGCAAGGTGCTGGAGCTCAGAGGGCCTCGTCAGAGGGAAGGGACCAGCAAGGGGCTGGATGCCAAAGACATCTTTGCCAAGCAGCCTCAGGGCAGCAGGGAGAGCAAGAGGCCCAGTGTGCCCCTAGGTCGGCTCTGCCCCTTCCCACACATGCGGCCAGCCCAGCAGCTGCCTGACAGACTCTGGCTCCCCCGAGCTCTCTGCCGGTGCAGGGGGCAGGAACAGACGTGTGCATGTGGTTCTGCCTTGGCCTGGGAGTGTGGACCCCCTGCCTGGCCCCCAGGCTCAGGGGCAAGGGCCGGGAGAGAGCACCACCCCGAAGCGCTTTTCTCCCGGGCTCGGGAGCATTGTGCGCGGCTGGCGGGAACAGCCGGCGAGAGTGCTTGCAAAGCGGCCTTTGGAGGCAGCCGGGGAGGTCTTCCAGCGGGAGAGGGCCGGTTGTGCTCAGAGGCCCCACAGGCCAGGGGCAGGACCCAGCAGGGCCCCTGCCCCTGGCCAGCCTTGCCCAGACCTTCCTGGCCTCCGGGGGTACTGCCCCAGCAAGGGGCAGGCTGCGGGGACTGGGTCCAGACATGCCCGGGCGCCTCCCCAGGCTCATCCCCGCTGGTGCCTTTCCCCTGGGCCTAGGCCTCGCTTGAGGCCTCCTTGGAGAGGAGGTTGCTGGCAGGGGCTGTCTCCACACTGCAAGGTGCTGGAGCTCACAGGGCCTCGTCAGAGGGAAGGGACCAGCAAGGGGCTGGATCCCCAAGACCTCTTTGGCCCAGCAGCCTCAGGGCAGCAGGGAGAGCAAGAGGCCCAGTGTGCCCCTAGGTCGGCTCTGCCCCTTCCCACACAGGCGGCCAGCCCAGCAGCTGCCTGAAAGACTCTGGCTCCCCCGAGCTCTCTGCCGGTGCAGGGGGCAGGAACAGACGTGTGCATGTGGTTCTGCCTTGGCCTCGGAGTGTTGATCCACTGCCTGGCCCCCAGGCTCCGGGGCAAGGGCCGGGATAGAGCACCACCCCGAAGCGCTTTTCTCCCGGGCTCGGGAGCATTGTGCGCGGCTGGCGGGAACAGCCGGCGAGAGTGCTTGCAAAGCGGCCTTTGGAGGCAGCCGGGGAGGTCTTCCAGCGGGAGAGGGCCGGTTGTGCTCAGAGGCCCCACAGGACAGGGGCAGGACCCAGCAGGGCCCCTGCCCCTGGCCAGCCTTGCCCAGACCTTCCTGGCCTCCGGGGGTACTGCCCCAGCAAGGGGCAGGCTGCGGGGACTGGGTCCAGACATGCCCGGGCGCCTCCCCAGGCTCATCCCCGCTGGTGCCTTTCCCCTGGGCCTAGGCCTCGGTTGAGGCCTCTTTGGAGAGGAGGTTGCTGGCAGGGGCTGTCTCCACACTGCAAGGTGCTGGAGCTCACAGGGCCTCGTCACAGGGAAGGGACCAGCAAGGGGCTGGATGCCCAAGACCTCTTTGGCCCAGCAGCCTCAGGGCAGCAGGGAGAGCAAGAGGCCCAGTGTGCCCCTAGGTCGGCTCTGCCCCTTCCCACACAGGCGGCCAGCCCAGCAGCTGCCTGACAGACTCTGGCTCCCCCGAGCTCTCTGCCGGTGCAGGGGGCAGGAACAGACGTGTGCATGTGGTTCTGCCTTGGCCTGGGAGTGTGGACCCCCTGCCTGGCCCCCTGGTTCCGGGGCAAGGGCCGGGAGAGAGCACCACCCCGAAGCGCTTTTCTCCCGGGCTCGGGAGCATTGTGCGCGGCTGGCGGGAACAGCCGGCGAGAGTGCTTGCAAAGCGGCCTTTGGAGGCAGCCGGGGAGGTCTTCCAGCGGGAGAGGGCCGGTTGTGCTCAGAGGCCCCACAGGCCAGGGGCAGGACCCAGCAGGGCCCCTGCCCCTGGCCAGCCTTGCCCAGACCTTCCTGGCCTCCGGGGGTACTGCCCCAGCAAGGGGCAGGCTGCGGGGACTGGGTCCAGACATGCCCGGGCGCCTCCCCAGGCTCATCCCCGCTGGTGCCTTTCCCCTGGGCCTAGGCCTCGGTTGAGGCCTCCTTGGAGAGGAGGTTGCTGGCAGGGGCTGTCTCCACACTGCAAGGTGCTGGAGCTCAGAGGGCCTCGTCAGAGGGAAGGGACCAGCAAGGGGCTGGATGCCAAAGACATCTTTGCCAAGCAGCCTCAGGGCAGCAGGGAGAGCAAGAGGCCCAGTGTGCCCCTAGGTCGGCTCTGCCCCTTCCCACACAGGCGGCCAGCCCAGCAGCTGCCTGACAGACTCTGGCTCCCCCGAGCTCTCTGCCGGTGCAGGGGGCAGGAACAGACGTGTGCATGTGGTTCTGCCTTGGCCTGGGAGTGTGGACCCCCTGCCTGGCCCCCAGGCTCAGGGGCAAGGGCCGGGAGAGAGCACCACCCCGAAGCGCTTTTCTCCCGGGCTCGGGAGCATTGTGCGCGGCTGGCGGGAACAGCCGGCGAGAGTGCTTGCAAAGCGGCCTTTGGAGGCAGCCGGGGAGGTCTTCCAGCGGGAGAGGGCCGGTTGTGCTCAGAGGCCCCACAGGCCAGGGGCAGGACCCAGCAGGGCCCCTGCCCCTGGCCAGCCTTGCCCAGACCTTCCTGGCCTCCGGGGGTACTGCCCCAGCAAGGGGCAGGCTGCGGGGACTGGGTCCAGACATGCCCGGGCGCCTCCCCAGGCTCATCCCCGCTGGTGCCTTTCCCCTGGGCCTAGGCCTCGCTTGAGGCCTCCTTGGAGAGGAGGTTGCTGGCAGGGGCTGTCTCCACACTGCAAGGTGCTGGAGCTCACAGGGCCTCGTCAGAGGGAAGGGACCAGCAAGGGGCTGGATCCCCAAGACCTCTTTGGCCCAGCAGCCTCAGGGCAGCAGGGAGAGCAAGAGGCCCAGTGTGCCCCTAGGTCGGCTCTGCCCCTTCCCACACAGGCGGCCAGCCCAGCAGCTGCCTGAAAGACTCTGGCTCCCCCGAGCTCTCTGCCGGTGCAGGGGGCAGGAACAGACGTGTGCATGTGGTTCTGCCTTGGCCTCGGAGTGTTGATCCACTGCCTGGCCCCCAGGCTCCGGGGCAAGGGCCGGGATAGAGCACCACCCCGAAGCGCTTTTCTCCCGGGCTCGGGAGCATTGTGCGCGGCTGGCGGGAACAGCCGGCGAGAGTGCTTCCAAAGCGGCCTTTGGAGGCAGCCGGGGAGGTCTTCCAGCGGGAGAGGGCCGGTTGTGCTCAGAGGCCCCACAGGCCAGGGGCAGGACCCAGCAGGGCCCCTGCCCCTGGCCAGCCTTGCCCAGACCTTCCTGGCCTCCGGGGGTACTGCCCCAGCAAGGGGCAGGCTGCGGGGACTGTGTCCAGACATGCCCGGGCGCCTCCCCAGGCTCATCCCC
Source organism: Cervus elaphus (assembly GCF_910594005.1). Taxonomy (NCBI): domain Eukaryota; kingdom Metazoa; phylum Chordata; class Mammalia; order Artiodactyla; family Cervidae; genus Cervus; species Cervus elaphus. Next base: position 285,636 of record NW_025316696.1, on the reverse strand, counting down.
GCTGGTGCCTTTCCCCTGGGCCTAGGCCTCGGTTGAGGCCTCCTTGGAGAGGAGGTTGCTGGCAGGGGCTGTCTCCACACTGCCAGGTGCTGGAGCTCAGAGGGTCTCGTCAGAGGGAAGGGACCAGCAAGGGGCTGGATGCCCAAGACCTCTTTGGCCCAGCAGCCTCAGGGCAGCAGGGAGAGCAAGAGGCCCAGTGTGCCCCTAGGTCAGCTCTGCCCCTTCCCACACAGGTGGCCAGCCCAGCAGCTGCCTGTCAGACTCTGGCTCTCCCGAGCTCTCTGCCGGTGCAGGGGAGAGGAACAGACGTGTGCATGTGGTTCTGCCTTGGCCTGGGAGTGTGGACCCCCTGCCTGGCCCCCAGGCTCAGGGGCAAGGGCCGGGAGAGAGCACCACCCCGAAGCGCTTTTCTCCCGGGCTCGGGAGCATTGTGCGCGGCTGGCGGGAACAGCCGGCGAGAGTGCTTGCAAAGCGGCCTTTGGAGGCAGCCGGGGAGGTCTTCCAGCGGGAGAGGGCCGGTTGTGCTCAGAGGCCCCACAGGCCAGGGGCAGGACCCAGCAGGGCCCCTGCCCCTGGCCAGCCTTGCCCAGACCTTCCTGGCCTCTGGGGGTACTGCCCCAGCAAGGGGCAGGCTGCGGGGACTGGGTCCAGACATGCCCGGGCGCCTCCCCAGGCTCATCCCCGCTGGTGCCTTTCCCCTGGGCCTAGGCCTCGGTTGAGGCCTCTTCGGAGAGGAGATTGCTGGCAGGGGCTGTCTCCACACTGCAAGGTGCTGGAGCTCAGAGGGCCTCGTCAGAGGGAAGGGACCAGCAAGGGGCTGGATGCCCAAGACCTCTTTGGCCCAGCAGCCTCAGGGCAGCAGGGAGAGCAAGAGGCCCAGTGTGCCCCTAGGTCGGCTCTGCCCCTTCCCACACAGGCGGCCAGCCCAGCAGCTGCCTGACAGACTCTGGCTCCCCCGAGCTCTCTGCCGGTGCAGGGGGCAGGAACAGACGTGTGCATGTGGTTCTGCCTTGGCCTGGGAGTGTGGACCCCCTGCCTGGCCTCCAGGCTCCGGGGCAAGGGCCGGGAGAGAGCACCACCCCGAAGCGCTTTTCTCCCGGGCTCGGGAGCATTGTGCGCGGCTGGCGGGAACAGCCGGCGAGAGTGCTTGCAAAGCGGCCTTTGGAGGCAGCCGGGGAGGTCTTCCAGCGGGAGAGGGCCGGTTGGGCTCAGAGGCCCCACAGGCCGGGGCAGGACCCAGCAGGGCCCCTGCCCCTTCCCAGCCTTGCCCAGACCTTCCTGGCCTCCGGGGGTACTGCCCCAGCAAGCGGCAGACTGCGGGGACTGGGTCCAGACATGCCCGGGCACCTCCCCAGGCTCATCCCCGCTGGTGCCTTTCCCCTGGGCCTAGGCCTCGGTTGAGGCCTCCTTGGAGAGGAGGTTGCTGGCAGGGGCTGTCTACACACTGCAAGGTGCTGGAGCTCAGAGGGCCTCGTCAGAGGGAAGGGACCAGAAAGGGGCTGGATGCCCAAGACCTCTTTGGCCCAGCAGCCTCAGGGCAGCAGGGAGAGCAAGAGGCCCAGTGTGCCCCTAGGTCGGCTCTGCCCCTTCCCACACAGGCGGCCAGCCCAGCAGCTGCCTGACAGACTCTGGCTCCCCCGAGCTCTCTGCCGGTGCAGGGGGCAGGAACAGACGTGTGCATGTGGTTCTGCCTTGGCCTGGGAGTGTGGACGCCCTGCCTGGCCCCCAGGTTCCGGGGCAAGGGCCGGGAGAGAGCACCACCCCGAAGCGATTTTCTCCCGGGCTCGGGAGCATTGTGCGCGGCTGGCGGGAACAGCCGGCGAGAGTGCTTGCAAAGCGGCCTTTGGAGGCAGCCGGGGAGGTCTTCCAGCGGGAGAGGGCCGGTTGTGCTCAGAGGCCCCACAGGCCAGGGGCAGGACCCAGCAGGGCCCCTGCCCCTGGCCAGCCTTGCCCAGACCTTCCTGGCCTCCGGGGGTACTGCCCCAGCAAGGGGCAGGCTGCGGGGACTGGGTCCAGACATGCCCGGGCGCCTCCCCAGGCTCATCCCCGCTGGTGCCTTTCCCCTGGGCCTAGGCCTCGGTTGAGGCCTCCTTGGAGAGGAGGTTGCTGGCAGGGGCCATGTCCACACTGCAAGGTTCTGGAGCTCAGAGGGCCTCGTCAGAGGGAAGGGACCAGCAAGGGGCTGGATGCCCAAGACCTCTTTGGCCCAGCAGCCTCAGGGCAGCAGGGAGAGCAAGAGGCCCAGTGTGCCCCTAGGTCGGCTCTGCCCCTTCCCACACAGGCGGCCAGCCCAGCAGCTGCCTGACAGACTCTGGCTCCCCCGAGCTCTCTGCCGGTGCAGGGGGCAGGAACAGACGTGTGCATGTGGTTCTGCCTTGGCCTGGGAGTGTGGACCCCCTGCCTGGCCCCCAGGCTCAGGGGCAAGGGCCGGGAGAGAGCACCACCCCGAAGCGCTTTTCTCCCGGGCTCGGGAGCATTGTGCGCGGCTGGCGGGAACAGCCGGCGAGAGTGCTTGCAAAGCGGTCTTTGGAGGCAGCCGGGGAGGTCTTCCAGCGGGATAGGGCCGGTTGGGCTCAGAGGCCCCACAGGCCGGGGCAGGACCCAGCAGGGCCCCTGCCCCTGGCTAGCCTTGCCCAGACCTTCCTGGCCTACGGGGGTACTGCCTCAGCAAGCGGCAGGCTGCGGGGACTGGGTCCAGACATGCCCGGGCGCCTCCCCAGGCTCATCCCCGCTGGTGCCTTTCCCCTGGGCCTAGGCCTCGGTTGAGGCCTCCTTGGAGAGGAGGTTGCTGGCAGGGGCTGTCTCCACACTGCAAGGTGCTGGAGCTCAGAGGGCCTCGTCAGAGGGATGGGACCAGCAAGGGGCTGGATGCCCAAGACCTCTTTGGCCCAGCAGCCTCAGGGCAGCAGGGAGAGCAAGAGGCCCAGTGTGCCCCTAGGTCGGCTCTGCCCCTTCCCACACAGGCGGCCAGCCCAGCAGCTGCCTGACAGACTCTGGCTCCCCCGAGCTCTCTGCCGGTGCAGGGGGCAGGAACAGACGTGTGCATGTGGTTCTGCCTTGGCCTGGGAGTGTGGACCCCCTACCTGGCCCCCAGGTTCCGGGGCAAGGGCCGGGAGAGAGCACCACCCCGAAGCGCTTTTCTCCCGGGCTCGGGAGCATTGTGCGCGGCTGGCGGGAACAGCCGGCGAGAGTGCTTGCAAAGCGGCCTTTGGAGGCAGCCGGGGAGGTCTTAAAGCGGGAGAGGGCCGGTTGTGCTCAGAGGCCCCACAGGCCGGGGGCAGGACCCAGCAGGGCCCCTGCCCCTGGCCAGCCTTGCCCAGACCTTCCTGGCCTCCGGGGGTACTGCCCCAGCAAGGGGCAGGCTGCGGGGACTGGGTCCAGACATGCCCGGGCGCCTCCCCAGGCTCATCCCCGCTGGTGCCTTTCCCCTGGGCCTAGGCCTCGGTTGAGGCCTCCTTGGAGAGGAGGTTGTTGCCAGGGGCTGTCTCCACACTGCAAGGTGCTGGAGCTCAGAGGGTCTCGTCAGAGGGAAGGGACCAGCAAGGGGCTGGATGCCCAAGACCTCTTTGGCCCAGTAGCCTCAGGGCAGCAGGGAGAGCAAGAGGCCCAGTGTGCCCCTAGGTCGGCTCTGCCCCTTCCCACACAGGCGGCCAGCCAAGCAGCTGCCTGACAGACTCTGGCTCCCCCGAGCTCTCTGCCGGTGCAGGGGGCAGGAACAGACGTGTGCATGTGGTTCTGCCTTGGCCTGGGAGTGTGGACCCCCTGCCTGGCCCCCAGGCTCAGGGGCAAGGGCCGGGAGAGAGCACCACCCCGAAGCGCTTTTCTCCCAGGCTCGGGAGCATTGTGCGCGGCTGGCGGGAACAGCTGGCGAGAGTGCTTGCAAAGCGGCCTTTGGAGGCAGCCGGGGAGGTCTTCCAGCGGGAGAGGGGCGGTTGGGCTCAGAGGCCCCACAGGCCAGGGGCAGGACCCAGCAGGGCCCCTGCCCCTGGCCAGCCTTGTCCAGACCTTCCTGGCCTCCGGGGGTACTGCCCCAGCAAGGGGCAGGCTGCGGGGACTAGGTTCAGACATGCCCGGGCGCCTCCCCAGGCTCATCCCCGCTGGTGCCTTTCCCCTGGGCCTAGGCCTCGGTTGAGGCCTCCTTGGAGAGGAGGTTGCTGGCAGGGGCTGTCTCCACACTGCAAGGTGCTGGAGCTCACAGGGCCTCATCAGAGGGAAGGGACAAGCAAGGGGCTGGATGCCCAAGACCTCTTTGGCCCAGCAGCCTCAGGGCAGCAGGGAGAGCAAGAGGCCCAGTGTGCCCCTAGGTCGGCTCTGCCCCTTCCCACACAGGCGGCCAGCCCAGCAGCTGCCTGACAGACTCTGGCTCCCTCGAGCTCTCTGCCGGTGCAGGGGGCAGGAACAGACGTGTGCATGTGGTTCTGCCTTGGCCTGGGAGTGTGGACCCCCTGCCTGGCCCCCAGGTTCCGGGGCAAGGGCCGGGAGAGAGCACCACCCCGAAGCGCTTTTCTCCCGGGCTCGGGAGCATTGTGCGCGGCTGGCGGGAACAGCCGGCGAGAGTGCTTGCAAAGCGGCCTTTGGAGGCAGCCGGGGAGGTCTTCCAGCGGGAGAGGGCCGGTTGTGCTCAGAGGCCCCACAGGCCAGGGGCAGGACCCAGCAGGGCCCCTGCCCCTGGCCAGCCTTGCCCAGACCTTCCTGGCCTCCGGGGGTACTGCCCCAGCAAGGGGCAGGCTGCGGGGACTGGGTCCAGACATGCCCGGGCGCCTCCCCAGGCTCATCCCCGCTGGTGCCTTTCCCCTGGGCCTAGGCCTCGGTTGAGGCCTCCTTCGAGAGGAGGTTGCTGGCAGGGGCTGTCTCCACACTGCAAGGTGCTGGAGCTCAGAGGGCCTCGTCAGAGGGAAGGGACCAGCAAGGGGCTGGATGCCCAAGACCTCTTTGGCCCAGCAGCCTCAGGGCAGCAGGGAGAGCAAGAGGCCCAGTGTGCCCCTAGGTCGGCTCTGCCCCTTCCCACACAGGCGGCCAGCCCAGCAGCTGCCTGACAGACTCTGGCTCCCCCGAGCTCTCTGCCGGTGCAGGGGGCAGGAACAGACGTGTGCATGTGGTTCTGCCTTGGCCTGGGAGTGTGGACCCCCTGCCTGGCCCCCAGGCTCAGGGGCAAGGGCCGGGAGAGAGCACCACCCCGAAGCGCTTTTCTCCCGGGCTAGGGAGCATTGTGCGGGGCTGGCGGGAACAGCCGGCGAGAGTGCTTGCAAAGCGGCCTTTGGAGGCAGCCGGGGAGGTCTTCCAGCGGGAGAGGGCCGGTTGTGCTCAGAGGCCCCACAGGCCAGGGGCAGGACCCAGCAGGGCCCCTGCCCCTGGCCAGCCTTGCCCAGACCTTCCTGGCCTCCGGGGGTACTGCCCCAGCAAGGGGCAGGCTGCGGGGACTGGTTCCAGACATGCCCGGGCGCCTCCCCAGGCTCATCCCCGCTGGTGCCTTTCCCCTGGGCCGAGGCCTCGCTTGAGGCCTCCTTGGAGAGGAGGTTGCTGCCAGGGGCTGTCTCCACACTGCAAGGTGCTGGAGCTCAGAGGGCCTCGTCAGAGGGAAGGGACAAGCAAGGGGTTGGATGCCCAAGACCTCTTTGGCCCAGCAGCCTCAGGGCAGCAGGGAGAGCAAGAGGCCCAGTGTGCCCCTAGGTCGGCTCTGCCCCTTCCCACACAGGCGGCCAGCCCAGCAGCTGCCTGACAGACTCTGGCTCCCCCGAGCTCTCTGCCGGTGCAGGGGGCAGGAACAGACGTGTGCATGTGGTTCTGCCTTGGCCTCGGAGTGTTGATCCACTGCCTGGCCCCCAGGCTCCGGGGCAAGGACCGGGAGAGAGCACCACACCGAAGCGCTTTTCTCCCGGGCTCGGGAGCATTGTGCGCGGCTGGCGGGAACAGCCGGCGAGAGTGCTTGCAAAGCGGCCTTTGGAGGCAGCCGGGGAGGTCTTCCAGCGGGAGAGGGCCGGTTGTGTTCAGAGGCCCCACAGGCCGGGGGCAGGACCCAGTAGGGCCCCTGCCCCTGGCCAGCCTTGCTCAGACCTTCCTGGCCTCCGGGGGTACTGCCCCAGCAAGGGGCAGGCTGCGGGGACTGGGTCCAGACATGCCCGGGCGCCTCCCCAGGCTCATCCCCGCTGGTGCCTTTCCCCTGGGCCTAGGCCTCGGTTGAGGCCTCCTTGGAGAGGAGGTTGCTGGCAGGGGCTGTCTCCACACTGCAAGGTGCTGGAGCTCAGAGGGCCTCGTCAGAGGGAAGGGACAAGCAAGGGGTTGGATGCCCAAGACCTCTTTGGCCCAGCAGCCTTAGGGCAGCAGGGAGAGCAAGAGGCCCAGTGTGCCCCTAGGTCGGCTCTGCCCCTTCCCACACAGGCGGCCAGCCCAGCAGCTGCCTGACAGACTCTGGCTCCCCCGAGCTCTCTGCCGGTGCAGGGGGCAGGAACAGACGTGTGCATGTGGTTCTGCCTTGGCCTCGGAGTGTTGATCCACTGCCTGGCCCCCAGGCTCCGGGGCAAGGGCCGGGAGAGAGCACCACACCGAAGCCCTTTTCTCCCGGGCTCGGGAGCATTGTGCGGGGCTGGCGGGAACAGCCGGCGAGAGTGCTTGCAAAGCGGCCTTTGGAGGCAGCCGGGGAGGTCTTCCAGCGGGAGAGGGCCGGTTGTGCTCAGAGGCCCCACAGGCCGGGGGCAGGACCCAGCAGGGCCCCTGCCCCTGGCCAGCCTTGCCCAGACCTTCCTGGCCTCCGGGGGTACTGCCCCAGCAAGGGGCAGGCTGCGGGGACTGTGTCCAGACATGCCCGGGCGCCTCCCCAGGCTCATCCCCGCTGGTGCCTTTCCCCTGGGCCTAGGCCTCGGTTGAGGCCTCCTTGGAGAGGAGGTTGCTGCCAGGGGCTGTCTCCACACTGCACGGTGCTGGAGCTAAGAGGGTCTCGTCAGAGGGAAGGGACCAGCAAGGGGCTGGATGCCCAAGACCTCTTTGGCCCAGCAGCCTCAGGGCAGCAGGGAGAGCAAGAGGCCCAGTGTGCCCCTAGGTCGGCTCTGCCCCTTCCCACACAGGCGGCCAGCCCAGCAGCTGCCTGACAGACTCTGGCTCCCCCGAGCTCTCTGCCGGTGCAGGGGGCAGGAACAGACGTGTGCATGTGGTTCTGCCTTGGCCTGGGAGTGTGGACCCCCTGCCTGGCCCCCAGGCTCAGGGGCAAGGGCCGGGAGAGAGCACCACCCCGAAGCGCTTTCCTCCCGGGCTCGGGAGCATTGTGCGCGGCTGGCGGGAACAGCCGGCGAGAGTGCTTGCAAAGCGGCCTTTGGAGGCAGCCGGGGAGGTCTTCCAGCGGGAGAGGGCCGGTTGGGCTCAGAGGCCCCACAGGCCAGGGGCAGGACCCAGCAGGGCCCCTGCCCCTGGCCAGCCTTGCCCAGACCTTCCTGGCCTCCGGGGGTACTGCCCCAGCAAGGGGCAGGCTGCAGGGACTGCGTCCAGACATGCCCAGGCGCCTCCCCAGGCTCATCCCCGCTGGTGCCTTTCCCCTGGGCCTAGGCCTCGCTTGAGGCCTCCTTGGAGAGGAGGTTGCTGGCAGGGGCTGTCTCCACACTGTAAGGTGCTGGAGCTCAGAGGGCCTCGTCAGAGGGAAGGGACCAGCAAGGGGCTGGATGCCCAAGACCTCTTTGGCCCAGCAGCCTCAGGGCAGCAGGGAGAGCAAGAGGCCCAGTGTGCCCCTAGGTCGGCTCTGCCCCTTCCCACACAGGCGGCCAGCCCAGCAGCTGCCTGACAGACTCTGGCTCCCCCGAGCTCTCTGCCGGTGCAGGGGGCAGGAACAGACGTGTGCATGTGGTTCTGCCTTGGCATCGGAGTGTTGATCCACTGCCTGGCCCCCAGGCTCCGGGGCAAGGGCCGGGAGAGAGCACCACACCGAAGCGCTTTTCTCCCGGGCTCGGGAGCATTGTGCGCGGCTGGCGGGAACAGCCGGCGAGAGTGCTTGCAAAGCGGCCTTTGGAGGCAGCCGGGGAGGTCTTCCAGCGGGAGAGGGCCGGTTGTGCTCAGAGGCCCCACAGGCCGGGGGCAGGACCCAGCAGGGCCCCTGCCCCTGGCCAGCCTTGCCCAGACCTTCCTGGCCTCCGGGGGTACTGCCCCAGCAAGGGGCAGGCTGCGGGGACTGTGTCCAGACATGCCCGGGCGCCTCCCCAGGCTCATCCCCGCTGGTGCCTTTCCCCTGGGCCTAGGCCTCGGTTGAGGCCTCCTTGGAGAGGAGGTTGCTGGCAGGGGCTGTCTCCACACTGCCAGGTGCTGGAGCTCAGAGGGTCTCGTCAGAGGGAAGGGACCAGCAAGGGGCTGGATGCCCAAGACCTCTTTGGCCCAGCAACCTCAGGGCAGCAGGGAGAGCAAGAGGCCCAGTGTGCCCCTAGGTCAGCTCTGCCCCTTCCCACACAGGCGGCCAGCCCAGCAGCTGCCTGACAGACTCTGGCTCCCCCGAGCTCTCTGCTGGTGCAGGGGAGAGGAACAGACGTGTGCATGTGGTTCTGCCTTGGCCTGGGAGTGTGGACCCCCTGCCTGGCCCCCAGGCTCAGGGGCATGGGCCGGGAGAGAGCACCACCCCGAAGCGCTTTTCTCCCGGGCTCGGGAGCATTGTGCGCGGCTGGCGGGAACAGCCGGCGAGAGTGCTTGCAAAGCGGCCTTTGGAGGCAGCCGGGGAGGTCTTCCAGCGGGAGAGGGCCGGTTGTGCTCAGAGGCCCCACAGGCCAGGGGCAGGACCCAGCAGGGCCCCTGCCCCTGGCCAGCCTTGCCCAGACCTTCCTGGCCTCCGGGGGTGCTGCCCCAGCAAGTGGTAGGCTGCGGGGACTGGGTCCAGACATGCCCGGGGGCCTCCCCAGGCTCATCCCCGCTGGTGCCTTTCCCCTGGGCCTAGGCCTCGGTTGAGGCCTCCTTGGAGAGGAGGTTGCTGGCAGGGGCTGTCTCCACACTGCAAGGTGCTGGAGCTCAGAGGGCCTCGTCAGAGGGAAGGGACCAGCAAGGGGCTGGATGCCCAAGACCTCTTTGGCCCAGCAGCCTCAGGGCAGCAGGGAGAGCAAGAGGCCCAGTGTGCCCCTAGGTCGGCTCTGCCCCTTCCCACAACAGGCGGCCAGCCCAGCAGCTGCCTGACAGACTCTGGCTCCCCCGAGCTCTCTGCCGGTGCAGGGGGCAGGAACAGACGTGTGCATGTGGTTCTGCCTTGGCCTGGGAGTGTGGACCCCCTGCCTGGCCCCCTGGTTCCGGGGCAAGGGCCGGGAGAGAGCACCACCCCGAAGCGCTTTTCTCCCGGGCTCGGGAGCATTGTGCGCGGCTGGCGGGAACAGCCGGCGAGAGTGCTTGCAAAGCGGCCTTTGGAGGCAGCCGGGGAGGTCTTCCAGCGGGAGAGGGCCGGTTGTGCTCAGAGGCCCCACAGGCCAGGGGCAGGACCCAGCAGGGCCCCTGCCCCTGGCCAGCCTTGCCCAGACCTTCCTGGCCTCCGGGGGTACTGCCCCAGCAAGGGGCAGGCTGCGGGGACTGGGTACAGACATGCCCGGGCGCCTCCCCAGGCTCATCCCCGCTGGTGCCTTTCCCCTGGGCCTAGGCCTCGCTTGAGGCCTCCTTGGAGAGGAGGTTGCTGGCAGGGGCTGTCTCCACACTGCAAGGTGCTGGAGCTCAGAGGGCCTCGTCAGAGGGAAGGGACCAGCAAGGGGCTGGATGCCAAAGACATCTTTGCCAAGCAGCCTCAGGGCAGCAGGGAGAGCAAGAGGCCCAGTGTGCCCCTAGGTCGGCTCTGCCCCTTCCCACACATGCGGCCAGCCCAGCAGCTGCCTGACAGACTCTGGCTCCCCCGAGCTCTCTGCCGGTGCAGGGGGCAGGAACAGACGTGTGCATGTGGTTCTGCCTTGGCCTGGGAGTGTGGACCCCCTGCCTGGCCCCCAGGCTCAGGGGCAAGTGCCGGGAGAGAGCACCACCCCGAAGCGCTTTTCTCCCGGGCTCGGGAGCATTGTGCGCGGCTGGCGGGAACAGCCGGCGAGAGTGCTTGCAAAGCGGCCTTTGGAGGCAGCCGGGGAGGTCTTCCATTGGGAGAGGGCCGGTTGTGCTCAGAGGCCCCACAGGCCAGGGGCAGGACCCAGCAGGGCCCCTGCCCCTGGCCAGCCTTGCCCAGACCTTCCTGGCCTCCGGGGGTACTGCCCCAGCAAGGGGCAGGCTGCGGGGACTGGGTCCAGACATGCCCGGGCGCCTCCCCAGGCTCATCCCCGCTGGTGCCTTTCCCCTGGGCCTAGGCCTCGCTTGAGGCCTCCTTGGAGAGGAGGTTGCTGGCAGGGGCTGTCTCCACACTGCAAGGTGCTGGAGCTCACAGGGCCTCGTCAGAGGGAAGGGACCAGCAAGGGGCTGGATCCCCAAGACCTCTTTGGCCCAGCAGCCTCAGGGCAGCAGGGAGAGCAAGAGGCCCAGTGTGCCCCTAGGTCGGCTCTGCCCCTTCCCACACAGGCGGCCAGCCCAGCAGCTGCCTGAAAGACTCTAGCTCCCCCGAGCTCTCTGCCGGTGCAGGGGGCAGGAACAGACGTGTGCATGTGGTTCTGCCTTGGCCTCGGAGTGTTGATCCACTGCCTGGCCCCCAGGCTCAGGGGCAAGGGCCGGGAGAGAGCACCACCCCGAAGCGCTTTTCTCCCGGGCTCGGGAGCATTGTGCGCGGCTGGCGGGAACAGCCGGCGAGAGTGCTTGCAAAGCGGCCTTTGGAGGCAGCCGGGGAGGTCTTCCAGCGGGAGAGGGCCGGTTGTGCTCAGAGGCCCCACAGGCCAGGGGCAGGACCCAGCAGGGCCCCTGCCCCTGGCCAGCCTTGCCCAGACCTTCCTGGCCTCCGGGGGTACTGCCCCAGCAAGGGGCAGGCTGCGGGGACTGGGTCCAGACATGCCCGTGGCGCCTCCCCAGGCTCATCCCCGCTGGTGCCTTTCCCCTGGGCCTAGGCCTCGGTTGAGGCCTCCTTGGAGAGGAGGTTGCTGGCAGGGGCTGTCTCCACACTGCAAGGTGCTGGAGCTCAGAGGGCCTCGTCAGAGGGAAGGGACCAGCAAGGGGCTGGATGCCAAAGACATCTTTGCCAAGCAGCCTCAGGGCAGCAGGGAGAGCAAGAGGCCCAGTGTGCCCCTAGGTCGGCTCTGCCCCTTCCCACACATGCGGCCAGCCCAGCAGCTGCCTGACAGACTCTGGCTCCCCCGAGCTCTCTGCCGGTGCAGGGGGCAGGAACAGACGTGTGCATGTGGTTCTGCCTTGGCCTGGGAGTGTGGACCCCCTGCCTGGCCCCCAGGCTCAGGGGCAAGGGCCGGGAGAGAGCACCACCCCGAAGCGCTTTTCTCCCGGGCTCGGGAGCATTGTGCGCGGCTGGCGGGAACAGCCGGCGAGAGTGCTTGCAAAGCGGCCTTTGGAGGCAGCCGGGGAGGTCTTCCATTGGGAGAGGGCCGGTTGTGCTCAGAGGCCCCACAGGCCAGGGGCAGGACCCAGCAGGGCCCCTGCCCCTGGCCAGCCTTGCCCAGACCTTCCTGGCCTCCGGGGGTACTGCCCCAGCAAGGGGCAGGCTGCGGGGACTGGGTCCAGACATGCCCGGGCGCCTCCCCAGGCTCATCCCCGCTGGTGCCTTTCCCCTGGGCCTAGGCCTCGCTTGAGGCCTCCTTGGAGAGGAGGTTGCTGGCAGGGGCTGTCTCCACACTGCAAGGTGCTGGAGCTCAGAGGGCCTCGTCAGAGGGAAGGGACCAGCAAGGGGCTGGATCCCCAAGACCTCTTTGGCCCAGCAGCCTCAGGGCAGCAGGGAGAGCAAGAGGCCCAGTGTGCCCCTAGGTCGGCTCTGCCCCTTCCCACACAGGCGGCCAGCCCAGCAGCTGCCTGAAAGACTCTGGCTCCCCCGAGCTCTCTGCCGGTGCAGGGGGCAGGAACAGACGTGTGCATGTGGTTCTGCCTTGGCCTCGGAGTGTTGATCCACTGCCTGGCCCCCAGGCTCCGGGGCAAGGGCCGGGAGAGAGCACCACCCCGAAGCGCTTTTCTCCCGGGCTCGGGAGCATTGTGCGCGGCTGGCGGGAACAGCCGGCGAGAGTGCTTGCAAAGCGGCCTTTGGAGGCAGCCGGGGAGGTCTTCCAGCGGGAGAGGGCCGGTTGTGCTCAGAGGCCCCACAGGCCAGGGGCAGGACCCAGCAGGGCCCCTGCCCCTGGCCAGTCTTGACCAGACCTTCCTGGCCTCTGGGGGTACTGCCCCAGCAAGGGGCAGGCTGCGGGGACTGGGTCCAGACATGCCCGGGCGCCTCCCCAGGCTCATCCCCGCTGGTGCCTTTCCCCTGGGCCTAGGCCTCGGTTGAGGCCTCCTTGGAGAGGAGGTTGCTGGCAGGGGCTGTCTCCACACTGCAAGGTGCTGGAGCTCAGAGGGCCTCGTCAGAGGGATGGGACCAGCAAGGGGCTGGATGCCCAAGACCTCTTTGGCCCAGCAGCCTCAGGGCAGCAGGGAGAGCAAGAGGCCCAGTGTGCCCCTAGGTCGGCTCTGCCCCTTCCCACACAGGCGGCCAGCCCAGCAGCTGCCTGACAGACTCTGGCTCCCCCGAGCTCTCTGCCGGTGCAGGGGGCAGGAACAGACGTGTGCATGTGGTTCTGCCTTGGCCTGGGAGTGTGGACCCCCTACCTGGCCCCCCAGGTTCCGGGGCAAGGGCCGGGAGAGAGCACCACCCCGAAGCGCTTTTCTCCCGGGCTCGGGAGCATTGTGCGCGGCTGGCGGGAACAGCCGGCGAGAGTGCTTGCAAAGCGGCCTTTGGAGGCAGCCGGGGAGGTCTTAAAGCGGGAGAGGGCCGGTTGTGCTCAGAGGCCCCACAGGCCGGGGGCAGGACCCAGCAGGGCCCCTGCCCCTGGCCAGCCTTGCCCAGACCTTCCTGGCCTCCGGGGGTACTGCCCCAGCAAGGGGCAGGCTGCGGGGACTGGGTCCAGACATGCCCGGGCGCCTCCCCAGGCTCATCCCCGCTGGTGCCTTTCCCCTGGGCCTAGGCCTCGGTTGAGGCCTCCTTGGAGAGGAGGTTGTTGCCAGGGGCTGTCTCCACACTGCAAGGTGCTGGAGCTCAGAGGGTCTCGTCAGAGGGAAGGAACCAGCAAGGGGCTGGATGCCCAAGACCTCTTTGGCCCAGTAGCCTCAGGGCAGCAGGGAGAGCAAGAGGCCCAGTGTGCCCCTAGGTCGGCTCTGCCCCTTCCCACACAGGCGGCCAGCCAAGCAGCTGCCTGACAGACTCTGGCTCCCCCGAGCTCTCTGCCGGTGCAGGGGGCAGGAACAGACGTGTGCATGTGGTTCTGCCTTGGCCTGGGAGTGTGGACCCCCTGCCTGGCCCCCAGGCTCAGGGGCAAGGGCCGGGAGAGAGCACCACCCCCGAAGCGCTTTTCTCCCGGGCTCGGGAGCATTGTGCGCGGCTGGCGGGAACAGCTGGCGAGAGTGCTTGCAAAGCGGCCTTTGGAGGCAGCCGGGGAGGTCTTCCAGCGGGAGAGGGCCGGTTGTGCTCAGAGGCCCCACAGGCCAGGGGCAGGACCCAGCAGGGCCCCTGCCCCTGGCCAGCCTTGCCCAGACCTTCCTGGCCTCCGGGGGTACTGCCCCAGCAAGGGGCAGGCTGCGGGGACTGGGTCCAGACATGCCCGGGCGCCTCCCCAGGCTCATCCCCGCTGGTGCCTTTCCCCTGGGCCTAGGCCTCGGTTGAGGCCTCCTTGGAGAGGAGGTTGCTGGCAGGGGCTGTCTCCACACTGCAAGGTGCTGGAGCTCAGAGGGCCTCGTCAGAGGGAAGGGACCAGCAAGGGGCTGGATGCCCAAGACCTCTTTGGCCCAGCAGCCTCAGGGCAGCAGGGAGAGCAAGAGGCCCAGTGTGCCCCTAGGTCGGCTCTGCCCCTTCCCACACAGGCGGCCAGCCCAGCAGCTGCCTGACAGACTCTGGCTCCCCCGAGCTCTCTGCCGGTGCAGGGGGCAGGAACAGACGTGTGCATGTGGTTCTGCCTTGGCCTGGGAGTGTGGACCCCCTGCCTGGCCCCCAGGCTCAGGGGCAAAGGCCGGGAGAGAGCACCACCCCGAAGCGCTTTTCTCCCGGGCTAGGGAGCATTGTGCGGGGCTGGCGGGAACAGCCGGCGAGAGTGCTTGCAAAGCGGCCTTTGGAGGCAGCCGGGGAGGTCTTCCAGCGGGAGAGGGCCGGTTGTGCTCAGAGGCCCCACAGGCCAGGGGCAGGACCCAGCAGGGCCCCTGCCCCTGGCCAGCCTTGCCCAGACCTTCCTGGCCTCCGGGGGTACTGCCCCAGCAAGGGGCAGGCTGCGGGGACTGGGTCCAGACATGCCCGGGCGCCTCCCCAGGCTCATCCCCGCTGGTGCCTTTCCCCTGGGCCTAGGCCTCGCTTGAGGCCTCCTTGGAGAGGAGGTTGCTGCCAGGGGCTGTCTCCACACTGCAAGGTGCTGGAGCTCAGAGGGCCTCGTCAGAGGGAAGGGACAAGCAAGGGGTTGGATGCCCAAGACCTCCTTGGCCCAGCAGCCTCAGGGCAGCAGGGAGAGCAAGAGGCCCAGTGTGCCCCTAGGTCGGCTCTGCCCCTTCCCACACAGGCGGCCAGCCCAGCAGCTGCCTGACAGACTCTGGCTCCCCCGAGCTCTCTGCCGGTGCAGGGGGCAGGAACAGACGTGTGCATGTGGTTCTGCCTTGGCCTCGGAGTGTTGATCCACTGCCTGGCCCCCAGGCTCCGGGGCAAGGGCCGGGAGAGAGCACCACACCGAAGCGCTTTTCTCCCGGGCTCGGGAGCATTGTGCGGGGCTGGCGGGAACAGCCGGCGAGAGTGCTTGCAAAGCGGCCTTTGGAGGCAGCCGGGGAGGTCTTCCAGCGGGAGAGGGCCGGTTGTGCTCAGAGGCCCCACAGGCCAGGGGCAGGACCCAGCAGGGCCCCTGCCCCTGGCCAGCCTTGCCCAGACCTTCCTGGCCTCCGGGGGGTACTGCCCCAGCAAGGGGCAGGCTGCGGGGACTGGGTCCAGACATGCCCGGGCGCCTCCCCAGGCTCATCCCCGCTGGTGCCTTTCCCCTGGGCCTAGGCCTCGCTTGAGGCCTCCTTGGAGAGGAGGTTGCTGGCAGGGGCTGTCTCCACACTGCAAGGTGCTGGAGCTCACAGGGCCTCGTCAGAGGGAAGGGACCAGCAAGGGGCTGGATCCCCAAGACCTCTTTGGCCCAGCAGCCTCAGGGCAGCAGGGAGAGCAAGAGGCCCAGTGTGCCCCTAGGTCGGCTCTGCCCCTTCCCACACAGGCGGCCAGCCCAGCAGCTGCCTGAAAGACTCTGGCTCCCCCGAGCTCTCTGCCGGTGCAGGGGGCAGGAACAGACGTGTGCATGTGGTTCTGCCTTGGCCTCGGAGTGTTGATCCACTGCCTGGCCCCCAGGCTCCGGGGCAAGGGCCGGGATAGACCACCACCCCGAAGCGCTTTTCTCCCGGGCTCGGGAGCATTGTGCGCGGCTGGCGGGAACAGCCGGCGAGAGTGCTTGCAAAGCGGCCTTTGGAGGCAGCCGGGGAGGTCTTCCAGCGGGAGAGGGCCGGTTGTGCTCAGAGGCCCCACAGGCCAGGGGCAGGACCCAGCAGAGCCCCTGCCCCTGGCCAGCCTTGCCCAGACCTTCCTGGCCTCTGGGGGTACTGCCCCAGCAAGGGGCAGGCTGCGGGGACTGTGTCCAGCCATGCCCGGGCGCCTCCCCAGGCTCATCCCCGCTGGTGCCTTTCCCCTGGGCCTAGGCCTCGGTTGAGGCCTCCTTGGAGAGGAGGTTGCTGGCAGGGGCTGTCTCCACACTGCCAGGTGCTGGAGCTCAGAGGGTCTCATCAGAGGGAAGGGACCAGCAAGGGGCTGGATGCCCAAGACCTCTTTGGCCCAGCAGCCTCAGGGCAGCAGGGAGAGCAAGAGGCCCAGTGTGCCCCTAGGTCAGCTCTGCCCCTTCCCACACAGGTGGCCAGCCCAGCAGCTGCCTGACAGACTCTGGCTCCCCCGAGCTCTCTGCCGGTGCAGGGGGCAGGAACAGACGTGTGCATGTGGTTCTGCCTTGGCCTGGGAGTGTGGACCCCCTGCCTGGCCCCCAGGCTCAGGGGCAAGGGCCGGGAGAGAGCACCACCCCGAAGCGCTTTTCTCCCGGGCTCGGGAGCATTGTGCGCGGCTGGCGGGAACAGCCGGCGAGAGTGCTTGCAAAGCGGCCTTTGGAGGCAGCCGGGGAGGTCTTCCAGCGGGAGAGGGCCGGTTGTGCTCAGAGGCCCCACAGGCCAGGGGCAGGACCCAGCAGGGCCCCTGCCCCTGGCCAGCCTTGCCCAGACCTTCCTGGCCTCTGGGGGTACTGCCCCAGCAAGGGGCAGGCTGCGGGGACTGGGTCCAGACATGCCCGGGCGCCTCCCCAGGCTCATCCCCGCTGGTGCCTTTCCCCTGGGCCTAGGCCTCGGTTGAGGCCTCTTTGGAGAGGAGATTGCTGGCAGGGGCTGTCTCCACACTGCAAGGTGCTGGAGCTGAGAGGGCCTCGTCAGAGGGAAGGGACCAGCAAGGGGCTGGATGCCCAAGACCTCTTTGGCCCAGCAGCCTCAGGGCAGCAGGGAGAGCAAGAGGCCCAGTGTGCCCCTAGGTCGGCTCTGCCCCTTCCCACACAGGCGGCCAGCCCAGCAGCTGCCTGACAGACTCTGGCTCCCCCGAGCTCTCTGCCGGTGCAGGGGGCAGGAACAGACGTGTGCATGTGGTTCTGCCTTGGCCTGGGAGTGTGGACCCCCTGCCTGGCCCCCAGGCTCCGGGGCAAGGGCCGGGAGAGAGCACCACCCCGAAGCGCTTTTCTCCCGGGCTCGGGAGCATTGTGCGCGGCTGGCGGGAACAGCCGGCGAGAGTGCTTGCAAAGCGGCCTTTGGAGGCAGCCGGGGAGGTCTTCCAGCGGGAGAGGGCCGGTTGGGCTCAGAGGCCCCACAGGCCGGGGCAGGACCCAGCAGGGCCCCTGCCCCTGGCCAGCCTTGCCCAGACCTTCCTGGCCTCCGGGGGTACTGCCTCAGCAAGCGGCAGACTGCGGGGACTGGGTCCAGACATGCCCGGGCGCCTCCCCAGGCTCATCCCCGCTGGTGCCTTTCCCCTGGGCCTAGGCCTCGGTTGAGGCCTCCTTGGAGAGGAGGTTGCTGGCAGGGGCTGTCTACACACTGCAAGGTGCTGGAGCTCAGAGGGCCTCGTCAGAGGGAAGGGACCAGCAAGGGGCTGGATGCCCAAGACCTCTTTGGCCCAGCAGCCTCAGGGCAGCAGGGAGAGCAAGAGGCCCAGTGTGCCCCTAGGTCGGCTCTGCCCCTTCCCACACAGGCGGCCAGCCCAGCAGCTGCCTGACAGACTCTGGCTCCCCCGAGCTCTCTGCCGGTGCAGGGGGCAGGAACAGACGTGTGCATGTGGTTCTGCCTTGGCCTGGGAGTGTGGACGCCCTGCCTGGCCCCCAGGTTCCGGGGCAAGGGCCGGGAGAGAGCACCACCCCGAAGCGCTTTTCTCCCGGGCTCGGGAGCATTGTGCGCGGCTGGCGGGAACAGCCGGCGAGAGTGCTTGCAAAGCGGCCTTTGGAGGCAGCCGGGGAGGTCTTCCAGCGGGAGAGGGCCGGTTGTGCTCAGAGGCCCCACAGGCCAGGGGCAGGACCCAGCAGGGCCCCTGCCCCTGGCCAGCCTTGCCCAGACCTTCCTGGCCTCCGGGGGTACTGCCCCAGCAAGGGGCAGGCTGCGGGGACTGGGTCCAGACATGCCCGGGCGCCTCCCCAGGCTCATCCCCGCTGGTGCCTTTCCCCTGGGCCTAGGCCTCGGTTGAGGCCTCCTTGGAGAGGAGGTTGCTGGCAGGGGCTATGTCCACACTGCAAGGTTCTGGAGCTCAGAGGGCCTCGTCAGAGGGAAGGGACCAGCAAGGGGCTGGATGCCCAAGACCTCTTTGGCCCAGCAGCCTCAGGGCAGCAGGGAGAGCAAGAGGCCCAGTGTGCCCCTAGGTCGGCTCTGCCCCTTCCCACACAGGCGGCCAGCCCAGCAGCTGCCTGACAGACTCTGGCTCCCCCGAGCTCTCTGCCGGTGCAGGGGGCAGGAACAGACGTGTGCATGTGGTTCTGCCTTGGCCTGGGAGTGTGGACCCCCTGCCTGGCCCCCAGGCTCAGGGGCAAGGGACGGGAGAGAGCACCACCCCGAAGCGCTTTTCTCCCGGGCTCGGGAGCATTGTGCGCGGCTGGCGGGAACAGCCGGCGAGAGTGCTTGCAAAGCGGCCTTTGGAGGCAGCCGGGGAGGTCTTAAAGCGGGAGAGGGCCGGTTGTGCTCAGAGGCCCCACAGGCCGGGGGCAGGACCCAGCAGGGCCCCTGCCCCTGGCCAGCCTTGCCCAGACCTTCCTGGCCTCCAGGGGTACTGCCCCAGCAAGGGGCAGGCTGCGGGGACTGGGTCCAGACATGCCCGGGCGCCTCCCCAGGCTCATCCCCGCTGGTGCCTTTCCCCTGGGCCTAGGCCTCGGTTGAGGCCTCCTTGGAGAGGAGGTTGCTGCCAGGGGCTGTCTCCACACTGCAAGGTGCTGGAGCTCAGAGGGCCTCGTCAGAGGGAAGGGACCACCAAGGGGCTGGATGCCCAAGACCTCTTTGGCCCAGCAGCCTCAGGGCAGCAGGGAGAGCAAGAGGCCCAGTGTGCCCCTAGGTCGGCTCTGCCCCTTCCCACACAGGCGGCCAGCCCAGCAGCTGCCTGACAGACTCTGGCTCCCCCGAGCTCTCTGCCGGTGCAGGGGGCAGGAACAGACGTGTGCATGTGGTTCTGCCTTGGCCTGGGAGTGTGGACCCCCTGCCTGGCCCCCAGGCTCAGGGGCAAGGGCCGGGATAGAGCACCACCCTGAAGCGCTTTTCTCCCGGGCTCGGGAGCACTGTGCGCGGCTGGCGGGAACA
The DNA here is from genome assembly GCF_910594005.1 of Cervus elaphus. Classification (NCBI taxonomy): domain Eukaryota; kingdom Metazoa; phylum Chordata; class Mammalia; order Artiodactyla; family Cervidae; genus Cervus; species Cervus elaphus. The sequence goes on along the minus strand of NW_025316696.1, from coordinate 266,745 downwards.
GCCGGCGAGAGTGCTTGCAAAGCGGCCTTTGGAGGCAGCCGGGGAGGTCTTCCAGCGGGAGAGGGCCGGTTGTGCTCAGAGGCCCCACAGGCCAGGGGCAGGACCCAGCAGGGCCCCTGCCCCTGGCCAGCCTTGCCCAGACCTTCCTGGCCTCCGGGGGTACTGCCCCAGCAAGGGGCAGGCTGCGGGGACTGGGTCCAGACATGCCCGGGCGCCTCCCCAGGCTCATCCCCGCTGGTGCCTTTCCCCTGGGCCTAGGCCTCGCTTGAGGCCTCCTTGGAGAGGAGGTTGCTGCCAGGGGCTGTCTCCACACTGCAAGGTGCTGGAGCTCAGAGGGCCTCGTCAGAGGGAAGGGACAAGCAAGGGGTTGGATGCCCAAGACCTCTTTGGCCCAGCAGCCTCAGGGCAGCAGGGAGAGCAAGAGGCCCAGTGTGCCCCTAGGTCGGCTCTGCCCCTTCCCACACAGGCGGCCAGCCCAGCAGCTGCCTGACAGACTCTGGCTCCCCCGAGCTCTCTGCCGGTGCAGGGGGCAGGAACAGACGTGTGCATGTGGTTCTGCCTTGGCCTGGGAGTGTGGACCCCCTGCCTGGCCCCCAGGCTCAGGGGCAAGGGCCGGGAGAGAGCACCACCCCGAAGCGCTTTTCTCCCGGGCTCGGGAGCATTGTGCGCGGCTGGCGGGAACAGCCGGCGAGAGTGCTTGCAAAGCGGCCTTTGGAGGCAGCCGGGGAGGTCTTCCAGCGAGAGAGGGCCGGTTGGGCTCAGAGGCCCCACAGGCCAGGGGCAGGACCCAGCAGGGCCCCTGCCCCTGGCCAGCCTTGCCCAGACCTTCCTGGCCTCCGGGGGTACTGCCCCAGCAAGGGGCAGGCTGCGGGGACTGCGTCCAGACATGCCCAGGCGCCTCCCCAGGCTCATCCCCGCTGGTGCCTTTCCCCTGGGCCTAGGCCTCGCTTGAGGCCTCCTTGGAGAGGAGGTTGCTGGCAGGGGCTGTCTCCACACTGCAAGGTGCTGGAGCTCAGAGGGCCTCGTCAGAGGGAAGGGACCAGCAAGGGGCTGGATGCCCAAGACCTCTTTGGCCCAGCAGCCTCAGGGCAGCAGGGAGAGCAAGAGGCCCAGTGTGCCCCTAGGTCGGCTCTGCCCCTTCCCACACAGGCGGCCAGCCCAGCAGCTGCCTGACAGAATCTGGCTCCCCCGAGCTCTCTGCCGGTGCAGGGGGCAGGAACAGACGTGTGCATGTGGTTCTGCCTTGGCATCGGAGTGTTGATCCACTGCCTGGCCCCCAGGCTCCGGGGCAAGGGCCGGGAGAGAGCACCACACCGAAGCGCTTTTCTCCCGGGCTCGGGAGCATTGTGCGCGGCTGGCGGGAACAGCCGGCGAGAGTGCTTGCAAAGCGGCCTTTGGAGGCAGCCGGGGAGGTCTTCCAGCGGGAGAGGGCCGGTTGTGCTCAGAGGCCCCACAGGCCGGGGGCAGGACCCAGCAGGGCCCCTGCCCCTGGCCAGCCTTGCCCAGACCTTCCTGGCCTCCGGGGGTACTGCCCCAGCAAGGGGCAGGCTGCGGGGACTGTGTCCAGACATGCCCGGGCGCCTCCCCAGGCTCATCCCCGCTGGTGCCTTTCCCCTGGGCCTAGGCCTCCGTTGAGGCCTCCTTGGAGAGGAGGTTGCTGCCAGGGGCTGTCTCCACACTGCAAGGTGCTGGAGCTCAGAGGGTCTCGTCAGAGGGAAGGGACCAGCAAGGGGCTGGATGCCCAAGACCTCTTTGGTCCAGCAGCCTCAGGGCAGCAGGGAGAGCAAGAGGCCCAGTGTGCCCCTAGGTCGGCTCTGCCCCTTCCCACACAGGCGGCCAGCCCAGCAGCTGCCTGACAGACTCTGGCTCCCCCGAGCTCTCTGCCGGTGCAGGGGGCAGGAACAGACGTGTGCATGTGGTTCTGCCTTGGCCTGGGAGTGTGGACCCCCTGCCTGGCCCCCAGGCTCAGGGGCAAGGGCCGGGAGAGAGCACCACCCCGAAGCGCTTTTCTCCCGGGCTCGGGAGCATTGTGGGCGGCTGGCGGGAACAGCCGGCGAGAGTGCTTGCAAAGCGGCCTTTGGAGGCAGCCGGGGAGGTCTTTCAGCGGGAGAGGGCCGGTTGGGCTCAGAGGCCCCACAGGCCGGGGGCAGGACCCAGCAGGGCCCCTGACCCTGGCCAGCCTTGCCCAGACCTGCCTGGCCTCTGGGGGTACTGCCCCAGCAAGGGGCAGCCTGCGGGGACTGGGTCCAGACATGCCCGGGCGCCTCCCCAGGCTCATCCCCGCTGGTGCGTTTCCCCTGGGCCTAGGCCTCGGTTGAGGCCTCCTTGGAGAGGAGGTTGCTGGCAGGGGCTGTCTCCACACTGCAAGGTGCTGGAGCTCAGAGGGCCTCGTCAGAGGGAAGGGACAAGCAAGGGGCTGGATGCCCAAGACCTCTTTGGCCCAGCAGCCTCAGGGCAGCAGGGAGAGCAAGAGGCCCAGTGTGCCCCTAGGTCAGCTCTGCCCCTTCCCACACAGCCGGCCAGCCAAGTAGCTGCCTGACAGACTCTGGCTCCCCCGAGCTCTCTGCCGGTGCAGGGGGCAGGAACAAACCTGTGCATGTGGTTCTGCCTTGGCCTCGGAGTGTTGATCCTCTGCATGGCCCCCACGCTCCGGGGCAAGGGCCGGGAGAGAGCACCACCCCGAAGCGCTTTTCTCCCGGGCTCGGGAGCATTGTGCGCGGCTGGCGGGAACAGCCGGCGAGAGTGCTTGCAAAGCGGCCTTTGGAGGCAGCCGGGGAGGTCTTCCAGCGGGAGAGGGCCGGTTGGGCTCAGAGGCCCCACAGGCCAGGGGCAGGACCCAGCAGGGCCCCTGCCCCTGGACAGCCTTGCCCAGACCTTCCTGGCCTCCGGGGGTACTGCCCCAGCAAGGGGCAGGCTGCGGGGACTGGGTCCAGACATGCCCGGGCGCCTCCCCAGGCTCATCCCCGCTGGTGCCTTTCCCCTGGGCCTAGGCCTCGGTTGAGGCCTCCTTGGAGAGGAGGTTGCTGGCAGGGGCTGTCTCCACACTGCAAGGTGCTGGAGCTCAGAGGGCCTCGTCAGAGGGAAGGGACCAGCAAGGGGTTGGATGCCCAAGACCTCTTTGGCCCAGCAGCCTCAGGGCAGCAGGGAGAGCAAGAGGCCCAGTGTGCCCCTAGGTCGGCTCTGCCCCTTCCCACACAGGCGGCCAGCCCAGCAGCTGCCTGACAGACTCTGGCTCCCCCGAGCTCTCTGCCGGTGCAGGGGGCAGGAACAGACGTGTGCATGTGGTTCTGCCTTGGCCTCGGAGTGTTGATCCACTGCCTGGCCCCCAGGCTCCGGGGCAAGGGCCGGGAGAGAGCACCACACCGAAGCCCTTTTCTCCCGGGCTCGGGAGCATTGTGCGGGGCTGGCGGGAACAGCCGGCGAGAGTGCTTGCAAAGCGGCCTTTGGAGGCAGCCGGGGAGGTCTTCCAGCGGGAGAGGGCCGGTTGTGCTCAGAGGCCCCACAGGCCGGGGGCAGGACCCAGCAGGGCCCCTGCCCCTGGCCAGCCTTGCCCAGACCTTCCTGGCCTCCGGGGGTACTGCCCCAGCAAGGGGCAGGCTGCGGGGACTGTGTCCAGACATGCCCGGGCGCCTCCCCAGGCTCATCCCCGCTGGTGCCTTTCCCCTGGGCCTAGGCCTCCGTTGAGGCCTCCTTGGAGAGGAGGTTGCTGCCAGGGGCTGTCTCCACACTGCACGGTGCTGGAGCTAAGAGGGTCTCGTCAGAGGGAAGGGACCAGCAAGGGGCTGGATGCCCAAGACCTCTTTGGCCCAGCAGCCTCAGGGCAGCAGGGAGAGCAAGAGGCCCAGTGTGCCCCTAGGTCGGCTCTGCCCCTTCCCACACAGGCGGCCAGCCCAGCAGCTGCCTGACAGACTCTGGCTCCCCCGAGCTCTCTGCCGGTGCAGGGGGCAGGAACAGACGTGTGCATGTGGTTCTGCCTTGGCCTGGGAGTGTGGACACCCTGCCTGGCCCCCAGGCTCAGGGGCAAGGGCCGGGAGAGAGCACCACCCCGAAGCGCTTTTCTCCCGGGCTCGGGAGCATTGTGCGCGGCTGGCGGGAACAGCCGGCGAGAGTGCTTGCAAAGCGGCCTTTGGAGGCAGCCGGGGAGGTCTTCCTGCGAGAGAGGGCCGGTTGGGCTCAGAGGCCCCACAGGCCAGGGGCAGGACCCAGCAGGGCCCCTGCCCCTGGCCAGCCTTGCCCAGACCTTCCTGGCCTCCGGGGGTACTGCCCCAGCAAGGGGCAGGCTGCGGGGACTGCGTCCAGACATGCCCAGGCGCCTCCCCAGGCTCATCCCCGCTGGTGCCTTTCCCCTGGGCCTAGGCCTCGCTTGAGGCCTCCTTGGAGAGGAGGTTGCTGGCAGGGGCTGTCTCCACACTGCAAGGGGCTGGAGCTCAGAGGGCCTCGTCAGAGGGAAGGGACCAGCAAGGGGCTGGATGCCCAAGACCTCTTTGGCCCAGCAGCCTCAGGGCAGCAGGGAGAGCAAGAGGCCCAGTGTGCCCCTAGGTCGGCTCTGCCCCTTCCCACACAGGCGGCCAGCCCAGCAGCTGCCTGACAGACTCTGGCTCCCCCGAGCTCTCTGCCGGTGCAGGGGGCAGGAACAGACGTGTGCATGTGGTTCTGCCTTGGCATCGGAGTGTTGATCCACTGCCTGGCCCCCAGGCTCCGGGGCAAGGGCCGGGAGAGAGCACCACACCGAAGCGCTTTTCTCCCGGGCTCGGGAGCATTGTGCGCGGCTGGCGGGAACAGCCGGCGAGAGTGCTTGCAAAGCGGCCTTTGGAGGCAGCCGGGGAGGTCTTCCAGCGGGAGAGGGCCGGTTGTGCTCAGAGGCCCCACAGGCCGGGGGCAGGACCCAGCAGGGCCCCTGCCCCTGGCCAGCCTTGCCCAGACCTTCCTGGCCTCCGGGGGTACTGCCCCAGCAAGGGGCAGGCTGCGGGGACTGTGTCCAGACATGCCCGGGCGCCTCCCCAGGCTCATCCCCGCTTGTGCCTTTCCCCTGGGCCTAGGCCTCCGTTGAGGCCTCCTTGGAGAGGAGGTTGCTGCCAGGGGCTGTCTCCAAACTGCAAGGTGCTGGAGCTCAGAGGGTCTCGTCAGAGGGAAGGGACCAGCAAGGGGCTGGATGCCCAAGACCTCTTTGGTCCAGCAGCCTCAGGGCAGCAGGGAGAGCAAGAGGCCCAGTGTGCCCCTAGGTCGGCTCTGCCCCTTCCCACACAGGCGGCCAGCCCAGCAGCTGCCTGACAGACTCTGGCTCCCCCGAGCTCTCTGCCGGTGCAGGGGGCAGGAACAGACGTGTGCATGTGGTTCTGCCTTGGCCTGGGAGTGTGGACCCCCTGCCTGGCCCCCAGGCTCAGGGGCAAGGGCCGGGAGAGAGCACCACCCCGAAGCGCTTTTCTCCCGGGCTCGGGAGCATTGTGGGCGGCTGGCGGGAACAGCCGGCGAGAGTGCTTGCAAAGCGGCCTTTGGAGGCAGCCGGGGAGGTCTTCCAGCGGGAGAGGGCCGGTTGGGCTCAGAGGCCCCACAGGCCGGGGGCAGGACCCAGCAGGGCCCCTGACCCTGGCCAGCCTTGCCCAGACCTGCCTGGCCTCTGGGGGTACTGCCCCAGCAAGGGGCAGGCTGCGGGGACTGGGTCCAGACATGCCCGGGAGCCTCCCCAGGCTCATCCCCGCTGGTGCGTTTCCCCTGGGCCTAGGCCTCGGTTGAGGCCTCCTTGGAGAGGAGGTTGCTGGCAGGGGCTGTCTCCACACTGCAAGGTGCTGGAGCTCAGAGGGCCTCGTCAGAGGGAAGGGACAAGCAAGGGGCTGGATGCCCAAGACCTCTTTGGCCCAGCAGCCTCAGGGCAGCAGGGAGAGCAAGAGGCCCAGTGTGCCCCTAGGTCAGCTCTGCCCCTTCCCACACAGCCGGCCAGCCAAGTAGCTGCCTGACAGACTCTGGCTCCCCCGAGCTCTCTGCCGGTGCAGGGGGCAGGAACAAACCAGTGCATGTGGTTCTGCCTTGGCCTCGGAGTGTTGATCCTCTGCATGGCCCCCACGCTCCGGGGCAAGGGCCGGGAGAGAGCACCACCCCGAAGCGCTTTTCTCCCGGGCTCGGGAGCATTGTGCGCGGCTGGCGGGAACAGCCGGCGAGAGTGCTTGCAAAGCGGCCTTTGGAGGCAGCCGGGGAGGTCTTCCAGCGGGAGAGGGCCGGTTGTGCTCAGAGGCCCCACAGGCCAGGGGCAGGACCCAGCAGGGCCCCTGCCCCTGGACAGCCTTGCCCAGACCTTCCTGGCCTCCGGGGGTACTGCCCCAGCAAGGGGCAGGCTGCGGGGACTGGGTCCAGACATGCCCGGGCGCCTCCCCAGGCTCATCCCCGCTGGTGCCTTTCCCCTGGGCCTAGGCCTCGGTTGAGGCCTCCTTGGAGAGGAGGTTGCTGGCAGGGGCTGTCTCCACACAGCAAGGTGCTGGAGCTCACAGGGCCTCATCAGAGGGAAGGGACAAGCAAGGGGTTGGATGCCCAAGACCTCTTTGGCCCAGCAGCCTCAGGGCAGCAGGGAGAGCAAGAGGCCCAGTGTGCCCCTAGGTCGGCTCTGCCCCTTCCCACACAGGCGGCCAGCCCAGCAGCTGCCTGACAGACTCTGGCTCCCCCGAGCTCTCTGCCGGTGCAGGGGGCAGGAACAGACGTGTGCATGTGGTTCTGCCTTGGCCTGGGAGTGTGGACACCCTACCTGGCCCCCAGGTTCCGGGGCAAGGGCCGGGAGAGAGCACCACCCCGAAGCGCTTTTCTCCCGGGCTCGGGAGCATTGTGCGCGGCTGGCGGGAACAGCCGGCGAGAGTGCTTGCAAAGCGGCCTTTGGAGGCAGCCGGGGAGGTCTTAAAGCGGGAGAGGGCCGGTTGTGCTCAGAGGCCCCACAGGCCGGGGGCAGGACCCAGCAGGGCCCCTGCCCCTGGCCAGCCTTGCCCAGACCTTCCTGGCCTCCGGGGGTACTGCCCCAGCAAGGGGCAGGCTGCGGGGACTGTGTCCAGACATGCCCGGGCGCCTCCCCAGGCTCATCCCCGCTGGTGCCTTTCCCCTGGGCCTAGGCCTCGGTTGAGGCCTCCTTGGAGAGGAGGTTGCTGGCAGGGGCTGTCTCCACACTGCCAGGTGCTGGAGCTCAGAAGGTCTCGTCAGAGGGAAGGGACCAGCAAGGGGCTGGATGCCCAAGACCTCTTTGGCCCAGCAGCCTCAGGGCAGCAGGGAGAGCAAGAGGCCCAGTGTGCCCCTAGGTCAGCTCTGCCCCTTCCCACACAGGTGGCCAGCCCAGCAGCTGCCTGACAGACTCTGGCTCCCCCGAGCTCTCTGCCGGTGCAGGGGAGAGGAACAGACGTGTGCATGTGGTTCTGCCTTGGCCTGGGAGTGTGGACCCCCTGCCTGGCCCCCAGGCTCAGGGGCAAGGGCCGGGAGAGAGCACCACCCCGAAGCGCTTTTCTCCCGGGCTCGGGAGCATTGTGCGCGGCTGGCGGGAACAGCCGGCGAGAGTGCTTGCAAAGCGGCCTTTGGAGGCAGCCGGGGAGGTCTTCCAGCGGGAGAGGGCCGGTTGTGCTCAGAGGCCCCACAGGCCAGGGGCAGGACCCAGCAGGGCCCCTGCCCCTGGCCAGCCTTGCCCAGACCTTCCTGGCCTCCGGGGGTACTGCCCCAGCAAGGGGCAGGCTGCGGGGACTGGGTCCAGACATGCCCGGGCGCCTCCCCAGGCTCATCCCCGCTGGTGCCTTGCCCCTGGGCCTAGGCCTCGGTTTAGGCCTCCTTGGAGAGGAGGTTGCTGGCAGGGGCTGTCTCCACACTGCAAGGTGCTGGAGCTCACAGGGCCTCGTCACAGGGAAGGGACCAGCAAGGGGCTGGATGCCCAAGACCTCTTTGGCCCAGCAGCCTCAGGGCAGCAGGGAGAGCAAGAGGCCCAGTGTGCCCCTAGGTCGGCTCTGCCCCTTCCCACACAGGCGGCCAGCCCAGCAGCTGCCTGACAGACTCTGGCTCCCCCGAGCTCTCTGCCGGTGCAGGGGGCAGGAACAGACGTGTGCATGTGGTTCTGCCTTGGCCTGGGAGTGTGGACCCCCTGCCTGGCCCCCAGGTTCCGGGGCAAGGGCCGGGAGAGAGCACCACCCCGAAGCGCTTTTCTCCCGGGCTCGGGAGCATTGTGCGCGGCTGGCGGGAACAGCCGGCGAGAGTGCTTGCAAAGCGGCCTTTGGAGGCAGCCGGGGAGGTCTTCCAGCGGGAGAGGGCCGGTTGTGCTCAGAGGCCCCACAGGACAGGCGCAGGACGCAGCAGGGCCCCTGCCCCTGGCCAGCCTTGCCCAGACCTTCCTGGCCTCCGGGGGTACTGCCCCAGCAAGGGGCAGGCTGCGGGGACTGGGTCCAGACATGCCCGGGCGCCTCCCCAGGCTCATCCCCGCTGGTGCCTTTCCCCTGGGCCTAGGCCTCGGTTGAGGCCTCTTTGGAGAGGAGGTTGCTGGCAGGGGCGGTCTCCACACTGCAAGGTGCTGGAGCTCAGAGGGCCTCGTCAGAGGGAAGGGACCAGCAAGGGGCTGGATGCCCAAGACCTCTTTGGCCCAGCAGCCTCAGGGCAGCAGGGAGAGCAAGAGGCCCAGTGTGCCCCTAGGTCGGCTCTGCCCCTTCCCACACAGGCGGCCAGCCCAGCAGCTGCCTGACAGACTCTGGCTCCCCCGAGCTCTCTGCCGGTGCAGGGGGCAGGAACAGACGTGTGCATGTGGTTCTGCCTTGGCCTGGGAGTGTGGACCCCCTGCCTGGCCCCCAGGCTCCGGGGCAAGGGCCGGGAGAGAGCACCACCCCGAAGCGCTTTTCTCCCGGGCTCGGGAGCATTGTGCGCGGCTGGCGGGAACAGCCGGCGAGAGTGCTTGCAAAGCGGCCTTTGGAGGCAGCCGGGGAGGTCTTCCAGCGGGAGAGGGCCGGTTGGGCTCAGAGGCCCCACAGGCCGGGGCAGGACCCAGCAGGGCCCCTGCCCCTGGCCAGCCTTGCCCAGACCTTCCTGGCCTACGGGGGTACTGCCTCAGCAAGTGGCAGACTGCGGGGACTGGGTCCAGACATGCCCGGGCGCCTCCCCAGGCTCATCCCCGCTGGTGCCTTTCCCCTGGGCCTAGGCCTCGGTTGAGGCCTCCTTGGAGAGGAGGTTGCTGGCAGGGGTTGTCTCCACACTGCAAGGTGCTGGAGCTCAGAGGGCCTCGTCAGAGGGATGGGACCAGCAAGGGGCTGGATGCCCAAGACCTCTTTGGCCCAGCAGCCTCAGGGCAGCAGGGAGAGCAAGAGGCCCAGTGTGCCCCTAGGTCGGCTCTGCCCCTTCCCACACAGGCGGCCAGCCCAGCAGCTGCCTGACAGACTCTGGCTCCCCCGAGCTCTCTGCCGGTGCAGGGGGCAGGAACAGACGTGTGCATGTGGTTCTGCCTTGGCCTGGGAGTGTGGACCCCCTGCCTGGCCCCCAGGCTCAGGGGCAAGGGCCGGGAGAAAGCACCACCCCGAAGCGCTTTTCTCCCAGGCTCGGGAGCTTTGTGCGCGGCTGGCGGGAACAGCTGGCGAGAGTGCTTGCAAAGCGGCCTTTGGAGGCAGCCGGGGAGGTCTTCCAGCGGGAGAGGGCCGGTTGTGCTCAGAGGCCCCACAGGCCAGGGGCAGGACCCAGCAGGGCCCCTGCCCCTGGCCAGCCTTGTCCAGACCTTCCTGGCCTCCGGGGGTACTGCCCCAGCAAGGGGCAGGCTGCGGGGACTGGGTTCAGACATGCCCGGGCGCCTCCCCAGGCTCATCCCCGCTGGTGCCTTTCCCCTGGGCCTAGGCCTCGGTTGAGGCCTCCTTGGAGAGGAGGTTGCTGGCAGGGACTGTCTCCACACTGCAAGGTTCTGGAGCTCACAGGGCCTCATCAGAGGGAAGGGACAAGCAAGGGGCTGGATGCCCAAGACCTCTTTGGCCCAGCAGCCTCAGGGCAGCAGGGAGAGCAAGAGGCCCAGTGTGCCCCTAGGTCGGCTCTGCCCCTTCCCACACAGGCGGCCAGCCCAGCAGCTGCCTGACAGACTCTGGCTCCCCCGAGCTCTCTGCCGGTGCAGGGGGCAGGAACAGACGTGTGCATGTGGTTCTGCCTTGGCCTGGGAGTGTGGACACCCTACCTGGCCCCCAGGTTCCGGGGCAAGGGCCGGGAGAGAGCACCACCCCGAAGCGCTTTTCTCCCGGGCTCGGGAGCATTGTGCGCGGCTGGCGGGAACAGCCGGCGAGAGTGCTTGCAAAGCGGCCTTTGGAGGCAGCCGGGGAGGTCTTAAAGCGGGAGAGGGCCGGTTGTGCTCAGAGGCCCCACAGGCCGGGGGCAGGACCCAGCAGGGCCCCTGCCCCTGGCCAGCCTTGCCCAGACCTTCCTGACCTCCGGGGGTACTGCCCCAGCAAGGGGCAGGCTGCGGGGACTGGGTCCAGACATGCCCGGGCGCCTCCCCAGGCTCATCCCCGCTGGTGCCTTTCCCCTGGGCCTAGGCCTCGGTTGAGGCCTCCTTGGAGAGGAGGTTGTTGCCAGGGGCGGTCTCCACACTGCAAGGTGCTGGAGCTCAGAGGGTCTCGTCAGAGGGAAGGGACCAGCAAGGGGCTGGATGCCCAAGACCTCTTTGGCCCAGTAGCCTCAGGGCAGCAGGGAGAGCAAGAGGCCCAGTGTGCCCCTAGGTCGGCTCTGCCCCTTCCCACACAGGCGGCCAGCCCAGCAGCTGCCTGAAAGACTCTGGCTCCCCCGAGCTCTCTGCCGGTGCAGGGGGCAGGAACAGACGTGTGCATGTGGTTCTGCCTTGGCCTGGGAGTGTGGACCCCCTGCCTGGCCCCCAGGTTCCGGGGCAAGGGCCGGGAGAGAGCACCACCCCGAAGCGCTTTTCTCCCGGGCTCGGGAGCATTGTGCGCGGCTGGCGGGAACAGCCGGCGAGAGTGCTTGCAAAGCGGCCTTTGGAGGCAGCCGGGGAGGTCTTCCAGCGGGAGAGGGCCGGTTGTGCTCAGAGGCCCCACAGGCCAGGGGCAGGACCCAGCAGGGCCCCTGCCCCTGGCCAGCCTTGCCCAGACCTTCCTGGCCTCCGGGGGTACTGCCCCAGCAAGGGGCAGGCTGCGGGGACTGGGTCCAGACATGCCCGGGCGCCTCCCCAGGCTCATCCCCGCTGGTGCCTTTCCCCTGGGCCTAGGCCTCGGTTGAGGCCTCCTTGGAGAGGAGGTTGCTGGCAGGGGCTGTCTCCACACTGCAAGGTGCTGGAGCTCAGAGGGCCTCGTCAGAGGGAAGGGACCAGCAAGGGGCTGGATGCCCAAGACCTCTTTGGCCCAGCAGCCTCAGGGCAGCAGGGAGAGCAAGAGGCCCAGTGTGCCCCTAGGTCGGCTCTGCCCCTTCCCACACAGGCGGCCAGCCCGGCAGCTGCCTGACAGACTCTGGCTCCCCCGAGCTCTCTGCCGGTGCAGGGGGCAGGAACAGACGTGTGCATGTGGTTCTGCCTTGGCCTGGGAGTTTGGACCCCCTGCCTGGCCCCCAGCCTCAGGGGCAAGGGCCGGGAGAGTGCACCACCCCGAAGCCCTTTTCTCCCGGACTCGGGAGCATTGTGCGCGGCTGGCGGGAACAGCCGGCGAGAGTGCTTGCAAAGCGGCCTTTGGAGGCAGCCGGGGAGGTCTTCCAGCGGGAGAGGGCCGGTTGTGCTCAGAGGCCCCACAGGCCAGGGGCAGGACCTAGCAGGGCCCCTGCCCCTGGCCAGCCTTGCCCAGACCTTCCTGGCCTCCGGGGGTACTGCCACAGCAAGGGGCAGGCTGCGGGGACTGGGTCCAGACATGCCCGGGCGCCTCCCCAGGCTCATCCCCGCTGGTGCCTTTCCCCTGGGCCTAGGCCTCAGTTGAGGCCTCCTTGGAGAGGAGGTTGCTGCCAGGGGCTGTCTCCACAATGCAAGGGGCTGGAGCTCAGAGGGCCTCGTCAGAGGGAAGGGACCAGCAAGGGGCTGGATGCCCAAGACCTCTTTGGCGCAGCAGCCTCAGGGCAGCAGGGAGAGCAAGCGGCCCAGTGTGCCCCTAGGTCGGCTCTGCCCCTTCCCACACAGGCGGCCAGCCCAGCAGCTGCCTGACAGACTCTGGCTCCCCCGAGCTCTCTGCCGGTGCAGGGGGCAGGAATAGACGTGTGCATGTGGTTCTGCCTTGGCCTGGGAGTGTGGACCCCCTGCCTGGCCCGCAGGCTCAGGGGCAAGGGCCGGGAGAGAGCACCACCCCGAAGCGCTTTTCTCCCAGGCTCGGGAGCATTGTGCGCGGCTGGCGGGAACAGCTGGCGAGAGTGCTTGCAAAGCGGCCTTTGGAGGCAGCCGGGGAGGTCTTCCAGCGGGAGAGGGCCGGTTGTGCTCAGAGGCCCCACAGGCCAGGGGCAGGACCCAGCAGGGCCCCTGCCCCTGGCCAGCCTTGTCCAGACCTTCCTGGCCTCCGGGGGTACTGCCCCAGCAAGGGGCAGGCTGCGGGGACTGGGTTCAGACATGCCCGGGCGCCTCCCCAGGCTCATCCCCGCTGGTGCCTTTCCCCTGGGCCTAGGCCTCGGTTGAGGCCTCCTTGGAGAGGAGGTTGCTGGCAGGGACTGTCTCCACACTGCAAGGTGCTGGAGCTCACAGGGCCTCATCAGAGGGAAGGGACCAGCAAGGGGCTGGATGCCCAAGACCTCTTTGGCCCAGCAGCCTCAGGGCAGCAGGGAGAGCAAGAGGCCCAGTGTGCCCCTAGGTCGGCTCTGCCCCTTCCCACACAGGCGGCCAGCCCAGCAGCTGCCTGACAGACTCTGGCTCCCCCGAGCTCTCTGCCGGTGCAGGGGGCAGGAACAGACGTGTGCATGTGGTTCTGCCTTGGCCTGGGAGTGTGGAGCCCCTACCTGGCCCCCAGGTTCCGGGGCAAGGGCCGGGAGAGAGCACCACCCCGAAGCGCTTTTCTCCCGGGCTCGGGAGCATTGTGCGCGGCTGGCGGGAACAGCCGGCGAGAGTGCTTGCAAAGCGGCCTTTGGAGGCAGCCGGGGAGGTCTTCCAGCGGGAGAGGGCCGGTTGTGCTCAGAGGCCCCACAGGCCAGGGGCAGGACCCAGCAGGGCCCCTGCCCCTGGCCAGCCTTGCCCAGACCTTCCTGGCCTCCGGGGGTACTGCCACAGCAAGGGGCAGGCTGCGGGGACTGGGTCCAGACATGCCCGGGCGCCTCCCCAGGCTCATCCCCGCTGGTGCCTTTCCCCTGGGCCTAGGCCTCAGTTGAGGCCTCCTTGGAGAGGAGGTTGCTGCCAGGGGCTGTCTCCACAATGCAAGGGGCTGGAGCTCAGAGGGCCTCGTCAGAGGGAAGGGACCAGCAAGGGGCTGGATGCCCAAGACCTCTTTGGCGCAGCAGCCTCAGGGCAGCAGGGAGAGCAAGCGGCCCAGTGTGCCCCTAGGTCGGCTCTGCCCCTTCCCACACAGGCGGCCAGCCCAGCAGCTGCCTGACAGACTCTGGCTCCCCCGAGCTCTCTGCCGGTGCAGGGGGCAGGAACAGACGTGTGCATGTGGTTCTGCCTTGGCCTGGGAGTGTGGACCCCCTGCCTGGCCCGCAGGCTCAGGGGCAAGGGCCAGGAGAGAGCACCACCCCGAAGCGCTTTTCTCCCGGGCTCGGGAGCATTGTGCACGGCTGGCGGGAACAGTCGGCGACAGTGCTTGCAAAGCGGCCTTTGGAGTCAGCCGGGGAGGTCTTCCAGCGGGAGAGGGCCGGTTGTGCTCAGAGGCCCCACAGGCCAGGGGCAGGACCCAGCAGGGCCCCTGCCCCTGGCCAGCCTTGCCCAGACCTTCCTGGCCTCCGGGGGTACTGCCCCAGCAAGGGGCAGGCTGCGGGGACTGGGTCCAGACATGCCCGGGCGCCTCCCCAGGCTCATCCCCGCTGGTGCCTTTCCCCTGGGCCTAGGCCTCGGTTGAGGCCTCCTTGGAGAGGAGGTTGCTGGCAGGGGCTGTCTCCACACTGCAAGGTGCTGGAGCTCAGAGGGCCTCGTCAGAGGGAAGGGACCAGCAAGGGGCTGGATGCCCAAGACCTCTTTGGCCCAGCAGCCTCAGGGCAGCAGGGAGAGCAAGAGGCCCAGTGTGCCCCTAGGTCGGCTCTGCCCCTTCCCACACAGGCGGCCAGCCCAGCAGCTGCCTGACAGACTCTGGCTCTCCCGAGCTCTCTGCCGGTGCAGGGGGCAGGAACAGACGTGTGCATGTGGTTCTGCCTTGGCCTGGGAGTGTGGACCCCCTGCCTGGCCCCCAGGCTCAGGGGCAAGGGCCGGGAGAGAGCACCACCCCGAAGCGCTTTTCTCCCGGGCTCGGGAGCATTGTGCGGGGCTGGCGGGAACAGCCGGCGAGAGTGCTTGCAAAGCGGCCTTTGGAGGCAGCCGGGGAGGTCTTCCAGCGGGAGAGGGCCGGTTGTGCTCAGAGGCCCCACAGGCCAGGGGTAGGACCCAGCAGGGCCCCTGCCCCTGGCCAGCCTTGCCCAGACCTTCCTGGCCTCTGGGGGTACTGCCCCAGCAAGGGGCAGGCTGCGGGGACTGGGTCCAGACATGCCCGGGCGCCTCCCCAGGCTCATCCCCGCTGGTGCCTTTCCCCTGGGCCTAGGCCTCGCTTGAGGCCTCCTTGGAGAGGAGGTTGCTGCCAGGGGCTGTCTCCACACTGCAAGGTGCTGGAGCTCAGAGGGCCTCGTCAGAGGGAAGGGACAAGCAAGGGGTTGGATGCCCAAGACCTCTTTGGCCCAGCAGCCTCAGGGCAGCAGGGAGAGCAAGAGGCCCAGTGTGCCCCTAGGTCGGCTCTGCCCCTTCCCACACAGGCGGCCAGCCCAGCAGCTGCCTGACAGACTCTGGCTCCCCCGAGCTCTCTGCCGGTGCAGGGGGCAGGAACAGACGTGTGCATGTGGTTCTGCCTTGGCCTCGGAGTGTTGATCCACTGCCTGGCCCCCAGGCTCCGGGGCAAGGGCCGGGAGAGAGCACCACACCGAAGCGCTTTTCTCCCGGGCTCGGGAGCATTGTGCGGGGCTGGCGGGAACAGCCGGCGAGAGTGCTTGCAAAGCGGCCTTTGGAGGCAGCCGGGGAGGTCTTCCAGCGGGAGAGGGCCGGTTGTGCTCAGAGGCCCCAGAGGCCGGGGGCAGGACCCAGCAGGGCCCCTGCCCCTGGCCAGCCTTGCCCAGACCTTCCTGGCCTCCGGGGGTACTGCCCCAGCAAGGGGCAGGCTGCGGGGACTGGGTCCAGACATGCCCGGGCGCCTCCCCAGGCTCATCCCCGCTGGTGCCTTTCCCCTGGGCCTAGGCCTCGCTTGAGGCCTCCTTGGAGAGGAGGTTGCTGCCAGGGGCTGTCTCCACACTGCAAGGTGCTGGAGCTCAGAGGGCCTCGTCAGAGGGAAGGGACCAGCAAGGGGCTGGATGCCCAAGACCTCTTTGGCCCAGCAGCCTCAGGGCAGCAGGGAGAGCAAGAGGCCCAGTGTGCCCCTAGGTCGGCTCTGCCCCTTCCCACACAGGCGGCCAGCCCAGCAGCTGCCTGACAGACTCTGGCTCCCCCGAGCTCTCTGCCGGTGCAGGGGGCAGGAACAGACGTGTGCATGTGGTTCTGCCTTGGCCTCGGAGTGTTGATCCACTGCCTGGCCCCCAGGCTCCGGGGCAAGGACCGGGAGAGAGCACCACACCGAAGCGCTTTTCTCCCGGGCTCGGGAGCATTGTGCGCGGCTGGCGGGAACAGCCGGCGAGAGTGCTTGCAAAGCGGCCTTTGGAGGCAGCCGGGGAGGTCTTCCAGCGGGAGAGGGCCGGTTGTGCTCAGAGGCCCCACAGGCCGGGGGCAGGACCCAGCAGGGCCCCTGCCCCTGGCCAGCCTTGCCCAGACCTTCCTGGCCTCCGGGGGTACTGCCCCAGCAAGGGGCAGGCTGCGGGGACTGGGTCCAGACATGCCCGGGCGCCTCCCCAGGCTCATCCCCGCTGGTGCCTTTCCCCTGGGCCTAGGCCTCGGTTGAGGCCTCCTTGGAGAGGAGGTTGCTGGCAGGGGCTGTCTCCACACTGCAAGGTGCTGGAGCTCAGAGGGCCTCGTCAGAGGGAAGGGACAAGCAAGGGGTTGGATGCCCAAGACCTCTTTGGCCCAGTAGCCTCAGGGCAGCAGGGAGAGCAAGAGGCCCAGTGTGCCCCTAGGTCGGCTCTGCCCCTTCCCACACAGGCGGCCAGCCCAGCAGCTGCCTGACAGACTCTGGCTCCCCCGAGCTCTCTGCCGGTGCAGGGGGCAGGAACAGACGTGTGCATGTGGTTCTGCCTTGGCCTCGGAGTGTTGATCCACTGCCTGGCCCCCAGGCTCCTGGGCAAGGTCCGGGAGAGAGCACCACACCGAAGTCCTTTTCTCCCGGGCTCGGGAGCATTGTGCGGGGCTGGCGGGAACAGCCGGCGAGAGTGCTTGCAAAGCGGCCTTTGCAGGCAGCCGGGGAGGTCTTCCAGCGGGAGAGGGCCGGTTGTGCTCAGAGGCCCCACAGGCCAGGGGCAGGACCCAGCAGGGCCCCTGCCCCTGGCCAGCCTTGCCCAGACCTTCCTGGCCTCCGGGGGTACTGACCCAGCAAGGGGCAGGCTGCGGGGACTGGGTCCAGACATGCCCGGGCGCCTCCCCAGGCTCATCCCCGCTGGTGCCTTTCCACTGGGCCTAGGCCTCGGTTGAGGCCTCCTTGGAGAGGAGGTTGCTGGCAGGGGCTGTCTCCACACTGCAAGGTGCTGGAGCTCAGAGGGCCTCGTCAGAGGGAAGGGACCAGCAAGGGGCTGGATGCCCAAGACCTCTTTGGCCCAGCAGCCTCAGGGCAGCAGGGAGAGCAAGAGGCCCAGTGTGCCCCTAGGTCGGCTCTGCCCCTTCCCACACAGGCGGCCAGCCCAGCAGCTGCCTGACAGACTCTGGCTCCCCCGAGCTCTCTGCCGGTGCAGGGGGCAGGAACAGACGTGTGCATGTGGTTCTGCCTTGGCCTGGGAGTTTGGACCCCCTGCCTGGCCCCCAGCCTCAGGGGCAAGGGCCGGGAGAGTGCACCACCCCGAAGCCCTTTTCTCCCGGACTCGGGAGCATTGTGCGCGGCTGGCGGGAACAGCCGGCGAGAGTGCTTTCAAAGCGGCCTTTGGAGGCAGCCGGGGAGGTCTTCCAGCGGGAGAGGGCCGGTTGTGCTCAGAGGCCCCACAGGCCAGGGGCAGGACCTAGCAGGGCCCCTGCCCCTGGCCAGCCTTGCCCAGACCTTCCTGGCCTCCGGGGGTACTGCCACAGCAAGGGGCAAGCTGCGGGGACTGGGTCCAGACATGCCCGGGCGCCTCCCCAGGCTCATCCCCGCTGGTGCCTTTCCCCTGGGCCTAGGCCTCAGTTGAGGCCTCCTTGGAGAGGAGGTTGCTGCCAGGGGCTGTCTCCACAATGCAAGGGGCTGGAGCTCAGAGGGCCTCGTCAGAGGGAAGGGACCAGCAAGGGGCTGGATGCCCAAGACCTCTTTGGCCCAGCAGCCTCAGGGCAGCAGGGAGAGCAAGCGGCCCAGTGTGCCCCTAGGTCGGCTCTGCCCCTTCCCACACAGGCGGCCAGCCCAGCAGCTGCCTGACAGACTCTGGCTCCCCCGAGCTCTCTGCCGGTGCAGGGGGCAGGAACAGACGTGTGCATGTGGTTCTGCCTTGGCCTGGGAGTGTGGACCCCCTGCCTGGCCCGCAGGCTCAGGGGCAAGGGCCGGGAGAGAGCACCACCCCGAAGCGCTTTTCTCCCAGGCTCGGGAGCATTGTGCGCGGCTGGCGGGAACAGCTGGCGAGAGTGCTTGCAAAGCGGCCTTTGGAGGCAGCCGGGGAGGTCTTCCAGCGGGAGAGGGCCGGTTGTGCTCAGAGGCCCCACAGGCCAGGGGCAGGACCCAGCAGGGCCCCTGCCCCTGGCCAGCCTTGTCCAGACCTTCCTGGCCTCCGGGGGTACTGCCCCAGCAAGGGGCAGGCTGCGGGGACTGGGTTCAGACATGCCCGGGCGCCTCCCCAGGCTCATCCCCGCTGGTGCCTTTCCCCTGGGCCTAGGCCTCGGTTGAGGCCTCCTTGGAGAGGAGGTTGCTGGCAGGGACTGTCTCCACACTGCAAGGTGCTGGAGCTCACAGGGCCTCATCAGAGGGAAGGGACAAGCAAGGGGCTGGATGCCCAAGACCTCTTTGGCCCAGCAGCCTCAGGGCAGCAGGGAGAGCAAGAGGCCCAGTGTGCCCCTAGGTCGGCTCTGCCCCTTCCCACACAGGCGGCCAGCCCAGCAGCTGCCTGACAGACTCTGGCTCCCCCGAGCTCTCTGCCGGTGCAGGGGGCAGGAACAGACGTGTGCATGTGGTTCTGCCTTGGCCTGGGAGTGTGGACCCCCTGCCTGGCCCCCACGTTCCGGGGCAAGGGCCGGGAGAGAGCACCACCCCGAAGCGCTTTTCTCCCGGGCTCGGGAGCATTGTGCGCGGCTGGCGGGAACAGCCGGCGAGAGTGCTTGCAAAGCGGCCTTTGGAGGCAGCCGGGGAGGTCTCCAGCGGGAGAGGGCCGGTTGTGCTCAGAGGCCCCACAGGCCAGGGGCAGGACCCAGCAGGGCCCCTGCCCCTGGCCAGCCTTGCCCAGACCTTCCTGGCCTCCGGGGGTACTGCCCCAGCAAGGGGCAGGCTGCGGGGACTGGGTCCAGACATGCCCGGGCG
Source organism: Cervus elaphus (assembly GCF_910594005.1). NCBI lineage: Eukaryota > Metazoa > Chordata > Mammalia > Artiodactyla > Cervidae > Cervus > Cervus elaphus. The sequence continues at coordinate 248,092 of NW_025316696.1, read as the reverse complement.
CCTCCCCAGGCTCATCCCCGCTGGTGCCTTTCCCCTGGGCCTAGGCCTCGGTTGAGGCCTCCTTGGAGAGGAGGTTGCTGGCAGGGGCTGTCTCCACACTGCAAGGTGCTGGAGCTCAGAGGGCCTCGTCAGAGGGAAGGGACCAGCAAGGGGCTGGATGCCCAAGACCTCTTTGGCCCAGCAGCCTCAGGGCAGCAGGGAGAGCAAGAGGCCCAGTGTGCCCCTAGGTCGGCTCTGCCCCTTTCCACACAGGCGGCCAGCCCAGCAGCTGCCTGACAGACTCTGGCTCCCCCGAGCTCTCTGCCGGTGCAGGGGGCAGGAACAGATGTGTGCATGTGGTTCTGCCTTGGCCTGGGAGTTTGGACCCCCTGCCTGGCCCCCAGCCTCAGGGGCAAGGGCCGGGAGAGTGCACCACCCCGAAGCCCTTTTCTCCCGGACTCGGGAGCATTGTGCGCGGCTGGCGGGAACAGCCGGCGAGAGTGCTTGCAAAGCGGCCTTTGGAGGCAGCCGGGGAGGTCTTCCAGCGGGAGAGGGCCGGTTGTGCTCAGAGGCCCCACAGGCCAGGGGCAGGACCCAGCAGGGCCCCTGCCCCTGGCCAGCCTTGCCCAGACCTTCCTGGCCTCCGGGGGTACTGCCACAGCAAGGGGCAGGCTGCGGGGACTGGGTCCAGACATGCCCGGGCGCCTCCCCAGGCTCATCCCCGCTGGTGCCTTTCCCCTGGGCCTAGGCCTCAGTTGAGGCCTCCTTGGAGAGGAGGTTGCTGCCAGGGGCTGTCTCCACAATGCAAGGGGCTGGAGCTCAGAGGGCCTCGTCAGAGGGAAGGGAGCAGCAAGGGGCTGGATGCCCAAGACCTCTTTGGCGCAGCAGCCTCAGGGCAGCAGGGAGAGCAAGCGGCCCAGTGTGCCCCTAGGTCGGCTCTGCCCCTTCCCACACAGGCGGCCAGCCCAGCAGCTGCCTGACAGACTCTGGCTCCCCCGAGCTCTCTGCCGGTGCAGGGGGCAGGAACAGACGTGTGCATGTGGTTCTGCCTTGGCCTGGGAGTGTGGACCCCCTGCCTGGCCCGCAGGCTCAGGGGCAAGGGCCGGGAGAGAGCACCACCCCGAAGCGCTTTTCTCCCGGGCTCGGGAGCATTGTGCACGGCTGGCGGGAACAGTCGGCGACAGTGCTTGCAAAGCGGCCTTTGGAGTCAGCCGGGGAGGTCTTCCAGCGGGAGAGGGCCGGTTGTGCTCAGAGGCCCCACAGGCCAGGGGCAGGACCCAGCAGGGCCCCTGCCCCTGGCCAGCCTTGCCCAGACCTTCCTGGCCTCCGGGGGTACTGCCCCAGCAAGGGGCAGGCTGCGGGGACTGGGTCCAGACATGCCCGGGCGCCTCCCCAGGCTCATCCCCGCTGGTGCCTTTCCCCTGGGCCTAGGCCTCGGTTGAGGCCTCCTTGGAGAGGAGGTTGCTGGCAGGGGCTGTCTCCACACTGCAAGGTGCTGGAGCTCAGAGGGCCTCGTCAGAGGGAAGGGACCAGCAAGGGGCTGGATGCCCAAGACCTCTTTGGCCCAGCAGCCTCAGGGCAGCAGGGAGAGCAAGAGGCCCAGTGTGCCCCTAGGTCGGCTCTGCCCCTTCCCACACAGGCGGCCAGCCCAGCAGCTGCCTGACAGACTCTGGCTCCCCCGAGCTCTCTGCCGGTGCAGGGGGCAGGAACAGACGTGTGCATGTGGTTCTGCCTTGGCCTCGGAGTGTTGATCCACTGCCTGGCCCCCAGGCTCCGGGGCAAGGACCGGGAGAGAGCACCACACCGAAGCGCTTTTCTCCCGGGCTCGGGAGCATTGTGCGCGGCTGGCGGGAACAGCCGGCGAGAGTGCTTGCAAAGCGGCCTTTGGAGGCAGCCGGGGAGGTCTTCCAGCGGGAGAGGGCCGGTTGTGCTCAGAGGCCCCACAGGCCGGGGGCAGGACCCAGCAGGGCCCCTGCCCCTGGCCAGCCTTGCCCAGACCTTCCTGGCCTCCGGGGGTACTGCCCCAGCAAGGGGCAGGCTGCGGGGACTGGGTCCAGACATGCCCGGGCGCCTCCCCAGGCTCATCCCCGCTGGTGCCTTTCCCCTGGGCCTAGGCCTCGGTTGAGGCCTCCTTGGAGAGGAGGTTGCTGGCAGGGGCTGTCTCCACACTGCAAGGTGCTGGAGCTCAGAGGGCCTCGTCAGAGGGAAGGGACAAGCAAGGGGTTGGATGCCCAAGACCTCTTTGGCCCAGTAGCCTCAGGGCAGCAGGGAGAGCAAGAGGCCCAGTGTGCCCCTAGGTCGGCTCTGCCCCTTCCCACACAGGCGGCCAGCCCAGCAGCTGCCTGACAGACTCTGGCTCCCCCGAGCTCTCTGCCGGTGCAGGGGGCAGGAACAGACGTGTGCATGTGGTTCTGCCTTGGCCTCGGAGTGTTGATCCACTGCCTGGCCCCCAGGCTCCTGGGCAAGGTCCGGGAGAGAGCACCACACCGAAGTCCTTTTCTCCCGGGCTCGGGAGCATTGTGCGGGGCTGGCGGGAACAGCCGGCGAGAGTGCTTGCAAAGCGGCCTTTGCAGGCAGCCGGGGAGGTCTTCCAGCGGGAGAGGGCCGGTTGTGCTCAGAGGCCCCACAGGCCAGGGGCAGGACCCAGCAGGGCCCCTGCCCCTGGCCAGCCTTGCCCAGACCTTCCTGGCCTCCGGGGGTACTGCCCCAGCAAGGGGCAGGCTGCGGGGACTGGGTCCAGACATGCCCGGGCGCCTCCCCAGGCTCATCCCCGCTGGTGCCTTTCCACTGGGCCTAGGCCTCGGTTGAGGCCTCCTTGGAGAGGAGGTTGCTGGCAGGGGCTGTCTCCACACTGCAAGGTGCTGGAGCTCAGAGGGCCTCGTCAGAGGGAAGGGACCAGCAAGGGGCTGGATGCCCAAGACCTCTTTGGCCCAGCAGCCTCAGGGCAGCAGGGAGAGCAAGAGGCCCAGTGTGCCCCTAGGTCGGCTCTGCCCCTTCCCACACAGGCGGCCAGCCCAGCAGCTGCCTGACAGACTCTGGCTCCCCCGAGCTCTCTGCCGGTGCAGGGGGCAGGAACAGACGTGTGCATGTGGTTCTGCCTTGGCCTGGGAGTTTGGACCCCCTGCCTGGCCCCCAGCCTCAGGGGCAAGGGCCGGGAGAGTGCACCACCCCGAAGCCCTTTTCTCCCGGACTCGGGAGCATTGTGCGCGGCTGGCGGGAACAGCCGGCGAGAGTGCTTTCAAAGCGGCCTTTGGAGGCAGCCGGGGAGGTCTTCCAGCGGGAGAGGGCCGGTTGTGCTCAGAGGCCCCACAGGCCAGGGGCAGGACCTAGCAGGGCCCCTGCCCCTGGCCAGCCTTGCCCAGACCTTCCTGGCCTCAGGGGGTACTGCCACAGCAAGGGGCAGGCTGCGGGGACTGGGTCCAGACATGCCCGGGCGCCTCCCCAGGCTCATCCCCGCTGGTGCCTTTCCCCTGGGCCTAGGCCTCAGTTGAGGCCTCCTTGGAGAGGAGGTTGCTGCCAGGGGCTGTCTCCACAATGCAAGGGGCTGGAGCTCAGAGGGCCTCGTCAGAGGGAAGGGACCAGCAAGGGGCTGGATGCCCAAGACCTCTTTGGCCCAGCAGCCTCAGGGCAGCAGGGAGAGCAAGCGGCCCAGTGTGCCCCTAGGTCGGCTCTGCCCCTTCCCACACAGGCGGCCAGCCCAGCAGCTGCCTGACAGACTCTGGCTCCCCCGAGCTCTCTGCCGGTGCAGGGGGCAGGAACAGACGTGTGCATGTGGTTCTGCCTTGGCCTGGGAGTGTGGACCCCCTGCCTGGCCCGCAGGCTCAGGGGCAAGGGCCGGGAGAGAGCACCACCCCGAAGCGCTTTTCTCCCAGGCTCGGGAGCATTGTGCGCGGCTGGCGGGAACAGCTGGCGAGAGTGCTTGCAAAGCGGCCTTTGGAGGCAGCCGGGGAGGTCTTCCAGCGGGAGAGGGCCGGTTGTGCTCAGAGGCCCCACAGGCCAGGGGCAGGACCCAGCAGGGCCCCTGCCCCTGGCCAGCATGGTCCAGACCTTCCTGGCCTCCGGGGGTACTGCCCCAGCAAGGGGCAGGCTGCGGGGACTGGGTTCAGACATGCCCGGGCGCCTCCCCAGGCTCATCCCCGCTGGTGCCTTTCCCCTGGGCCTAGGCCTCGGTTGAGGCCTCCTTGGAGAGGAGGTTGCTGGCAGGGACTGTCTCCACACTGCAAGGTGCTGGAGCTCACAGGGCCTCATCAGAGGGAAGGGACAAGCAAGGGGCTGGATGCCCAAGACCTCTTTGGCCCAGCAGCCTCAGGGCAGCAGGGAGAGCAAGAGGCCCAGTGTGCCCCTAGGTCGGCTCTGCCCCTTCCCACACAGGCGGCCAGCCCAGCAGCTGCCTGACAGACTCTGGCTCCCCCGAGCTCTCTGCCGGTGCAGGGGGCAGGAACAGACGTGTGCATGTGGTTCTGCCTTGGCCTGGGAGTGTGGACCCCCTGCCTGGCCCCCACGTTCCGGGGCAAGGGCCGGGAGAGAGCACCACCCCGAAGCGCTTTTCTCCCGGGCTCGGGAGCATTGTGCGCGGCTGGCGGGAACAGCCGGCGAGAGTGCTTGCAAAGCGGCCTTTGGAGGCAGCCGGGGAGGTCTTAAAGCGGGAGAGGGCCGGTTGTGCTCAGAGGCCCCACAGGCCGGGGGCAGGACCCAGCAGGGCCCCTGCCCCTGGCCAGCCTTGCCCAGACCTTCCTGGCCTCCGGGGGTACTGCCCCAGCAAGGGGCAGGCTGCGGGGACTGGGTCCAGACATGCCCGGGCGCCTCCCCAGGCTCATCCCCGCTGGTGCCTTTCCCCTGGGCCTAGGCCTCGGTTGAGGCCTCCTTGGAGAGGAGGTTGCTGGCAGGGGCTGTCTCCACACTGCAAGGTGCTGGAGCTCAGAGGGTCTCGTCAGAGGGAAGGGACCAGCAAGGGGCTGGATGCCCAAGACCTCTTTGGCCCAGTAGCCTCAGGGCAGCAGGGAGAGCAAGAGGCCCAGTGTGCCCCTAGGTCGGCTCTGCCCCTTCCCACACAGGCGGCCAGCCCAGCAGCTGCCTGAAAGACTCTGGCTCCCCCGAGCTCTCTGCCGGTGCAGGGGGCAGGAACAGACGTGTGCATGTGGTTCTGCCTTGGCCTGGGAGTGTGGACCCCCTGCCTGGCCCCCAGGTTCCGGGGCAAGGGCCGGGAGAGAGCACCACCCCGAAGCGCTTTTCTCCCGGGCTCGGGAGCATTGTGCGCGGCTGGCGGGAACAGCCGGCGAGAGTGCTTGCAAAGCGGCCTTTGGAGGCAGCCGGGGAGGTCTCCAGCGGGAGAGGGCCGGTTGTGCTCAGAGGCCCCACAGGCCAGGGGCAGGACCCAGCAGGGCCCCTGCCCCTGGCCAGCCTTGCCCAGACCTTCCTGGCCTCCGGGGGTACTGCCCCAGCAAGGGGCAGGCTGCGGGGACTGGGTCCAGACATGCCCGGGCGCCTCCCCAGGCTCATCCCCGCTGGTGCCTTTCCCCTGGGCCTAGGCCTCGGTTGAGGCCTCCTTGGAGAGGAGGTTGCTGGCAGGGGCTGTCTCCACACTGCAAGGTGCTGGAGCTCAGAGGGCCTCGTCAGAGGGAAGGGACCAGCAAGGGGCTGGATGCCCAAGACCTCTTTGGCCCAGCAGCCTCAGGGCAGCAGGGAGAGCAAGAGGCCCAGTGTGCCCCTAGGTCGGCTCTGCCCCTTCCCACACAGGCGGCCAGCCCAGCAGCTGCCTGACAGACTCTGGCTCCCCCGAGCTCTCTGCCGGTGCAGGGGGCAGGAACAGATGTGTGCATGTGGTTCTGCCTTGGCCTGGGAGTTTGGACCCCCTGCCTGGCCCCCAGCCTCAGGGGCAAGGGCCGGGAGAGTGCACCACCCCGAAGCCCTTTTCTCCCGGACTCGGGAGCATTGTGCGCGGCTGGCGGGAACAGCCGGCGAGAGTGCTTGCAAAGCGGCCTTTGGAGGCAGCCGGGGAGGTCTTCCAGCGGGAGAGGGCCGGTTGTGCTCAGAGGCCCCACAGGCCAGGGGCAGGACCCAGCAGGGCCCCTGCCCCTGGCCAGCCTTGCCCAGACCTTCCTGGCCTCCGGGGGTACTGCCACAGCAAGGGGCAGGCTGCGGGGACTGGGTCCAGACATGCCCGGGCGCCTCCCCAGGCTCATCCCCGCTGGTGCCTTTCCCCTGGGCCTAGGCCTCAGTTGAGGCCTCCTTGGAGAGGAGGTTGCTGCCAGGGGCTGTCTCCACAATGCAAGGGGCTGGAGCTCAGAGGGCCTCGTCAGAGGGAAGGGAGCAGCAAGGGGCTGGATGCCCAAGACCTCTTTGGCGCAGCAGCCTCAGGGCAGCAGGGAGAGCAAGCGGCCCAGTGTGCCCCTAGGTCGGCTCTGCCCCTTCCCACACAGGCGGCCAGCCCAGTAGCTGCCTGACAGACTCTGGCTCCCCCGAGCTCTCTGCCGGTGCAGGGGGCAGGAACAGACGTGTGCATGTGGTTCTGCCTTGGCCTGGGAGTGTGGACCCCCTGCCTGGCCCGCAGGCTCAGGGGCAAGGGCCGGGAGAGAGCACCACCCCGAAGCGCTTTTCTCCCGGGCTCGGGAGCATTGTGCACAGCTGGCGGGAACAGTCGGCGACAGTGCTTGCAAAGCGGCCTTTGGAGTCAGCCGGGGAGGTCTTCCAGCGGGAGAGGGCCGGTTGTGCTCAGAGGCCCCACAGGCCAGGGGCAGGACCCAGCAGGGCCCCTGCCCCTGGCCAGCCTTGCCCAGACCTTCCTGGCCTCCGGGGGTACTGCCCCAGCAAGGGGCAGGCTGCGGGGACTGGGTCCAGACATGCCCGGGCGCCTCCCCAGGCTCATCCCCGCTGGTGCCTTTCCCCTGGGCCTAGGCCTCGGTTGAGGCCTCCTTGGAGAGGAGGTTGCTGGCAGGGGCTGTCTCCACACTGCAAGGTGCTGGAGCTCAGAGGGCCTCGTCAGAGGGAAGGGACCAGCAAGGGGCTGGATGCCCAAGACCTTTTTGGCCCAGCAGCCTCAGGGCAGCAGGGAGAGCAAGAGGCCCAGTGTGCCCCTAGGTCGGCTCTGCCCCTTCCCACACAGGCGGCCAGCCCAGCAGCTGCCTGACAGACTCTGGCTCTCCCGAGCTCTCTGCCGGTGCAGGGGGCAGGAACAGACGTGTGCATGTGGTTCTGCCTTGGCCTGGGAGTGTGGACCCCCTGCCTGGCCCCCAGGCTCAGGGGCAAGGGCCGGGAGAGAGCACCACCCCGAAGCGCTTTTCTCCCGGGCTCGGGAGCATTGTGCGGGGCTGGCGGGAACAGCCGGCGAGAGTGCTTGCAAAGCGGCCTTTGGAGGCAGCCGGGGAGGTCTTCCAGCGGGAGAGGGCCGGTTGTGCTCAGAGGCCCCACAGGCCAGGGGCAGGACCCAGCAGGGCCCCTGCCCCTGGCCAGCCTTGCCCAGACCTTCCTGGCCTCCGGGGGTTCTGCCCCAGCAAGGGGCAGGCTGCGGGGACTGGGTCCAGACATGCCCGGGCGCCTCCCCAGGCTCATCCCCGCTGGTGCCTTTCCCCTGGGCCTAGGCCTCGCTTGAGGCCTCCTTGGAGAGGAGGTTGCTGCCAGGGGCTGTCTCCACACTGCAAGGTGCTGGAGCTCAGAGGGCCTCGTCAGAGGGAAGGGACAAGCAAGGGGTTGGATGCCCAAGACCTCTTTGGCCCAGCAGCCTCAGGGCAGCAGGGAGAGCAAGAGGCCCAGTGTGCCCCTAGGTCGGCTCTGCCCCTTCCCACACAGGCGGCCAGCCCAGCAGCTGCCTGACAGACTCTGGCTCCCCGAGCTCTCTGCCGGTGCAGGGGGCAGGAACAGACGTGTGCATGTGGTTCTGCCTTGGCCTCGGAGTGTTGATCCACTGCCTGGCCCCCAGGCTCCGGGGCAAGGGCCGGGAGAGAGCACCACATCGAAGCGCTTTTCTCCCGGGCTCGGGAGCATTGTGCGGGGCTGGCGGGAACAGCCGGCGAGAGTGCTTGCAAAGCGGCCTTTGGAGGCAGCCGGGGAGGTCTTCCAGCGGGAGAGGGCCGGTTGTGCTCAGAGGCCCCACAGGCCGGGGGCAGGACCCAGCAGGGCCCCTGCCCCTGGCCAGCCTTGCCCAGACCTTCCTGGCCTCCGGGGGTACTGCCCCAGCAAGGGGCAGGCTGCGGGGACTGGGTCCAGACATGCCCGGGCGCCTCCCCAGGCTCATCCCCGCTGGTGCCTTTCCCCTGGGCCTAGGCCTCGGTTGAGGCCTCCTTGGAGAGGAGGTTGCTGGCAGGGGCTGTCTCCACACTGCACGATGCTGGAGCTCAGAGGGCCTCGTCAGAGGGAAGGGACAAGCAAGGGGTTGGATGCCCAAGACCTCTTTGGCCCAGCAGCCTCAGGGCAGCAGGGAGAGCAAGAGGCCCAGTGTGCCCCTAGGTCGGCTCTGCCCCTTCCCACACAGGCGGCCAGCCCAGCAGCTGCCTGACAGACTCTGGCTCCCCCGAGCTCTCTGTCGGTGCAGGGGGCAGGAACAGACGTGTGCATGTGGTTCTGCCTTGGCCTCGGAGTGTTGATCCACTGCCTGGCCCCCAGGCTCCGGGGCAAGGTCCGGGAGAGAGCACCACACCGAAGCCCTTTTCTCCCGGGCTCGGGAGCATTGTGCGGGGCTGGCGGGAACAGCCGGCGAGAGTGCTTGCAAAGCGGCCTTTGGAGGCAGCCGGGGAGGTCTTCCAGCGGGAGAGGGCCGGTTGTGCTCAGAGGCCCCACAGGCCGGGGGCTGGACCCAGCAGGGCCCCTGCCCCTGGCCAGCCTTGCCCAGACCTTCCTGGCCTCCGGGGGTACTGCCCCAGCAAGGGGCAGGCTGCGGGGACTGGGTCCAGACATGCCCGGGCGCCTCCCAAGGCTCATCCCCGCTGGTGCCTTTCCCCTGGGCCTAGGCCTCCGTTGAGGCCTCCTTGGAGAGGAGGTAGCTGCCAGGGGCTGTCTCCACACTGCTCGATGCTGGAGCTCAGAGGGTCTCGTCAGAGGGAAGGGACCAGCAAGGGGCTGGATGCCCAAGACCTCTTTGGCCCAGCAGCCTCAGGGCAGCAGGGAGAGCAAGAGGCCCAGTGTGCCCCTAGGTCGGCTCTGCCCCTTCCCACACAGGCGGCCAGCCCAGCAGCTGCCTGACAGACTCTGGCTCCCCCGAGCTCTCTGCCGGTGCAGGGGGCAGGAACAGACGTGTGCATGTGGTTCTGCCTTGGCCTGGGAGTGTGGACCCCCTGCCTGGCCCCCAGGCTCAGGGGCAAGGGCCGGGAGAGAGCACCACCCCGAAGCGCTTTTCTCCCGGGCTCGGGAGCATTGTGCGCGGCTGGCGGGAACAGCCGGCGAGAGTGCTTGCAAAGCGGCCTTTGGAGGCAGCCGGGGAGGTCTTCCAGCGGGAGAGGGCTGGTTGGGCTCAGAGGCCCCACAGGCCAGGGGCAGGACCCAGCAGGGCCCCTGCCCCTGGCCAGCCTTGCCCAGACCTTCCTGGCCTCCGGGGGTACTGCCCCAGCAAGGGGCAGGCTGCGGGGACTGGGTCCAGACATGCCCGGGCGCCGCCCCAGGCTCATCCCCGCTGGTGCCTTTCCCCTGGGCCTAGGCCTCGCTTGAGGCCTCCTTGGAGAGGAGGTTGCTGGCAGGGGCTGTCTCCACACTGTAAGGTGCTGGAGCTCAGAGGGCCTCGTCAGAGGGAAAGGACCAGCAAGGGGCTGGATGCCCAAGACCTCTTTGGCCCAGCAGCCTCAGGGCAGCAGGGAGAGCAAGAGGCCCAGTGTGCCCCTAGGTCGGCTCTGCCCCTTCCCACACAGGCGGCCAGCCCAGCAGCTGCCTGACAGACTCTGGCTCCCCCGAGCTCTCTGCCGGTGCAGGGGGCAGGAACAGACGTGTGCATGTGGTTCTGCCTTGGCCTCGGAGTGTTGATCCACTGCCTGGCCCCCAGGCTCCGGGGCAAGGGCCTGGAGAGAGCACCACACCGAAGCGCTTTTCTCCCGGGCTCGGGAGCATTGTGCGGGGCTGGCGGGAACAGCCGGCGAGAGTGCTTGCAAAGCGGCCTTTGGAGGCAGCCGGGGAGGTCTTCCAGCGGGAGAGGGCCGGTTGTGCTCAGAGGCCCCACAGGCCGGGGGCAGGACCCAGCAGGGCCCCTGCCCCTGGCCAGCCTTGCCCAGACCTTCCTGGCCTCCGGGGGTACTGCCCCAGCAAGGGGCAGGCTGCGGGGACTGGGTCCAGACATGCCCGGGCGCCTCCCCAGGCTCATCCCCGCTGGTGCCTTTCCCCTGGGCCTAGGCCTCCGTTGAGGCCTCCTTGGAGAGGAGGTTGCTGCCAGGGGCTGTCTCCACACTGCAAGGTGCTGGAGCTCAGAGGGTCTCGTCAGAGGGAAGGGCCCAGCAAGGGGCTGGATGCCCAAGACCTCTTTGGCCCAGCAGCCTCAGGGCAGCAGGGAGAGCAAGAGGCCCAGTGTGCCCCTAGGTCGGCTCTGCCCCTTCCCACACAGGCGGCCAGCCCAGCAGCTGCCTGACAGACTCTGGCTCCCCCGAGCTTTGTGCCGGTGCAGGGGGCAGGAACAGACGTGTGCATGTGGTTCTGCCTTGGCCTGGGAGTGTGGACCCCCTGCCTGGCCCCCAGGCTCAGGGGCAAGGGCCGGGAGAGAGCACCACCCCGAAGCGCTTTTCTCCCGGGCTCGGGAGCATTGTGCGCGGCTGGCGGGAACAGCCGGCGAGAGTGCTTGCAAAGCGGCCTTTGGAGGCAGCCGGGGAGGTCTTCCAGCGGGAGAGGGCTGGTTGGGCTCAGAGGCCCCACAGGCCGGGGGCAGGACCCAGCAGGGCCCCTGACCCTGGGCAGCCTTGCCCAGACCTTCCTGGCCTCTGGGGGTACTGCCCCAGCAAGGGGCAGGCTGCGGGGACTGGGTCCAGACATGCCCGGGCGCCTCCCCAGGCTCATCCCCGCTGGTGCCTTTCCCCTGGGCCTAGGCCTCGGTTGAGGCCTCCTTGGAGAGGAGGTTGCTGGCAGGGGCTGTCTCCACACTGCAAGGTGCTGGAGCTCAGAGGGCCTCGTCAGAGGGAAGGGACAAGCAAGGGGTTGAATGCCCAAGACCTCTTTGGCCCAGCAGCCTCAGGGCAGCAGGGAGAGCAAGAGGCCCAGTGTGCCCCTAGGTCAGCTCTGCCCCTTCCCACACAGCCGGCCAGCCAAGCAGCTGCCTGACAGACTCTGGCTCCCCCGAGCTCTCTGCCGGTGCAGGGGGCAGCAACAAACGTGTGCATGTGGTTCTGCCTTGGCCTCGGAGTGTTGATCCTCTGCATGGCCCCCACGCTCCGGGGCAAGGGCCGGGAGAGAGCACCACCCCGAAGCGCTTTTCTCCCGGGCTCGGGAGCATTGTGCGCGGCTGGCGGGAACAGCCGGCGAGAGTGCTTGCAAAGCGGCCTTTGGAGGCAGCCGGGGAGGTCTTCCAGCGGGAGAGGGCCGGTTGTGCTCAGAGGCCCCACAGGCCAGGGGCAGGACCCAGCAGGGCCCCTGCCCCCGGACAGCCTTGCCCAGACCTTCCTGGCCTCCGGGGGTACTGCCCCAGCAAGGGGCAGGCTGCGGGGACTGGGTCCAGACATGCCCGGGCGCCTCCCCAGGCTCATCCCCGCTGGTGCCTTTCCCCTGGGCCTAGGCCTCGCTTGAGGCCTCCTTGGAGAGGAGGTTGCTGGCAGGGGCTGTCTCCACACTGCAAGGTGCTGGAGCTCACAGGGCCTCATCAGAGGGAAGGGACAAGCAAGGGGCTGGATGCCCAAGACCTCTTTGGCCCAGCAGCCTCAGGGCAGCAGGGAGAGCAAGAGGCCCAGTGTGCCCCTAGGTCGGCTCTGCCCCTTCCCACACAGGCGGCCAGCCCAGCAGCTGCCTGACAGACTCTGGCTCCCCCGAGCTCTCTGCCGGTGCAGGGGGCAGGAACAGACGTGTGCATGTGGTTCTGCCTTGGCCTGGGAGTGTGGACCCCCTACCTGGCCCCCAGGTTCCGGGGCAAGGGCCGGGAGAGAGCACCACCCCGAAGCGCTTTTCTCCCGGGCTCGGGAGCATTGTGCGCGGCTGGCGGGAACAGCCGGCGAGAGTGCTTGCAAAGCGGCCTTTGGAGGCAGCCGGGGAGGTCTTAAAGAGGGAGAGGGCCGGTTGTGCTCAGAGGCCCCACAGGCCGGGGGCAGGACCCAGCAGGGCCCCTGCCCCTGGCCAGCCTTGCCCAGACCTTCCTGGCCTCCGGGGGTACTGCCCCAGCAAGGGGCAGGCTGCGGGGACTGGGTCCAGACATGTCCGGGCGCCTCCCCAGGCTCATCCCCGCTGGTGCCTTTCCCCTGGGCCTAGGCCTCGGTTGAGGCCTCCTTGGAGAGGAGGTGGTTGCCAGGGTCTGTCTCCACACTGCAAGGTGCTGGAGCTCAGAGGGTCTCGTCAGAGGGAAGGGACCAGCAAGGGGCTGGATGCCCAAGACCTCTTTGGCCCAGTAGCCTCAGGGCAGCAGGGAGAGCAAGAGGCCCAGTGTGCCCCTAGGTCGGCTCTGCCCCTTCCCACACAGGCGGCCAGCCCAGCAGCTGCCTGAAAGACTCTGGCTCCCCCGAGCTCTCTGCCGGTGCAGGGGGCAGGAACAGACGTGTGCATGTGGTTCTGCCTTGGCCTGGGAGTGTGGACCCCCTGCCTGGCCCCCAGGTTCCGGGGCAAGGGCCGGGAGAGAGCACCACCCCGAAGCGCTTTTCTCCCGGACTCGGGAGCATTGTGCGCGGCTGGCGGGAACAGCCGGCGAGAGTGCTTGCAAAGCGGCCTTTGGAGGCAGCCGGGGAGGTCTTCCAGCGGGAGAGGGCCGGTTGTGCTCAGAGGCCCCACAGGCCAGGGGCAGGACCCAGCAGGGCCCCTGCCCCTGGCCAGCCTTGCCCAGACATTCCTGGCCTCCGGGGGTACTGCCCCAGCAAGGGGCAGGCTGCGGGGACTGGGTCCAGACATGCCCGGGCGCCTCCCCAGGCTCATCCCCGCTGGTGCCTTTCCCCTGGGCCTAGGCCTCGGTTGAGGCCTCCTTGGAGAGGAGGTTGCTGGCAGGGGCTGTCTCCACACTGCAAGGTGCTGGAGCTCAGAGGGCCTCGTCAGAGGGAAGGGACCAGCAAGGGGCTGGATGCCCAAGACCTCTTTGGCCCAGCAGCCTCAGGGCAGCAGGGAGAGCAAGAGGCCCAGTGTGCCCCTAGGTCGGCTCTGCCCCTTCCCACACAGGCGGCCAGCCCAGCAGCTGCCTGACAGACTCTGGCTCCCCCGAGCTCTCTGCCGGTGCAGGGGGCAGGAACAGACGTGTGCATGTGGTTCTGCCTTGGCCTGGGAGTGTGGACCCCCTGCCTGGCCCCCAGCCTCAGGGGCAACGGCCGGGAGAGAGCACCACCCCGAAGTGCTTTTCTCCCGGGCTCGGGAGCTTTGTGCGCGGCTGGCGGGAACAGCCGGCGAGAGTGCTTGCAAAGCGGCCTTTGGAGGCAGCCGGGGAGGTCTTCCAGCGGGAGAGGGCCGGTTGTGCTCAGAGGCCCCACAGGCCAGGGGCAGGACCCAGCAGGGCCCCTGCCCCTGGCCAGCCTTGCCCAGACCTTCCTGGCCTCCGGGGGTACTGCCCCAGCAAGGGGCAGGCTGCGGGGACTGGGTCCAGACATGCCCGGGCGCCTCCCCAGGCTCATCCCCGCTGGTGCCTTTCCCCTGGGCCTAGGCCTCAGTTGAGGCCTCCTTGGAGAGGAGGTTGCTGCCAGGGGCTGTCTCCACAATGCAAGGGGCTGGAGCTCAGAGGGCCTCGTCAGAGGGAAGGGACCAGCAAGGGGCTGGATGCCCAAGACCTCTTTGGCCCAGCAGCCTCAGGGCAGCAGGGAGAGCAAGCGGCCCAGTGTGCCCCTAGGTCGGCTCTGCCCCTTCCCACACAGGCGGCCAGCCCAGCAGCTGCCTGACAGACTCTGGCTCCCCCGAGCTCTCTGCCGGTGCAGGGGGCAGGAACAGACGTGTGCATGTGGTTCTGCCTTGGCCTGGGAGTGTGGACCCCCTGCCTGGCCCGCAGGCTCAGGGGCAAGGGCCGGGAGAGAGCACCACCCCGAAGCGCTTTTCTCCCAGGCTCGGGAGCATTGTGCGCGGCTGGCGGGAACAGCTGGCGAGAGTGCTTGCAAAGCGGCCTTTGGAGGCAGCCGGGGAGGTCTTCCAGCGGGAGAGGGCCGGTTGTGCTCAGAGGCCCCACAGGCCAGGGGCAGGACCCAGCAGGGCCCCTGCCCCTGGCCAGCCTTGTCCAGACCTTCCTGGCCTCCGGGGGTACTGCCCCAGCAAGGGGCAGGCTGCGGGGACTGGGTTCAGACATGCCCGGGCGCCTCCCCAGGCTCATCCCCGCTGGTGCCTTTCCCCTGGGCCTAGGCCTCGGTTGAGGCCTCCTTGGAGAGGAGGTTGCTGGCAGGGACTGTCTCCACACTGCAAGGTGCTGGAGCTCACAGGGCCTCATCAGAGGGAAGGGACAAGCAAGGGGCTGGATGCCCAAGACCTCTTTGGCCCAGCAGCCTCAGGGCAGCAGGGAGAGCAAGAGGCCCAGTGTGCCCCTAGGTCGGCTCTGCCCCTTCCCACACAGGCGGCCAGCCCAGCAGCTGCCTGACAGACTCTGGCTGCCCCGAGCTCTCTGCCGGTGCAGGGGGCAGGAACAGACGTGTGCATGTGGTTCTGCCTTGGCCTGGGAGTGTGGACCCCCTACCTGGCCCCTAGGTTCCGGGGCAAGGGCCGGGAGAGAGCACCACCCCGAAGCGCTTTTCTCCCGGGCTCGGGAGCATTGTGCGCGGCTGGCGGGAACAGCCGGCGAGAGTGCTTGCAAAGCGGCCTTTGGAGGCAGCCGGGGAGGTCTTAAAGCGGGAGAGGGCCGGTTGTGCTCAGAGGCCCCACAGGCCGGGGGCAGGACCCAGCAGGGCCCCTGCCCCTGGCCAGCCTTGCCCAGACCTTCCTGGCCTCCGGGGGTACTGCCCCAGCAAGGGGCAGGCTGCGGGGACTGGGTCCAGACATGCCCGGGCGCCTCCCCAGGCTCATCCCCGCTGGTGCCTTTCCCCTGGGCCTAGGCCTCGGTTGAGGCCTCCTTGGAGAGGAGGTTGTTGCCAGTGGGCTGTCTCCACACTGCAAGGTGCTGGAGCTCAGAGGGTCTCGTCAGAGGGAAGGGACCAGCAAGGGGCTGGATGCCCAAGACCTCTTTGGCCCAGTAGCCTCAGGGCAGCAGGGAGAGCAAGAGGCCCAGTGTGCCCCTAGGTCGGCTCTGCCCCTTCCCACACAGGCGGCCAGCCCAGCAGCTGCCTGAAAGACTCTGGCTCCCCCGAGCTCTCTGCCGGTGCAGGGGGCAGGAACAGACGTGTGCATGTGGTTCTGCCTTGGCCTGGGAGTGTGGACCCCCTACCTGGCCCCCAGGTTCCGGGGCAAGGGCCGGGAGAGAGCACCACCCCGAAGCGCTTTTCTCCCGGGCTCGGGAGCATTGTGCGCGGCTGGCGGGAACAGCCGGCGAGAGTGCTTGCAAAGCGGCCTTTGGAGGCAGCCGGGGAGGTCTTCCAGCGGGAGAGGGCCGGTTGTGCTCAGAGGCCCCACAGGCCAGGGGCAGGACCCAGCAGGGCCCCTGCCCCTGGCCAGCCTTGCCCAGACCTTCCTGGCCTCCGGGGGTACTGCCCCAGCAAGGGGCAGGCTGCGGGGACTGGGTCCAGACATGCCCGGGCGCCTCCCCAGGCTCATCCCCGCTGGTGCCTTTCCCCTGGGCCTAGGCCTCGGTTGAGGCCTCCTTGGAGAGGAGGTTGCTGGCAGGGGCTGTCTCCACACTGCAAGGTGCTGGAGCTCAGAGGGCCTCGTCAGAGGGAAGGGACCAGCAAGGGGCTGGATGCCCAAGACCTCTTTGGCCCAGCAGCCTCAGGGCAGCAGGGAGAGCAAGAGGCCCAGTGTGCCCCTAGGTCGGCTCTGCCCCTTCCCACACAGGCGGCCAGCCCAGCAGCTGCCTGACAGACTCTGGCTCCCCCGAGCTCTCTGCCGGTGCAGGGGGCAGGAACAGACGTGTGCATGTGGTTCTGCCTTGGCCTGGGAGTTTGGACCCCCTGCCTGGCCCCCAGCCTCAGGGGCAAGGGCCGGGAGAGTGCACCACCCCGAAGCCCTTTTCTCCCGGACTCGGGAGCATTGTGCGCGGCTGGCGGGAACAGCCGGCGAGAGTGCTTGCAAAGCGGCCTTTGGAGGCAGCCGGGGAGGTCTTCCAGCGGGAGAGGGCCGGTTGTGCTCAGAGGCCCCACAGGCCAGGGGCAGGACCCAGCAGGGCCCCTGCCCCTGGCCAGCCTTGCCCAGACCTTCCTGGCCTCCGGGGGTACTGCCACAGCAAGGGGCAGGCTGCGGGGACTGGGTCCAGACATGCCCGGGCGCCTCCCCAGGCTCATCCCCGCTGGTGCCTTTCCCCTGGGCCTAGGCCTCAGTTGAGGCCTCCTTGGAGAGGAGGTTGCTGCCAGGGGCTGTCTCCACAATGCAAGGGGCTGGAGCTCAGAGGGCCTCGTCAGAGGGAAGGGACCAGCAAGGGGCTGGATGCCCAAGACCTCTTTGGCGCAGCAGCCTCAGGGCAGCAGGGAGAGCAAGCGGCCCAGTGTGCCCCTAGGTCGGCTCTGCCCCTTCCCACACAGGCGGCCAGCCCAGCAGCTGCCTGACAGACTCTGGCTCCCCCGAGCTCTCTGCCGGTGCAGGGGGGAGGAACAGACGTGTGCATGTGGTTCTGCCTTGGCCTGGGAGTGTGGACCCCCTGCCTGGCCCGCAGGCTCAGGGGCAAGGGCCGGGAGAGAGCACCACCCCGAAGCGCTTTTCTCCCGGGCTCGGGAGCATTGTGCGCGGCTGGCGGGAACAGTCGGCGACAGTGCTTGCAAAGCGGCCTTTGGAGTCAGCCGGGGAGGTCTTCCAGCGGGAGAGGGCCGGTTGTGCTCAGAGGCCCCACAGGACAGGGGCAGGACCCAGCAGGGCCCCTGCCCCTGGCCAGCCTTGCCCAGACCTTCCTGGCCTCCGGGGGTACTGCCCCAGCAAGGGGCAGGCTGCGGGGACTGGGTCCAGACATGCCCGGGCGCCTCCCCAGGCTCATCCCCGCTGGTGCCTTTCCCCTGGGCCTAGGCCTCGGTTGAGGCCTCCTTGGAGAGGAGGTTGCTGGCAGGGGCTGTCTCCACACTGCAAGGTGCTGGAGCTCAGAGGGCCTCGTCAGAGGGAAGGGACCAGCAAGGGGCTGGATGCCCAAGACCTCTTTGGCCCAGCAGCCTCAGGGCAGCAGGGAGAGCAAGAGGCCCAGTGTGCCCCTAGGTCGGCTCTGCCCCTTCCCACACAGGCGGCCAGCCCAGCAGCTGCCTGACAGACTCTGGCTCTCCCGAGCTCTCTGCCGGTGCAGGGGGCAGGAACAGACGTGTGCATGTGGTTCTGCCTTGGCCTGGGAGTGTGGACCCCCTGCCTGGCCCCCAGGCTCAGGGGCAAGGGCCGGGAGAGAGCACCACCCCGAAGCGCTTTTCTCCCGGGCTCGGGAGCATTGTGCGGGGCTGGCGGGAACAGCCGGCGAGAGTGCTTGCAAAGCGGCCTTTGGAGGCAGCCGGGGAGGTCTTCCAGCGGGAGAGGGCCGGTTGTGCTCAGAGGCCCCACAGGCCAGGGGCAGGACCCAGCAGGGCCCCTGCCCCTGGCCAGCCTTGCCCAGACCTTCCTGGCCTCCGGGGGTACTGCCCCAGCAAGGGGCAGGCTGCGGGGACTGGGTCCAGACATGCCCGGGCGCCTCCCCAGGCTCATCCCCGCTGGTGCCTTTCCCCTGGGCCTAGGCCTCGGTTGAGGCCTCCTTGGAGAGGAGGTTGCTGCCAGGGGCTGTCTCCACACTGCAAGGTGCTGGAGCTCAGAGGGCCTCGTCAGAGGGAAGGGACAAGCAAGGGGTTGGATGCCCAAGACCTCTTTGGCCCAGCAGCCTCAGGGCAGCAGGGAGAGCAAGAGGCCCAGTGTGCCCCTAGGTCGGCTCTGCCCCTTCCCACACAGGCGGCCAGCCCAGCAGCTGCCTGACAGACTCTGGCTCCCCCGAGCTCTCTGCCGGTGCAGGGGGCAGGAACAGACGTGTGCATGTGGTTCTGCCTTGGCCTCGGAGTGTTGATCCACTGCCTGGCCCCCAGGCTCCGGGGCAAGGGCCGGGAGAGAGCACCACATCGAAGCGCTTTTCTCCCGGGCTCGGGAGCATTGTGCGGGGCTTGCGGGAACAGCCGGCGAGAGTGCTTGCAAAGCGGCCTTTGGAGGCAGCCGGGGAGGTCTTCCAGCGGGAGAGGGCCGGTTGTGCTCAGAGGCCCCACAGGCCGGGGGCAGGACCCAGCAGGGCCCCTGCCCCTGGCCAGCCTTGCCCAGACCTTCCTGGCCTCCGGGGGTACTGCCCCAGCAAGGGGCAGGCTGCGGGGACTGTGTCCAGACATGCCCGGGCGCCTCCCCAGGCTCATCCCCGCTGGTGCCTTTCCCCTGGGCCTAGGCCTCGGTTGAGGCCTCCTTGGAGAGGAGGTTGCTGGCAGGGGCTGTCTCCACACTGCAAGGTGCTGGAGCTCAGAGGGCCTCGTCAGAGGGAAGGGACAAGCAAGGGGTTGGATGCCCAAGACCTCTTTGGCCCAGCAGCCTCAGGGCAGCAGGGAGAGCAAGAGGCCCAGTGTGCCCCTAGGTCGGCTCTGCCCCTTCCCACACAGGCGGCCAGCCCAGCAGCTGCCTGACAGACTCTGGCTCCCCCGAGCTCTCTGTCGGTGCAGGGGGCAGGAACAGACGTGTGCATGTGGTTCTGCCTTGGCCTCGGAGTGTTGATCCACTGCCTGGCCCCCAGGCTCCGGGGCAAGGTCCGGGAGAGAGCACCACACCGAAGCCCTTTTCTCCCGGGCTCGGGAGCATTGTGCGGGGCTGGCGGGAACAGCCGGCGAGAGTGCTTGCAAAGCGGCCTTTGGAGGCAGCCGGGGAGGTCTTCCAGCGGGAGAGGGCCGGTTGTGCTCAGAGGCCCCACAGGCCGGGGGCAGGACCCAGCAGGGCCCCTGCCCCTGGCCAGCCTTGCCCAGACCTTCCTGGCCTCCGGGGGTACTGCCCCAGCAAGGGGCAGGCTGCGGGGACTGTGTCCAGACATGCCCGGGCGCCTCCCAAGGCTCATCCCCGCTGGTGCCTTTCCCCTGGGCCTAGGCCTCCGTTGAGGCCTCCTTGGAGAGGAGGTAGCTGCCAGGGGCTGTCTCCACACTGCACGATGCTGGAGCTCAGAGGGTCTCGTCAGAGGGAAGGGACCAGCAAGGGGCTGGATGCCCAAGACCTCTTTGGCCCAGCAGCCTCAGGGCAGCAGGGAGAGCAAGAGGCCCAGTGTGCCCCTAGGTCGGCTCTGCCCCTTCCCACACAGGTGGCCAGCCCAGCAGCTGCCTGACAGACTCTGGCTCCCCCGAGCTCTCTGCCGGTGCAGGGGGCAGGAACAGACGTGTGCATGTGGTTCTGCCTTGGCCTGGGAGTGTGGACCCCCTGCCTGGCCCCCAGGCTCAGGGGCAAGGGCCGGGAGAGAGCACCACCCCGAAGCGCTTTTCTCCCGGGCTCGGGAGCATTGTGCGCGGCTGGCGGGAACAGCCGGCGAGAGTGCTTGCAAAGCGGCCTTTGGAGGCAGCCGGGGAGGTCTTCCAGCGGGAGAGGGCCGGTTGGGCTCAGAGGCCCCACAGGCCAGGGGCAGGACCCAGCAGGGCCCCTGCCCCTGGCCAGCCTTGCCCAGACCTTCCTGGCCTCCGGGGGTACTGCCCCAGCAAGGGGCAGGCTGCGGGGACTGGGTCCAGACATGCCCGGGCGCCTCCCCAGGCTCATCCCCGCTGGTGCCTTTCCCCTGGGCCTAGGCCTCGCTTGAGGCCTCCTTGGAGAGGAGGTTGCTGGCAGGGGCTGTCTCCACACTGTAAGGTGCTGGAGCTCAGAGGGCCTCGTCAGAGGGAAGGGACCAGCAAGGGGCTGGATGCCCAAGACCTCTTTGGCCCAGCAGCCTCAGGGCAGCAGGGAGAGCAAGAGGCCCAGTGTGCCCCTAGGTCGGCTCTGCCCCTTCCCACACAGGCGGCCAGCCCAGCAGCTGCCTGACAGACTCTGGCTCCCCCGAGCTCTCTGCCGGTGCAGGGGGCAGGAACAGACGTGTGCATGTGGTTCTGCCTTGGCCTCGGAGTGTTGATCCAATGCCTGGCCCCCAGGCTCCGGGGCAAGGGCCGGGAGAGAGCACCACACCGAAGCGCTTTTCTCCCGGGCTCGGGAGCATTGTGCGGGGCTGGCGGGAACAGCCGGCGAGAGTGCTTGCAAAGCGGCCTTTGGAGGCAGCCGGGGAGGTCTTCCAGCGGGAGAGGGCCGGTTGTGCTCAGAGGCCCCACAGGCCGGGGGCAGGACCCAGCAGGGCCCCTGCCCCTGGCCAGCCTTGCCCAGACCTTCCTGGCCTCCGGGGGTACTGCCCCAGCAAGGGGCAGGCTGCGGGGACTGTGTCCAGACATGCCCGGGCGCCTCCCCAGGCTCATCCCCGCTGGTGCCTTTCCCCTGGGCCTAGGCCTCCGTTGAGGCCTCCTTGGAGAGGAGGTTGCTGCCAGGGGCTGTCTCCACACTGCAAGGTGCTGGAGCTCAGAGGGTCTCGTCAGAGGGAAGGGACCAGCAAGGGGCTGGATGCCCAAGACCTCTTTGGCCCAGCAGCCTCAGGGCAGCAGGGAGAGCAAGAGGCCCAGTGTGCCCCTAGGTCGGCTCTGCCCCTTCCCACACAGGCGGCCAGCCCAGCAGCTGCCTGACAGACTCTGGCTCCCCCGAGCTCTCTGCCGGTGCAGGGGGCAGGAACAGACGTGTGCATGTGGTTCTGCCTTGGCCTGGGAGTGTGGACCCCCTGCCTGGCCCCCAGGCTCAGGGGCAAGGGCCGGGAGAGAGCACCACCCCGAAGCGCTTTTCTCCCGGGCTCGGGAGCATTGTGCGCGGCTGGCGGGAACAGCCGGCGAGAGTGCTTGCAAAGCGGCCTTTGGAGGCAGCCGGGGAGGTCTTCCAGCGGGAGAGGGCTGGTTGGGCTCAGAGGCCCCACAGGCCGGGGGCAGGACCCAGCAGGGCCCCTGACCCTGGCCAGCCTTGCCCAGACCTTCCTGGCCTCTGGGGGTACTGCCCCAGCAAGGGGCAGGCTGCGGGGACTGGGTCCAGACATGCCCGGGCGCCTCCCCAGGCTCATCCCCGCTGGTGCCTTTCCCCTGGGCCTAGGCCTCGGTTGAGGCCTCCTTGGAGAGGAGGTTGCTGGCAGGGGCTGTCTCCACACTGCAAGGTGCTGGAGCTCAGAGGGCCTCGTCAGAGGGAAGGGACAAGCAAGGGGTTGAATGCCCAAGACCTCTTTGGCCCAGCAGCCTCAGGGCAGCAGGGAGAGCAAGAGGCCCAGTGTGCCCCTAGGTCAGCTATGCCCCTTCCCACACAGCCGGCCAGCCAAGCAGCTGCCTGACAGACTCTGGCTCCCCCGAGCTCTCTGCCGGTGCAGGGGGCAGCAACAAACGTGTGCATGTGGTTCTGCCTTGGCCTCGGAGTGTTGATCCTCTGCATGGCCCCCACGCTCCGGGGCAAGGGCCGGGAGAGAGCACCACCCCGAAGCGCTTTTCTCCCGGGCTCGGGAGCATTGTGCGCGGCTGGCGGGAACAGCCGGCGAGAGTGCTTGCAAAGCGGCCTTTGGAGGCAGCCGGGGAGGTCTTCCAGCGGGAGAGGGCCGGTTGTGCTCAGAGGCCCCACAGGCCAGGGGCAGGACCCAGCAGGGCCCCTGCCCCCGGACAGCCTTGCCCAGACTTTCCTGGCCTCCGGGGGTACTGCCCCAGCAAGGGGCAGGCTGCGGGGACTGGGTCCAGACATGCCCGGGCGCCTCCCCAGGCTCATCCCCGCTGGTGCCTTTCCCCTGGGCCTAGGCCTCGGTTGAGGCCTCCTTGGAGAGGAGGTTGCTGGCAGGGGCTGTCTCCACACTGCAAGGTGCTGGAGCTCACAGGGCCTCATCAGAGGGAAGGGACAAGCAAGGGGCTGGATGCCCAAGACCTCTTTGGCCCAGCAGCCTCAGGGCAGCAGGGAGAGCAAGAGGCCCAGTGTGCCCCTAGGTCGGCTCTGCCCCTTCCCACACAGGCGGCCAGCCCAGCAGCTGCCTGACAGACTCTGGCTCCCCCGAGCTCTCTGCCGGTGCAGGGGGCAGGAGCAGACGTGTGCATGTGGTTCTGCCTTGGCCTGGGAGTGTGGACCCCCTACCTGGCCCCCAGGTTCCGGGGCAAGGGCCGGGAGAGAGCACCACCCCGAAGCGCTTTTCTCCCGGGCTCGGGAGCATTGTGCGCGGCTGGCGGGAACAGCCGGCGAGAGTGCTTGCAAAGCGGCCTTTGGAGGCAGCCGGGGAGGTCTTAAAGCGGGAGAGGGCCGGTTGTGCTCAGAGGCCCCACAGGCCGGGGGCAGGACCCAGCAGGGCCCCTGCCCCTGGCGAGCCTTGCCCAGACCTTCCTGGCCTCCGGGGGTACTGCCCCAGCAAGGGGCACGCTGTGGGGACTGTGTCCAGACATGCCCGGGCGCCTCCCCAGGCTCATCCCCGCTGGTGCCTTTCCCCTGGGCCTAGGCCTCGGTTGAGGCCTCCTTGAAGAGGAGGTTGCTGGCAGGGGCTGTCTCCACACTGCCAGGTGCTGGAGCTCAGAGGGTCTCGTCAGAGGGAAGGGACCAGCAAGGGGCTGGATGCCCAAGACCTCTTTGGCCCAGCAACCTCAGGGCAGCAGGGAGAGCAAGAGGCCCAGTGTGCCCCTAGGTCAGCTCTGCCCCTTCCCACACAGGCGGCCAGCCCAGCAGCTGCCTGACAGACTCTGGCTCCCCCGAGCTCTCTGCTGGTGCAGGGGAGAGGAACAGACGTGTGCATGTGGTTCTGCCTTGGCCTGGGAGTGTGGACCCCCTGCCTGGCCCCCAGGCTCAGGGGCAAGGGCCGGGAGAGAGCACCACCCCGAAGCGCTTTTCTCCCGGGCTCGGGAGCATTGTGCGCGGCTGGCGGGAACAGCCGGCGAGAGTGCTTGCAAAGCGGCCTTTGGAGGCAGCCGGGGAGGTCTTCCAGCGGGAGAGGGCCGGTTGTGCTCAGAGGCCCCACAGGCCGGGGGCAGGACCCAGCAGGGCCCCTGCCCCTGGCCAGCCTTGCCCAGACCTTCCTGGCCTCCGGGGGTACTGCCCCAGCAAGTGGTAGGCTGCGGGGACTGTGTCCAGACATGCCCGGGCGCCTCCCCAGGCTCATCCCCGCTGGTGCCTTTCCCCTGGGCCTAGGCCTCGGTTGAGGCCTCCTTGGAGAGGAGGTTGCTGCCAGGGGCTGTCTCCACACTGCAAGGTGCTGGAGCTCAGAGGGTCTCGTCAGAGGGAAGGGACCAGCAAGGGGCTGGATGCCCAAGACCTCTTTGGCCCAGCAGCCTCAGGGCAGCAGGGAGAGCAAGAGGCCCAGTGTGCCCCTAGGTCGGCTCTGCCCCTTCCCACACAGGCGGCCAGCCCAGCAGCTGCCTGACAGACTCTGGCTCCCCCGAGCTCTCTGCCGGTGCAGGGGGCAGGAACAGACGTGTGCATGTGGTTCTGCCTTGGCCTGGGAGTGTGGACCCCCTGCCTGGCCCCCAGGCTCAGGGGCAAGGGCCGGGAGAGAGCACCACCCCGAAGCGCTTTTCTCCCGGGCTCGGGAGCATTGTGCGCGGCTGGCGGGAACAGCCGGCGAGAGTGCTTGCAAAGCGGCCTTTGGAGGCAGCCGGGGAGGTCTTCCAGCGGGAGAGGGCCGGTTGTGCTCAGAGGCCCCACAGGCCAGGGGCAGGACCCAGCAGGGCCCCTGCCCCTGGCCAGCCTTGCCCAGACCTTCCTGGCCTCCGGGGGTGCTGCCCCAGCAAGTGGTAGGCTGCGGGGACTGGGTCCAGACATGCCCGTGGGCCTCCCCAGGCTCATCCCCGCTGGTGCCTTTCCCCTGGGCCTAGGCCTCGGTTGAGGCCTCCTTGGAGAGGAGGTTGCTGGCAGGGGCTGTCTCCACACTGCAAGGTGCTGGAGCTCAGAGGGCCTCGTCAGAGGGAAGGGACCAGCAAGGGGCTGGATGCCCAAGACCTCTTTGGCCCAGCAGCCTCAGGGCAGCAGGGAGAGCAAGAGGCCCAGTGTGCACCTAGGTCGGCTCTGCCCCTTCCCACACAGGCGGCCAGCCCAGCAGCTGCCTGACAGACTCTGGCTCCCCCGAGCTCTCTGCCGGTGCAGGGGGCAGGAACAGACGTGTGCATGTGGTTCTGCCTTGGCCTCGGAGTGTTGATCCACTGCCTGGCCCCCAGGCTCCGGGGCAAGGGCCGTGAGAGAGCACCACACCGAAGCGCTTTTCTCCCGGGCTCGGGAGCATTGTGCGCGGCTGGCGGGAACAGCCGGCGAGAGTGCTTGCAAAGTGGCCTTTGGAGGCAGCCGGGGAGGTCTTCCAGCGGGAGAGGGCCGGTTGTGCTCAGAGGCCCCACAGGCCGGGGGCAGGACCCAGCAGGGCCCCTGCCCCTGGCCAGCCTTGCCCAGACCTTCCTGGCCTCCGGGGGTACTGCCCCAGCAAGGGGCAGGCTGCGGGAACTGTGTCCAGACATGCCCGGGCGCCTCCCCAGGCTCATCCCCGCTGGTGCCTTTCCCCTGGGCCTAGGCCTCCGTTGAGGCCTCCTTGGAGAGGAGGTTGCTGGCAGGGGCTGTCTCCACACTGCACGGTGCTGGAGCTAAGAGGGTCTCGTCAGAGGGAAGGGACCAGCAAGGGGCTGGATGCCCAAGACCTCTTTGGCCCAGCAGCCTCAGGGCAGCAGGGAGAGCAAGAGGCCCAGTGTGCCCCTAGGTCGGCTCTGCCCCTTCCCACACAGGCGGCCAGCCCAGCAGCTGCCTGACAGACTCTGGCTCCCCCGAGCTCTCTGCCGGTGCAGGGGGCAGGAACAGACGTGTGCATGTGGTTCTGCCTTGGCCTGGGAGTGTGGACCCCCTGCCTGGCCCCCAGGCTCAGGGGCAAGGGCCGGGAGAGAGCACCACCCCGAAGCGCTTTTCTCCCGGGCTCGGGAGCATTGTGCGCGGCTGGCGGGAACAGCCGGCGAGAGTGCTTGCAAAGCGGCCTTTGGAGGCAGCCGGGGAGGTCTTCCAGCGGGAGAGGGCCGGTTGTGCTCAGAGGCCCCACAGGCCAGGGGCAGGACCCAGCAGGGCCCCTGCCCCTGGCCAGCCTTGCCCAGACCTTCCTGGCCTCCGGGGGTGCTGCCCCAGCAAGTGGTAGGCTGCGGGGACTGGGTCCAGACATGCCCGTGGGCCTCCCCAGGCTCATCCCCGCTGGTGCCTTTCCCCTGGGCCTAGGCCTCGGTTGAGGCCTCCTTGGAGAGGAGGTTGCTGGCAGGGGCTGTCTCCACACTGCAAGGTGCTGGAGCTCAGAGGGCCTCGTCAGAGGGAAGGGACCAGCAAGGGGCTGGATGCCCAAGACCTCTTTGGCCCAGCAGCCTCAGGGCAGCAGGGAGAGCAAGAGGCCCAGTGTGCCCCTAGGTCGGCTCTGCCCCTTCCCACACAGGCGGCCAGCCCAGCAGCTGCCTGACAGACTCTGGCTCCCCCGAGCTCTCTGCCGGTGCAGGGGGCAGGAACAGACGTGTGCATGTGGTTCTGCCTTGGCCTCGGAGTGTTGATCCACTGCCTGGCCCCCAGGCTCCGGGGCAAGGGCCGTGAGAGAGCACCACACCGAAGCGCTTTTCTCCCGGGCTCGGGAGCATTGTGCGCGGCTGGCGGGAACAGCCGGCGAGAGTGCTTGCAAAGTGGCCTTTGGAGGCAGCCGGGGAGGTCTTCCAGCGGGAGAGGGCCGGTTGTGCTCAGAGGCCCCACAGGCCGGGGGCAGGACCCAGCAGGGCCCCTGCCCCTGGCCAGCCTTGCCCAGACCTTCCTGGCCTCCGGGGGTACTGCCCCAGCAAGGGGCAGGCTGCGGGAACTGTGTCCAGACATGCCCGGGCGCCTCCCCAGGCTCATCCCCGCTGGTGCCTTTCCCCTGGGCCTAGGCCTCCGTTGAGGCCTCCTTGGAGAGGAGGTTGCTGGCAGGGGCTGTCTCCACACTGCACGGTGCTGGAGCTAAGAGGGTCTCGTCAGAGGGAAGGGACCAGCAAGGGGCTGGATGCCCAAGACCTCTTTGGCCCAGCAGCCTCAGGGCAGCAGGGAGAGCAAGAGGCCCAGTGTGCCCCTAGGTCGGCTCTGCCCCTTCCCACACAGGCGGCCAGCCCAGCAGCTGCCTGACAGACTCTGGCTCCCCCGAGCTCTCTGCCGGTGCAGGGGGCAGGAACAGACGTGTGCATGTGGTTCTGCCTTGGCCTGGGAGTGTGGACCCCCTGCCTGGCCCCCAGGCTCAGGGGCAAGGGCCGGGAGAGAGCACCACCCCGAAGCGCTTTTCTCCCGGGCTCGGGAGCATTGTGCGCGGCTGGCGGGAACAGCCGGCGAGAGTGCTTGCAAAGCGGCCTTTGGAGACAGCCGGGGAGGTCTTCCTGCGGGAGAGGGCCGGTTGGGCTCAGAGGCCCCACAGGCCAGGGGCAGGACCCAGCAGGGCCCCTGCCCCTGGCCAGCCTTGCCCAGACCTTCCTGGCCTCCGGGGGTACTGTCCCAGCAAGGGGCAGGCTGCGGGGACTGGGTCCAGACATGCCCAGGCGCCTCCCCAGGCTCATCCCCGATGGTGCCTTTCCCCTGGGCCTAGGCCTCGCTTGAGGCCTCCTTGGAGAGGAGGTTGCTGCCAGGGGCTGTCTCCACACTGTAAGGTGCTGGAGCTCAGAGGGCCTCGTCAGAGGGAAGGGACCAGCAAGGGGCTGGATGCCCAAGACCTCTTTGGCCCAGCAGCCTCAGGGCAGCAGGGAGAGCAAGAGGCCCAGTGTGCCCCTAGGTCGGCTCTGCCCCTTCCCACACAGGCGGCCAGCCCAGCAGCTGCCTGACAGACTCTGGCTCCCCCGAGCTCTCTGCCGGTGCAGGGGGCAGGAACAGACGTGTGCATGTGGTTCTGCCTTGGCCTCGGAGTGTTGATCCAATGCCTGGCCCCCAGGCTCCGGGGCAAGGGCCGGGAGAGAGCACCACACCGAAGCGCTTTTCTCCCGGGCTCGGGAGCATTGTGCGGGGCTGGCGGGAACAGCCGGCGAGAGTGCTTGCAAAGCGGCCTTTGGAGGCAGCCGGGGAGGTCTTCCAGCGGGAGAGGGCCGGTTGTGCTCAGAGGCCCCACAGGCCGGGGGCAGGACCCAGCAGGGCCCCTGCCCCTGGCCAGCCTTGCCCAGACCTTCCTGGCCTCCGGGGGTACTGCCCCAGCAAGGGGCAGGCTGCGGGGACTGTGTCCAGACATGCCCGGGCGCCTCCCCAGGCTCATCCCCGCTGGTGCCTTTCCCCTGGGCCTAGGCCTCCGTTGAGGCCTCCTTGGAGAGGAGGTTGCTGCCAGGGGCTGTCTCCACACTGCAAGGTGCTGGAGCTCAGAGGGCCTCGTCAGAGGGAAGGGACCAGCAAGGGGCTGGATGCCCAAGACCTCTTTGGCCCAGCAGCCTCAGGGCAGCAGGGAGAGCAAGAGGCCCAGTGTGCCCCTAGGTCGGCTCTGCCCCTTCCCACACAGGCGGCCAGCCCAGCAGCTGCCTGACAGACTCTGGCTCCCCCGAGCTCTCTGCCGGTGCAGGGGGCAGGAACAGACGTGTGCATGTGGTTCTGCCTTGGCCTGGGAGTGTGGAACCCTGCCTGGCCCCCAGGCTCAGGGGCAAGGGCCGGGAGAGAGCACCACCCCGAAGCGCTTTTCTCCCGGGCTCGGGAGCATTGTGCGCGGCTGGCGGGAACAGCCGGCGAGAGTGCTTGCAAAGCGGCCTTTGGAGGCAGCCGGGGAGGTCTTCCAGCGGGAGAGGGCCGGTTGTGCTCAGAGGCCCCACAGGCCGGGGGCAGGACCCAGCAGGGCCCCTGCCCCTGGCCAGCCTTGCCCAGACCTTCCTGGCCTCCGGGGGTACTGCCCCAGCAAGGGGCAGGCTGCGGGGACTGTGTCCAGACATGCCCGGGCGCCTCCCCAGGCTCATCCCCGCTGGTGCCTTTCCCCTGGGCCTAGGCCTCCGTTGAGGCCTCCTTGGAGAGGAGGTTGCTGCCAGGGGCTGTCTCCACACTGCAAGGTGCTGGAGCTCAGAGGGTCTCGTCAGAGGGAAGGGACCAGCAAGGGGCTGGATGCCCAAGACCTCTTTGGCCCAGCAGCCTCAGGGCAGCAGGGAGAGCAAGAGGCCCAGTGTGCCCCTAGGTCGGCTCTGCCCCTTCCCACACAGGCGGCCAGCCCAGCAGCTGCCTGACAGACTCTGGCTCCCCCGAGCTCTCTGCCGGTGCAGGGGGCAGGAACAGACGTGTGCATGTGGTTCTGCCTTGGCCTGGGAGTGTGGAACCCTGCCTGGCCCCCAGGCTCAGGGGCAAGGGCCGGGAGAGAGCACCACCCCGAAGCGCTTTTCTCCCGGGCTCGGGAGCATTGTGCGCGGCTGGCGGGAACAGCCGGCGAGAGTGCTTGCAAAGCGGCCTTTGGAGGCAGCCGGGGAGGTCTTCCAGCGGGAGAGGGCCGGTTGTGCTCAGAGGCCCCACAGGCCGGGGGCAGGACCCAGCAGGGCCCCTGCCCCTGGCCAGCCTTGCCCAGACCTTCCTGGCCTCCGGGGGTACTGCCCCAGCAAGGGGCAGGCTGCGGGGACTGTGTCCAGACATGCCCGGGCGCCTCCCCAGGCTCATCCCTGCTGGTGCCTTTCCCCTGGGCCTAGGCCTCGGTTGAGGCCTCCTTGGAGAGGAGGTTGCTGCCAGGGGCTGTCTCCACACTGCAAGGTGCTGGAGCTCAGAGGGTCTCGTCAGAGGGAAGGGACCAGCAAGGGGCTGGATGCCCAAGACCTCTTTGGCCCAGCAGCCTCAGGGCAGCAGGGAGAGCAAGAGGCCCAGTGTGCCCCTAGGTCGGCTCTGCCCCTTCCCACACAGGCGGCCAGCCCAGCAGCTGCCTGACAGACTCTGGCTCCCCCGAGCTCTCTGCCGGTGCAGGGGGCAGGAACAGACGTGTGCATGTGGTTCTGCCTTGGCCTGGGAGTGTGGAACCCTGCCTGGCCCCCAGGCTCAGGGGCAAGGGCCGGGAGAGAGCACCACCCCGAAGCGCTTTTCTCCCGGGCTCGGGAGCATTGTGCGCGGCTGGCGGGAACAGCCGGCGAGAGTGCTTGCAAAGCGGCCTTTGGAGGCAGCCGGGGAGGTCTTCCAGCGGGAGAGGGCCGGTTGGGCTCAGAGGCCCCACAGGCCGGGGGCAGGACCCAGCAGGGCCCCTGACCCTGGCCAGCCTTGCCCAGACCTTCCTGGCCTCTGGGGGTACTGCCCCAGCAAGGGGCAGGCTGCGGGGACTGGGTCCAGACATGCCCGGGCGCCTCCCCAGGCTCATCCCCGCTGGTGCCTTTCCCCTGGGCCTAGGCCTCGCTTGAGGCCTCCTTGGAGAGGAGGTTGCTGCCAGGGGCTGTCTCCACACTGCAAGGTGCTGGAGCTCAGAGGGCCTCGTCAGAGGGAAGGGACAAGCAAGGGGTTGAATGCCCAAGACCTCTTTGGCCCAGCAGCCTCAGGGCAGCAGGGAGAGCAAGAGGCCCAGTGTGCCCCTAGGTCAGCTCTGCCCCTTCCCACACAGCCGGCCAGCCAAGCAGCTGCCTGACACACTCTGGCTCCCCCGAGCTCTCTGCCGGTGCAGGGGGCAGGAACAAACGTGTGCATGTGGTTCTGCCTTGGCCTCGGAGTGTTGATCCTCTGCATGGCCCCCACGCTCCGGGGCAAGGGCCGGGAAAGAGCACCACCCCGAAGCGCTTTTCTCCCGGGCTCGGGAGCATTGTGCGCGGCTGGCGGGAACAGCCGGCGAGAGTGCTTGCAAAGCGGCCTTTGGAGGCAGCCGGGGAGGTCTTCCAGCGGGAGAGGGCCGGTTGGGCTCAGAGGCCCCACAGGCCAGGGGCAGGACCCAGCAGGGCCCCTGCCCCTGGACAGCCTTGCCCAGACCTTCCTGGCCTCCGGGGGTACTGCCCCAGCAAGGGGCAGGCTGCGGGGACTGGGTCCAGACATGCCCGGGCGCCTCCCCAGGCTCATCCCCGCTGGTGCCTTTCCCCTGGGCCTAGGCCTCGCTTGAGGCCTCCTTGGAGAGGAGGTTGCTGCCAGGGGCTGTCTCCACACTGCAAGGTGCTGGAGCTCAGAGGGCCTCGTCAGAGGGAAGGGACAAGCAAGGGGCTGGATGCCCAAGACCTCTTTGGCCCAGCAGCCTCAGGGCAGCAGGGAGAGCAAGAGGCCCAGTGTGCCCCTAGGTCAGCTCTGCCCCTTCCCACACAGGCGGCCAGCCAAGCAGCTGCCTGACAGACTCTGGCTCCCCCGAGCTCTCTGCCGGTGCAGGGGGCAGGAACAGACGTGTGCATGTGGTTCTGCCTTGGCCTCGGAGTGTTGATCCTCTGCATGGCCCCCACGCTCCGGGGCAAGGGCCCGGAGAGAGCACCACCCCGAAGCGCTTTTCTCCCGGGCTCGGGAGCATTGTGCGCGGCTGGCGGGAACAGCCGGCGAGAGTGCTTGCAAAGCGGCCTTTGGAGGCAGCCGGGGAGGTCTTCCAGCAGGAGAGGGCCGGCTGTGCTCAGAGGCCCCACAGGCCAGGGGCAGGACCCAGCAGGGCCCCTGCCCCTGGCCAGCCTTGCCCAGACCTTCCTGGCCTCCGGGGGTACTGCCCCAGCAAGGGGCAGGCTGCGGGGACTGGGTCTAGACATGCCCGGGCGCCTCCCCAGGCTCATCCCCGCTGGTGCCTTTCCCCTGGGCCTAGGCCTCGGTTGAGGCCTCCTTGGAGTGGAGGTTGTTGGCAGGGGCTGTCTCCACACTGCAAGGTGCTGGAGCTCAGAGGGCCTCGTCAGAGGGAAGGGACCAGCAAGGGGCTGGATGCCCAAGACCTCTTTGGCCCAGCAGCCTCAGGGCAGCAGGGAGAGCAAGAGGCCCAGTGTGCCCCTAGGTCGGCTCTGCCCCTTCCCACACAGGCGGCCAGCCCAGCAGCTGTCTGACAGACTCTGGCTCCCCCGAGCTCTCTGCCGGTGCAGGGGAGAGGAACAGACGTGTGCATGTGGTTCTGCCTTGCCCTGGGAGAGTGGACCCCCTGCCTGGCCCCCAGCCTCAGGGGCAAGGGCCGGGAGAGAGCACCACCCCGGAGGCTTTTCTCCCGGGCTCGGGAGCATTGTGCGCGGCTGGCGGGAACAGCCGGCGAGAGTGCTTGCAAAGCGGCCTTTGGAGGCAGCCGGGGAGGTCTTCCAGCGGGAGAGGGCCGGTTGTGCTCAGAGGCCCCACAGGCCAGGGGCAGGACCCAGCAGGGCCCCTGCCCCTGGCCAGCCTTGCCCAGACGTTCCAGGCCTCCGGGGGTACTGCCCCAGCAAGGGGCAGGCTGCGGGGACTGGGTCCAGACATGCCCGGGCGCCTCCCCAGGCTCATCCCCGCTGGTGCCTTTCCCCTGGGCCTAGGCCTCGGTTGAGGCCTCCTTGGAGAGGAGGTTGCTGGCAGGGGCTATGTCCACACTGCAAGGTTCTGGAGCTCAGAGGGCCTCGTCAGAGGGAAGGGACCAGCAAGGGGCTGGATGCCCAAGACCTCTTTGGCCCAGCAGCCTCAGGGCAGCAGGGAGAGCAAGAGGCCCAGTGTGCCCCTAGGTCGGCTCTGCCCCTTCCCACACAGGCGGCCAGCCCAGCAGCTGCCTGACAGACTCTGGCTCCCCCGAGCTCTCTGCCGGTGCAGGGGGCAGGAACAGACGTGTGCATGTGGTTCTGCCTTGGCCTGGGAGTGTGGACCCCCTGCCTGGCCCCCAGGCTCAGGGACAAGGGCCGGGAGAGAGCACCACCCCGAAGCGCTTTTCTCCCGGGCTCGGGAGCATTGTGCGCGGCTGGCGGGAACAGCCGGCGAGAGT
Organism: Cervus elaphus; assembly: GCF_910594005.1. NCBI lineage: Eukaryota > Metazoa > Chordata > Mammalia > Artiodactyla > Cervidae > Cervus > Cervus elaphus. The sequence continues at coordinate 216,198 of NW_025316696.1, read as the reverse complement.
GCTTGCAAAGCGGCCTTTGGAGGCAGCCGGGGAGGTCTTCCAGCGGGAGAGGGCCGGTTGTGCTCAGAGGCCCCACAGGCCAGGGGCAGGACCCAGCAGGGCCCCTGCCCCTGGCCAGCCTTGCCCAGACCTTCCTGGCCTACGGGGGTACTGTCCCAGCAAGGGGCAGGCTGCGGGGACTGGGTCCAGACATGCCCAGGCGCCTCCCCAGGCTCATCCCCGCTGGTGCTGTTCCCCTGAGCCTAGGCCTCTGTTGAGGCCTCCTTGGAGAGGAGGTTGCTGCCAGGGGCTGTCTCCACACTGCAAGGTGCTGGAGCTCAGAGGGCCTCGTCAGAGGAAAGGGACCAGCAAGGGGCTGGATGCCCAAGACCTCTTTGGCCCAGCAGCCTCAGGGCAGCAGGGAGAGCAAGAGGCCCAGTGTGCCCCTAGGTCGGCTCTGCCCCTTCCCACACAGGCGGCCAGCCCAGCAGCTGCCTGACAGACTCTGGCTCCCCCGAGCTCTCTGCCGGTGCAGGGGGCAGGAACAGACGTGTGCATGTGGTTCTGCCTTGGCCTGGGAGTGTGGAACCCTGCCTGGCCCCCAGGCTCAGGGGCAAGGGCCGGGAGAGAGCACCACCCCGAAGCGCTTTTCTCCCGGGCTCGGGAGCATTGTGCGCGGCTGGCGGGAACAGCCGGCGAGAGTGCTTGCAAAGCGGCCTTTGGAGGCAGCCGGGGAGGTCTTCCAGCGGGAGAGGGCCGGTTGTGCTCAGAGGCCCCACAGGCCGGGGGCAGGACCCAGCAGGGCCCCTGCCCCTGGCCAGCCTTGCCCAGACCTTCCTGGCCTCCGGGGGTACTGCCCCAGCAAGGGGCAGGCTGCGGGGACTGTGTCCAGACATGCCCGGGCGCCTCCCCAGGCTCATCCCCGCTGGTGCCTTTCCCCTGGGCCTAGGCCTCCGTTGAGGCCTCCTTGGAGAGGAGGTTGCTGCCAGGGGCTGTCTCCACACTGCAAGGTGCTGGAGCTCAGAGGGTCTCGTCAGAGGGAAGGGACCAGCAAGGGGCTGGATGCCCAAGACCTCTTTGGCCCAGCAGCCTCAGGGCAGCAGGGAGAGCAAGAGGCCCAGTGTGCCCCTAGGTCGGCTCTGCCCCTTCCCACACAGGCGGCCAGCCCAGCAGCTGCCTGACAGACTCTGGCTCCCCCGAGCTCTCTGCCGGTGCAGGGGGCAGGAACAGACGTGTGCATGTGGTTCTGCCTTGGCCTGGGAGTGTGGAACCCTGCCTGGCCCCCAGGCTCAGGGGCAAGGGCCGGGAGAGAGCACCACCCCGAAGCGCTTTTCTCCCGGGCTCGGGAGCATTGTGCGCGGCTGGCGGGAACAGCCGGCGAGAGTGCTTGCAAAGCGGCCTTTGGAGGCAGCCGGGGAGGTCTTCCAGCGGGAGAGGGCCGGTTGTGCTCAGAGGCCCCACAGGCCGGGGGCAGGACCCAGCAGGGCCCCTGCCCCTGGCCAGCCTTGCCCAGACCTTCCTGGCCTCCGGGGGTACTGCCCCAGCAAGGGGCAGGCTGCGGGGACTGTGTCCAGACATGCCCGGGCGCCTCCCCAGGCTCATCCCTGCTGGTGCCTTTCCCCTGGGCCTAGGCCTCCGTTGAGGCCTCCTTGGAGAGGAGGTTGCTGCCAGGGGCTGTCTCCACACTGCAAGGTGCTGGAGCTCAGAGGGTCTCGTCAGAGGGAAGGGACCAGCAAGGGGCTGGATGCCCAAGACCTCTTTGGCCCAGCAGCCTCAGGGCAGCAGGGAGAGCAAGAGGCCCAGTGTGCCCCTAGGTCGGCTCTGCCCCTTCCCACACAGGCGGCCAGCCCAGCAGCTGCCTGACAGACTCTGGCTCCCCCGAGCTCTCTGCCGGTGCAGGGGGCAGGAACAGACGTGTGCATGTGGTTCTGCCTTGGCCTGGGAGTGTGGAACCCTGCCTGGCCCCCAGGCTCAGGGGCAAGGGCCGGGAGAGAGCACCACCCCGAAGCGCTTTTCTCCCGGGCTCGGGAGCATTGTGCGCGGCTGGCGGGAACAGCCGGCGAGAGTGCTTGCAAAGCGGCCTTTGGAGGCAGCCGGGGAGGTCTTCCAGCGGGAGAGGGCCGGTTGGGCTCAGAGGCCCCACAGGCCGGGGGCAGGACCCAGCAGGGCCCCTGACCCTGGCCAGCCTTGCCCAGACCTTCCTGGCCTCTGGGGGTACTGCCCCAGCAAGGGGCAGGCTGCGGGGACTGGGTCCAGACATGCCCGGGCGCCTCCCCAGGCTCATCCCCGCTGGTGCCTTTCCCCTGGGCCTAGGCCTCGCTTGAGGCCTCCTTGGAGAGGAGGTTGCTGCCAGGGGCTGTCTCCACACTGCAAGGTGCTGGAGCTCAGAGGGCCTCGTCAGAGGGAAGGGACAAGCAAGGGGTTGAATGCCCAAGACCTCTTTGGCCCAGCAGCCTCAGGGCAGCAGGGAGAGCAAGAGGCCCAGTGTGCCCCTAGGTCAGCTCTGCCCCTTCCCACACAGCCGGCCAGCCAAGCAGCTGCCTGACACACTCTGGCTCCCCTGAGCTCTCTGCCGGTGCAGGGGGCAGGAACAAACGTGTGCATGTGGTTCTGCCTTGGCCTCGGAGTGTTGATCCTCTGCATGGCCCCCACGCTCCGGGGCAAGGGCCGGGAAAGAGCACCACCCCGAAGCGCTTTTCTCCCGGGCTCGGGAGCATTGTGCGCGGCTGGCAGGAACAGCCGGCGAGAGTGCTTGCAAAGCGGCCTTTGGAGGCAGCCGGGGAGGTCTTCCAGCGGGAGAGGGCCGGTTGGGCTCAGAGGCCCCACAGGCCAGGGGCAGGACCCAGCAGGGCCCCTGCCCCTGGACAGCCTTGCCCAGACCTTCCTGGCCTCCGGGGGTACTGCCCCAGCAAGGGGCAGGCTGCGGGGACTGGGTCCAGACATGCCCGGGCGCCTCCCCAGGCTCATCCCCGCTGGTGCCTTTCCCCTGGGCCTAGGCCTCGCTTGAGGCCTCCTTGGAGAGGAGGTTGCTGCCAGGGGCTGTCTCCACACTGCAAGGTGCTGGAGCTCAGAGGGCCTCGTCAGAGGGAAGGGACAAGCAAGGGGCTGGATGCCCAAGACCTCTTTGGCCCAGCAGCCTCAGGGCAGCAGGGAGAGCAAGAGGCCCAGTGTGCCCCTAGGTCAGCTCTGCCCCTTCCCACACAGGCGGCCAGCCAAGCAGCTGCCTGACAGACTCTGGCTCCCCCGAGCTCTCTGCCGGTGCAGGGGGCAGGAACAGACGTGTGCATGTGGTTCTGCCTTGGCCTCGGAGTGTTGATCCTCTGCATGGCCCCCACGCTCCGGGGCAAGGGCCCGGAGAGAGCACCACCCCGAAGCGCTTTTCTCCCGGGCTCGGGAGCATTGTGCGCGGCTGGCGGGAACAGCCGGCGAGAGTGCTTGCAAAGCGGCCTTTGGAGGCAGCCGGGGAGGTCTTCCAGCAGGAGAGGGCCGGCTGTGCTCAGAGGCCCCACAGGCCAGGGGCAGGACCCAGCAGGGCCCCTGCCCCTGGCCAGCCTTGCCCAGACCTTCCTGGCCTCCGGGGGTACTGCCCCAGCAAGGGGCAGGCTGCGGGGACTGGGTCTAGACATGCCCGGGCGCCTCCCCAGGCTCATCCCCGCTGGTGCCTTTCCCCTGGGCCTAGGCCTCGGTTGAGGCCTCCTTGGAGTGGAGGTTGTTGGCAGGGGCTGTCTCCACACTGCAAGGTGCTGGAGCTCAGAGGGCCTCGTCAGAGGGAAGGGACCAGCAAGGGGCTGGATGCCCAAGACCTCTTTGGCCCAGCAGCCTCAGGGCAGCAGGGAGAGCAAGAGGCCCAGTGTGCCCCTAGGTCGGCTCTGCCCCTTCCCACACAGGCGGCCAGCCCAGCAGCTGTCTGACAGACTCTGGCTCCCCCGAGCTCTCTGCCGGTGCAGGGGAGAGGAACAGACGTGTGCATGTGGTTCTGCCTTGCCCTGGGAGAGTGGACCCCCTGCCTGGCCCCCAGCCTCAGGGGCAAGGGCCGGGAGAGAGCACCACCCCGGAGGCTTTTCTCCCGGGCTCGGGAGCATTGTGCGCGGCTGGCGGGAACAGCCGGCGAGAGTGCTTGCAAAGCGGCCTTTGGAGGCAGCCGGGGAGGTCTTCCAGCGGGAGAGGGCCGGTTGTGCTCAGAGGCCCCACAGGCCAGGGGCAGGACCCAGCAGGGCCCCTGCCCCTGGCCAGCCTTGCCCAGACGTTCCAGGCCTCCGGGGGTACTGCCCCAGTAAGGGGCAGGCTGCGGGGACTGGGTCCAGACATGCCCGGGCGCCTCCCCAGGCTCATCCCCGCTGGTGCCTTTCCCCTGGGCCTAGGCCTCGGTTGAGGCCTCCTTGGAGAGGAGGTTGCTGGCAGGGGCTATGTCCACACTGCAAGGTTCTGGAGCTCAGAGGGCCTCGTCAGAGGGAAGGGACCAGCAAGGGGCTGGATGCCCAAGACCTCTTTGGCCCAGCAGCCTCAGGGCAGCAGGGAGAGCAAGAGGCCCAGTGTGCCCCTAGGTCGGCTCTGCCCCTTCCCACACAGGCGGCCAGCCCAGCAGCTGCCTGACAGACTCTGGCTCCCCCGAGCTCTCTGCCGGTGCAGGGGGCAGGAACAGACGTGTGCATGTGGTTCTGCCTTGGCCTGGGAGTGTGGACCCCCTGCCTGGCCCCCAGGCTCAGGGACAAGGGCCGGGAGAGAGCACCACCCCGAAGCGCTTTTCTCCCGGGCTCGGGAGCATTGTGCGCGGCTGGCGGGAACAGCCGGCGAGAGTGCTTGCAAAGCGGCCTTTGGAGGCAGCCGGGGAGGTCTTCCAGCGGGAGAGGGCCGGTTGTGCTCAGAGGCCCCACAGGCCAGGGGCAGGACCCAGCAGGGCCCCTGCCCCTGGCCAGCCTTGCCCAGACCTTCCTGGCCTCCGGGGGTACTGTCCCAGCAAGGGGCAGGCTGCGGGGACTGGGTCCAGACATGCCCAGGCGCCTCCCCAGGCTCATCCCCGCTGGTGCTGTTCCCCTGAGCCTAGGCCTCTGTTGAGGCCTCCTTGGAGAGGAGGTTGCTGCCAGGGGCTGTCTCCACACTGCAAGGTGCTGGAGCTCAGAGGGCCTCGTCAGAGGAAAGGGACCAGCAAGGGGCTGGATGCCCAAGACTTCTTTGGCCCAGCAGCCTCAGGGCAGCAGGGAGAGCAAGAGGCCCAGTGTGCCCCTAGGTCGGCTCTGCCCCTTCCCACACAGGCGGCCAGCCCAGCAGCTGCCTGACAGACACTGGCTCCCCCGAGCTCTCTGCCGGTGCAGGGGGCAGGAACAGACGTGTGCATGTGGTTCTGCCTTGGCCTGGGAGTGTGGACCCCCTGCCTGGCCCCCAGGCTCAGGGACAAGGGCCGGGAGAGAGCACCACCCCGAAGCGCTTTTCTCCCGGGCTCGGGAGCATTGTGCGCGGCTGGCGGGAACAGCCGGCGAGAGTGCTTGCAAAGCGGCTTTGGAGGCAGCCGGGGAGGTCTTCCAGCGGGAGAGGGCCGGTTGTGCTCAGAGGCCCCACAGGCCAGGGGCAGGACCCAGCAGGGCCCCTGCCCCTGGCCAGCCGTGCCCAGACCTTCCTGGCCTCCGGGGGTACTGCCCCAGCAAGGGGCAGGCTGCGGGGACTGGGTCCAGACATGCCCGGGCGCCTCCCCAGGCTCATCCCCGCTGGTGCCTTTCCCCTGGGCCTAGGCCTCGGTTGAGGCCTCTTTGGAGAGGAGGTTGCTGGCAGGGGCTGTCTCCACACTGCAAGGTGCTGGAGCTCAGAGGGCCTCGTCAGAGTGAAGGGACCAGCAAGGGGCTGGATGCCCAAGACCTCTTTGGCCCAGCAGCCTCAGGGCAGCAGGGAGAGCAAGAGGCCCAGTGTGCCCCTAGGTCGGCTCTGCCCCTTCCCACACAGGCGGCCAGCCCAGCAGCTGCCTGACAGACTCTGGCTCCCCCGAGCTCTCTGCCGGTGCAGGGGGCAGGAACAGACGTGTGCATGTGGTTCTGCCTTGGCCTGGGAGTGTGGACACCCTGCCTGGCCCCCAGCCTCAGGGGCAAGGGCCGGGAGAGAGCACCACCCCGAAGCGCTTTTCTCCCGGGCTCGGGAGCATTGTGCGCGGCTGGCGGGAACAGCCGGCGAGAGTGCTTGCAAAGCGGCCTTTGGAGGCAGCCGGGGAGGTCTTCCAGCGGGAGAGGGCCGGTTGTGCTCAGAGGCCCCACAGGCCAGGGGCAGGACACAGCAGGGCCCCTGCCCCTGGCCAGCCTTGCCCAGACCTTCCTGGCCTCTGGGGGTACTGCCCCAGCAAGGGGCAGGCTGCTAGGACTGGGTCCAGACATGCCCGGGCGCCTCCCCAGGCTCATCCCCGCTGGTGCCTTTCCCCTGGGCCTAGGCCTCGGTTGAGGCCTCCTTGGAGAGGAGGTTGCTGGCAGGGGCTGTCTCCACACTGCAAGGTGCTGGAGCTCAGAGGGCCTCGTCAGAGGGAAGGGACCAGCAAGGGGCTGGATGCCCAAGACCTCTTTGGCCCAGCAGCCTCAGGGCAGCAGGGAGAGCAAGAGGCCCAGTGTGCCCCTAGGTCGGCTCTGCCCCTTCCCACAACAGGCGGCCAGCCCAGCAGCTGCCTGACAGACTCTGGATCCCCCGAGCTCTCTGCCGGTGCAGGGGGCAGGAACAGACGTGTGCATGTGGTTCTGCCTTGGCCTGGGAGTGTGGACCCCCTGCCTGGCCCCCAGGCTCAGGGGCAAGGGCCGGGAGAGAGCACCACCCCGAAGCGCTTTTCTCCCGGGCTCGGGAGCATTGTGCGCGGCTGGCGGGAACAGCCGGCGAGAGTGCTTGCAAAGCGGCCTTTGGAGGCAGCCGGGGAGGTCTTCCAGCGGGAGAGGGCCGGTTGTGCTCAGAGGCCCCACAGGCCAGGGGCAGGACCCAGCAGGGCCCCTGCCCCTGGCCAGCCTTGCCCAGACCTTCCTGGCCTCCGGGGGTACTGCCCCAGCAAGGGGCAGGCTGCGGGGACTGGGTCCAGACATGCCCGGGCGCCTCCCCAGGCTCATCCCCGCTGGTGCCTTTCCCCTTGGCCTAGGCCTCGGTTGAGGCCTCCTTGGAGAGGAGGTTGCTGGCAGGGGCTGTCTCCACACTGCAAGGTGCTGGAGCTCAGAGGGCCTCGTCAGAGGGAAGGGACCAGCAAGGGGCTGGATGCCCAAGACCTCTTTGGCCCAGCAGCCTCAGTGCAGCAGGGAGAGCAAGAGGCCCAGTGTGCCCCTAGGTCGGCTCTGCCCCTTCCCACACAGGCGGCCAGCACAGCAGCTGCCTGACAGACTCTGGCTCCCCCGAGCTCTCTGCCGGTGCAGGGGGCAGGAACAGCCGTGTGCATGTGATTCTGCCTTGGCCTGGGAGTGTGGACCCCCTGCCTGGCCCCCAGGCTCAGGGTCAAGGGCCGGGAGAGAGCACCACCCCGAAGCGCTTTTCTCCCGGGCTCGGGAGCATTGTGCGCGGCTGGCGGGAACAGCCGGCGAGAGTGCTTGCAAAGCGGCCTTTGGAGGCAGCCGGGGAGGTCTTCCAGCGGGAGAGGGCCGGTTGTGCTCAGAGGCCCCACAGGCCAGGGGCAGGACCCAGCAGGGCCCCTGCCCCTGGCCAGCCTTGCCCAGACCTTCCTGGCCTCCGGGGGTACTGCCCCAGCAAGGGGCAGGCTGCGGGGACTGGGTCCAGACATGCCCGGGCGCCTCCCCAGGCTCATCCCCGCTGGTGCCTTTCCCCTGGGCCTAGGCCTCGGTTGAGGCCTCCTTGGAGAGGAGGTTGCTGCCAGGGGCTGTCTCCACACTGCAAGGTGCTGGAGCTCAGAGGGCCTCGTCAGAGTGAAGGGACCAGCAAGGGGCTGGATGCCCAAGACCTCTTTGGCCCAGCAGCCTCAGGGCAGCAGGGAGAGCAAGAGGCCCAGTGTGCCCCTAGGAATGCTCTGCCCCTTCCCACACAGGCGGCCAGCCCAGCAGCTGCCTGACAGACTCTGGCTCCCCCGAGCTCTCTGCCGGTGCAGGGGGCAGGAACAGACGTGTGCATGTGGTTCTGCCTTGGCCTGGGAGTGTGGACCCCCTGCCTGGCCCCCAGGCTCCGGGGCAAGGGCCGGGAGAGAGCACCACCCCGAAGCGCTTTTCTCCCGGGCTCGGGAGCATTGTGCGCAGCTGGCGGGAACAGCCGGCGAGAGTGCTTGCAAAGCGGCCTTTGGAGGCAGCCTGGGAGGTCTTCCAGCGGGAGAGGGCCGGTTGTGCTCAGAGGCCCCACAGGCCAGGGGCAGGACCCAGCAGGGCCCCTGCCCCTGGCCAGCCTTGCCCAGACCTTCCTGGCCTCCGGGGGTACTGCCCCAGCAAGGGGCAGGCTGCGGGGACTGGGTCCAGACATGCCCGGGCGCCTCCCCAGGCTCATCCCCGCTGGTGCCTTTCCCTTGGGCCTAGGCCTCGCTTGAGGCCTCCTTGGAGAGGAGGTTGCTGCCAGGGGCTGTCTCCACACTGCAAGGTGCTGGAGCTCAGAGGGCCTCGTCAGAGGGAAGGGACAAGCAAGGGGTTGGATGCATAAGACCTCTTTGGCCCAGCAGCCTCAGGGCAGCAGGGAGAGCAAGAGGCCCAGTGTGCCCCTAGGTCGGCTCTGCCCCTTCCCACACAGGCGGCCAGCCCAGCAGCTGCCTGACAGACTCTGGCTCCCCCGAGCTCTCTGCCGGTGCAGGGGGCAGGAACAGACGTGTGCATGTGGTTCTGCCTTGGCCTCGGAGTGTTGATCCACTGCCTGGCCCCCAGGCTCCGGGGCAAGGGCCGGGAGAGAGCACCACACCGAAGCGCTTTTCTCCCGGGCTCGGGAGCATTGTGCGGGGCTGGCGGGAACAGCCGGCGAGAGTGCTTGCAAAGTGGCCTTTGGAGGCAGCCGGGGAGGTCTTCCAGCGGGAGAGGGCCGGTTGTGCTCAGAGGCCCCACAGGCCGGGGGCAGGACCCAGCAGGGCCCCTGCCCCTGGCCAGCCTTGCCCAGACCTTCCTGGCCTCCGGGGGTACTGCCCCAGCAAGGGGCAGGCTGCGGGGACTGTGTCCAGACATGCCCGGGCGCCTCCCCAGGCTCATCCCCGCTGGTGCCTTTCCCCTGGGCCTAGGCCTAGGTTGAGGCCTCCTTGGAGAGGAGGTTGCTGCCAGGGGCTGTCTCCACACTGCAAGGTGCTGGAGCTCAGAGGGTCTCGTCAGAGGGAAGGGACCAGCAAGGGGCTGGATGCCCAAGACCTCTTTGGCCCAGCAGCCTCAGGGCAGCAGGGAGAGCAAGAGGCCCAGTGTGCCCCTAGGTCGGCTCTGCCCCTTCCCACACAGGCGGCCAGCCCAGCAGCTGCCTGACAGACTCTGGCTCCCCCGAGCTCTCTGCCGGTGCAGGGGGCAGGAACAGACGTGTGCATGTGGTTCTGCCTTGGCCTCGGAGTGTTGATCCACTGCCTGGCCCCCAGGCTCCGGGGCAAGGGCCGGGAGAGAGCACCACACCGAAGCGCTTTTCTCCCGGGCTCGGGAGCATTGTGCGCGGCTGGCGGGAACAGCCGGCGAGAGTGCTTGCAAAGTGGCCTTTGGAGGCAGCCGGGGAGGTCTTCCAGCGGGAGAGGGCCGGTTGTGCTCAGAGGCCCCACAGGCCGGGGGCAGGACCCAGCAGGGCCCCTGCCCCTGGCCAGCCTTGCCCAGACCTTCCTGGCCTCCGGGGGTACTGCCCCAGCAAGGGGCAGGCTGCGGGGACTGTGTCCAGACATGCCCGGGCGCCTCCCCAGGCTCATCCCCGCTGGTGCCTTTCCCCTGGGCCTAGGCCTCGGTTGAGGCCTCCTTGGAGAGGAGGTTGCTGCCAGGGGCTGTCTCCACACTGCAAGGTGCTGGAGCTCAGAGGGTCTCGTCAGAGGGAAGGGACCAGCAAGGGGCTGGATGCCCAAGACCTCTTTGGCCCAGCAGCCTCAGGGCAGCAGGGAGAGCAAGAGGCCCAGTGTGCCCCTAGGTCGGCTCTGCCCCTTCCCACACAGGCGGCCAGCCCAGCAGCTGCCTGACAGACTCTGGCTCCCCCGAGCTCTCTGCCGGTGCAGGGGGCAGGAACAGACGTGTGCATGTGGTTCTGCCTTGGCCTCGGAGTGTTGATCCACTGCCTGGCCCCCAGGCTCCGGGGCAAGGGCCGGGAGAGAGCACCACACCGAAGCCCTTTTCTCCCGGGCTCGGGAGCATTGTGCGGGGCTGGCGGGAACAGCCGGCGAGAGTGCTTGCAAAGCGGCCTTTGGAGGCAGCCGGGGAGGTCTTCCAGCGGGAGAGGGCCGGTTGTGCTCAGAGGCCCCACAGGCCGGGGGCAGGACCCAGCAGGGCCCCTGCCCCTGGCCAGCCTTGCCCAGACCTTCCTGGCCTCCGGGGGTACTGCCCCAGCAAGGGGCAGGCTGCGGGGACTGTGTCCAGACATGCCCGGGCGCCTCCCCAGGCTCATCCCCGCTGGTGCCTTTCCCCTGGGCCTAGGCCTCCGTTGAGGCCTCCTTGGAGAGGAGGTTGCTGGCAGGGGCTGTCTCCACACTGCACGGTGCTGGAGCTAAGAGGGTTTCGTCAGAGGGAAGGGACCAGCAAGGGGCTGGATGCCCAAGACCTCTTTGGCCCAGCAGCCTCAGGGCAGCAGGGAGAGCAAGAGGCCCAGTGTGCCCCTAGGTCGGCTCTGCCCCTTCCCACACAGGCGGCCAGCCCAGCAGCTGCCTGACAGACTCTGGCTCCCCCGAGCTCTCTGCCGGTGCAGGGGGCAGGAACAGACGTGTGCATGTGGTTCTGCCTTGGCCTGGGAGTGTGGACCCCCTGCCTGGCCCCCAGGCTCAGGGGCAAGGGCCGGGAGAGAGCACCACCCCGAAGCGCTTTTCTCCCGGGCTCGGGAGCATTGTGCGCGGCTGGCGGGAACAGCCGGCGAGAGTGCTTGCAAAGCGGCCTTTGGAGACAGCCGGGGAGGTCTTCCTGCGGGAGAGGGCCGGTTGGGCTCAGAGGCCCCACAGGCCAGGGGCAGGACCCAGCAGGGCCCCTGCCCCTGGCCAGCCTTGCCCAGACCTTCCTGGCCTCCGGGGGTACTGTCCCAGCAAGGGGCAGGCTGCGGGGACTGGGTCCAGACATGCCCAGGCGCCTCCCCAGGCTCATCCCCGCTGGTGCCTTTCCCCTGGGCCTAGGCCTCGCTTGAGGCCTCCTTGGAGAGGAGGTTGCTGGCAGGGGCTGTCTCCACACTGTAAGGTGCTGGAGCTCAGAGGGCCTCGTCAGAGGGAAGGGACCAGCAAGGGGCTGGATGCCCAAGACCTCTTTGGCCCAGCAGCCTCAGGGCAGCAGGGAGAGCAAGAGGCCCAGTGTGCCCCTAGGTCGGCTCTGCCCCTTCCCACACAGGCGGCCAGCCCAGCAGCTGCCTGACAGACTCTGGCTCCCCCGAGCTCTCTGCCGGTGCAGGGGGGCAGGAACAGACGTGTGCATGTGGTTCTGCCTTGGCCTCGGAGTGTTGATCCACTGCCTGGCCCCCAGGCTCCGGGGCAAGGGCCGGGAGAGAGCACCACACCGAAGCGCTTTTCTCCCGGGCTCGGGAGCATTGTGCGCGGCTGGCGGGAACAGCCGGCGAGAGTGCTTGCAAAGCGGCCTTTGGAGGCAGCCGGGGAGGTCTTCCAGCGGGAGAGGGCCGGTTGTGCTCAGAGGCCCCACAGGCCGGGGGCAGGACCCAGCAGGGCCCCTGCCCCTGGCCAGCCTTGCCCAGACCTTCCTGGCCTCCGGGGGGTACTGCCCCAGCAAGGGGCAGGCTGCGGGGACTGTGTCCAGACATGCCCGGGCGCCTCCCCAGGCTCATCCCCGCTGGTGCCTTTCCCCTGGGCCTAGGCCTCCGTTGAGGCCTCCTTGGAGAGGAGGTTGCTGCCAGGGGCTGTCTCCACACTGCAAGGTGCTGGAGCTCAGAGGGTCTCGTCAGAGGGAAGGGACCAGCAAGGGGCTGGATGCCCAAGACCTCTTTGGCCCAGCAGCCTCAGGGCAGCAGGGAGAGCAAGAGGCCCAGTGTGCCCCTAGGTCGGCTCTGCCCCTTCCCACACAGGCGGCCAGCCCAGCAGCTGCCTGACAGACTCTGGCTCCCCCGAGCTCTCTGCCGGTGCAGGGGGCAGGAACAGACGTGTGCATGTGGTTCTGCCTTGGCCTGGGAGTGTGGAACCCTGCCTGGCCCCCAGGCTCAGGGGCAAGGGCCGGGAGAGAGCACCACCCCGAAGCGCTTTTCTCCCGGGCTCGGGAGCATTGTGCGCGGCTGGCGGGAACAGCCGGCGAGAGTGCTTGCAAAGCGGCCTTTGGAGGCAGCCGGGGAGGTCTTCCAGCGGGAGAGGGCCGGTTGTGCTCAGAGGCCCCACAGGCCGGGGGCAGGACCCAGCAGGGCCCCTGCCCCTGGCCAGCCTTGCCCAGACCTTCCTGGCCTCCGGGGGTACTGCCCCAGCAAGGGGCAGGCTGCGGGGACTGTGTCCAGACATGCCCGGGCGCCTCCCCAGGCTCATCCCCGCTGGTGCCTTTCCCCTGGGCCTAGGCCTCCGTTGAGGCCTCCTTGGAGAGGAGGTTGCTGCCAGGGGCTGTCTCCACACTGCAAGGTGCTGGAGCTCAGAGGGTCTCGTCAGAGGGAAGGGACCAGCAAGGGGCTGGATGCCCAAGACCTCTTTGGCCCAGCAGCCTCAGGGCAGCAGGGAGAGCAAGAGGCCCAGTGTGCCCCTAGGTCGGCTCTGCCCCTTCCCACACAGGCGGCCAGCCCAGCAGCTGCCTGACAGACTCTGGCTCCCCCGAGCTCTCTGCCGGTGCAGGGGGCAGGAACAGACGTGTGCATGTGGTTCTGCCTTGGCCTGGGAGTGTGGAACCCTGCCTGGCCCCCAGGCTCAGGGGCAAGGGCCGGGAGAGAGCACCACCCCGAAGCGCTTTTCTCCCGGGCTCGGGAGCATTGTGCGCGGCTGGCGGGAACAGCCGGCGAGAGTGCTTGCAAAGCGGCCTTTGGAGGCAGCCGGGGAGGTCTTCCAGCGGGAGAGGGCCGGTTGGGCTCAGAGGCCCCACAGGCCGGGGGCAGGACCCAGCAGGGCCCCTGACCCTGGCCAGCCTTGCCCAGACCTTCCTGGCCTCTGGGGGTACTGCCCCAGCAAGGGGCAGGCTGCGGGGACTGGGTCCAGACATGCCCGGGCGCCTCCCCAGGCTCATCCCCGCTGGTGCCTTTCCCCTGGGCCTAGGCCTCGGTTGAGGCCTCCTTGGAGAGGAGGTTGCTGCCAGGGGCTGTCTCCACACTGCAAGGTGCTGGAGCTCAGAGGGCCTCGTCAGAGGGAAGGGACAAGCAAGGGGTTGATTGCCCAAGACCTCTTTGGCCCAGCAGCCTCAGGGCAGCAGGGAGAGCAAGAGGCCCAGTGTGCCCCTAGGTCAGCTCTGCCCCTTCCCACACAGCCGGCCAGCCAAGCAGCTGCCTGACAGACTCTGGCTCCCCTGAGCTCTCTGCCGGTGCAGGGGGCAGGAACAAACGTGTGCATGTGGTTCTGCCTTGGCCTCGGAGTGTTGATCCTCTGCATGGCCCCCACGCTCCGGGGCAAGGGCCGGGAGAGAGCACCACCCCGAAGCGCTTTTCTCCCGGGCTCGGGAGCATTGTGCGCGGCTGGCGGGAACAGCCGGCGAGAGTGCTTGCAAAGCGGCCTTTGGAGGCAGCCGGGGAGGTCTTCCAGCGGGAGAGGGCCGGTTGGGCTCAGAGGCCCCACAGGCCAGGGGCAGGACCCAGCAGGGCCCCTGCCCCTGGACAGCCTTGCCCAGACCTTCCTGGCCTCCGGGGGTACTGCCCCAGCAAGGGGCAGGCTGCGGGGACTGGGTCCAGACATGCCCGGGCGCCTCCCCAGGCTCATCCCCGCTGGTGCCTTTCCCCTGGGCCTAGGCCTCGCTTGAGGCCTCCTTGGAGAGGAGGTTGCTGCCAGGGGCTGTCTCCACACTGCAAGGTGCTGGAGCTCAGAGGGCCTCGTCAGAGGGAAGGGACAAGCAAGGGGCTGGATGCCCAAGACCTCTTTGGCCCAGCAGCCTCAGGGCAGCAGGGAGAGCAAGAGGCCCAGTGTGCCCCTAGGTCAGCTCTGCCCCTTCCCACACAGGCGGCCAGCCAAGCAGCTGCCTGACAGACTCTGGCTCCCCCGAGCTCTCTGCCGGTGCAGGGGGCAGGAACAGACGTGTGCATGTGGTTCTGCCTTGGCCTGGGAGTGTTGATCCTCTGCATGGCCCCCACGCTCCGGGGCAAGGGCCCGGAGAGAGCACCACCCCGAAGCGCTTTTCTCCCGGGCTCGGGAGCATTGTGCGCGGCTGGCGGGAACAGCCGGCGAGAGTGCTTGCAAAGCGGCCTTTGGAGGCAGCCGGGGAGGTCTTCCAGCAGGAGAGGGCCGGCTGTGCTCAGAGGCCCCACAGGCCAGGGGCAGGACCCAGCAGGGCCCCTGCCCCTGGCCAGCCTTGCCCAGACCTTCCTGGTCTCCGGGGGTACTGCCCCAGCAAGGGGCAGGCTGCGGGGACTGGGTCTAGACATGCCCGGGCGCCTCCCCAGGCTCATCCCCGCTGGTGCCTTTCCCCTGGGCCTAGGCCTCGCTTGAGGCCTCCTTGGAGAGGAGGTTGCTGCCAGGGGCTGTCTCCACACTGCAAGGTGCTGGAGCTCAGAGGGCCTCGTCAGAGGGAAGGGACCAGCAAGGGGCTGGATGCCCAAGACCTCTTTGGCCCAGCAGCCTCAGGGCAGCAGGGAGAGCAAGAGGCCCAGTGTGCCCCTAGGTCGGCTCTGCCCCTTCCCACACAGGCGGCCAGCCCAGCAGCTGCCTGAAAGACTCTGGCTCCCCCGAGCTCTCTGCCGGTGCAGGGGGCAGGAACAGACGTGTGCATGTGGTTCTGCCTTGGCCTGGGAGTGTGGACCCCCTGCCTGGCCCCCAGGTTCCGGGGCAAGGGCCGGGAGAGAGCACCACCCCGAAGCGCTTTTCTCCCGGGCTCGGGAGCATTGTGCGCGGCTGGCGGGAACAGCCGGCGAGAGTGCTTGCAAAGCGGCCTTTGGAGGCAGCCGGGGAGGTCTTCCAGCGGGAGAGGGCCGGTTGTGCTCAGAGGCCCCACAGGCCAGGGGCAGGACCCAGCAGGGCCCCTGCCCCTGGCCAGCCTTGCCCAGACCTTCCTGGCCTCCGGGGGTACTGCCCCAGCAAGGGGCAGGCTGCGGGGACTGGGTCCAGACATGCCCGGGCGCCTCCCCAGGCTCATCCCCGCTGGTGCCTTTCCCCTGGGCCTAGGCCTCGGTTGAGGCCTCCTTGAAGAGGAGGTTGCTGGCAGGGGCTGTCTCCACACTGCCAGGTGCTGGAGCTCAGAGGGTCTCGTCAGAGGGAAGGGACCAGCAAGGGGCTGGATGCCCAAGACCTCTTTGGCCCAGCAACCTCAGGGCAGCAGGGAGAGCAAGAGGCCCAGTGTGTCCCTAGGTCAGCTCTGCCCCTTCCCACACAGGCGGCCAGGCCAGCAGCTGCCTGACAGACTCTGGCTCCCCCGAGCTCTCTGCTGGTGCAGGGGAGAGGAACAGACGTGTGCATGTGGTTCTGCCTTGGCCTGGGAGTGTGGACCCCCTGCCTGGCCCCCAGGCTCAGGGGCAAGGGCCGGGAGAGAGCACCACCCCGAAGCGCTTTTCTCCCGGGCTCGGGAGCATTGTGCGCGGCTGGCGGGAACAGCCGGCGAGAGTGCTTGCAAAGCGGCCTTTGGAGGCAGCCGGGGAGGTCTTCCAGCGGGAGAGGGCCGGTTGTGCTCAGAGGCCCCACAGGCCAGGGGCAGGACCCAGCAGGGCCCCTGCCCCTGGCCAGCCTTGCCCAGACCTTCCTGGCCTCCGGGGGTGCTGCCCCAGCAAGTGGTAGGCTGCGGGGACTGGGTCCAGACATGCCCGTGGGCCTCCCCAGGCTCATCCCCGCTGGTGCCTTTCCCCTGGGCCTAGGCCTCGGTTGAGGCCTCCTTGGAGAGGAGGTTGCTGGCAGGGGCTGTCTCCACACTGCAAGGTGCTGGAGCTCAGAGGGCCTCGTCAGAGGGAAGGGACCAGCAAGGGGCTGGATGCCCAAGACCTCTTTGGCCCAGCAGCCTCAGGGCAGCAGGGAGAGCAAGAGGCCCAGTGTGCCCCTAGGTCGGCTCTGCCCCTTCCCACACAGGCGGCCAGCCCAGCAGCTGCCTGACAGACTCTGGCTCCCCCGAGCTCTCTGCCGGTGCAGGGGGCAGGAACAGACGTGTGCATGTGGTTCTGCCTTGGCCTGGGAGTTTGGACCCCCCTGCCTGGCCCCCAGCCTCAGGGGCAAGGGCCGGGAGAGTGCACCACCCCCGAAGCCCTTTTCTCCCGGACTCGGGAGCATTGTGCGCGGCTGGCGGGAACAGCCGGCGAGAGTGCTTGCAAAGCGGCCTTTGGAGGCAGCCGGGGAGGTCTTCCAGCGGGAGAGGTCCGGTTGTGCTCAGAGGCCCCACAGGCCAGGGGCAGGACCCAGCAGGGCCCCTGCCCCTGGCCAGCCTTGCCCAGACCTTCCTGGCCTCCGGGGGTACTGCCACAGCAAGGGGCAGGCTGCGGGGACTGGGTCCAGACATGCCGGGGCGCCTCCCCAGGCTCATCCCCGCTGGTGCCTTTCCCCTGGGCCTAGGCCTCAGTTGAGGCCTCCTTGGAGAGGAGGTTGCTGCCAGGGGCTGTCTCCACAATGCAAGGGACTAGAGTTCAGAGGGCCTCGTCAGAGGGAAGGGACCAGCAAGGGGCTGGATGCCCAAGACCTCTTTGGCGCAGCAGCCTCAGGGCAGCAGGGAGAGCAAGCGGCCCAGTGTGCCCCTAGGTCGGCTCTGCCCCTTCCCACACAGGCGGCCAGCCCAGCAGCTGCCTGACAGACTCTGGCTCCCCCGAGCTCTCTGCCGGTGCAGGGGGCAGGAACAGACGTGTGCATGTGGTTCTGCCTTGGCCTGGGAGTGTGGACCCCCTGCCTGGCCCCCAGCCTCAGGGGCAAGGGCCGGGAGAGAGCACCACCCCGAAGCGCTTTTCTCCCGGGCTCGGGAGCATTGTGCACGGCTGGCGGGAACAGTCGGCGACAGTGCTTGCAAAGCGGCCTTTGGAGTCAGCCGGGGAGGTCTTCCAGCGGGAGAGGGCCGGTTGTGCTCAGAGGCCCCACAGGCCAGGGGCAGGACCCAGCAGGGCCCCTGCCCCTGGCCAGCCTTGCCCAGACCTTCCTGGCCTCCGGGGGTACTGCCCCAGCAAGGGGCAGGCTGCGGGGACTGGGTCCAGACATGCCCGGGCGCCTCCCCAGGCTCATCCCCGCTGGTGCCTTTCCCCTGGGCCTAGGCCTCGGTTGAGGCCTCCTTGGAGAGGAGGTTGCTGGCAGGGGCTGTCTCCACACTGCAAGGTGCTGGAGCTCAGAGGGCCTCGTCAGAGGGAAGGGACCAGAAAGGGGCTGGATGCCCAAGACCTCTTTGGCCCAGCAGCCTCAGGGCAGCAGGGAGAGCAAGAGGCCCAGTGTGCCCCTAGGTCGGCTCTGCCCCTTCCCACACAGGCGGCCAGCCCAGCAGCTGCCTGACAGACTCTGGCTCCCCCGAGCTCTCTGCCGGTGCAGGGGGCAGGAACAGACGTGTGCATGTGGTTCTGCCTTGGCCTGGGAGTGTGGACCCCCTGCCTGGCCCCCAGGCTCAGGGGCAAGGGCCGGGAGAGAGCACCACCCCGAAGCGCTTTTCTCCCGGGCTCGGGAGCATTGTGCGCGGCTGGCGGGAACAGCCGGCGAGAGTGCTTGCAAAGCGGCCTTTGGAGGCAGCCGGGGAGGTCTTCCAGCGGGAGAGGGCCGGTTGTGCTCAGAGGCCCCACAGGCCAGGGGCAGGACCCAGCAGGGCCCCTGCCCCTGGCCAGCCTTGCCCAGACCTTCCTGGCCTCCGGGGGTACTGCCCCAGCAAGGGGCAGGCTGCGGGGACTGGGTCCAGACATGCCCGGGCGCCTCCCCAGGCTCATCCCCGCTGGTGCCTTTCCCTTGGGCCTAGGCCTCGCTTGAGGCCTCCTTGGAGAGGAGGTTGCCTGCCAGGGGCTGTCTCCACACTGCAAGATGCTGGAGCTCAGAGGGCCTCGTCAGAGGGAAGGGACAAGCAAGGGGTTGGATGCCCAAGACCTCTTTGGCCCAGCAGCCTCAGGGCAGCAGGGAGAGCAAGAGGCCCAGTGTGCCCCTAGGTCGGCTCTGCCCCTTCCCACACAGGCGGCCAGCCCAGCAGCTGCCTGACAGACTCTGGCTCCCCCGAGCTCTCTGCCGGTGCAGGGGGCAGGAACAGACGTGTGCATGTGGTTCTGCCTTGGCCTCGGAGTGTTGATCCACTACCTGGCCCCCAGGCTCCGGGGCAAGGGCCGGGAGAGAGCACCACACCGAAGCGCTTTTCTCCCGGGCTCGGGAGCATTGTGCGGGGCTGGCGGGAACAGCCGGCGAGAGTGCTTGCAAAGTGGCCTTTGGAGGCAGCCGGGGAGGTCTTCCAGCGGGAGAGGGCCGGTTGTGCTCAGAGGCCCCACAGGCCGGGGGCAGGACCCAGCAGGGCCCCTGCCCCTGGCCAGCCTTGCCCAGACCTTCCTGGCCTCCGGGGGTACTGCCCCAGCAAGGGGCAGGCTGCGGGGACTGTGTCCAGACATGCCCGGGCGCCTCCCCAGGCTCATCCCCGCTGGTGCCTTTCCCCTGGGCCTAGGCCTCGGTTGAGGCCTCCTTGGAGAGGAGGTTGCTGCCAGGGGCTGTCTCCACACTGCAAGGTGCTGGAGCTCAGAGGGTCTCGTCAGAGGGAAGGGACCAGCAAGGGGCTGGATGCCCAAGACCTCTTTGGCCCAGCAGCCTCAGGGCAGCAGGGAGAGCAAGAGGCCCAGTGTGCCCCTAGGTCGGCTCTGCCCCTTCCCACACAGGCGGCCAGCCCAGCAGCTGCCTGACAGACTCTGGCTCCCCCGAGCTCTCTGCCGGTGCAGGGGGCAGGAACAGACGTGTGCATGTGGTTCTGCCTTGGCCTCGGAGTGTTGATCCACTGCCTGGCCCCCAGGCTCCGGGGCAAGGGCCGGGAGAGAGCACCACACCGAAGCCCTTTTCTCCCGGGCTCGGGAGCATTGTGCGGGGCTGGCGGGAACAGCCGGCGAGAGTGCTTGCAAAGCGGCCTTTGGAGGCAGCCGGGGAGGTCTTCCAGCGGGAGAGGGCCGGTTGTGCTCAGAGGCCCCACAGGCCGGGGGCAGGACCCAGCAGGGCCCCTGCCCCTGGCCAGCCTTGCCCAGACCTTCCTGGCCTCCGGGGGTACTGCCCCAGCAAGGGGCAGGCTGCGGGGACTGTGTCCAGACATGCCCGGGCGCCTCCCCAGGCTCATCCCCGCTGGTGCCTTTCCCCTGGGCCTAGGCCTCCGTTGAGGCCTCCTTGGAGAGGAGGTTGCTGGCAGGGGCTGTCTCCACACTGCACGGTGCTGGAGCTAAGAGGGTCTCGTCAGAGGGAAGGGACCAGCAAGGGGCTGGATGCCCAAGACCTCTTTGGCCCAGCAGCCTCAGGGCAGCAGGGAGAGCAAGAGGCCCAGTGTGCCCCTAGGTCGGCTCTGCCCCTTCCCACACAGGCGGCCAGCCCAGCAGCTGCCTGACAGACTCTGGCTCCCCCGAGCTCTCTGCCGGTGCAGGGGGCAGGAACAGACGTGTGCATGTGGTTCTGCCTTGGCCTGGGAGTGTGGACCCCCTGCCTGGCCCCCAGGCTCAGGGGCAAGGGCCGGGAGAGAGCACCACCCCGAAGCGCTTTTCTCCCGGGCTCGGGAGCATTGTGCGCGGCTGGCGGGAACAGCCGGCGAGAGTGCTTGCAAAGCGGCCTTTGGAGACAGCCGGGGAGTTCTTCCTGCGGGAGAGGGCCGGTTGGGCTCAGAGGCCCCACAGGCCAGGGGCAGGACCCAGCAGGGCCCCTGCCCCTGGCCAGCCTTGCCCAGACCTTCCTGGCCTCCGGGGGTACTGTCCCAGCAAGGGGCAGGCTGCGGGGACTGGGTCCAGACATGCCCAGGCGCCTTCCCAGGCTCATCCCCGCTGGTGCCTTTCCCCTGGGCCTAGGCCTCGCTTGAGGCCTCCTTGGAGAGGAGGTTGCTGGCAGGGGCTGTCTCCACACTGTAAGGTGCTGGAGCTCAGAGGGCCTCGTCAGAGGGAAGGGACCAGCAAGGGGCTGGATGCCCAAGACCTCTTTGGCCCAGCAGCCTCAGGGCAGCAGGGAGAGCAAGAGGCCCAGTGTGCCCCTAGGTCGGCTCTGCCCCTTCCCACACAGGCGGCCAGCCCAGCAGCTGCCTGACAGACTCTGGCTCCCCCGAGCTCTCTGCCGGTGCAGGGGGCAGGAACAGACGTGTGCATGTGGTTCTGCCTTGGCCTCGGAGTGTTGATCCACTGCCTGGCCCCCAGGCTCCGGGGCAAGGGCCGGGAGAGAGCACCACACCGAAGCGCTTTTCTCCCGGGCTCGGGAGCATTGTGCGGGGCTGGCGGGAACAGCCGGCGAGAGTGCTTGCAAAGCGGCCTTTGGAGGCAGCCGGGGAGGTCTTCCAGCGGGAGAGGGCCGGTTGTGCTCAGAGGCCCCACAGGCCGGGGGCAGGACCCAGCAGGGCCCCTGCCCCTGGCCAGCCTTGCCCAGACCTTCCTGGCCTCCGGGGGTACTGCCCCAGCAAGGGGCAGGCTGCGGGGACTGTGTCCAGACATGCCCGGGCGCCTCCCCAGGCTCATCCCCGCTGGTGCCTTTCCCCTGGGCCTAGGCCTCCGTTGAGGCCTCCTTGGAGAGGAGGTTGCTGCCAGGGGCTGTCTCCACACTGCAAGGTGCTGGAGCTCAGAGGGTCTCGTCAGAGGGAAGGGACCAGCAAGGGGCTGGATGCCCAAGACCTCTTTGGCCCAGCAGCCTCAGGGCAGCAGGGAGAGCAAGAGGCCCAGTGTGCCCCTAGGTCGGCTCTGCCCCTTCCCACACAGGCGGCCAGCCCAGCAGCTGCCTGACAGACTCTGGCTCCCCCGAGCTCTCTGCCGGTGCAGGGGGCAGGAACAGACGTGTGCATGTGGTTCTGCCTTGGCCTGGGTGTGTGGAACCCTGCCTGGCCCCCAGGCTCAGGGGCAAGGGCCGGGAGAGAGCACCACCCCGAAGCGCTTTTCTCCCGGGCTCGGGAGCATTGTGCGCGGCTGGCGGGAACAGCCGGCGAGAGTGCTTGCAAAGCGGCCTTTGGAGGCAGCCGGGGAGGTCTTCCAGCGGGATAGGGCCGGTTGTGCTCAGAGGCCCCACAGGCCGGGGGCAGGACCCAGCAGGGCCCCTGCCCCTGGCCAGCCTTGCCCAGACCTTCCTGGCCTCCGGGGGTACTGCCCCAGCAAGGGGCAGGCTGCGGGGACTGGGTCCAGACATGCCCGGGCGCCTCCCCAGGCTCATCCCCGCTGGTGCCTTTCCCCTGGGCCTAGGCCTCCGTTGAGGCCTCCTTGGAGAGGAGGTTGCTGCCAGGGGCTGTCTCCACACTGCAAGGTGCTGGAGCTCAGAGGGTCTCGTCAGAGGGAAGGGACCAGCAAGGGGCTGGATGCCCAAGACCTCTTTGGCCCAGCAGCCTCAGGGCAGCAGGGAGAGCAAGAGGCCCAGTGTGCCCCTAGGTCGGCTCTGCCCCTTCCCACACAGGCGGCCAGCCCAGCAGCTGCCTGACAGACTCTGGCTCCCCCGAGCTCTCTGCCGGTGCAGGGGGCAGGAACAGACGTGTGCATGTGGTTCTGCCTTGGCCTGGGAGTGTGGAACCCTGCCTGGCCCCCAGGCTCAGGGGCAAAGGGCCGGGAGAGAGCACCACCCCGAAGCGCTTTTCTCCCGGGCTCGGGAGCATTGTGCGCGGCTGGCGGGAACAGCCGGCGAGAGTGCTTGCAAAGCGGCCTTTGGAGGCAGCCGGGGAGGTCTTCCAGCGGGAGAGGGCCGGTTGTGCTCAGAGGCCCCACAGGCCGGGGGCAGGACCCAGCAGGGCCCCTGACCCTGGCCAGCCTTGCCCAGACCTTCCTGGCCTCTGGGGGTACTGCCCCAGCAAGGGGCAGGCTGCGGGGACTGGGTCCAGACATGCCCGGGCGCCTCCCCAGGCTCATCCCCGCTGGTGCCTTTCCCCTGGTCCTAGGCCTCGCTTGAGGCCTCCTTGGAGAGGAGGTTGCTGCCAGGGGCTGTCTCCACACTGCAAGGTGCTGGAGCTCAGAGGGCCTCGTCAGAGGGAAGGGACAAGCAAGGGGTTGAATGCCCAAGACCTCTTTGGCCCAGCAGCCTCAGGGCAGCAGGGAGAGCAAGAGGCCCAGTGTGCCCCTAGGTCAGCTCTGCCCCTTCCCACACAGCCGGCCAGCCAAGCAGCTGCCTGACAGACTCTGGCTCCCCTGAGCTCTCTGCCGGTGCAGGGGGCAGGAACAAACGTGTGCATGTGGTTCTGCCTTGGCCTCGGAGTGTTGATCCTCTGCATGGCCCCCACGCTCCGGGGCAAGGGCCGGGAGAGAGCACCACCCCGAAGCGCTTTTCTCCCGGGCTCGGGAGCATTGTGCGCGGCTGGCGGGAACAGCCGGCGAGAGTGCTTGCAAAGCGGCCTTTGGAGGCAGCCGGGGAGGTCTTCCAGCGGGAGAGGGCCGGTTGGGCTCAGAGGCCCCACAGGCCAGGGGCAGGACCCAGCAGGGCCCCTGCCCCTGGACAGCCTTGCCCAGACCTTCCTGGCCTCCGGGGGTACTGCCCCAGCAAGGGGCAGGCTGCGGGGACTGGGTCCAGACATGCCCGGGCGCCTCCCCAGGCTCATCCCCGCTGGTGCCTTTGCCCTGGGCCTAGGCCTCGGTGGAGGCCTCCTTGGAGAGGAGGTTGCTGGCAGGGGCTGTCTCCACACTGCAAGGTGCTGGAGCTCAGAGGGCCTCGTCAGAGGGAAGGGACAAGCAAGGGGCTGGATGCCCAAGACCTCTTTGGCCCAGCAGCCTCAGGGCAGCAGGGAGAGCAAGAGGCCCAGTGTGCCCCTAGGTCAGCTCTGCCCCTTCCCACACAGGCGGCCAGCCAAGCAGCTGCCTGACAGACTCTGGCTCCCCCGAGCTCTCTGCCGGTGCAGGGGGCAGGAACAGACGTGTGCATGTGGTTCTGCCTTGGCCTGGGAGTGTTGATCCTCTGCATGGCCCCCACGCTCCGGGGCAAGGGCCCGGAGAGAGCACCACCCCGAAGCGCTTTTCTCCCGGGCTCGGGAGCATTGTGCGCGGCTGGCGGGAACAGCCGGCGAGAGTGCTTGCAAAGCGGCCTTTGGAGGCAGCCGGGGAGGTCTTCCAGCAGGAGAGGGCCGGCTGTGCTCAGAGGCCCCACAGGCCAGGGGCAGGACCCAGCAGGGCCCCTGCCCCTGGCCAGCCTTGCCCAGACCTTCCTGGCCTCCGGGGGTACTGCCCCAGCAAGGGGCAGGCTGCGGGGACTGGGTCCAGACATGCCCGGGCGCCTCCCCAGGCTCATCCCCGCTGGTGCCTTTCCCCTGGGCCTAGGCCTCGGTTGAGGCCTCCTTGGAGTGGAGGTTGTTGGCAGGGGCTGTCTACACACTGCAAGGTGCTGGAGCTCAGAGGGCCTCGTCAGAGGGAAGGGACCAGCAAGGGGCTGGATGCCCAAGACCTCTTTGGCCCAGCAGCCTCAGGGCAGCAGGGAGAGCAAGAGGCCCAGTGTGCCCCTAGGTTGGCTCTGCCCCTTCCCACACAGGCGGCCAGCCCAGCAGCTGCCTGACAGACTCTGGCTCCCCCGAGCTCTCTGCCGGTGCAGGGGGCAGGAACAGACGTGTGCATGTGGTTCTGCCTTGACCTGGGAGTGTGGACCCCCTGCCTGGCCCCCAGGCTCAGGGGCAAGGGCCGGGAGAGAGCACCACCCCGAAGCGCTTTTCTCCCGGGCTCGGGAGCATTGTGCGCGGCTGGCGGGAACAGCCGGCGAGAGTGCTTGCAAAGCGGCCTTTGGAGGCAGCCGGGGAGGTCTTCCAGCGGGAGAGGGCCGGTTGTGCTCAGAGGCCCCACAGGCCAGGGGCAGGACCCAGCAGGGCCCCTGCCCCTGGCCAGCCTTGCCCAGACCTTCCTGGCCTCCGGGGGTACTGCCCCAGCAAGGGGCAGGCTGCGGGGACTGGGTCCAGACATGCCCAGGCGCCTCCCCAGGCTCATCCCCGCTGGTGCTGTTCCCCTGAGCCTAGGCCTCTGTTGAGGCCTCCTTGGAGAGGAGGTTGCTGCCAGGGGCTGTCTCCACACTGCAAGGTGCTGGAGCTCAGAGGGCCTCGTCAGAGGAAAGGGACCAGCAAGGGGCTGGATGCCCAAGACTTCTTTGGCCCAGCAGCCTCAGGGCAGCAGGGAGAGCAAGAGGCCCAGTGTGCCCCTAGGTCGGCTCTGCCCCTTCCCACACAGGCGGCCAGCCCAGCAGCTGCCTGACAGACTCTGGCTCCCCCGAGCTCTCTGCCGGTGCAGGGGGCAGGAACAGACGTGTGCATGTGGTTCTGCCTTGGCCTGGGAGTGTGGACCCCCTGCCTGGCCCCCAGGCTCAGGGACAAGGGCCGGGAGAGAGCACCACCCCGAAGCGCTTTTCTCCCGGGCTCGGGAGCATTGTGCGCGGCTGGCGGGAACAGCCGGCGAGAGTGCTTGCAAAGCGGCCTTTGGAGGCAGCCGGGGAGGTCTTCCAGCGGGAGAGGGCCGGTTGTGCTCAGAGGCCCCACAGGCCAGGGGCAGGACCCAGCAGGGCCCCTGCCCCTGGCCAGCCGTGCCCAGACCTTCCTGGCCTCCGGGGGTACTGCCCCAGCAAGGGGCAGGCTGCGGGGACTGGGTCCAGACATGCCCGGGCGCTTCCCCAGGCTCATCCCCGCTGGTGCCTTTCCCCTGGGCCTAGGCCTCGGTTGAGGCCTCTTTGGAGAGGAGGTTGCTGGCAGGGGCTGTCTCCACACTGCAAGGTGCTGGAGCTCAGAGGGCCTCGTCAGAGTTAAAGGACCAGCAAGGGGCTGGATGCCCAAGACCTCTTTGGCCCAGCAGCCTCAGGGCAGCAGGGAGAGCAAGAGGCCCAGTGTGCCCCTAGGTCGGCTCTGCCCCTTCCCACACAGGCGGCCAGCCCAGCAGCTGCCTGACAGACTCTGGCTCCCCCGAGCTCTCTGCCGGTGCAGGGGGCAGGAACAGACGTGTGCATGTGGTTCTGCCTTGGCCTGGGAGTGTGGACCCCCTGCCTGGCCCCCAGGCTCAGGGGCAAGGGCCGGGAGAGAGCACCACCCCGAAGCGCTTTTCTCCCGGGCTCGGGAGCATTGTGCGCGGCTGGCGGGAACAGCCGGCGAGAGTGCTTGCAAAGCGGCCTTTGGAGGCAGCCGGGGAGGTCTTCCAGCGGGAGAGGGCCGGTTGGGCTCAGAGGCCCCACAGGCCAGGGGCAGGACCCAGCAGGGCCCCTGCCCCTGGACAGCCTTGCCCAGACCTTCCTGGCCTCCGGGGGTACTGCCCCAGCAAGGGGCAGGCTGCGGGGGACTGGGTCCAGACATGCCCGGGCGCCTCCCCAGGCTCATCCCCGCTGGTGCCTTTGCCCTGGGCCTAGGCCTCAGTGGAGGCCTCCTTGGAGAGGAGGTTGCTGGCAGGGGCTGTCTCCACACTGCAAGGTGCTGGAGCTCAGAGGGCCTCGTCAGAGGGAAGGGACAAGCAAGGGGCTGGATGCCCAAGACCTCTTTGGCCCAGCAGCCTCAGGGCAGCAGGGAGAGCAAGAGGCCCAGTGTGCCCCTAGGTCAGCTCTGCCCCTTCCCACACAGGCGGCCAGCCAAGCAGCTGCCTGACAGACTCTGGCTCCCCCGAGCTCTCTGCCGGTGCAGGGGGCAGGAACAGACGTGTGCATGTGGTTCTGCCTTGGCCTGGGAGTGTTGATCCTCTGCATGGCCCCCACGCTCCGGGGCAAGGGCCCGGAGAGAGCACCACCCCGAAGCGCTTTTCTCCCGGGCTCGGGAGCATTGTGCGCGGCTGGCGGGAACAGCCGGCGAGAGTGCTTGCAAAGCGGCCTTTGGAGGCAGCCGGGGAGGTCTTCCAGCGGGAGAGGGCCGGTTGTGCTCAGAGGCCCCACAGGCCAGGGGCAGGACCCAGCAGGGCCCCTGCCCCTGGCCAGCCTTGCCCAGACCTTCCTGGCCTCCGGGGGTACTGCCCCAGCAAGGGGCAGGCTGCGGGGACTGGGTCCAGACATGCCCGGGCGCCTCCCCAGGCTCATCCCCGCTGGTGCCTTTCCCCTGGGCCTAGGCCTCGGTTGAGGCCTCCTTGGAGAGGAGGTTGCTGGCAGGGGCTGTCTCCACACTGCAAGGTGCTGGAGCTCAGAGGGCCTCGTCAGAGGGAAGGGACCAGCAAGGGGCTGGATGCCCAAGACCTCTTTGGCCCAGCAGCCTCAGGGCAGCAGGGAGAGCAAGAGGCCCAGTGTGCCCCTAGGTCGGCTCTGCCCCTTCCCACACAGGCGGCCAGCCCAGCAGCTGCCTGACAGACTCTGGCTCCCCCGAGCTCTCTGCCGGTGCAGGGGGCAGGAACAGACGTGTGCATGTGGTTCTGCCTTGGCCTGGGAGTGTGGACCCCCTGCCTGGCCCCCAGGCTCAGGGGCAAGGGCCGGGAGAGAGCACCACCCCGAAGCGCTTTTCTCCCGGGCTCGGGAGCATTGTGCGCGGCTGGCGGGAACAGCCGGCGAGAGTGCTTGCAAAGCGGCCTTTGGAGGCAGCCGGGGAGGTCTTCCAGCGGGAGAGGGCCGGTTGTGCTCAGAGGCCCCACAGGCCAGGGTCAGGACCCAGCAGGGCCCCTGCCCCTGGCCAGCCTTGCCCAGACCTTCCTGGCCTCCGGGGGTACTGCCCCAGCAAGGGGCAGGCTGCGGGGACTGGGTCCAGACATGCCCGGGCGCCTCCCCAGGCTCATCCCCCCTGGTGCCTTTCCCCTGGGCCTAGGCCTCGCTTGAGGCCTCCTTGGAGAGGAGGTTGCTGCCAGGGGCTGTCTCCACACTGCAAGGTGCTGGAGCTCAGAGGGCCTCGTCAGAGGGAAGGGACCAGCAAGGGGCTGGATGCCCAAGACCTCTTTGGCCCAGCAGCCTCAGGGCAGCAGGGAGAGCAAGAGGCCCAGTGTGACCCTAGGTCGGCTCTGCCCCTTCCCACACAGGCGGCCAGCCCAGCAGCTGCCTGACAGACTCTGGCTCCCCCGAGCTCTCTGCCGGTGCAGGGGGCAGGAACAGACGTGTGCATGTGGTTCTGCCTTGGCCTGGGAGTGTGGACCCCCTGCCTGGCCCCCAGGCTCAGGGGCAAGGGCCGGGAGAGAGCACCACCCCGAAGCGCTTTTCTCCCGGGCTCGGGAGCATTGTGCGCGGCTGGCGGGAACAGCCGGCGAGAGTGCTTGCAAAGCGGCCTTTGGAGGCAGCCGGGGAGGTCTTCCAGCGGGAGAGGGCCGGTTGTGCTCAGAGGCCCCACAGGCCAGGGGCAGGACCCAGCAGGGCCCCTGCCCCTGGCCAGCCTTGCCCAGACCTTCCTGGCCTCCGGGGGTACTGCCCCAGCAAGGGGCAGGCTGCGGGGACTGGGTCCAGACATGCCCGGGCGCCTCCCCAGGCTCATCCCCGCTGGTGCCTTTCCCCTGGGCCTAGGCCTCGCTTGAGGCCTCCTTGGAGAGGAGGTTGCTGCCAGGGGCTGTCTCCACACTGCAAGGTGCTGGAGCTCAGAGGGCCTCGTCAGAGGGAAGGGACCAGCAAGGGGCTGGATGCCCAAGACCTCTTTGGCCCAGCAGCCTCAGGGCAGCAGGGAGAGCAAGAGGCCCAGTGTGCCCCTAGGTCGGCTCTGCCCCTTCCCACACAGGCGGCCAGCCCAGCAGCTGCCTGACAGACTCTGGCTCCCCCGAGCTCTCTGCCGGTGCAGGGGGCAGGAACAGACGTGTGCATGTGGTTCTGCCTTGGCCTGGGAGTGTGGACACCCTGCCTGGCCCCCACGCTCAGGGGCAAGGGCCGGGAGAGAGCACCACCCCGAAGCGCTTTTCTCCCGGGCTCGGGAGCATTGTGCGCGGCTGGCGGGAACAGCCGGCGAGAGTGCTTGCAAAGCGGCCTTTGGAGGCAGCCGGGGAGGTCTTCCAGCGGGAGAGGGCCGGTTGTGCTCAGAGGCCCCACAGGCCAGGGGCAGGACCCAGCAGGGCCCCTGCCACTGGCCAGCCTTGCCCAGACCTTCCTGGCCTCCGGGGGTACTGCCCCAGCAAGGGGCAGGCTGCGGGGACTGGGTCCAGACATGCCCGGGCGCCTCCCCAGGCTCATCCCCGCTGGTGCCTTTCCCCTGGGCCTAGGCCTCGGTTGAGGCCTCCTTGGAGAGGAGGTTGCTGGCAGGGGCTGTCTCCACACTGCAAGGTGCTGGAGCTCAGAGGGCCTCGTCAGAGGGAAGGGACCAGCAAGGGGCTGGATGCCCAAGACCTCCTTGGCCCAGCAGCCTCAGGGCAGCAGGGAGAGCAAGAGGCCCAGTGTGCCCCTAGGTCGGCTCTGCCCCTTCCCACACAGGCGGCCAGCCCAGCAGCTGCCTGACAGACTCTGGCTCCCCCGAGCTCTCTGCCGGTGCAGGGGGCAGGAACAGACGTGTGCATGTGGTTCTGCCTTGGCCTGGGAGTGCGGACCCCCTGCCTGGCCCCCAGGCTCAGGGGCAAGGGCCGGGAGAGAGCACCACCCCGAAGCGCTTTTCTCCCGGGCTCGGGAGCATTGTGCGCGGCTGGCGGGAACAGCCGGCGAGAGTGCTTGCAAAGCGTCCTTTGGAGGCAGCCGGGGAGGTCTTCCAGCGGGAGAGGGCCGGTTGTGCTCAGAGGCCCCACAGGCCAGGGGCAGGACCCAGCAGGGCCCCTGCCCCTGGCCAGCCTTGCCCAGACCTTCCTGGCCTCCGGGGGTACTGCCCCAGCAAGGGGCAGGCTGCGGGGACTGGGTCCAGACATGCCCGGGCGCCTCCCCAGGCTCATCCCCGCTGGTGCCTTTCCCCTGGGCCTAGGCCTCGGTTGAGGCCTCCTTGGAGAGGAGGTTGCTGCCAGGGGCTGTCTCCACACTGCAAGGTGCTGGAGCTCAGAGGGCCTCGTCAGAGGGAAGGGACCAGCAAGGGGCTGGATGCCCAAGACCACTTTGGCCCAGCAGCCTCAGGGCAGCAGGGAGAGCAAGAGGCCCAGTGTGCCCCTAGGTCGGCTCTGCCCCTTCCCACACAGGCGGCCAGCCCAGCAGCTGCCTGACAGACTCTGGCTCCCCCGAGCTCTCTGCCGGTGCAGGGGGCAGGAACAGACGTGTGCATGTGGTTCTGCCTTGGCCTGGGAGTGTGGACCCCCTGCCTGGCCCCCAGGCTCAGGGGCAAGGGCCGGGAGAGAGCACCACCCCGAAGCGCTTTTCTCCCGGGCTCGGGAGCATTGTGCGCGGCTGGCGGGAACAGCCGGCGAGAGTGCTTGCAAAGCGGCCTTTGGAGGCAGCCGGGGAGGTCTTCCAGCGGGAGAGGGCCGGTTGTGCTCAGAGGCCCCACAGGCCAGGGGCAGGACCCAGCAGGGCCCCTGCCCCTGGCCAGCCTTGCCCAGACCTTCCTGGCCTCCGGGGGTACTGCCCCAGCAAGGGGCAGGCTGCGGGGACTGGGTCCAGACATGCCCGGGCGCCTCCCCAGGCTCATCCCCGCTGGTGCCTTTGCCCTGGGCCTAGGCCTCGGTGGAGGCCTCCTTGGAGAGGAGGTTGCTGGCAGGGGCTGTCTCCACACTGCAAGGTGCTGGAGCTCAGAGGGCCTCGTCAGAGGGAAGGGACCAGGAAGGGGCTGGATGCCCAAGACCTCTTTGGCCCAGCAGCCTCAGGGCAGCAGGGAGAGCAAGAGGCCCAATGTGACCCTAGGTCGGCTCTACTCCTTCCCACACAGGCGGCCAGCCCAGCAGCTGCCTGACAGACTCTGGCTCCCCCGAGCTCTCTGCCGGTGCAGGGGGCAGGAACAGACGTGTGCATGTGGTTCTGCCTTGGCCTGGGAGTGTGGACCCCCTGCCTGGCCCCCAGGCTCAGGGGCAAGGGCCGGGAGAGAGCACCACCCCGAAGCGCTTTTCTCCCGGGCTCGGGAGCATTGTGCGCGGCTGGCGGGAACAGCCGGCGAGAGTGCTTGCAAAGCGGCCTTTGGAGGCAGCCGGGGAGGTCTTCCAGCGGGAGAGGGCCGGTTGTGCTCAGAGGCCCCATAGGCCAGGGGCAGGACCCAACAGGGCCCCTGCCCCTGGCCAGCCTTGCCCAGACCTTCCTGGCCTCCGGGGGTACTGCCCCAGCAAGGGGCAGGCTGCGGGGACTGGGTCCAGACATGCCCGGGCGCCTCCCCAGGCTCATCCCCGCTGGTGCCTTTGCCCTGGGCCTAGGCCTCGGTGGAGGCCTCCTTGGAGAGGAGGTTGCTGGCAGGGGCTGTCTCCACACTGCAAGGTGCTGGAGCTCAGAGGGCCTCGTCAGAGGGAAGGGACCAGCAAGGGGCTGGATGCCCAAGACCTCTTTGGCCCAGCAGCCTCAGGGCAGCAGGGAGAGCAAGAGGCCCAGTTTGCCCCTAGGTCGGCTCTGCCCCTTCCCACACAGGCGGCCAGCCCAGCAGCTGCCTGACAGACTCTGGCTCCCCCGAGCTCTCTGCCGGTGCAGGGGGCAGGAACAGACGTGTGCATGTGGTTCTGCCTTGGCCTGGGAGTGTGGACCCCCTGCCTGGCCCCCAGGCTCCGGGGCAAGGGCCGGGAGAGAGCACCACCCCGAAGCGCTTTTCTCCCGGGCTCGGGAGCATTGTGCGCGGCTGGCGGGAACAGCCGGCGAGAGTGCTTGCAAAGCGGCCATTGGAGGCAGCCGGGGAGGTCTTCCAGCGGGAGAGGGCCGGTTGTGCTCAGAGGCCCCACAGGCCAGGGGCAGGACCCCAGCAGGGCCCCTGCCCCTGGCCAGCCTTGCCCAGACCTTCCTGGCCTCCGGGGGTACTGCCCCAGCAAGGGGCAGGCTGCGGGGACTGGGTCCAGACATGCCCGGGCGCCTCCCCAGGCTCATCCCCGCTGGTGCCTTTCCCCTGGGCCTAGACCTCGGTTGAGGCCTCCTTGGAGAGGAGGTTGCTGGCAGGGGCTGTCTCCACACTGCAAGGTGCTGGAGCTCAGAGGGCCTCGTCAGAGGGAAGGGACCAGCAAGGGGCTGGATGCCCAAGACCTCTTTGGCCCAGCAGCCTCAGGGCAGCAGGGAGAGCAAGAGGCCCAGTGTGCCCCTAGGTCGGCTCTGCCCCTTCCCACACAGGCGGCCAGCCCAGCAGCTGCCTGACAGACTCTGGCTCCCCCGAGCTCTCTGCCGGTGCAGGTGGCAGGAACAGACGTGTGCATGTGGTTCTGCCTTGGCCTGGGAGTGTGGACCCCCTGCCTGGCCCCCAGGCTCCGGGGCAAGGGCCGGGAGAGAGCACCACCCCGAAGCGCTTTTCTCCCGGGCTCGGGAGCATTGTGCGCGGCTGGCGGGAACAGCCGGCGAGAGTGCTTGCAAAGCGTCCTTTGGAGGCAGCCGGGGAGGTCTTCCAGCGGGAGAGGGCCGGTTGTGCTCAGAGGCCCCACAGGCCAGGGGCAGGACCCAGCAGGGCCCCTGCCCCTGGCCAGCCTTGCCCAGACCTTCCTGGCCTCCGGGGGTACTGCCCGAGCAAGGGGCAGGCTGCGGGGACTGGGTCCAGACATGCCTGGGCGCCTCCCCAGGCTCATCCCCGCTGGTGCCTTTCCCCTGGGCCTAGGCCTCGGTTGAGGCCTCCTTGGAGAGGAGGTTGCTGCCAGGGGCTGTCTCCACACTGCAAGGTGCTGGAGCTCAGAGGGCCTCGTCAGAGGGAAGGGACCAGCAAGGGGCTGGATGCCCAAGACCTCTTTGGCCCAGCAGCCTCAGGGCAGCAGGGAGAGCAAGAGGCCCAGTGTGCCCCTAGGTCGGCTCTGCCCCTTCCCACACAGGCGGCCAGCCCAGCAGCTGCCTGACAGACTCTGGCTCCCCCGAGCTCTCTGCCGGTGCAGGGGGCAGGAACAGACGTGTGCATGTGGTTCTGCCTTGGCCTGGGAGTGTGGACCCCCTGCCTGGCCCCCAGGCTCCGGGGCAAGGGCCGGGAGAGAGCACCACCCCGAAGCGCTTTTCTCCCGGGCTCGGGAGCATTGTGCGCGGCTGGCGGGAACAGCCGGCGAGAGTGCTTGCAAAGCGGCCTTTGGAGGCAGCCGGGGAGGTCTTCCAGCGGGAGAGGGCCGGTTGTGCTCAGAGGCCCCACAGGCCAGGGGCAGGACCCAGCAGGGCCCCTGCCCCTGGCCAGCCTTGCCCAGACCTTCCTGGCCTCCGGGGGTACTGCCCCAGCAAGGGGCAGGCTGCGGGGACTGGGTCCAGACATGCCCGGGCGCCTCCCCAGGCTCATCCCCGCTGGTGCCTTTCCCCTGGGCCTAGGCCTCGGTTCAGGCCTCCTTGGAGAGGAGGTTGCTGCCAGGGGCTGTCTCCACACTGCAAGGTGCTGGAGCTCAGAGGGCCTCGTCAGAGGGAAGGGACCAGCAAGGGGCTGGATGCCCAAGACCTCTTTGGCCCAGCAGCCTCAGGGCAGCAGGGAGAGCAAGAGGCCCAGTGTGCCCCTAGGTCGGCTCTGCCCCTTCCCACACAGGCGGCCAGCCCAGCAGCTGCCTGACAGACTCTGGCTCCCCCGAGCTCTCTGCCGGTGCAGGGGGCAGGAACAGACGTGTGCATGTGGTTCTGCCTTGGCCTGGGAGTGTGGACCCCCTGCCTGGCCCCCAGGCTCCGGGGCAAGGGCCGGGAGAGAGCACCACCCCGAAGCGCTTTTCTCCCGGGCTCGGGAGCATTGTGCGCGGCTGGCGGGAACAGCCGGCGAGAGTGCTTGCAAAGCGGCCATTGGAGGCAGCCGGGGAGGTCTTCCAGCGGGAGAGGGCCGGTTGTGCTCAGAGGCCCCACAGGCCAGGGGCAGGACCCAGCAGGGCCCCTGCCCCTGGCCAGCCTTGCCCAGACCTTCCTGGCCTCCGGGGGTACTGCCCCAGCAAGGGGCAGGCTGCGGGGACTGGGTCCAGACATGCCCGGGCGCCTCCCCAGGCTCATCCCCGCTGGTGCCTTTCCCCTGGGCCTAGACCTCGGTTGAGGCCTCCTTGGAGAGGAGGTTGCTGGCAGGGGCTGTCTCCACACTGCAAGGTGCTGGAGCTCAGAGGGCCTCGTCAGAGGGAAGGGACCAGCAAGGGGCTGGATGCCCAAGACCTCTTTGGCCCAGCAGCCTCAGGGCAGCAGGGAGAGCAAGAGGCCCAGTGTGCCCCTAGGTCGGCTCTGCCCCTTCCCACACAGGCGGCCAGCCCAGCAGCTGCCTGACAGACTCTGGCTCCCCCGAGCTCTCTGCCCGTGCAGGTGGCAGGAACAGACGTGTGCATGTGGTTCTGCCTTGGCCTGGGAGTGTGGACCCCCTGCCTGGCCCCCAGGCTCCGGGGCAAGGGCCGGGAGAGAGCACCACCCCGAAGCGCTTTTCTCCCGGGCTCGGGAGCATTGTGCGCGGCTGGCGGGAACAGCCGGCGAGAGTGCTTGCAAAGCGTCCTTTGGAGGCAGCCGGGGAGGTCTTCCAGCGGGAGAGGGCCGGTTGTGCTCAGAGGCCCCACAGGCCAGGGGCAGGACCCAGCAGGGCCCCTGCCCCTGGCCAGCCTTGCCCAGACCTTCCTGGCCTCCGGGGGTACTGCCCCAGCAAGGGGCAGGCTGCGGGGACTGGGTCCAGACATGCCCGGGCGCCTCCCCAGGCTCATCCCCGCTGGTGCCTTTCCCCTGGGCCTAGGCCTCGCTTGAGGCCTCCTTGGAGAGGAGGTTGCTGCCAGGGGCTGTCTCCACACTGCAAGGTGCTGGAGCTCAGAGGGCCTCGTCAGAGGGAAGGGACCAGCAAGGGGCTGGATGCCCAAGACCTCTTTGGCCCAGCAGCCTCAGGGCAGCAGGGAGAGCAAGAGGCCCAGTGTGCCCCTAGGTCGGCTCTGCCCCTTCCCACACAGGCGGCCAGCCCAGCAGCTGCCTGACAGACTCTGGCTCCCCCGAGCTCTCTGCCGGTGCAGGGGGCAGGAACAGACGTGTGCATGTGGTTCTGCCTTGGCCTGGGAGTGTGGACCCCCTGCCTGGCCCCCAGGCTCAGGGGCAAGGGCCGGGAGAGAGCACCACCCCGAAGCGCTTTTCTCCCGGGCTCGGGAGCATTGTGCGCGGCTGGCGGGAACAGCCGGCGAGAGTGCTTGCAAAGCGGCCTTTGGAGGCAGCCGGGGAGGTCTTCCAGCGGGAGAGGGCCGGTTGTGCTCAGAGGCCCCACAGGCCAGGGGCAGGACCCAGCAGGGCCCCTGCCCCTGGCCAGCCTTGCCCAGACCTTCCTGGCCTCCGGGGGTACTGCCCCAGCAAGGGGCAGGCTGCGGGGACTGGGTCCAGACATGCCCGGGCGCCTCCCCAGGCTCATCCCCGCTGGTGCCTTTCCCCTGGGCCTAGGCCTCGGTTGAGGCCTCCTTGGAGAGGAGGTTGCTGCCAGGGGCTGTCTCCACACTGCAAGGTGCTGGAGCTCAGAGGGCCTCGTCAGAGGGAAGGGACCAGCAAGGGGCTGGATGCCCAAGACCTCTTTGGCCCAGCAGCCTCAGGGCAGCAGGGAGAGCAAGAGGCCCAGTGTGCCCCTAGGTCGGCTCTGCCCCTTCCCACACAGGCGGCCAGCCCAGCAGCTGCCTGACAGACTCTGGCTCCCCCGAGCTCTCTGCCGGTGCAGGGGGCAGGAACAGACGTGTGCATGTGGTTCTGCCTTGGCCTGGGAGTGTGGACCCCCTGCCTGGCCCCCAGGCTCAGGGGCAAGGGCCGGGAGAGAGCACCACCCCGAAGCGCTTTTCTCCCGGGCTCGGGAGCATTGTGCGCGGCTGGCGGGAACAGCCGGCGAGAGTGCTTGCAAAGCGGCCTTTGGAGGCAGCCGGGGAGGTCTTCCAGCGGGAGAGGGCCGGTTGTGCTCAGAGGCCCCACAGGCCGGGGGCAGGACCCAGCAGGGCCCCTGCCCCTGGCCAGCCTTGCCCAGACCTTCCTGGCCTCCGGGGGTACTGCCCCAGCAAGGGGCAGGCTGCGGGGACTGTGTCCAGACATGCCCGGGCGCCTCCCCAGGCTCATCCCCGCTGGTGCCTTTCCCCTGGGCCTAGGCCTCGCTTGAGGCCTCCTTGGAGAGGAGGTTGCTGCCAGGGGCTGTCTCCACACTGCAAGGTGCTGGAGCTCAGAGGGCCTCGTCAGAGGGAAGGGACCAGCAAGGGGCTGGATGCCCAAGACCTCTTTGGCCCAGCAGCCTCAGGGCAGCAGGGAGAGCAAGAGGCCCAGTGTGCCCCTAGGTCGGCTCTGCCCCTTCCCACACAGGCGGCCAGCCCAGCAGCTGCCTGAC
Source organism: Cervus elaphus (assembly GCF_910594005.1). Classification (NCBI taxonomy): domain Eukaryota; kingdom Metazoa; phylum Chordata; class Mammalia; order Artiodactyla; family Cervidae; genus Cervus; species Cervus elaphus. Next base: position 180,886 of record NW_025316696.1, on the reverse strand, counting down.
AGACTCTGGCTCCCCCGAGCTCTCTGCCGGTGCAGGTGGCAGGAACAGACGTGTGCATGTGGTTCTGCCTTGGCCTGGGAGTGTGGACCCCCTGGCTGGCCCCCAGGCTCCGGGGCAAGGGCCGGGAGAGAGCACCACCCCGAAGCGCTTTTCTCCCCGGCTCGGGAGCATTGTGCGCGGCTGGTGGGAACAGCCGGCGAGAGTGCTTGCAAAGCGGCCTTTGGAGGCAGCCGGGGAGGTCTTCCAGCGGGAGAGGGCCGGTTGTGCTCAGAGGCCCCACAGGCCAGGGGCAGGACCCAGCAGGGCCCCTGCCCCTGGCCAGCCTTGCCCAGACCTTCCTGGCCTCCGGGGGTACTGCCCTAGCAAGGGGCAGGCTGCGGGGACTGGGTCCAGACATGCCCGGGCGCCTCCCCAGGCTCATCCCCGCTGGTGCCTTTCCCCTGGGCCTAGGCCTCGGTTGAGGCCTCCTTGGAGAGGAGGTTGCTGCCAGGGGCTGTCTCCACACTGCAAGGTGCTGGAGCTCAGAGGGCCTCGTCAGAGGGAAGGGACCAGCAAGGGGCTGGATTCCCAAGACCTCTTTGGCCCAGCAGCCTCAGGGCAGCAGGGAGAGCAAGAGGCCCAGTGTGCCCCTAGGTCGGCTCTGCCCCTTCCCACACAGGCGGCCAGCCCAGCAGCTGCCTGACAGACTCTGGCTCCCCCGAGCTCTCTGCCGGTGCAGGGGGCAGGAACAGACGTGTGCATGTGGTTCTGCCTTGGCCTGGGAGTGTGGACCCCCTGCCTGGCCCCCAGGCTCAGGGGCAAGGGCCGGGAGAGAGCACCACCCCGAAGCGCTTTTCTCCCGGGCTCGGGAGCATTGTGCGCGGCTGGCGGGAACAGCCGGCGAGAGTGCTTGCAAAGCGGCCTTTGGAGGCAGCCGGGGAGGTCTTCCAGCGGGAGAGGGCCGGTTGTGCTCAGAGGCCCCACAGGCCAGGGGCAGGACCCAGCAGGGCCCCTGCCCCTGGCCAGCCTTGCCCAGACCTTCCTGGCCTCCGGGGGTACTGCCCCAGCAAGGGGCAGGCTGCGGGGACTGGGTCCAGACATGCCCGGGCGCCTCCCCAGGCTCATCCCCGCTGGTGCCTTTCCCCTGGGCCTAGGCCTCGCTTGAGGCCTCCTTGGAGAGGAGGTTGCTGGCAGGGGCTGTCTCCACACTGCAAGGTGCTGGAGCTCAGAGGGCCTCGTCAGAGGGAAGGGACCAGCAAGGGGCTGGATGCCCAAGACCACTTTGGCCCAGCACCCTCAGGGCAGCAGGGAGAGCAAGAGGCACAGTGTGCCCCTAGGTCGGCTCTGCCCCTTCCCACACAGGCGGCCAGCACAGCAGCTGCCTGACAGACTCTGGCTCCCCCGAGCTCTCTGCCGGTGCAGGGGGCAGGAACAGACGTGTGCATGTGGTTCTGCCTTGGCCTGGGAGTGTGGACACCCTGCCTGGCCCCCAGGCTCAGGGGCAAGGGCCGGGAGAGAGCACCACCCCGAAGCGCTTTTCTCCCGGGCTCGGGAGCATTGTGCGCGGCTGGCGGGAACAGCCGGCGAGAGTGCTTGCAAAGCGGCCTTTGGAGGCAGCCGGGGAGGTCTTCCAGCGGGAGAGGGCCGGTTGTGCTCAGAGGCCCCACAGGCCAGGGGCAGGACCCAGCAGGGCCCCTGCCCCTGGCCAGCCTTGCCCAGACCTTCCTGGCCTCCGGGGGTACTGCCCCAGCAAGGGGCAGGCTGCGGGGACTGGGTCCAGACATGCCCGGGCGCCTCCCCAGGCTCATCCCCGCTGGTGCCTTTCCCCTGGGCCTAGGCCTCGGTTGAGGCCTCCTTGGAGAGGAGGTTGCTGCCAGGGGCTGTCTCCACACTGCAAGGTGCTGGAGCTCAGAGGGCCTCGTCAGAGGGAAGGGACCAGCAAGGGGCTGGATGCCCAAGACCTCTTTGGCCCAGCAGCCTCAGGGCAGCAGGGAGAGCAAGAGGCCCAGTGTGCCCCTAGGTCGGCTCTGCCCCTTCCCACAAAGGCGGCCAGCCCAGCAGCTGCCTGACAGACTCTGGCTCCCCCGAGCTCTCTGCCGGTGCAGGGGGCAGGAACAGACGTGTGCATGTGGTTCTGCCTTGGCCTGGGAGTGTGGACACCCTCCCTGGCCCCCAGGCTCAGGGGCAAGGGCCGGGAGAGAGCACCACCCCGAAGCGCTTTTCTCCCGGGCTCGGGAGCATTGTGCGCGGCTGGCGGGAACAGCCGGCGAGAGTGCTTGCAAAGCGGCCTTTGGAGGCAGCCGGGGAGGTCTTCCAGCGGGAGAGGGCCGGTTGTGCTCAGAGGCCCCACAGGCCAGGGGCAGGACCCAGCAGGGCCCCTGCCCCTGGCCAGCCTTGCCCAGACCTTCCTGGCCTCCGGGGGTACTGCCCCAGCAAGGGGCAGGCTGCGGGGACTGGGTCCAGACATGCCCGGGCGCCTCCCCAGGCTCATCCCCGCTGGTGCCTTTCCCCTGGGCCTAGGCCTCGGTTGAGGCCTCCTTGGAGAGGAGGTTGCTGCCAGGGGCTGTCTCCACACTGCAAGGTGCTGGAGCTCAGAGGGCCTCGTCAGAGTGAAGGGACCAGCAAGGGGCTGGATGCCCAAGACCTCTTTGGCCCAGCAGCCTCAGGGCAGCAGGGAGAGCAAGAGGCCCAGTGTGCCCCTAGGTCGGCTCTGCCCCTTCCCACACAGGCGGCCAGCCCAGCAGCTGCCTGACAGACTCTGGCTCCCCCGAGCTCTCTGCCGGTGCAGGGGGCAGGAACAGACGTGTGCATGTGGTTCTGCCTTGGCCTGGGAGTGTGGACCCCCTGCCTGGCCCCCAGGCTCAGGGGCAAGGGCCGGGAGAGAGCACCACCCCGAAGCGCTTTTCTCCCGGGCTCGGGAGCATTGTGCGCGGCTGGCGGGAACAGCCGGCGAGAGTGCTTGCAAAGCGGCCTTTGGAGGCAGCCGGGGAGGTTTTCCAGCGGGAGAGGGCCGGTTGTGCTCAGAGGCCCCACAGGCCAGGGGCAGGACCCAGCAGGGCCCCTGCCCCTGGCCAGCCTTGCCCAGACCTTCCTGGCCTCTGGGGGTACTGCCCCAGCAAGGGGCAGGCTGCGGGGACTGGGTCCAGACATGGCCGGGCGCCTCCCCAGGCTCATACCCGCTGGTGCCTTTCCCCTGGGCCTAGGCCTCGCTTGAGGCCTCCTTGGAGAGTAGGTTGCTGCCAGGGGCTGTCTCCACACTGCAAGGTGCTGGAGCTCAGAGGGCCTCGTCAGAGGGAAGGGACCAGGAAGGGGCTGGATGCCCAAGACCTCTTTGGCCCAGCAGCCTCAGGGCAGCAGGGAGAGCAAGAGGCCCAGTGTGCCCCTAGGTCGGCTCTGCCCCTTCCCACACAGGCGGCCAGCCCAGCAGCTGCCTGACAGACTCTGGCTCCCCCGAGCTCTCTGCCGGTGCAGGGGGCAGGAACAGACGTGTGCATGTGGTTCTGCCTTGGCCTCGGAGTGTGGACACCCTCCCTGGCCCCCAGGCTCAGGGGCAAGGGCCGGGAGAGAGCACCACCCCGAAGCGCTTTTCTCCCGGGCTCGGGAGCATTGTGCGCGGCTGGCGGGAACAGCCGGCGAGAGTGCTTGCAAAGCGGCCTTTGGAGGCAGCCGGGGAGGTCTTCCAGCGGGAGAGGGCCGGTTGTGCTCAGAGGCCCCACAGGCCAGGGGCAGGACCCAGCAGGGCCCCTGCCCCTGGCCAGCCTTGCCCAGACCTTCCTGGCCTCCGGGGGTACTGCCCCAGCAAGGGGCAGGCTGCGGGGACTGGGTCCAGACATGCCCGGGCGCCTCCCCAGGCTCATCCCCGCTGGTGCCTTTCCCCTGGGCCTAGGCCTCGCTTGAGGCCTCCTTGGAGAGGAGGTTGCTGGCAGGGGCTGTCTCCACACTGCAAGGTGCTGGAGCTCAGAGGGCCTCGTCAGAGGGAAGGGACCAGAAAGGGGCTGGATGCCCAAGACCTCTTTGGCCCAGCAGCCTCAGGGCAGCAGGGAGAGCAAGAGGCCCAGTGTGCCCCTAGGTCGGCTCTGCCCCTTCCCACACAGGCGGCCAGCCCAGCAGCTGCCTGACAGACTCTGGCTCCCCCGAGCTCTCTGCCGGTGCAGGGGGCAGGAACAGACGTGTGCATGTGGTTCTGCCTTGGCCTGGGAGTGTGGACCCCCTGCCTGGCCCCCAGGCTCAGGGGCAAGGGCCGGGAGAGAGCACCACCCCGAAGCGCTTTTCTCCCGGGCTCGGGAGCATTGTGCGCGGCTGGCGGGAACAGCCGGCGAGAGTGCTTGCAAAGCGGCCTTTGGAGGCAGCCGGGGAGGTCTTCCAGCGGGAGAGGGCCGGTTGTGCTCAGAGGCCCCACAGGCCGGGGGCAGGACCCAGCAGGGCCCCTGCCCCTGGCCAGCCTTGCCCAGACCTTCCTGGCCTCCGGGGGTACTGCCCCAGCAAGGGGCAGGCTGCGGGGACTGGGTCCAGACATGCCCGGGCGCCTCCCCAGGCTCATCCCCGCTGGTGCCTTTCCCCTGGGCCTAGGCCTCGCTTGAGGCCTCCTTGGAGAGGAGGTTGCTGCCAGGGGCTGTCTCCACACTGCAAGGTGCTGGAGCTCAGAGGGCCTCGTCAGAGGGAAGGGACCAGCAAGGGGCTGGATGCCCAAGACCTCTTTGGCCCAGCAGCCTCAGGGCAGCAGGGAGAGCAAGAGGCCCAGTGTGCCCCTAGGTCGGCTCTGCCCCTTCCCACACAGGCGGCCAGCCCAGCAGCTGCCTGACAGACTCTGGCTCCCCCGAGCTCTCTGCCGGTGCAGGTGGCAGGAACAGACGTGTGCATGTGGTTCTGCCTTGGCCTGGGAGTGTGGACCCCCTGGCTGGCCCCCAGGCTCCGGGGCAAGGGCCGGGAGAGAGCACCACCCCGAAGCGCTTTTCTCCCCGGCTCGGGAGCATTGTGCGCGGCTGGTGGGAACAGCCGGCGAGAGTGCTTGCAAAGCGGCCTTTGGAGGCAGCCGGGGAGGTCTTCCAGCGGGAGAGGGCCGGTTGTGCTCAGAGGCCCCACAGGCCAGGGGCAGGACCCAGCAGGGCCCCTGCCCCTGGCCAGCCTTGCCCAGACCTTCCTGGCCTCCGGGGGTACTGCCCTAGCAAGGGGCAGGCTGCGGGGACTGGGTCCAGACATGCCCGGGCGCCTCCCCAGGCTCATCCCCGCTGGTGCCTTTCCCCTGGGCCTAGGCCTCGGTTGAGGCCTCCTTGGAGAGGAGGTTGCTGCCAGGGGCTGTCTCCACACTGCAAGGTGCTGGAGCTCAGAGGGCCTCGTCAGAGGGAAGGGACCAGCAAGGGGCTGGATTCCCAAGACCTCTTTGGCCCAGCAGCCTCAGGGCAGCAGGGAGAGCAAGAGGCCCAGTGTGCCCCTAGGTCGGCTCTGCCCCTTCCCACACAGGCGGCCAGCCCAGCAGCTGCCTGACAGACTCTGGCTCCCCCGAGCTCTCTGCCGGTGCAGGGGGCAGGAACAGACGTGTGCATGTGGTTCTGCCTTGGCCTGGGAGTGTGGACCCCCTGCCTGGCCCCCAGGCTCAGGGGCAAGGGCCGGGAGAGAGCACCACCCCGAAGCGCTTTTCTCCCGGGCTCGGGAGCATTGTGCGCGGCTGGCGGGAACAGCCGGCGAGAGTGCTTGCAAAGCGGCCTTTGGAGGCAGCCGGGGAGGTCTTCCAGCGGGAGAGGGCCGGTTGTGCTCAGAGGCCCCACAGGCCAGGGGCAGGACCCAGCAGGGCCCCTGCCCCTGGCCAGCCTTGCCCAGACCTTCCTGGCCTCCGGGGGTACTGCCCCAGCAAGGGGCAGGCTGCGGGGACTGGGTCCAGACATGCCCGGGCGCCTCCCCAGGCTCATCCCCGCTGGTGCCTTTCCCCTGGGCCTAGGCCTCGCTTGAGGCCTCCTTGGAGAGGAGGTTGCTGGCAGGGGCTGTCTCCACACTGCAAGGTGCTGGAGCTCAGAGGGCCTCGTCAGAGGGAAGGGACCAGCAAGGGGCTGGATGCCCAAGACCACTTTGGCCCAGCACCCTCAGGGCAGCAGGGAGAGCAAGAGGCACAGTGTGCCCCTAGGTCGGCTCTGCCCCTTCCCACACAGGCGGCCAGCACAGCAGCTGCCTGACAGACTCTGGCTCCCCCGAGCTCTCTGCCGGTGCAGGGGGCAGGAACAGACGTGTGCATGTGGTTCTGCCTTGGCCTGGGAGTGTGGACACCCTGCCTGGCCCCCAGGCTCAGGGGCAAGGGCCGGGAGAGAGCACCACCCCGAAGCGCTTTTCTCCCGGGCTCGGGAGCATTGTGCGCGGCTGGCGGGAACAGCCGGCGAGAGTGCTTGCAAAGCGGCCTTTGGAGGCAGCCGGGGAGGTCTTCCAGCGGGAGAGGGCCGGTTGTGCTCAGAGGCCCCACAGGCCAGGGGCAGGACCCAGCAGGGCCCCTGCCCCTGGCCAGCCTTGCCCAGACCTTCCTGGCCTCCGGGGGTACTGCCCCAGCAAGGGGCAGGCTGCGGGGACTGGGTCCAGACATGCCCGGGCGCCTCCCCAGGCTCATCCCCGCTGGTGCCTTTCCCCTGGGCCTAGGCCTCGGTTGAGGCCTCCTTGGAGAGGAGGTTGCTGCCAGGGGCTGTCTCCACACTGCAAGGTGCTGGAGCTCAGAGGGCCTCGTCAGAGGGAAGGGACCAGCAAGGGGCTGGATGCCCAAGACCTCTTTGGCCCAGCAGCCTCAGGGCAGCAGGGAGAGCAAGAGGCCCAGTGTGCCCCTAGGTCGCCTCTGCCCCTTCCCACAAAGGCGGCCAGCCCAGCAGCTGCCTGACAGACTCTGGCTCCCCCGAGCTCTCTGCCGGTGCAGGGGGCAGGAACAGACGTGTGCATGTGGTTCTGCCTTGGCCTGGGAGTGTGGACACCCTCCCTGGCCCCCAGGCTCAGGGGCAAGGGCCGGGAGAGAGCACCACCCCGAAGCGCTTTTCTCCCGGGCTCGGGAGCATTGTGCGCGGCTGGCGGGAACAGCCGGCGAGAGTGCTTGCAAAGCGGCCTTTGGAGGCAGCCGGGGAGGTCTTCCAGCGGGAGAGGGCCGGTTGTGCTCAGAGGCCCCACAGGCCAGGGGCAGGACCCAGCAGGGCCCCTGCCCCTGGCCAGCCTTGCCCAGACCTTCCTGGCCTCCGGGGGTACTGCCCCAGCAAGGGGCAGGCTGCGGGGACTGGGTCCAGACATGCCCGGGCGCCTCCCCAGGCTCATCCCCGCTGGTGCCTTTCCCCTGGGCCTAGGCCTCGGTTGAGGCCTCCTTGGAGAGGAGGTTGCTGCCAGGGGCTGTCTCCACACTGCAAGGTGCTGGAGCTCAGAGGGCCTCGTCAGAGTGAAGGGACCAGCAAGGGGCTGGATGCCCAAGACCTCTTTGGCCCAGCAGCCTCAGGGCAGCAGGGAGAGCAAGAGGCCCAGTGTGCCCCTAGGTCGGCTCTGCCCCTTCCCACACAGGCGGCCAGCCCAGCAGCTGCCTGACAGACTCTGGCTCCCCCGAGCTCTCTGCCGGTGCAGGGGGCAGGAACAGACGTGTGCATGTGGTTCTGCCTTGGCCTGGGAGTGTGGACCCCCTGCCTGGCCCCCAGGCTCAGGGGCAAGGGCCGGGAGAGAGCACCACCCCGAAGCGCTTTTCTCCCGGGCTCGGGAGCATTGTGCGCGGCTGGCGGGAACAGCCGGCGAGAGTGCTTGCAAAGCGGCCTTTGGAGGCAGCCGGGGAGGTTTTCCAGCGGGAGAGGGCCGGTTGTGCTCAGAGGCCCCACAGGCCAGGGGCAGGACCCAGCAGGGCCCCTGCCCCTGGCCAGCCTTGCCCAGACCTTCCTGGCCTCTGGGGGTACTGCCCCAGCAAGGGGCAGGCTGCGGGGACTGGGTCCAGACATGGCCGGGCGCCTCCCCAGGCTCATACCCGCTGGTGCCTTTCCCCTGGGCCTAGGCCTCGCTTGAGGCCTCCTTGGAGAGTAGGTTGCTGCCAGGGGCTGTCTCCACACTGCAAGGTGCTGGAGCTCAGAGGGCCTCGTCAGAGGGAAGGGACCAGGAAGGGGCTGGATGCCCAAGACCTCTTTGGCCCAGCAGCCTCAGGGCAGCAGGGAGAGCAAGAGGCCCAGTGTGCCCCTAGGTCGGCTCTGCCCCTTCCCACACAGGCGGCCAGCCCAGCAGCTGCCTGACAGACTCTGGCTCCCCCGAGCTCTCTGCCGGTGCAGGGGGCAGGAACAGACGTGTGCATGTGGTTCTGCCTTGGCCTCGGAGTGTGGACACCCTCCCTGGCCCCCAGGCTCAGGGGCAAGGGCCGGGAGAGAGCACCACCCCGAAGCGCTTTTCTCCCGGGCTCGGGAGCATTGTGCGCGGCTGGCGGGAACAGCCGGCGAGAGTGCTTGCAAAGCGGCCTTTGGAGGCAGCCGGGGAGGTCTTCCAGCGGGAGAGGGCCGGTTGTGCTCAGAGGCCCCACAGGCCAGGGGCAGGACCCAGCAGGGCCCCTGCCCCTGGCCAGCCTTGCCCAGACCTTCCTGGCCTCCGGGGGTACTGCCCCAGCAAGGGGCAGGCTGCGGGGACTGGGTCCAGACATGCCCGGGCGCCTCCCCAGGCTCATCCCCGCTGGTGCCTTTCCCCTGGGCCTAGGCCTCGCTTGAGGCCTCCTTGGAGAGGAGGTTGCTGGCAGGGGCTGTCTCCACACTGCAAGGTGCTGGAGCTCAGAGGGCCTCGTCAGAGGGAAGGGACCAGAAAGGGGCTGGATGCCCAAGACCTCTTTGGCCCAGCAGCCTCAGGGCAGCAGGGGAGAGCAAGAGGCCCAGTGTGCCCCTAGGTCGGCTCTGCCCCTTCCCACACAGGCGGCCAGCACAGCAGCTGCCTGACAGACTCTGGCTCCCCCGAGCTCTCTGCCGGTGCAGGGGGCAGGAACAGACGTGTGCATGTGGTTCTGCCTTGGCCTGGGAGTGTGGACACCCTCCCTGGCCCCCAGGCTCAGGGGCAAGGGCCGGGAGAGAGCACCACCCCGAAGCGCTTTTCTCCCGGGCTCGGGAGCATTGTGCGCGGCTGGCGGGAACAGCCGGCGAGAGTGCTTGCAAAGCGGCCTTTGGAGGCAGCCGGGGAGGTCTTCCAGCGGGAGAGGGCCGGTTGTGCTCAGAGGCCCCACAGGCCAGGGGCAGGACCCAGCAGGGCCCCTGCCCCTGGCCAGCCTTGCCCAGACCTTCCTGGCCTCCGGGGGTACTGCCCCAGCAAGGGGCAGGCTGCGGGGACGGGGTCCAGACATGCCCGGGCGCCTCCCCAGGCTCATCCCCGCTGGTGCCTTTCCCCTGGGCCTAGGCCTCGGTTGAGGCCTCCTTGGAGAGGAGGTTGCTGCCAGGGGCTGTCTCCACACTGCAAGGTGCTGGAGCTCAGAGGGCCTCGTCAGAGGGAAGGGACCAGCAAGGGGCTGGATGCCCAAGACCTCTTTGGCCCAGCAGCCTCAGGGCAGCAGGGAGAGCAAGAGGCCCAGTGTGCCCCTAGGTCGGCTCTGCCCCTTCCCACACAGGCGGCCAGCCCAGCAGCTGCCTGACAGACTCCGGCTCCCCCGAGCTCTCTGCCGGTGCAGGGGGCAGGAACAGACGTGTGCATGTGGTTCTGCCTTGGCCTGGGAGTGTGGACCCCCTGCCTGGCCCCCAGGCTCAGGGGCAAGGGCCGGGAGAGAGCACCACCCCGAAGCGCTTTTCTCCCGGGCTCAGGAGCATTGTGCCTGGCTGGCGGGAACAGCCGGCGAGAGTGCTTGCAAAGCAGCCTTTGGAGGCAGCCGGGGAGGTCTTCCAGCGGGAGAGGGCCGGTTGTGCTCAGAGGCCCCACAGGCCAGGGGCAGGACCCAGCAGGGCCCCTGCCCCTGGCCAGCCTTGCCCAGACCTTCCTGGCCTCCGGGGGTACTGCCCCAGCAAGGGGCAGGCTGCGGGGACTGGGTCCAGACATGCCCGGGCGCCTCCCCAGGCTCATCCCCGCTGGTGCCTTTCCCCTGGGCCTAGGCCTCGCTTGAGGCCTCCTTGGAGAGGAGGTTGCTGCCAGGGGCTGTCTCCACACTGCAAGTTGCTGGAGCTCAGAGGGCCTCGTCAGAGGGAAGGGACCAGCAAGGGGCTGGATGCCCAAGACCTCTTTGGCCCAGCAGCCTCAGGGCAGCAGGGAGAGCAAAAGGCCCACTGTTCCCTTAGGTCGGCTCTGCCCCTTCCCACACAGGCGGCCAACCCAGCAGCTGCCTGACAGACTCTGGCTCCCCCGAGCTCTCTGCCGGTGCAGGGGGCAGGAACAGACGTGTGCATATGGTTCTGCCTTGGCCTGGGACTGTGGACCCCCTGCCTGGCCCCCAGGCTCAGGGGCAAGGGCCGGGAGAGAGCACCACCCCAAAGCGCTTTTCTCCCGGGCTCGGGAGCATTGTGCGCAGCTGGCGGGAAAAGCCGGCGAGAGTGCTTGCAAAGCGGCCTTTGGAGGCAGCCGGGGAGGTCTTCCAGCGGGAGAGGGCCGGTTGTGCTCAGAGGCCCCACAGGCCAGGGGCAGGACCAAGCAGGGCCCCTGCCCCTGGCCAGCCTTGCCCAGACCTTCCTGGCCTCCGGGGGTACTGCCCCAGCAAGGGGCAGGCTGCGGGGACTGGGTCCAGACATGCCCGGGCGCCTCCCCAGGCTCATCCCCGCTGGTGCCTTTCCCCTGGGCCTAGGCCTCGGTTGAGGCCTCCTTGGAGAGGAGGTTGCTGCCAGGGGCTGTCTCCACACTGCAAGGTGCTGGAGCTCAGAGGGCCTCGTCAGAGGGAAGGGACCAGCAAGGGGCTGGATGCCCAAGACCTCTTTGGCCCAGCAACCTCAGGGCAGCAGGGAGAGCAAGAGGCCCAGTGTGCCCCTAGGTCGGCTCTGCCCCTTCCCACACAGGCGGCCAGCCCAGCAGCTGCCTGACAGACTCTGGCTCCCCCGAGCTCTCTGCCGGTGCAGGGGGCAGGAACAGACGTGTGCATGTGGTTCTGCCTTGGCCTGGGAGTGTGGACCCCCTGCCTGGCCCCCAGGCTCAGGGGCAAGGGCCGGGAGAGAGCACCACCCCGAAGCGCTTTTCTCCCGGGCTCGGGAGCATTGTGCGCGGCTGGCGGGAACAGCCGGCGAGAGTGCTTGCAAAGCGGCCTTTGGAGGCAGCCGGGGAGGTCTTCCAGCGGGAGAGGGCCGGTTGTGCTCAGAGGCCCCACAGGCCAGGGGCAGGACCCAGCAGGGCCCCTGCCCCTGGCCAGCCTTGCCCAGACCTTCCTGGCCTCCGGGGGTACTGCCCCAGCAAGGGGCAGGCTGCGGGGACTGGGTCCAGACATGCCCGGGCGCCTCCCCAGGCTCATCCCCGCTGGTGCCTTTCCCCTGGGCCTAGGCCTCGGTTGAGGCCTCCTTGGAGAGGAGGTTGCTGCCAGGGGCTGTCTCCACACTGCAAGGTGCTGGAGCTCAGAGGGCCTCGTCAGAGGGAAGGGACCAGCAAGGGGCTGGATGCCCAAGACCTCTTTGGCCCAGCAGCCTCAGGGCAGCAGGGAGAGCAAGAGGCCCAGTGTGCCCCTAGGTCGGCTCTGCCCCTTCCCACACAGGCGGCCAGCCCAGCAGCTGCCTGACAGACTCTGGCTCCCCCGAGCTCTCTGCCGGTGCAGGTGGCAGGAACAGACGTGTGCATGTGGTTCTGCCTTGGCCTGGGAGTGTGGACCCCCTGCCTGGCCCCCAGGCTCCGGGGCAAGGGCCGGGAGAGAGCACCACCCCGAAGCGCTTTTCTCCCGGGCTCGGGAGCATTGTGCGCGGCTGGTGGGAACAGCCGGCGAGAGTGCTTGCAAAGCGGCCTTTGGAGGCAGCCGGGGAGGTCTTCCAGCGGGAGAGGGCCGGTTGTGCTCAGAGGCCCCACAGGCCAGGGGCAGGACCCAGCAGGGCCCCTGCCCCTGGCCAGCCTTGCCCAGACCTTCCTGGCCTCCGGGGGTACTGCCCCAGCAAGGGGCAGGCTGCGGGGACTGGGTCCAGACATGCCCGGGCGCCTCCCCAGGCTCATCCCCGCTGGTGCCTTTCCCCTGGGCCTAGGCCTCGGTTGAGGCCTCCTTGGAGAGGAGGTTGCTGCCAGGGGCTGTCTCCACACTGCAAGGTGCTGGAGCTCAGAGGGCCTCGTCAGAGGGAAGGGACCAGCAAGGGGCTGGATTCCCAAGACCTCTTTGGCCCAGCAGCCTCAGGGCAGCAGGGAGAGCAAGAGGCCCAGTGTGCCCCTAGGTCGGCTCTGCCCCTTCCCACACAGGCGGCCAGCCCAGCAACTGCCTGACAGACTCTGGCTCCCCCGAGCTCTCTGCCGGTGCAGGGGGCAGGAACAGACGTGTGCATGTGGTTCTGCCTTGGCCTGGGAGTGTGGACCCCATGCCTGGCCCCCAGGCTCAGGGGCAAGGGCCGGGAGAGAGCACCACCCCGAAGCGCTTTTCTCCCGGGCTCGGGAGCATTGTGCGCGGCTGGCGGGAACAGCCGGCGAGAGTGCTTGCAAAGCGGCCTTTGGAGGCAGCCGGGGAGGTCTTCCAGCGGGAGAGGGCCGGTTGTGCTCAGAGGCCCCACAGGCCAGGGGCAGGACCCAGCAGGGCCCCTGCCCCTGGCCAGCCTTGCCCAGACCTTCCTGGCCTCCGGGGGTACTGCCCCAGCAAGGGGCAGGCTGCGGGGACTGGGTCCAGACATGCCCGGGCGCCTCCCCAGGCTCATCCCCGCTGGTGCCTTTCCCCTGGGCCTAGGCCTCGCTTGAGGCCTCCTTGGAGAGGAGGTTGCTGGCAGGGGCTGTCTCCACACTGCAAGGTGCTGGAGCTCAGAGGGCCTCGTCAGAGGGAAGGGACCAGCAAGGGGCTGGATGCCCAAGACCACTTTGGCCCAGCAGCCTCAGGGCAGCAGGGAGAGCAAGAGGCCCAGTGTGCCCCTAGGTCGGCTCTGCCCCTTCCCACACAGGCGGCCAGCCCAGCAGCTGCCTGACAGACTCTGGCTCCCCCGAGCTCTCTGCCGGTGCAGGGGGCAGGAACAGACGTGTGCATGTGGTTCTGCCTTGGCCTGGGAGTGTGGACCCCCTGCCTGGCCCCCAGGCTCAGGGGCAAGGGCCGGGAGAGAGCACCACCCCGAAGCGCTTTTCTCCCGGGCTCGGGAGCATTGTGCGCGGCTGGCGGGAACAGCCGGCGAGAGTGCTTGCAAAGCGGCCTTTGGAGGCAGCCGGGGAGGTCTTCCAGCGGGAGAGGGCTGGTTGTCCTCAGAGGCCCCACAGGCGAGGGGCAGGACCCAGCAGGGCCCCTGCCCCTGGCCAGCCTTGCCCAGACCTTCCTGGCTTCCGGGGATACTGCCCCAGCAAGCGGCAGGCTGCGGGGACTGGGTCCAGACATGCACGGGCGCCTCCCCAGGCTCATCCCCGCTGGTGCCTTTCCCCTGGGCCTAGGCCTCGGTTGAGGCCTCCTTGGAGAGGAGGTTGCTGCCAGGGGCTGTCTCCACACTGCAAGGTGCTGGAGCTCAGAGGGCCTCGTCAGAGGGAAGGGACCAGCAAGGGGCTGGATGCCCAAGACCTCTTTGGCCCAGCAGCCTCAGGGCAGCAGGGAGAGCAAGAGACCCAGTGTGCCCCTAGGTCGGCTCTGCCCCTTCCCACACAGGCGGCCAGCCCAGCAGCTGCCTGACAGACTCCGGCTCCCCCGAGCTCTCTGCCGGTGCAGGGGGCAGGAACAGACGTGTGCATGTGGTTCTGCCTTGGCCTGGGAGTGTGGACCCCCTGCCTGGCCCCCCGGCTCCGGGGCAAGGGCCGGGAGAGAGCACCACCCCGAAGCGCTTTTCTCCCGGGCTCGGGAGCATTGTGCCTGGCTGGCGGGAACAGCCGGCGAGAGTGCTTGCAAAGCAGCCTCTGGAGGCAGCCGGGGAGGTCTTCCAGCGGGAGAGGGCCGGTTGTGCTCAGAGGCCCCACAGGCCAGGGGCAGGACCCAGCAGGGCCCCTGCCCCTGGCCAGCCTTGCCCAGACCTTCCTGGCCTCCGGGGGTACTGCCCCAGCAAGGGGCAGGCTGCGGGGACTGGGTCCAGACATGCCAGGGCGCCTCCCCAGGCTCATCCCCGCTGGTGCCTTTCCCCTGGGCCTAGGCCTCGGTTGAGGCCTCCTTGGAGAGGAGGTTGCTGCCAGGGGCTGTCTCCACACTGCAAGGTGCTGGAGCTCAGAGGGCCTCGTCAGAGGGAAGGGACCAGCAAGGGGCTGGATGCCCAAGACCTCTTTGGCCCAGCAGCCTCAGGGCAGCAGGGAGAGCAAGAGGCCCAGTATGCCCCTAGGTCGGCTCTGCCCCTTCCCACACAGGCGGCCAACCCAGCAGCTGCCTGACAGACTCTGGCTCCCCCGAGCTCTCTGCCGGTGCAGGGGGCAGGAACAGACGTGTGCATATGGTTCTGCCTTGGCCTGGGACTGTGGACCCCCTGCCTGGCCCCCAGGCTCAGGGGCAAGTGCCGGGAGAGAGCACCACCCCAAAGCGCTTTTCTCCCGGGCTCGGGAGCATTGTGCGCAGCTGGCGGGAAAAGCCGGCGAGAGTGCTTGCAAAGCGGCCTTTGGAGGCAGCCGGGGAGGTCTTCCAGCGGGAGAGGGCCGGTTGTGCTCAGAGGCCCCACAGGCCAGGTGCAGGACCAAGCAGGGCCCCTGCCCCTGGCCAGCCTTGCCCAGACCTTCCTGGCCTCCGGGGGTACTCCCCCAGCAAGGGGCAGGCTGCGGGGACTGGGTCCAGACATGCCCGGGCGCCTCCCCAGGCTCATCCCCGCTGGTGCCTTTCCCCTGGGCCTAGGCCTCGGTTGAGGCCTGCTTGGAGAGCAGGTTGCTGCCAGGGGCTGTCTCCACACTGCAAGGTGCTGGAGCTCAGAGGGCCTCGTCAGAGGGAAGGGACCAGCAAGGGGCTGGATGCCCAAGACCTCTTTGGCCCAGCAGCCTCAGGGCAGCAGGGAGAGCAAGAGGCCCAGTGTGCCCCTAGGTCGGCTCTGCCCCTTCCCACACAGGCGGCCAGCCCAGCAGCTGCCTGACAGACTCTGGCTCCCCCGAGCTCTCTGCCGGTGCAGGTGGCAGGAACAGACGTGTGCATGTGGTTCTGCCTTGGCCTGGGAGTGTGGACCCCCTGCCTGGCCCCCAGGCTCCGGGGCAAGGGCCGGGAGAGAGCACCACCCCGAAGCGCTTTTCTCCCGGGCTCGGGAGCATTGTGCGCGGCTGGTGGGAACAGCCGGCGAGAGTGCTTGCAAAGCGGCCTTTGGAGGCAGCCGGGGAGGTCTTCCAGCGGGAGAGGGCCGGTTGTGCTCAGAGGCCCCACAGGCCAGGGGCAGGACCCAGCAGGGCCCCTGCCCCTGGCCAGCCTTGCCCAGACCTTCCTGGCCTCCAGGGGTACTGCCCCAGCAAGGGGCAGGCTGCGGGGACTGGGTCCAGACATGCCCGGGCGCCTCCCCAGGCTCATCCCCGCTGGTGCCTTTCCCCTGGGCCTAGGCCTCGGTTGAGGCCTCCTTGGAGAGGAGGTTGCTGCCAGGGGCTGTCTCCACACTGCAAGGTGCTGGAGCTCAGAGGGCCTCGTCAGAGGGAAGGGACCAGAAAGGGGCTGGATGCCCAAGACCTCTTTGGCCCAGCAGCCTCAGGGCAGCAGGGAGAGCAAGAGGCCCAGTGTGCCCCTAGGTCGGCTCTGCCCCTTCTCACACAGGCGGCCTGCCCAGCAGCTGCCTGACAGACTCTGGCTCCCCCGAGCTCTCTGCCGGTGCAGGGGGCAGGAACAGACGTGTGCATGTGGTTCTGCCTTGGCCTGGGAGTGTGGACCCCCTGCCTGGCCCCCAGCCTCAGGGGCAAGGGCCGGGAGAGAGCACCACCCCGAAGCGCTTTTCTCCCGGGCTCGGGAGCATTGTGCGCGGCTGGCGGGAACAGCCGGCGAGAGTGCTTGCAAAGCGGCCTTTGGAGGCAGCCGGGGAGGTCTTCCAGCGGGAGAGGGCTGGTTGTCCTCAGAGGCCCCACAGGCGAGGGGCAGGACCCAATAGGGCCCCTGCCCCTGGCCAGCCTTGCCCAGACCTTCCTGGCTTCCGGGGATACTGCCCCAGCAAGCGGCAGGCTGCGGGGACTGGGTCCAGACATGCCCGGGCGCCTCCCCAGGCTCATCCCCGCTGGTGCCTTTCCCCTGGGCCTAGGCCTCGCTTGAGGCCTCCTTGGAGAGGAGGTTGCTGGCAGGGGCTGTCTCCACACTGCAAGGTGCTGGAGCTCAGAGGGCCTCGTCAGAGGGAAGGGACCAGCAAGGGGCTGGATGCCCAAGACCACTTTGGCCCAGCAGCCTCAGGGCAGCAGGGAGAGCAAGAGGCCCAGTGTGACCCTAGGTCGGCTCTGCCCCTTCCCACACAGGCGGCCAGCCCAGCAGCTGCCTGACAGACTCTGGCTCCCCCGAGCTCTCTGCCGGTGCAGGGGGCAGGAACAGACGTGTGCATGTGGTTCTGCCTTGGCCTGGGAGTGTGGACCCCCTGCCTGGCCCCCAGGCTCAGGGGCAAGGGCCGGGAGAGAGCACCACCCCGAAGCGCTTTTCTCCCGGGCTCGGGAGCATTGTGCGCGGCTGGCGGGAACAGCCGGCGAGAGTGCTTGCAAAGCGGCCTTTGGAGGCAGCCGGGGAGGTCTTCCAGCGGGAGAGGGCTGGTTGTCCTCAGAGGCCCCACAGGCGAGGGGCAGGACCCAGCAGGGCCCCTGCCCCTGGCCAGCCTTGCCCAGACCTTCCTGGCTTCCGGAGATACTGCCCCAGCAAGCGGCAGGCTGCGGGGACTGGGTCCAGACATGCACGGGCGCCTCCCCAGGCTCATCCCCGCTGGTGCCTTTCCCCTGGGCCTAGGCCTCGGTTGAGGCCTCCTTGGAGAGGAGGTTGCTGCCAGGGGCTGTCTCCACACTGCAAGGTGCTGGAGCTCAGAGGGCTTCGTCAGAGGGAAGGGACCAGCAAGGGGCTGGATGCCCAAGACCTCTTTGGCCCAGCAGCCTCAGGGCAGCAGGGAGAGCAAGAGGCCCACTGTTCCCCTAGGTCGGCTCTGCCCCTTCCCACACAGGCGGCCAACCCAGCAGCTGCCTGACAGACTCTGGCTCCCCCGAGCTCTCTGCCGGTGCAGGGGGCAGGAACAGAGGTGTGCATATGGTTCTGCCTTTGCCTGGGACTGTGGACCCCCTGCCTGGCCCCCAGGCTCAGGGGCAAGGGCCGGGAGAGAGCACCACCCCAAAGCGCTTTTCTCCCGGGCTCGGGAGCATTGTGCGCGGCTGGCGGGAACAGCCGGCGAGAGTGCCTGCAAAGCGGCCTTTGCAGGCAGCCGGGGAGATCTTCCAGCGGGAGAGGGCCGGTTGTGCTCAGAGGCCCCACAGGCCAGGTGCAGGACCAAGCAGGGCCCCTGCCCCTGGCCAGCCTTGCCCAGACCTTCCTGGCCTCCGGGGGTACTGCCCCAGCAAGGGGCAGGCTGCGGGGACTGGGTCCAGACATGCCCGGGCGCCTCCCCAGGCTCATCCCCGCTGGTGCCTTTCCCCTGGGCCTAGGCCTCGATTGAGGCCTCCTTGGAGAGGAGGTTGCTGGCAGGGGCTGTTTCCACACTGCAAGGTGCTGGAGCTCAGAGGGCCTCGTCAGAGGGAAGGGACCAGCAAGGGGCTGGATGCCCAAGACCTCTTTGGCCCAGCAGCCTCAGGGCAGCAGGGAGAGCAAGAGGCCCAGTGTGCCCCTAGGTCTGCTCTGCCCCTTCCCACACAGGCGGTCAGCCCAGCAGCTGCCTGACAGACTCTGGCTCCCCCGAGATCTCTGCCGGTGCAGGGGGCAGGAACAGACGTGTGCATGTGGTTCTGCCTTGGCCTGGGAGTGTGGACCCCCTGCCTGGCCTCCAGGCTCAGTGGCAACGGCCGGGAGAGACAAAAACGAGGAGCAGACAAGGGAGGAAAATCAGAGGAGGATCAAAAGTGTGGCACTAGGAGGAGTAAGAGAAGCGTGAAAAAGCCGAGGCGAAGAAACAGGGGAGAAGAATACGAGGAGCAAGAAAAAAAAAGCAAAATACAAAAACGAGGAGAACACAAGGGGCGAAAATCAGAGGAGGATCAACCGTATGCCACTACGAGGAGCAAGAGAAGTGTGAAAAACCCAAGGCAAAGAAACAGGGGAGAAGAATACGAGGAGGAAGAAAAAAAAAGCAAAATACAAAAACGAGAACACAAGGGGCGAAAATCAGAGGAGGATCAACAGTATGCCACTACGTGGAGTAAGAGAAGTGTGAAAAACCCGAGGCGAAGAAACAGGGGAGAAGAATACGAGGAGCAAGAAAAAAAAAGCAAAATACAAAAACGAGGAGAACACAAGGGGCGAAAATCAGAGGAGGATCAACAGTATGCCACTCCGTGGAGTAAGAGAAGTGTGAAAAAGCCGAAGCGAAGAAACAGGGGAGAAGAATAGGAGGAGCAAGAAAAAAAAAGCAAAATACAAAAACGAGGAGAACACAAGGGGCGAAAATCAGAGGAGGATCAACAGTATGCCACTACAAGGAGTAAGAGAAGTGTGAAAAAGCTGATGCGAAGAAACAGGGGAGAAGAATACGAGGAGCAAGAAAAAAAAAGCAAAACACAAAAACGAGGAGAACACAAGGGGCGAAAATCAGAGGAGGATCAAAAGTGTGGCACTACGTGGAGTAAGAGAAGTGTGAAAAACCCGAGGCGAAGAAACAGGGGAGAAGAATACGAGGAGCAAGAAAAAAAAAGCAAAATACAAAAACGAGGAGAACACAAGTGGCGAAAATCAGAGGAGGATCAACAGTATGCCACTACGTGGAGTAAGAGAAGCGTGAAAAAGCCGAGGCGAAGAAACAGGGGAGAAGAACACGAGGAGCAAGAAAAAAAAACCAAAATACAAAAACGAGGAGAACACAAGGGGCGAAAATCAGAGGAGGATCAAAAGTGTGGCACTACGTGGAGTAAGAGAAGCGTGAAAAAGCCGAGGTGAAGAAACAGGGGAGAAGAATACGAGGAGCAAGAAAATAAAAGCAAAATACAAAAACGAGGAGAACACAAGGGGCGAAAATCAGAGGAGGATCAAAAGTGTGGCTCTACGTGGAGTAAGAGAAGTGTGAAAAACCGGATGTAAAGAAACAGGGGAGAAGAATACGAGGAGCAAGAAAAAAAAAGCAAAATACAAAAACGAGGAGAACACAGGGGTGAAAATCAGAGGAGGATCAACCGTATGCCACTACGAGGAGCAAGAGAAGTGTGAAAAACCCAAGGCAAAGAAACAGGGGAGAAGAATACGAGGAGAAAGAAAAAAAAAGCAAAATACAAAAACGAGAACACAAGGGGCGAAAATCAGAGGAGGATCAACAGTATGCCACTACGAGGAGTAAGAAAAGTGTGAAAAAGCTGATGCGAAGAAACAGGGGAGAAGAATACGAGGAGCAAGAAAAAAAAAGCAAAATACAAAAACGAGAACACAAGGGGCGAAAATCAGAGGAGGATCAACAGTATGCCACTACGTGGAGTAAGAGAAGTGTGAAAAACCCGAGGCGAAGAAACAGGGGAGAAGAATACGAGGAGCAAGAAAAAAAAAGCAAAATACAAAAACGAGGAGAACACAAGGGGCGAAAATCAGAGGAGGATCAAAAGTGTGGCACTACGTGGAGTAAGAGAAGTGTGAAAAACTCGAGGCGAAGAAACAGGGGAGAAGAATACGAGGAGCAAGAAAAAAAAAGCAAAACACAAAAACGAGGAGAACACAAGGGGCGAAAATCAGAGGAGGATCAACAGTATGCCACTACAAGGAGTAAGAGAAGTGTGAAAAAGCTGATGTGAAGAAACACGGGAGAAGAATACGAGGAGCAAGAAAAAAAAAGCAAAATACAAAAACGAGGAGAACACAAGGGGCGAAAATCAGAGGAGGATCAACAGTATGCCACTACGTGGAGTAAGAGAAGTGTGAAAAAGCCGCAGGGAAGAAACAGGGGAGAAGAATAGGAGGAGCAAGAAAAAAAAAGCAAAATACAAAAACGAGGAGCACACAAGGGGCGAAAATCAGAGGAGGATCAACAGTATGCCACTACAAGGAGTAAGAGAAGTGTGAAAAAGCTGATGCGAAGAAACAGGGGAGAAGAATACGAGGAGCAAGAAAAAAAAAGCAAAACACAAAAACGAGGAGAACACAAGGGCCGAAAATCAGAGGAGGATCAAAAGTGTGGCACTACGTGGAGTAAGAGAAGCGTGAAAAAGCTGAAGTGAAGAAACAGGGGAGAAGAATACGAGGAGCAAGAAAAAAAAAGCAAAATACAAAAACGAGGAGAACACAAGGGGCGAAAATCAGAGGAGGATCAAAAGTGTGGCACTACGTGGAGTAAGAGAAGTGTGAAAAAGCCGAGGTGAAGAAACAGGGGAGAAGAATAGAGGAGCAAGAAAAAAAAAGCAAAATACATAAACGAGGAGAACACAAGGGGCGAAAATCAGAGGAGGATCAAAATTGTGGCACTACGTGGAGTAAGAGAAGTGTGAAAAACCCGAGGTGAAGAAATAGGGGAGAAGAATACGAGGAGCAAGAAAAAAAAAGCAAAATACAAAAACGAGGAGAACACAAGGGGCGAAAATCAGAGGAGGATCAAAAGGGTGGCACTACGTGGAGTAAGAGAAGCGTGAAAAAGCCGAGGCAAAGAAACAGGGGAGAAGAATACGAGGAGCAAAAAAAAAAAGCAAAATACAAAAACGAGGAGAACACAAGGGGCGAAAATCAGAGGAGGATCAAAAGGGTGGCACTACGTGGAGTAAGAGAAGCGTGAAAAAGCCGAGGCAAAGAAACAGGGGAGAAGAATACGAGGAGCAAGAAAAAAAAAGCAAAATACAAAAACGAGGAGAACACAAGGGGCGAAAATCAGAGGAGGATCAAAAGTGTGGCTCTACGTGGAGTAAGAGAAGTGTGAAAAACCGGATCCAAAGAAACAGGGGAGAAGAATACGAGGAGCAAGAAAAAAAAAGCAAAATACAAAAACGAGGAGAACACAGGGGTGAAAATCAGAGGAGGATCAACCGTATGCCACTACGAGGAGCAAGAGAAGTGTGAAAAACCCAAGGCAAAGAAACAGGGGAGAAGAATACGAGGAGGAAGAAAAAAAAAGCAAAATACAAAAACGAGAATACAAGGGGCGAAAATCAGAGGAGGATCAACAGTATGCCACTACGAGGAGTAAGAAAAGTGTGAAAAAGCTGATGCGAAGAAACAGGGGAGAAGAATACGAGGAGCAAGAAAAAAAAAGCAAAATACAAAAACGAGAACACAAGGGGCGAAAATCAGAGGAGGATCAACAGTATGCCACTACGTGGAGTAAGAGAAGTGTGAAGAACCCGAGGCGAAGAAACAGGGGAGAAGAATACGAGGAGCAAGAAAAAAAAAGCAAAATACAAAAACGAGGAGAACACAAGGGGCGAAAATCAGAGGAGGATCAGCAGTATGCCACTACAAGGAGTAAGAGAAGTGTGAAAAAGCTGATGCGAAGAAACAGGGGAGAAGAATACGAGGAGCAAGAAAAAAAAAGCAAAATACAAAAACGAGGAGAACACAAGGGGCGAAAATCAGAGGAGGATCACCAGTATGCCACTACGTGGAGTAAGAGAAGTGTGAAAAAGCCGAAGTGAAGAAACAGGGGAGAACAATAGGAGGAGCAAGAAAAAAAAAGCAAAATACAATAACGAGGAGAACACAAGGGGCGAAAATCAGAGGAGGATCAACAGTATGCCACTACAAGGAGTAAGAGAAGTGTGAAAAAGCTGATGCGAAGAAACAGGGGAGAAGAATACGAGGAGCAAGACAAAAAAAGCAAAACACAAAAACGAGGAGAACACAAGGGGCGAAAATCAGAGGAGGATCAACAGTATGCCACTACGTGGAGTAAGAGAAGCGTGAAAAAGCGGAAGTGAAGAAACAGGGGAGAAGAATACGAGGAGCAAGAAAAAAAAGCAAAATACAAAAACGAGGAGAACACAAGGGGCGAAAATCAGAGGAGGATCAAACGTGTGGCACTACGTGGAGTAAGAGAAGTGTGAAAAAGCCGAGGCAAAGAAACAGGGGAGAAGAATACGAGGAGCAAGAAAAAAAAAGCAAAATACAAAAACGAGGAGAACACAAGGGGCGAAAATCAGAGGAGGATCAAAAGTGTGGCACTACGTGGAGTAAGAGAAGCGTGAAAAAGCCGAGGTGAAGAAACATGGGAGAAGAATACGAGGAGCAAGAAAAAAAAAGCAAAATACAAAAACGAGGAGAACACAAGGGGCGAAAATCAGAGGAGGATCAACAGTATGCCACTACGTGGAGTAAGAGAAGTGTGAAAAACCCGAGGCGAAGAAACAGGGGAGAAGAATACGAATCACGTGGGAGTCACGTGAGAATCAGGTGGGAATCACGTGGGCATCACGTGGGAATTACGAGAGAATCACGTGGGAGTCACGTGTGCAACACGTGGGCATCACGTGGGCATCACGTGGGAATCACGTGGGCATCACGTGGGAATCACGTGGGAGTCACATGAGAATCAGGTGGGAATCACGTGGGCCACACGTGGGAAACACGTTGGAATCACGTGGGAATCACGTGGGAATCACGTGGGCAACACGTGGGAATCACGTGGGTATCACGTGGGAATCACGTGGGCATCACGTGGGAATCACGTGGGAGTCACGTGGGAATCACGTGGGCATCACGTGGGCATCACGTGGGAATCACGTGGGCATCACGTGGGCATCACGTGGGAATCACGTGGGCATCACGTGGGCATCACGTGGGAATCACGTGGGAGTCACGTGAGAATCACGTGGGACTCACGTGGGCGACACGTGGAAATCACGTGGGAATCACGTGGGCGTCACGTGGGAATCACGTGGGCATCACGTGGGAATCACGTGGGCAACACGTGGGAATCACGTGGGCATCACGTGGGGATCACGTGGGAATCACGTGGGCAACACGTGGGAATCACGTAGGAATCACGTGGGCATCACGTGGCAATCACGTGGGCATCACGTGGGCATCACGTGGGTATCACGTGGGAATCACGTGGGCAACACGTGGGAATCACGTGGGCATCACGTGGAAATCACGTGGGCATCACGTGGGAATCACGTGGGCAACACGTGGGCATCACGTGGGCATCACGTGGGAATTACGTGGGCAACACGTGGGAATCACGTGGGAATCACGTGGGCAACACGTGGGAATCACGTAGGAATCACGTGGGCATCACGTGGGAATCACGTGGGCATCACGTGGGAATCACATGAGAATCACGTGGGAATCACGTGGGCAACACGTGGGAATCACGTAGGAATCACGTGGGCATCACGTGGGAATCACGTGTGCATCACGTGGGAATCACGTGGGCAACACGTGGGCATCACGTGGGCATCACGTGGGAATCACGTGGGCATCACATGAGAATCACGTGGGAATCACGTGGGCAACACGTGGGAATCACGTAGGAATCACGTGGGCATCACGTGGGAATCACGTGGGCAACACGTGGGAATCACGTGGGAATCACGTGGGAAACACCTGGGAATCACGTGGGAAACACCTGGGAATCACGTGGGCAACACGTGGGAATCACGTGGGAATCACGTGGGAATCACTTGGGCATCACGTGGGAATCACGTGGGAATCACGTGGGCATCACGTGGGAATCACGTGGGCAACACGTGGGCATCACGTGGGCATCATCTGGGAATCACGTGGGAATCACGTGGGCAACATGTGGGCATCACGTGGGCATCACGTGAGAATCACGTGGAAATCACGTGGGCAACACGTGGGAATCACGTAGGAATCACGTGGGCATCACGTGGCAATCACGTGGGCATCACGTGGGCCTCACGTGGGCATCACGTGGGAATCACGTGGGAATCACGTGGGAATCACGTGGGAATCACGTGGGCATCACGTGGGCATCACGTGGAAATCACGTGGGCATCACGTTGGCAACACGTGGGAATCACGTGGGCATCACGTGGGCATCACGTGGGCAACACGTGGGAATCACGTGGGAATCACGTGGGCATCACAAGGGAATCACGTGGGCATCACGTGGGAATCACGTGGGCATCAAGTGGGCATCACGTGTGCAACACGTGGGAATCACGTGGGAATCACGTGGGAATCACGTGGGAATCACGTGGGAATCACGTGTGAAACACCTGGGAATCACGTGGGAATCACGTGGGAATCACGTGGGCAACACGTGGGAATCACTTGGGCATCACGTGGGAATCACGTGGGAATCACGTGGGCATCACGTGGGAATCACGTGGGCAACACGTGGGCATCACGTGGGCATCACGTGGGAATCACGTGGGAATCACGTGGGCAACACGTGGGCATCACGTGGGCATCACGTGAGAATCACGTGGGCATCACGTGCGCAACACGTGGGAATCACGTAGGAATCACGTGGGCATCACGTGGGAATCACGTGGGCAACACGTGGGAATCACGTGGGAATCACGTGGGCATCACGTGGGCATCACGTGGGAATCACGTGGGCAACACGTGGGCATCACGTGGGAATCACGTGGGAATCACGTGGGCAACACGTGGACATCACGTGGGCATCACGTGAGAATCACGTGGGAATCACGTGGGCATCACGTGGGAATCACGTGGGCAACACCTGGGAATCACGTGGGAATCATGTTGGAATCACGTGGGCAACACGTGGGCAACACGTGGGAATCACGTGGGCATCACGTGGGAATCACGTGGGAATCACGTGGGAATCAAGTGGGCATCACGAGGGAATCACGTGGGAATCACGTGTGCATCACGTGGGAATCATGTGGGCAACACTTGGGAATCACGTGGGAATCACGTTGGCAACACGTGGGAATCACGTGGGCATCACGTGGGCAACACGTGTGAATCACGTGGGCATCACGTGGGCATCACGTGGGCATCACGTGGGCATCACGTGGGAATCACGTGGGCAACACGTGGGAATCACGTGGGAATCACGTGGGCATCACGTGGGCAACGCGTGGGAATCACGTGGGAATCAAGTGCGCATCACGTGGGCAACACGTGGGAGTCACGTGGGAATCACGTGGGCATCAGGTGGGTATCACGTGGGAATCACGTGGGAGTCACGTGGGAATCACGTGTGCAACACGTGGGAATCACTTGGGAATCATGTGGGAATCACGTGGGCAACACGTGGGCATCACGTGGAAATCACGTGGGAGTCACGTGGGAATCACGTGGGCATCACGTGGGAATCACGAGGGCAACACGTGGGAATCACGTGGGTATCACGTGGGAATCATGTGGGAATCATGTGGGCAACACGTGTGCAACACGTGGGAATCACGGGGGAATCACGTGGGCATCACGTGGGAATCACGTGGGTATCACGTGGGCATCACGTGCGAATCACGTGGGGATCACGTGGGCAACACGTGGGAATCACGTCGGAATCACGTGGGGATCACGAGGACATCACGTGGGCATCACGTGGGAATCACGTGGGCATCACGTGGGCATCACGTGTGCAACACATGGGAATCACGTGGGAATCACGTGGGCAACACGTGGGCATCACGTGGAAATCACGTGGGAGTCACCTGGGAATCACGTGGGCATCACGTGGGCATCACGTGGGAATCACGTGGGGAACACGTGGGAATCACGTGGGTATCACGTGGGAATCACGTGGGCATCACGTGGGCAACATGTGGGCATCACGTGGGAATCACGTGGGCATCACGTGGGCAACACGTGGGAATCACGTGGGCAACACGTGGGAATCACGTGGGCATCACGTGGGCATCACGTGGGAATCACGTGGGAATTACGTGGGCATCACGTGGGCATCACGTGGGAATCACGTGGGAGTCACTTGGGAATCACGTGGGAGTCACGTGGGCGACACGTGGAAATCACGTGGGAATCACGTGGGCGTCACGTGGGAATCACGTGGGAATCACGTGGGCATCACGTGGGCATCACGTGGGCAACACGTGGGAATCACGTGGGCATCACGTGGGGATCACGTGGGAATCACGTGGGCAACACGTGGGAATCACGTAGGAATCACGTGGGCATCACGTGGGCATCACGTGGGCATCACGTGGGCATCACGTGGAAATCACGTGGGCATCACGTGGGAATCACGTGGGCAACACGTGGGCATCACGTGGGCATCACGTGGGCAACACGTGGGAATCACGTGGGAATCACGTGTGAAACACCTGGGAATCACGTGGGAATCACGTGGGAATCACGTGGGCAACACGTGGGAATCACGTGGGAATCACTTGGGCATCACGTGGGAATCACGTGGGAATCACGTGGGCATCACGTGGGAATCACGTGGGAATCACGTGGGCATCACGTGGGAATCACGTGGGCAACACGTGGGCATCACGTGGGCATCACGTGGGAATCACGTGGGAATCAGGTGGGCAACACGTGGGCATCAAGTGGGCATCACGTGAGAATCACGTGGGAATCACGTGGGCAACACGTGGGAATCACGTAGGAATCACGTGGGCATCACGTGGGAATCACGTGGGCATCACGTGGGCATCACGTGGGCATCACGTGGGAATCACGTGGGCAACACGTGGGAATCACGTGGGAATCACGTGGGAATCACCTGGGAATCACGTGGGAATCACGTGGGAATCACGTGGGCAACACGTGGGAATCACGTGGGAATCACGTCGGAATCACTTGGGCATCACGTGGGAATCACGTGGGAATCACGTGGGCATCACGTGGGAATCACGTGGGCAACACGTGGGCATCACGTGGGCATCATCTGGGAATCACGTGGGAATCACGTGGGCAACACGTGGGCATCACGTGAGAATCACGTGGGAATCACGTGGGCAACACGTGGGAATCACGTAGGAATCACGTGGGCATCACGTGGCAATCACGTGGGCATCACGTGGGAATCACGTGGGCAACACGTGGGAATCACGTGGGAATCACGTGGGCATCACGTGGGCATCACGTGGAAATCACGTGGGCATCACGTGGGAATCACGTGGGCAACACGTGGGCATCACGTGGGCATCACGTGGGAATCACGTGGGCAACACGTGGGCAACACGTGGGCATCACGTGGGCATCACGTGAGAATCACGTGGGAATCACGTGGGCATCACGTGGGCATCACGTGGGAATCACGTGGGCATCACGTGGGCATCACGTGGGAATCACGTGGGAATCACGTGGGAATCACGTGAGAATCACGTGGGCAACACGTGGGCATCACGTGGGCATCACGTGGGAATCACGTGGGAATCACGTGGGCAACACCTGGGAATCACGTGGGAATCACGTTGGAATCACGTGGGCAACACGTGGGCAATACGTGGGAATCACGTGGGAATCACGTGGGCATCACGTTGGAATCACGTGGGAATCACGTGGGAATCAAGTGGGCATCACGTGGGAATCACGTGTGCATCACGTGGGAATCACGTGGGCAACACTTGGGAATCACTTGGAAATCACGTTGGCAACACGTGGGAATCACGTGGGCATCACGTGGGCATCACGTGGGCAACACGTGGGAATCACGTGGGAATCACGTGGGCATCACAAGGGAATCACGTGGGCATCACGTGGGAATCACGTGGGCATCAAGTGGGCATCACGTGTGCAACACGTGGGAATCACGTGGGAATCACGTGGGAATCACGTGGGAATCACGTGGGAATCACGTGTGAAACACCTGGGAATCACGTGGGAATCACGTGGGAATCACGTGGGCAACACGTGGGAATCACGTGGGAATCACTTGGGCATCACGTGGGAATCACGTGGGAATCACGTGGGCAACACGTGGGCATCACGTGGGCATCACGTGGGAATCACGTGGGAATCACGTGGGCAACACGTGGGCATCACGTGGCCATCACGTGAGAATCACGTGGGCATCACGTTCGCAACACGTGGGAATCACGTAGGAATCACGTGGGCATCACGTGGGAATCACGTGGGCATCACGTGGGCATCACGTGGGAATCACGTGGGCAACACGTGGAAATCACGTGGGCATCACGTGGGCATCACGTGGGCATCACGTGGGAATCACGTGGGCAACACATGGGCATCACGTGGGCATCACGTGGGAATCACGTGGGAATCACGTGGGCAACACGTGGGCATCACGTGGGCATCACGTGAGAATCACGTGGAAATCACGTGGGCATCACGTGGGAATCACGTGGGCAACACCTGGGAATCACGTGGGAATCACGTTGGAATCACGTGGGCAACACGTGGGCAACACGTGGGAATCACATGGGCATCACGTGGGAATCACGTGGGAATCACGTGGGAATCAAGTGGGCATCACGAGGGAATCACGTGGGAATCACGTGTGCATCACGTGGGAATCATGTGGGCAACACTTGGGAATCACGTGGGAATCACGTTGGCAACACGTGGGAATCACGTGGGCATCACGTGGGCAACACGTGTGAATCACGTGGGCATCACGTGGGCATCACGTGGGCATCACGTGGGCATCACGTGGGCAACGCGTGGGAATCACGTGGGAATCAAGTGCGCATCACGTGGGCAACACGTGGGAGTCACGTGGGAATCACGTGGGCATCAGGTGGGCATCACGTGGGAATCACGTGGGAGTCACGTGGGAATCACGTGTGCAACACGTGGGAATCACTTGGGAATCACGTGGGAATCACGTGGGCAACACGTGGGCATCACGTGGAAATCACGTGGGAGTCACGTGGGAATCACATGGGCATCACGTGGGCGTCACGTGGGAATCACGTGGGGAACACGTGGGAATCACGTGAGTATCACGTGGGCATCACGTGGGCAACACGTGGGAATCACGTGGGAATCACGTGGGCATCACGTGGGCAACACGTGGGAATCACGTGGGAATCACGTGGGCAACACGTGGGAATCACGTGGGCATCACGCGGGCATCACGTGGGAATCATGTGGGCAACACGTGTGCAACACGTGGGAATCACGGGGGAATCACGAGGGCAACACGTGGGAATCACGTGGGTATCACGTGGGAATCATGTGGGAATCATGTGGGCAACACGTGTGCAACACGTGGGAATCACGGGGGAATCACGTGGGCATCACGTGGGAATCACGTGGGTATCACGTGGGCATCACGTGGGAATCACGTGGGGATCACGTGGGCAACACGTGGGAATCACGTCGGAATCACGTGGGGATCACGAGGACATCACGTGGGCATCACGTGGGAATCACGTGGGCATCAAGTGGGCATCACGTGTGCAACACATGGGAATCACGTGGGAATCACGTGGGCAACACGTGGGCATCACGTGGAAATCACGTGGGAGTCACCTGGGAATCACGTGGGCATCACGTGGGCATCACGTGGGAATCACGTGGGGAACACGTGGGAATCACGTGGGTATCACGTGGGAATCACGTGGGCATCACGTGGGCAACATGTGGGCATCACGTGGGAATCACGTGGGCATCACGTGGGCAACACGTGGGAATCACGTGGGCAACACGTGGGAATCACGTGGGCATCACGTGGGCATCACGTGGGTATCACGTGGGAATTACGTGGGCATCACGTGGGCATCACGTGGGAATCACGTGGGAGTCACTTGGGAATCACGTGGGAGTCACGTGGGCGACACGTGGAAATCACGTGGGAATCACGTGGGCGTCACGTGGGAATCACGTGGGAATCACGTGGGCATCACGTGGGCATCACGTGGGCAACACGTGGGAATCACGTGGGCATCACGTGGGGATCACGTGGGAATCACGTGGGCAACACGTGGGAATCACGTAGGAATCACGTGGGCATCACGTGGGCATCACGTGGGCATCACGTGGGCATCACGTGGAAATCACGTGGGCATCACGTGGGAATCACGTGGGCAACACGTGGGCATCACGTGGGCATCACGTGGGCAACACGTGGGAATCACGTGGGAATCACGTGTGAAACACCTGGGAATCACGTGGGAATCACGTGGGAATCACGTGGGCAACACGTGGGAATCACGTGGGAATCACTTGGGCATCACGTGGGAATCACGTGGGAATCACGTGGGCATCACGTGGGAATCACGTGGGAATCACGTGGGCATCACGTGGGAATCACGTGGGCAACACGTGGGCATCACGTGGGCATCACGTGGGAATCACGTGGGAATCAGGTGGGCAACACGTGGGCATCAAGTGGGCATCACGTGAGAATCACGTGGGAATCACGTGGGCAACACGTGGGAATCACGTAGGAATCACGTGGGCATCACGTGGGAATCACGTGGGCATCACGTGGGCATCACGTGGGCATCACGTGGGAATCACGTGGGCAACACGTGGGAATCACGTGGGAATCACGTGGGAATCACCTGGGAATCACGTGGGAATCACGTGGGAATCACGTGGGCAACACGTGGGAATCACGTGGGAATCACGTCGGAATCACTTGGGCATCACGTGGGAATCACGTGGGAATCACGTGGGAATCACGTGGGCAACACGTGGGCAACACGTGGGCATCACGTGGGCATCATCTGGGAATCACGTGGGAATCACGTGGGCAACACGTGGGCATCACGTGAGAATCACGTGGGAATCACGTGGGCAACACGTGGGAATCACGTAGGAATCACGTGGGCACAACGTGGCAATCACGTGGGCATCACGTGGGAATCACGTGGGCAACACGTGGGAATCACGTGGGAATCACGTGGGCATCACGTGGGCATCACGTGGAAATCACGTGGGCATCACGTGGGAATCACGTGGGCAACACGTGGGCATCACGTGGGCATCACGTGGGAATCACGTGGGCAACACGTGGGCAACACGTGGGCATCACGTGGGCATCACGTGAGAATCACGTGGGAATCACGTGGGCATCACGTGGGCATCACGTGGGAATCACGTGGGCATCACGTGGGCATCACGTGGGAATCACGTGGGAATCACGTGGGAATCACGTGAGAATCACGTGGGCAACACGTGGGCATCACGTGGGCATCACGTGGGAATCACGTGGGAATCACGTGGGCAACACCTGGGAATCACGTGGGAATCACGTTGGAATCACGTGGGCAACACGTGGGCAATACGTGGGAATCACGTGGGAATCACGTGGGCATCACGTTGGAATCACGTGGGAATCACGTGGGAATCAAGTGGGCATCACGTGGGAATCACGTGTGCATCACGTGGGAATCACGTGGGCAACACTTGGGAATCACTTGGAAATCACGTTGGCAACACGTGGGAATCACGTGGGCATCACGTGGGCATCACGTGGGCAACACGTGGGAATCACGTGGGAATCACGTGGGCATCACAAGGGAATCACGTGGGCATCACGTGGGAATCACGTGGGCATCAAGTGGGCATCACGTGTGCAACACGTGGGAATCACGTGGGAATCACGTGGGAATCACGTGGGAATCACGTGGGAATCACGTGTGAAACACCTGGGAATCACGTGGGAATCACGTGGGAATCACGTGGGCAACACGTGGGAATCACGTGGGAATCACTTGGGCATCACGTGGGAATCACGTGGGAATCACGTGGGCAACACGTGGGCATCACGTGGGCATCACGTGGGAATCACGTGGGAATCACGTGGGCAACACGTGGGCATCACGTGGCCATCACGTGAGAATCACGTGGGCATCACGTTCGCAACACGTGGGAATCACGTAGGAATCACGTGGGCATCACGTGGGAATCACGTGGGCATCACGTGGGCATCACGTGGGAATCACGTGGGCAACACGTGGAAATCACGTGGGCATCACGTGGGCATCACGTGGGCATCACGTGGGAATCACGTGGGCAACACATGGGCATCACGTGGGCATCACGTGGGAATCACGTGGGAATCACGTGGGCAACACGTGGGCATCACGTGGGCATCACGTGAGAATCACGTGGAAATCACGTGGGCATCACGTGGGAATCACGTGGGCAACACCTGGGAATCACGTGGGAATCACGTTGGAATCACGTGGGCAACACGTGGGCAACACGTGGGAATCACATGGGCATCACGTGGGAATCACGTGGGAATCACGTGGGAATCAAGTGGGCATCACGAGGGAATCACGTGGGAATCACGTGTGCATCACGTGGGAATCATGTGGGCAACACTTGGGAATCACGTGGGAATCACGTTGGCAACACGTGGGAATCACGTGGGCATCACGTGGGCAACACGTGTGAATCACGTGGGCATCACGTGGGCATCACGTGGGCATCACGTGGGCATCACGTGGGCAACGCGTGGGAATCACGTGGGAATCAAGTGCGCATCACGTGGGCAACACGTGGGAGTCACGTGGGAATCACGTGGGCATCAGGTGGGCATCACGTGGGAATCACGTGGGAGTCACGTGGGAATCACGTGTGCAACACGTGGGAATCACTTGGGAATCACGTGGGAATCACGTGGGCAACACGTGGGCATCACGTGGAAATCACGTGGGAGTCACGTGGGAATCACATGGGCATCACGTGGGCGTCACGTGGGAATCACGTGGGGAACACGTGGGAATCACGTGAGTATCACGTGGGCATCACGTGGGCAACACGTGGGAATCACGTGGGAATCACGTGGGCATCACGTGGGCAACACGTGGGAATCACGTGGGAATCACGTGGGCAACACGTGGGAATCACGTGGGCATCACGTGGGCATCACGTGGGTATCACGTGGGAATCACGTGGGAATCACGCGGGAATCACGTGGACATCACGTGGGCAACACGTGGGCAACACGTGGGAATCACGTGGGAATCACGTGGGCATCACGTGGGCATCACGTGGGAATCACGTGGGCATCACGTGGGCATCACGTGGGAATCACGTGGGAGTCACGTGGGAATCACGTGGGCGTCACGTGGGCATCACCTGGGAATCACGTGGGCATCACGTGGGCATCACGTGGGAGTCACGTGGGAATCACGTGGGCATCACGTGGGAATCAGGTGGGAGTCACGTGAGAATCACGTGGAAGTCACGTGGGCAACACGTGGGAATCACGTTGGAATCACGTGGGCGTCACGTGGGAATCACGTGGGCATCACGTGGGCATCACGTGGGCAACACGTGGGAATCATGTGGGCATCACGTGGGCATCACGTGGGTATCACGTGGGAATCACGTGGGCATCACGTGGGCATCACGTGGGAATCACGTGGGAATCACGTGGGCATCACTTGGGAATCACGTGAGCATCACGTGGGTATCACGTGGGCATCACGTGGGCATCACGTGGGCATCACGTGGGCATCACGTGGGCATCACGTGGGTATCACGTGGGAATCACGTGGGAATGACGTGGGCATCACGTGGGTATCACGTGGTCATCACGTGGGCATCACGTGGGAATCACGTGGGCAACACGTGGGAATCACGTGGGAATCACGTGGGCATCACGTGGGCAACACGTGGGAATCACGTGGGCATCACGTGGGCATCACGTGGGCAACACGTGGGAGTCACGTGGGCATCACGTGGGTATCACGTGGGAATCAAGTGGGCATCACGTGGGCAACACGTGGGAATCACGTGGGAATCACGTGGGCATCACGTGGGCAACACGTGGGAATCACGTGGGCATCACGTGGGCATCACGTGGGCATCACGTGGGCATCACGTGGGCATCACGTGGGCAACACGTGGGAATCACGTGGGAATCACGTGGGCAACACGTGGTCATCACGTGGGCATCACGTGGGCATCACGTGGGCATCACGTGGGAAGCACGTGGGCATCACGTGGGCATCACGTGGGCAACACGTGGGAATCACGTGGGCATCACGTGGGCATCACGTGGGTATCACTTGGGAATCACGTGGGAATCACGTGGGCATCACGTGGGAATCACGTGGTAATCACGTGGGCATCACGTGGGCAACACGTGGGAATCACGTGGGCATCACGTGGGCATCACGTGGGTATCACGTGGGCATCACGTGGAAATCACGTGGGCATCACGTTGGCATCACGTGGGCATCACGTGGGAATCACGTGGGAGTCACGTGAGCATCACGTGGGAGTCACGTGGGCATCACTTGGGAATCACGTGGGCAACACGTGGGAATCACGTGGATATCACGTGGGAATCACGTGGGAATCACGTGGGGAACACGTGTGCAACAGGTGGGAATCACGTGGGCATCACGTGGGCATCACGTGGGAATCACGTGGGTATCACGTGGGCATCACGTGGGAATCACGTGGGGATCACGTGGGCAACACGTGGGAATCACGTCGGAATCACGAGGACATCACGTGGGCATCACGTGGGAATCACGTGGGCATCAAGTGGGCATCACGTGTGCAACACGTGGGAATCACTTGGGAATCACGTGGGAATCATGTGGGCAACACGTGGGCATCATTTGGAAATCACGTGGGAGTCACGTGGGAATCACGTGGGCATCACGTGGGCGTCACGTGGGAATCACGTGGGGAACACGTGGGAATCACGTGGGTATCACGTGGGAATCACGTGGGCATCACGTGGGCAACACGTGGGAATCACGTGGGAATCACGTGGGCATCACGTGGGCAACAGGTGGGAATCACGTGGGAATCACGTGGGCAACACGTGGGAATCACGTGGGCATCACGTGGGCATCACGTGGGTATCACGTGGGAATCACGTGGGAATCACGCGGGAATCACGTGGACATCACGTGGGCAACACGTGGGCAACACGTGGGAATCACGTGGGAATCACGTGGGCATCACGTGGGCATCACGTGGGAATCACGTGGGCATCACGTGGGCATCACGTGGGAATCACGTGGGAATCACGTGGGCATCACGTGTGCATCACGTGGGAATCAGGTGGGAGTCACGTGAGAATCACGTGGGAGTCACGTGGGCGACACGTGGGAATCACGTGGGAATCACGTGGGCGTCACGTGGGAATTACGTGGGCGTCACGTGGGCATCACGTGGGCAACACGTGGGAATCACGTGGACATCACGTGGGCAACACGTGGGCAACACGTGGGAATCACGTGGGAATCACGAGGGCATCACGTGGGCATCACGTGGGAATCACGTGGGCATCACGTGGGCATCATGTGGGAATCACGTGGGAGTCACGTGGGCGTCACGTGGGAATCACGTGGGCGTCACGTGGGAATCACGTGGGCATCACGTGGGCGTCACGTGGGCAACACGTGGGAATCACGTGGGCATCACGTGGGCATCACGTGGGAATCACGTGGGCATCACGTGGGCATCACGTGGGCATCACGTGGGAATCACGTGGGCATCACGTGGGCATCACGTGGGAATCACGTGGGAGTCACGTGGGAATCACGTGGGCGACACGTGGGAATCACGTGGGAATCACGTGGGGCGTCACGTGGGAATCACGTGGGCATCACGTGGGAATCACGTGGGGCATCACGTGGGTATCACGTGCGCAACACGTGGGAATCACGTGGGCATCACGTGGGTATCACGTGGGAGTCACGTGGGCATCACGTGGGCATCACGTGGGAATCACGTGGGCATCACGTGGGCATCACGTGGGAATCACGTGGGAGTCACGTGGGAATCACGTGGGCGACACGTGGGAATCACGTGGGAATCACGTGGGCGTCACGTGGGAATCACGTGGGCATCACGTGGGAATCACGTGGGCATCACGTGGGTATCACGTGCGCAACACGTGGGAATCACGTGGGCATCACGTGGGTATCACGTGGGAGTCACGTGGGCATCACGTGGGCATCACGTGGGAATCACGTGGGAATCACGTGGGCATCACGTGGGCAACACGTGGGAATGACGTGGGCATCACGTGGGCATCACGTGGGTATCACGTGGGAATCACGTGGGCATCACGTGGGCAACACGTGGGAGTCACGTGGGAATCACGTGGGCATCACGTGGGTATCACGTGGGCATCACGTGGGCATCACGTGGGCATCACGTGGGAATCACGTGGGCGACACGTGGGCATCACGTGGGCATCACGTGGGCGTCACGTGGGAATCACGTGGGCGTCACGTGGGCGTCACGTGGGAATCACGTGGGAGTCACGTGGGAATCACGTGGGCATCACGTGGGCATCACGTGGGCGACACGTGGGCATCACGTGGGCATCACGTGGGCGTCACGTGGGAATCACGTGGGCATCACGTGGGAATCACGTGGGCATCAAGTGGGCATCACGTGTGCAACATGTGGGAATCACTTGGGAATCACGTGGGCAACACATGGGCATCATTTGGAAATCACGTGGGAGTCACGTGGGAATCACGTGGGCATCACGTGGGCGTCACGTGGGAATCACGTGGGGAACACGTGGGAATCACGTGGGTAACACGTGGGAATCACGTGGGCATCACGTGGGCATCACGTGGGTATCACGTGGGAATCACGCGGGAATCACGTGGACATCACGTGGGCAACACGTGGGCAACACGTGGGAATCACGTGGGAATCACGTGGGCATCACGTGGGAATCACGTGGGAATCACGTGGGCATCACGTGGGCATCACGTGGGAATCACGTGGGAGTCACGTGGGAATCACGTGGGCATCACGTGGGTATCACGTGGGAATCACGTGGGCATCACGTGGGCATCACGTGGGAATCACGTGGGAGTCACGTGGGAATCACGTGGGCGACACGTGGGAATCACGTGGGAATCACTTGGGCGTCACGTGGGAATCACGTGGGCATCACGTGGGTATCACGTGCGCAACACGTGGGAATCACGTGGGCATCACGTGGGCATCACGTGGGAGTCACGTGGGCATCACGTGGGCATCACGTGGGAATCACGTGGGAATCACGTGGGCATCACGTGGGCAACACGTGGGAATGACGTGGGCATCACGTGGGCATCACGTGGGTATCACGTGGGAATCACGTGGGAATCACGCGGGAATCACGTGGACATCACGTGGGCAACACGTGGGCAACACGTGGGAATCACGTGGGAATCACGTGGGCATCACGTGGGCAACACGTGGGAATCACGTGGGAATCACGTGGGCATCACGTGGGCAACACGTGGGAATCACGTGGGCATCACGTGGGCATCACGTGGGAATCACGTGGGCATCACGTGGGCAACACGTGGGAGTCACGTGGGAATCACGTGGGCATCACGTGGGTATCACGTGGGCATCACGTGGGCATCACGTGGGCATCACGTGGGAATCACGTGGGCGACACGTGGGCATCACGTGGGCATCACGTGGGCGTCACGTGGGAATCACGTGGGCATCACGTGGGCGTCACGTGGGAATCACGTGGGAGTCACGTGGGAATCACGTGGGCATCACGTGGGCATCACGTGGGCGACACGTGGGCATCACGTGGGCATCACGTGGGCGTCACGTGGGAATCACGTGGGCATCACGTGGGAATCACGTGGGCATCAAGTGGGCATCACGTGTGCAACATGTGGGAATCACTTGGGAATCACGTGGGAATCACGTGGGCAACACATGGGCATCATTTGGAAATCACGTGGGAGTCACGTGGGAATCACGTGGGCATCACGTGGGCGTCACGTGGGAATCACGTGGGGAACACGTGGGAATCACGTGGGTAACACGTGGGAATCACGTGGGCATCACGTGGGCATCACGTGGGTATCACGTGGGAATCACGCGGGAATCACGTGGACATCACGTGGGCAACACGTGGGCAACACGTGGGAATCACGTGGGAATCACGTGGGCATCACGTGGGCATCACGTGGGAATCACGTGGGAATCACGTGGGCATCACGTGGGCATCACGTGGGAATCACGTGGGAGTCACGTGGGAATCACGTGGGCATCACGTGGGTATCACGTGGGAATCACGTGGGCATCACGTGGGCATCACGTGGGAATCACGTGGGAGTCACGTGGGAATCACGTGGGCGACACGTGGGAATCACGTGGGAATCACTTGGGCGTCACGTGGGAATCACGTGGGCATCACGTGGGAATCACGTGGGCATCACGTGGGTATCACGTGCGCAACACGTGGGAATCACGTGGGCATCACGTGGGCATCACGTGGGAGTCACGTGGGCATCACGTGGGCATCACGTGGGAATCACGTGGGAATCACGTGGGCATCACGTGGGCAACACGTGGGAATGACGTGGGCATCACGTGGGCATCACGTGGGTATCACGTGGGAATCACGTGGGAATCACGCGGGAATCACGTGGACATCACGTGGGCAACACGTGGGCAACACGTGGGAATCACGTGGGAATCACGTGGGCATCACGTGGGCAACACGTGGGAATCACGTGGGAATCACGTGGGCATCACGTGGGCAACACGTGGGAATCACGTGGGCATCACGTGGGCATCACGTGGGCAACACGTGGGAATCATGTGGGCATCACGTGGGCATCACGTGGGTATCACGTGGGAATCAGGTGGGCATCACGTGGGAATCACGTGGGCATCACGTGGGAATCACGTGGGCAACACGTGGGCATCACGTGGGCATCACGTGGGTATCACGTGGAAATCACGTGGGAATCACGTGGACATCACGTGGGAATCACGTGGGCATCACGTGGGCATCACGTGGGCAACACGTGGGAATCACGTGGGCATCACGTGGGCATCACGTGGGTATCACGTGGGAGTCACGTGGGAATCACGTGGGCATCACGTGGGTATCACGTGGGAATCACGTGGGCATCACGTGGGCATCACGTGGGAATCACGTGGGTATCACGTGGGAGTCACGTGGGCATCACGTGGGCATCACGTGGGCGTCACGTGGGAATCACGTGGGAATCACGTGGGAATCACGTGGGCATCACGTGGGAATCACGTGGGTATCACGTGGGAGTCACGTGGGCATCACGTGGGCATCACGTGGGCGTCACGTGGGAATCACGTGGGAATCACGTGGGAATCACGTGGGCATCACGTGGGAATCACGTGAGTATCACGTGGGCATCACGTGGGCATCACGTGGGCATCACGTGGGCATCACGTGGGAATCACGTGGGTATCACGTGGGAATCACGTGGGAATGACGTGGGCATCACGTGGGTATCACGTGGTCATCACGTGGGCATCACGTGGGCAACACGTGGGCATCACGTGGGAATCACGTGGGCAACACGTGGGAATCACGTGGGAATCACGTGGGCATCACGTGGGCAACACGTGGGAATCACGTGGGCATCACGTGGGCATCACGTGGGCAACACTGGGAGTCACGTGGGCATCACGTGGGTATCACGTGGGAATCACGTGGGCATCACGTGGGAATCACGTGGGCATCACGTGGGCATCACGTGGGAATCACGTGGGAGTCACGTGGGAATCACGTGGGCGACACGTGGGAATCACGTGGGAATCACTTGGGCGTCACGTGGGAATCACGTGGGCATCACGTGGGAATCACGTGGGCATCACGTGGGTATCACGTGGGCAACACGTGGGAATCACGTGGGCATCACGTGGGCATCACGTGGGCAACACGTGGGAGTCACGTGGGCATCACGTGGGTATCACGTGGGAATCACGTGGGCATCACGTGGGAATCACGTGGGCATCACGTGGGCATCACGTGGGAATCACGTGGGAGTCACGTGGGAATCACGTGGGCGACACGTGGGAATCACGTGGGAATCACTTGGGCGTCACGTGGGAATCACGTGGGCATCACGTGGGAATCACGTGGGCATCACGTGGGTATCACGTGCGCAACACGTGGGAATCACGTGGGCATCACGTGGGCATCACGTGGGAGTCACGTGGGCATCACGTGGGCATCACGTGGGAATCACGTGGGAATCACGTGGGCATCACGTGGGCAACACGTGGGAATGACGTGGGCATCACGTGGGCATCACGTGGGTATCACGTGAGAATCACGTGGGAATCACGCGGGAATCACGTGGACATCACGTGGGCAACACGTGGGCAACACGTGGGAATCACGTGGGAATCACGTGGGCATCACGTGGGCAACACGTGGGAATCACGTGGGCATCACGTGGGCATCACGTGGGCAACACGTGGGAATCATGTGGGCATCACGTGGGCATCACGTGGGTATCACGTGGGAATCACGTGGGCATCACGTGGGAATCACGTGGGCAACACGTGGGCATCACGTGGGCATCACGTGGGTATCACGTGGAAATCACGTGGGAATCACGTGGACATCACGTGGGAATCACGTGGGCATCACGTGGGCATCACGTGGGCAACACGTGGGAATCACGTGGGCATCACGTGGGCATCACGTGGGTATCACGTGGGAGTCACGTGGGAATCACGTGGGCATCACGTGGGTATCACGTGGGAATACGTGGGCATCACGTGGGCATCACGTGGGAATCACGTGGGCATCACGTGGGCATCACGTGGGCATCACGTGGGAGTCACGTGGGAATCACGTGGGCATCACGTGGGAATCACGTGGGAATCACGTGGGCGTCACGTGGGAATCACGTGGGTATCACGTGGGAATCACGTGGGAATGACGTGGGCATCACGTGGGTATCACGTGGGAATCACGTGGGCATCACGTGGGCAACACGTGGGAATCACGTGGGAATCACGTGGGCATCACGTGAGCGTCACGTGGGAATCACGTGGGCATCACGTGGGAATCACGTGGGCATCAAGTGGGCATCACGTGTGCAACATGTGGGAATCACTTGGGAATCACGTGGGAATCACGTGGGCAACACATGGGCATCATTTGGAAATCACGTGGGAGTCACGTGGGAATCACGTGGGCATCACGTGGGCGTCACGTGGGAATCACGTGGGGAACACGTGGGAATCACGTGGGTATCACGTGGGAATCACGTGGGCATCACGTGGGCAACACGTGGGAATCACGTGGGAATCACGTGGGCATCACGTGGGCAACACGTGGGAATCACGTGGGAATCACGTGGGCAACACGTGGGAATCACGTGGGCATCACGTGGGCATCACGTGGGTATCACGTGGGAATCACGCGGGAATCACGTGGACATCACGTGGGCAACACGTGGGCAACACGTGGGAATCACGTGGGAATCACGTGGGCATCACGTGGGCATCACGTGGGAATCACGTGGGACATCACGTGGGCATCACGTGGGCATCACGTGGGAATCACGTGGGAGTCACGTGGGAATCACGTGGGCATCACGTGGGTATCACGTGGGAATCACGTGGGCATCACGTGGGCATCACGTGGGAATCACGTGGGAGTCACGTGGGAATCACGTGGGCGACACGTGGGAATCACGTGGGAATCACTTGGGCGTCACGTGGGAATCACGTGGGCATCACGTGGGCATCACGTGGGTATCACGTGGGAGTCACGTGGGCATCACGTGGGCGTCACGTGGGAATCACGTGGGAATCACGTGGGAATCACGTGAGTATCACGTGGGCATCACGTGGGCATCACGTGGGCATCACGTGGGCATCACGTGGGAATCACGTGGGTATCACGTGGGAATCACGTGGGAATGACGTGGGTATCACGTGGTCATCACGTGGGCAACACGTGGGCATCACGTGGGAATCACGTGGGCAACACGTGGGAATCACGTGGGAATCACGTGGGCATCACGTGGGCAACACGTGGGAATCACGTGGGCATCACGTGGGCATCACGTGGGCAACACGTGGGAGTCACGTGGGCATCACGTGGGTATCACGTGGGAATCACGTGGGCATCACGTGGGAATCACGTGGGCATCACGTGGGCGTCACGTGGGAATCACGTGGGCATCACGTGGGAATCACGTGGGCATCACGTGGGTATCACGTGCGCAACACGTGGGAATCACGTGGGCATCACGTGGGCATCACGTGGGAGTCACGTGGGCATCACGTGGGCATCACGTGGGAATCACGTGTGAATCACGTGGGCATCACGTGGGCAACACGTGGGAATGACGTGGGCATCACGTGGGCATCACGTGGGTATCACGTGGGAATCACGTGGGAATCACGCGGGAATCACGTGGACATCACGTGGGCAACACGTGGGCAACACGTGGGAATCACGTGGGAATCACGTGGGCATCACGTGGGCAACACGTGGGAATCACGTGGGCATCACGTGGGCATCACGTGGGCAACACGTGGGAATCATGTGGGCATCACGTGGGCATCACGTGGGTATCACGTGGGAATCACGTGGGCATCACGTGGGAATCACGTGGGCAACACGTGGGAATCACGTGGGCATCACGTGGGCATCACGTGGGAATCACGTGGGCATCACGTGGGCATCACGTGGGCAACACGTGGGAATCACGTGGGCATCACGTGGGTATCACGTGGGAATCACGTGGGAATCACGTGGGCATCACGTGGGAATATCGTGGGAATCACGTGGGCATCACGTGGGCAACACGTGGGAATCACGTGGGCATCACGTGGGCATCACGTGGGTATCACGTGGGCATCACGTGGGAATCACGTGGGAATCACGTGGGCGTCACGTGGGAATCACGTGGGCATCACGTGGGAATCACGTGGGCATCACGTGGGTATCATGTGCGCAACACGTGGGAATCACGTGGGCATCACGTGGGTATCACGTGGGAGTCACGTGGGCATCACGTGGGCATCACGTGGGAATCACGTGGGAATCACGTGGGCATCACGTGGGCAACACGTGGGAATGACGTGGGCATCACGTGGGCATCACGTGGGAATCACGTGGGCATCACGTGGGCAACACGTGGGAATGACGTGGGCATCACGTGGGCATCACGTGGGTATCACGTGGGAATCACGTGGGAATCACGCGGGAATCACGTGGGCAACACATGGGAATCACGTGGGAATCACGTGGGCATCACGTGGGAATCACGTGGGAATCACGTGGGAATCACGTGGGCATCACGTGGGAATCACGTGGGCAACACGTGGGAATCACGTGGGAATCACGTGGGAATCACGTGGGCAACACGTGTGCAACACGTGGGAATCACGTGGGAATCACGTGGGCATCACGTGGGAATCACGTGGGTATCACGTGGGCATCACGTGGGCATCACGTGGGAATCACGTGGACATCACGTGGGCAACACGTGGGCAACACGTGGGAATCACGTGGGAATCACGTGGGCATCACGTGGGCATCACGTGGGAATCACGTGGGAATCACGTGGGCATCACGTGGGCATCACGTGGGAATCACGTGGGAGTCACGTGGGAATCACGTGGGCATCACGTGGGTATCACGTGGGAATCACGTGGGCATCACGTGGGCATCACGTGGGAATCACGTGGGAGTCACGTGGGAATCACGTGGGCGACACCTGGGAATCACGTGGGAATCACTTGGGCGTCACGTGGGAATCACGTGGGCATCACGTGGGAATCACGAGGGCATCACGTGGGTATCACGTGCGCGACACGTGGGAATCACGTGGGCATCACGTGGGCATCACGTGGGAGTCACGTGGGCATCACGTGGGCATCACGTGGGAATCACGTGGGAATCACGTGGGCATCACGTGGGCAACACGTGGGAATGACGTGGGCATCACGTGGGCATCACGTGTGTATCACGTGGGAATCACGTGGGAATCACGCGGGAATCACGTGGACATCACGTGGGCAACACGTGGGCAACACGTGGGAATCACGTGGGAATCACGTGGGCATCACGTGGGCAACACGTGGGAATCACGTGGGCATCACGTGGGCATCACGTGGGCAACACGTGGGAATCATGTGGGCATCACGTGGGCATCACGTGGGTATCACGTGGGAATCACGTGGGCATCACGTGGGAATCACGTGGGCAACACGTGGGAATCATGTGGGCATCACGTGGGCATCACGTGGGCATCACGTGGGCATCACGTGGGCATCACGTGGGCATCACGTGGGCAACACGTGGGAATCACGTGGGCATCACGTGGGCAACACGTGGGAATCACGTGGGAATCACGTGGGCATCACGTGGGAATATCGTGGGAATCACGTGGGCATCACGTGGGCAACACGTGGGAATCACGTGGGCATCACGTGGGCATCACGTGGGTATCACGTGGGCATCACGTGGGAATATCGTGGGAATCACGTGGGCATCACGTGGGCAACACGTGGGAATCACGTGGGCGTCACGTGGGAATCACGTGGGCATCACGTGGGAATCACGTGGGCATCACGTGGGTATCATGTGCGCAACACGTGGGAATCACGTGGGCATCACGTGGGTATCACGTGGGAGTCACGTGGGCATCACGTGGGCATCACGTGGGAATCACGTGGGAATCACGTGGGCATCACGTGGGAATATCGTGGGAATCACGTGGGCATCACGTGGGCAACACGTGGGAATCACGTGGGCATCACGTGGGCATCACGTGGGAATCACGTGGGCATCACGTGGGAATATCGTGGGAATCACGTGGGCATCACGTGGGCAACACGTGGGAATCACGTGGGCGTCACGTGGGAATCACGTGGGCATCACGTGGGAATCACGTGGGAATCACGTGGGCATCACGTGGGAATATCGTGGGAATCACGTGGGCATCACGTGGGCAACACGTGGGAATCACGTGGGCATCACGTGGGCATCACGTGGGAATCACGTGGGCATCACGTGGGAATATCGTGGGAATCACGTGGGCATCACGTGGGCA
Organism: Cervus elaphus; assembly: GCF_910594005.1. Taxonomy (NCBI): domain Eukaryota; kingdom Metazoa; phylum Chordata; class Mammalia; order Artiodactyla; family Cervidae; genus Cervus; species Cervus elaphus. Next base: position 136,252 of record NW_025316696.1, on the reverse strand, counting down.
ACACGTGGGAATCACGTGGGCGTCACGTGGGAATCACGTGGGCATCACGTGGGAATCACGTGGGCATCACGTGGGTATCATGTGCGCAACACGTGGGAATCACGTGGGCATCACGTGGGTATCACGTGGGAGTCACGTGGGCATCACGTGGGCATCACGTGGGAATCACGTGGGAATCACGTGGGCATCACGTGGGCAACACGTGGGAATGACGTGGGCATCACGTGGGCATCACGTGGGTATCACGTGGGAATCACGTGGGAATCACGTGGGCATCACGTGGGCATCACGTGGGCAACACGTGGGAATCACGTGGGCATCACGTGGGCATCATGTGGGTATCACGTGGGCATCACGTGGGCATCACGTGGGCATCACGTGGGTATCACGTGGTCATCACGTGGGCATCACGTGGGCATCACGTGGGTATCACGTGGGAATCACGTGGGAATCACGTGGTAATCACGTGGGAATCACGTGGGCATCACGTGGGCATCACGTGGGCATCACGTGGGAATCACGTGGGCATCACGTGGGAATCACGTGGGCGACACGTGGGCATCACGTGGGCATCACGTGGGCGTCACGTGGGAATCACGTGGGAATCACGTGGGAATCACGTGGGCATCACGTGGGAATCACGTGAGTATCACGTGGGCATCACGTGGGCATCACGTGGGTATCACGTGGGAATCACGTGGGAATGACGTGGGCATCACGTGGGTATCACGTGGTCATCACGTGGGCATCACGTGGGCAACACGTGGGCATCACGTGGGAATCACGTGGGCAACACGTGGGAATCACGTGGGAATCACGTGGGCATCACGTGGGCAACACGTGGGAATCTCGTGGGCATCACGTGGGCATCACGTGGGCAACACGTGGGAGTCACGTGGGCATCACGTGGGTATCACGTGGGAATCACGTGGGCATCACGTGGGAATCACGTGGGCATCACGTGGGCAACACGTGGGAATCACGTGGGAATCACGTGGGCATCACGTGGGCAACACGTGGGCATCACGTGGGCATCACGTGGGTATCACGTGGGAATCACGTGGGAATCACGTGGGCATCATGTGGGCATCACGTGGGCAACACGTGGGAATCACGTGGGCATCACGTGGGCATCACGTGGGTATCACGTGGGCATCACGTGGGCATCACGTGGGCATCACATGGGAATCACGTGGGCATCACGTGGGCAACAGGTGGGAATCACGTGGGAATCACGTGGGCAACACGTGGGCAACACGTGGGCATCACGTGGGCATCACGTGGGCATCACGTGGGAATCACGTGGGCATCACGTGGGCATCACGTGGGCAACACGTGGGAATCACGTGGGCATCACGTGGGCATCACGTGGGTATCACGTGGGAATCACGTGGGAATCACGTGGGCATCATGTGGGAATATCGTGGGAATCACGTGGGCATCACGTGGGCAACACGTGTGCAACACGTGGGAATCACGTGGGAATCACGTGGGTAACACGTGGGAAACACGTGGGAATCACGTGGGCATCACGTGGGCCACACGTGGGAATCACGTGGGAATCACGTGGTAATCACGTGGGAGTCACGTGAGAATCACGTGGGAGTCACGTGGGCGACACGTGGGAATCACGTCGGAATCACCTGGGCGTCACGTGGGAATCACGTGGGAATCACGTGGGCGTCACGTGGGAATCACGTGGGAATCACGTGGGTAACACGTGGGAAACACGTGGGAATCACGTGGGCATCACGTGGGCCACACGTGGGAATCACGTGGGAATCACGTGGTAATCACGTGGGAGTCACGTGAGAATCACGTGGTAATCACGTGGGCAACACGTGGGAATCACGTGGGAATCACGTGGGCATCACGTGGGAATCACGTGGGAATCACGTGGGCATCACGTGGGCATCACGTGGGAATCACGTGGGAATCACGTGGGCAACACGTGGGTATCACGTGGGAATCACGTGGGCATCACGTGGGCAACACGTGGGAATCACGTGGGAATCACGTGGGCATCACGTGGGCAACACGTGGGAATCACGTGGGAATCACGTGGGCAACACGTGGGAATCACGTGGGCATCACGTGGGCATCACGTGGGTATCACGTGGGAATCACGCGGGAATCACGTGGACATCACGTGGGCAACACGTGGGCAACACGTGGGAATCACGTGGGCATCACGTGGGCATCACGTGGGAATCACGTGGGAATCACGTGGGCATCACGTGGGAATCACGGGGGAATCACGTTGGCATCACGTGGGTATCACGTGGGAATCACGTGGGAGTCACGTGAGAATCACGTGGGAGTCACGTGGGCGACACGTGGGAATCACGTCGGAATCACCTGGGCGTCACGTGGGAATCACGTGGGAATCACGTGGGCGTCACGTGGGAATCACGTGGGAATCACGTGGGTAACACGTGGGAAACACGTGGGAATCACGTGGGCATCACGTGGGCCACACGTGGGAATCACGTGGGAATCACGTGGGAATCACGTGGGAGTCACGTGAGAATCACGTGGTAATCACGTGGGCAACACGTGGGAATCACGTGGGAATCACGTGGGCATCACGTGGGAATCACGTGGGAATCACGTGGGCATCACGTGGGCATCACGTGGGAATCACGTGGGAATCACGTGGGCAACACGTGGGAATCACGTGGGAATCACGTGGGCATCACGTGGGCATCACGTGGGAATCACGTGGGAATCACGTGGGCATCACGTGGGAATCACGTGGGCAACACGTGGGAATCACGTGGGTATCACGTGGGAATCACGTGGGAATCACGTGGGCAACACGTGTGCAACACGTGGGAATCACGTGGGAATCACGTGGGTAACACGTGGGAAACACGTGGGAATCACGTGGGCATCACGTGGGCCACACGTGGGAATCACGTGGGAATCACGTGGTAGTCACGTGGGAGTCACGTGAGAATCACGTGGTAATCACGTGGGCAACACGTGGGAATCACGTGGGAATCACGTGGGCATCACGTGGGAATCACGTGGGAATCACGTGGGCATCACGTGGGCATCACGTGGGAATCACGTGGGAATCACGTGGGCAACACGTGGGTATCACGTGGGAATCACGTGGGCATCACGTGGGCAACACGTGGGAATCACGTGGGAATCACGTGGGCATCACGTGGGCAACACGTGGGAATCACGTGGGAATCACGTGGGCAACACGTGGGAATCACGTGGGCATCACGTGGGCATCACGTGGGTATCACGTGGGAATCACGCGGGAATCACGTGGACATCACGTGGGCAACACGTGGGCAACACGTGGGAATCACGTGGGTATCACGTGGGCATCACGTGGGAATCACGTGGGAATCACGTGGGCATCACGTGGGAATCACGTGGGAATCACGTTGGCATCACGTGGGTATCACGTGGGAATCACGTGGGAGTCACGTGAGAATCACGTGGGAGTCACGTGGGCGACACGTGGGAATCACGTCGGAATCACCTGGGCGTCACGTGGGAATCACGTGGGAATCACGTGGGCGTCACGTGGGAATCACGTGGGAATCACGTGGGTAACACGTGGGAAACACGTGGGAATCACGTGGGCATCACGTGGGCCACACGTGGGAATCACGTGGGAATCACGTGGTAATCACGTGGGAGTCACGTGAGAATCACGTGGTAATCACGTGGGCAACACGTGGGAATCACGTGGGAATCACGTGGGCATCACGTGGGAATCACGTGGGAATCACGTGGGCATCACGTGGGCATCACGTGGGAATCACGTGGGAATCACGTGGGCAACACGTGGGAATCACGTGGGCATCACGTGGGCATCACGTGGGAATCACGTGGGAATCACGTGGGCATCACGTGGGAATCACGTGGGCAACACGTGGGAATCACGTGGGTATCACGTGGGAATCACGTGGGAATCACGTGGGCAACACGTGTGCAACACGTGGGAATCACGTGGGAATCACGTGGGTAACACGTGGGAAACACGTGGGAATCACGTGGGCATCACGTGGGCCACACGTGGGAATCACGTGGGAATCACGTGGTAATCACGTGGGAGTCACGTGGGAATCACGTGGTAATCACGTGGGCAACACGTGGGAATCACGTGGGAATCACGTGGGCATCACGTGGGAATCACGTGGGAATCACGTGGGCATCACGTGGGCATCACGTGGGAATCACGTGGGAATCACGTGGGCAACACGTGGGAATCACGTGGGCATCACGTGGGCATCACGTGGGAATCACGTGGGAATCACGTGGGCAACACGTGGGAATCACGTGGGAATCACGTGGGCATCACGTGGGCAACACGTGGGAATCACGTGGGAATCACGTGGGCAACACGTGGGAATCACGTGGGCATCACGTGGGCATCACGTGGGTATCACGTGGGAATCACGCGGGAATCACGTGGACATCACGTGGGCAACACGTGGGCAACACGTGGGAATCACGTGGGCATCACGTGGGCATCACGTGGGAATCACGTGGGAATCACGTGGGCATCACGTGGGAATCACGTGGGAATCACGTTGGCATCACGTGGGTATCACGTGGGAATCACGTGGGAGTCACGTGAGAATCACGTGGGAGTCACGTGGGCGACACGTGGGAATCACGTCGGAATCACCTGGGCGTCACGTGGGAATCACGTGGGAATCACGTGGGCGTCACGTGGGAATCACGTGGGAATCACGTGGGTAACACGTGGGAAACACGTGGGAATCACGTGGGCATCACGTGGGCCACACGTGGGAATCACGTGGGAATCACGTGGTAATCACGTGGGAGTCACGTGGGAATCACGTGGTAATCACGTGGGCAACACGTGGGAATCACGTGGGAATCACGTGGGCATCACGTGGGAATCACGTGGGAATCACGTGGGCATCACGTGGGCATCACGTGGGAATCACGTGGGAATCACGTGGGCAACACGTGGGAATCACGTGGGAATCACGTGGGCATCACGTGGGCATCACGTGGGAATCACGTGGGAATCACGTGGGCATCACGTGGGAATCACGTGGGCAACACGTGGGAATCACGTGGGTATCACGTGGGAATCACGTGGGAATCACGTGGGCAACACGTGTGCAACACGTGGGAATCACGTGGGAATCACGTGGGTAACACGTGGGAAACACGTGGGAATCACGTGGGCATCACGTGGGCCACACGTGGGAATCACGTGGGAATCACGTGGTAATCACGTGGGAGTCACGTGAGAATCACGTGGTAATCACGTGGGCAACACGTGGGAATCACGTGGGAATCACGTGGGCATCACGTGGGAATCACGTGGGAATCACGTGGGCATCACGTGGGCATCACGTGGGAATCACGTGGGAATCACGTGGGCAACACGTGGGCATCACGTGGGAATCACGTGGGCATCACGTGGGCAACACGTGGGAATCACGTGGGAATCACGTGGGCATCACGTGGGCAACACGTGGGAATCACGTGGGAATCACGTGGGCAACACGTGGGAATCACGTGGGCATCACGTGGGAATCACGTGGGCAACACGTGGGAATCACGTGGGCATCACGTGGGCATCACGTGGGTATCACGTGGGAATCACGCGGGAATCACGTGGACATCACGTGGGCAACACGTGGGCAACACGTGGGAATCACGTGGGCATCACGTGGGCATCACGTGGGAATCACGTGGGAATCACGTGGGCATCACGTGGGAATCACGTGGGAATCACGTTGGCATCACGTGGGTATCACGTGGGAATCACGTGGGAGTCACGTGAGAATCACGTGGGAGTCACGTGGGCGACACGTGGGAATCACGTCGGAATCACCTGGGCGTCACGTGGGAATCACGTGGGAATCACGTGGGCGTCACGTGGGAATCACGTGGGAATCACGTGGGTAACACGTGGGAAACACGTGGGAATCACGTGGGCATCACGTGGGAATCACGTGGGAATCACGTGGTAATCACGTGGGAGTCACGTGAGAATCACGTGGTAATCACGTGGGCAACACGTGGGAATCACGTGGGAATCACGTGGGCATCACGTGGGAATCACGTGGGAATCACGTGGGCATCACGTGGGCATCACGTGGGAATCACGTGGGAATCACGTGGGCAACACGTGGGAATCACGTGGGAATCACGTGGGCATCACGTGGGCATCACGTGGGAATCACGTGGGAATCACGTGGGCATCACGTGGGAATCACGTGGGCAACACGTGGGAATCACGTGGGTATCACGTGGGAATCACGTGGGAATCACGTGGGCAACACGTGTGCAACACGTGGGAATCACGTGGGAATCACGTGGGTAACACGTGGGAAACACGTGGGAATCACGTGGGCATCACGTGGGCCACACGTGGGAATCACGTGGGAATCACGTGGTAATCACGTGGGAGTCACGTGAGAATCACGTGGTAATCACGTGGGCAACACGTGGGAATCACGTGGGAATCACGTGGGCATCACGTGGGAATCACGTGGGAATCACGTGGGCATCACGTGGGCATCACGTGGGAATCACGTGGGAATCACGTGGGCAACACGTGGGTATCACGTGGGAATCACGTGGGCATCACGTGGGCAACACGTGGGAATCACGTGGGAATCACGTGGGCATCACGTGGGCAACACGTGGGAATCACGTGGGAATCACGTGGGCAACACGTGGGAATCACGTGGGCATCACGTGGGCATCACGTGGGTATCACGTGGGAATCACGCGGGAATCACGTGGACATCACGTGGGCAACACGTGGGCAACACGTGGGAATCACGTGGGCATCACGTGGGCATCACGTGGGTATCACGTGGGAATCACGCGGGAATCACGTGGACATCACGTGGGCAACACGTGGGCATCACGTGGGAATCACGTGGGCATCACGTGGGTATCACGTGGGAATCACGTGGGAGTCACGTGAGAATCACGTGGGAGTCACGTGGGCGACACGTGGGAATCACGTCGGAATCACCTGGGCGTCACGTGGGAATCACGTGGGAATCACGTGGGCGTCACGTGGGAATCACGTGGGAATCACGTGGGTAACACGTGGGAAACACGTGGGAATCACGTGGGCATCACGTGGGCCACACGTGGGAATCACGTGGGAATCACGTGGTAATCACGTGGGAGTCACGTGAGAATCACGTGGTAATCACGTGGGCAACACGTGGGAATCACGTGGGAATCACGTGGGCATCACGTGGGAATCACGTGGGAATCACGTGGGCATCACGTGGGCATCACGTGGGAATCACGTGGGAATCACGTGGGCATCACGTGGGAATCACGTGGGAATCACGTGGGCATCACGTGGGCATCACGTGGGAATCACGTGGGAATCACGTGGGCATCACGTGGGAATCACGTGGGCAACACGTGGGAATCACGTGGGTATCACGTGGGAATCACGTGGGAATCACGTGGGCAACACGTGTGCAACACGTGGGAATCACGTGGGAATCACGTGGGTAACACGTGGGAAACACGTGGGAATCACGTGGGCATCACGTGGGCCACACGTGGGAATCACGTGGGAATCACGTGGTAATCACGTGGGAGTCACGTGAGAATCACGTGGTAATCACGTGGGCAACACGTGGGAATCACGTGGGAATCACGTGGGCATCACGTGGGAATCACGTGGGAATCACGTGGGCATCACGTGGGCATCACGTGGGAATCACGTGGGAATCACGTGGGCAACACGTGGGTATCACGTGGGAATCACGTGGGCATCACGTGGGCAACACGTGGGAATCACGTGGGAATCACGTGGGCATCACGTGGGCAACACGTGGGAATCACGTGGGAATCACGTGGGCAACACGTGGGAATCACGTGGGCATCACGTGGGCATCACGTGGGTATCACGTGGGAATCACGCGGGAATCACGTGGACATCACGTGGGCAACACGTGGGCAACACGTGGGAATCACGTGGGTATCACGTGGGCATCACGTGGGAATCACGTGGGCATCACGTGGGAATCACGTGGGAATCACGTTGGCATCACGTGGGTATCACGTGGGAATCACGTGGGAGTCACGTGAGAATCACGTGGGAGTCACGTGGGCGACACGTGGGAATCACGTCGGAATCACCTGGGCGTCACGTGGGAATCACGTGGGAATCACGTTGGCGTCACGTGGGAATCACGTGGGAATCACGTGGGTAACACGTGGGAAACACGTGGGAATCACGTGGGCATCACGTGGGCCACACGTGGGAATCACGTGGGAATCACGTGGTAATCACGTGGGAGTCACGTGAGAATCACGTGGTAATCACGTGGGCAACACGTGGGCATCACGTGGGAATCACGTGGGCATCACGTGGGAATCACGTGGGAATCACGTGGGCATCACGTGGGCATCACGTGGGAATCACGTGGGAATCACGTGGGCAACACGTGGGAATCACGTGGGAATCACGTGGGCATCACGTGGGCATCACGTGGGAATCACGTGGGAATCACGTGGGCATCACGTGGGAATCACGTGGGCAACACGTGGGAATCACGTGGGTATCACGTGGGAATCACGTGGGAATCACGTGGGCAACACGTGTGCAACACGTGGGAATCACGTGGGAATCACGTGGGTAACACGTGGGAAACACGTGGGAATCACGTGGGCATCACGTGGGCCACACGTGGGAATCACGTGGGAATCACGTGGTAATCACGTGGGAGTCACGTGAGAATCACGTGGTAATCACGTGGGCAACACGTGGGAATCACGTGGGAATCACGTGGGCATCACGTGGGAATCACGTGGGAATCACGTGGGCATCACGTGGGCATCACGTGGGAATCACGTGGGAATCACGTGGGCAACACGTGGGTATCACGTGGGAATCACGTGGGCATCACGTGGGCAACACGTGGGAATCACGTGGGAATCACGTGGGCATCACGTGGGCAACACGTGGGAATCACGTGGGAATCACGTGGGCAACACGTGGGAATCACGTGGGCATCACGTGGGCATCACGTGGGTATCACGTGGGAATCACGCGGGAATCACGTGGACATCACGTGGGCAACACGTGGGCAACACGTGGGAATCACGTGGGCATCACGTGGGCATCACGTGGGAATCACGTGGGAATCACGTGGGCATCACGTGGGAATCACGTGGGAATCACGTTGGCATCACGTGGGTATCACGTGGGAATCACGTGGGAGTCACGTGAGAATCACGTGGGAGTCACGTGGGCGACACGTGGGAATCACGTCGGAATCACCTGGGCGTCACGTGGGAATCACGTGGGAATCACGTGGGCGTCACGTTGGAATCACGTGGGAATCACGTGGGTAACACGTGGGAAACACGTGGGAATCACGTGGGCATCACGTGGGCCACACGTGGGAATCACGTGGGAATCACGTGGTAATCACGTGGGAGTCACGTGAGAATCACGTGGTAATCACGTGGGCAACACGTGGGAATCACGTGGGAATCACGTGGGCATCACGTGGGAATCACGTGGGAATCACGTGGGCATCACGTGGGCATCACGTGGGAATCACGTGGGAATCACGTGGGCAACACGTGGGAATCACGTGGGAATCACGTGGGCATCACGTGGGCATCACGTGGGAATCACGTGGGAATCACGTGGGCATCACGTGGGAATCACGTGGGCAACACGTGGGAATCACGTGGGTATCACGTGGGAATCACGTGGGAATCACGTGGGCAACACGTGTGCAACACGTGGGAATCACGTGGGAATCACGTGGGTAACACGTGGGAAACACGTGGGAATCACGTGGGCATCACGTGGGCCACACGTGGGAATCACGTGGGAATCACGTGGTAATCACGTGGGAGTCACGTGAGAATCACGTGGTAATCACGTGGGCAACACGTGGGAATCACGTGGGAATCACGTGGGCATCACGTGGGAATCACGTGGGAATCACGTGGGCATCACGTGGGCATCACGTGGGAATCACGTGGGAATCACGTGGGCAACACGTGGGTATCACGTGGGAATCACGTGGGCATCACGTGGGCAACACGTGGGAATCACGTGGGAATCACGTGGGCATCACGTGGGCAACACGTGGGAATCACGTGGGAATCACGTGGGCAACACGTGGGAATCACGTGGGCATCACGTGGGCATCACGTGGGAATCACGTGGGAATCACGTGGGCATCACGTGGGCAACACGTGGGAATCACGTGGGAATCACGTGGGCAACACGTGGGAATCACGTGGGCATCACGTGGGCATCACGTGGGTATCACGTGGGAATCACGCGGGAATCACGTGGACATCACGTGGGCAACACGTGGGCAACACGTGGGAATCACGTGGGCAACACGTGGGCAACACGTGGGAATCACGTGGGTATCACGTGGGCATCACGTGGGAATCACGTGGGAATCACGTGGGCATCACGTGGGAATCACGTGGGAATCACGTTGGCATCACGTGGGTATCACGTGGGAATCACGTGGGAGTCACGTGAGAATCACGTGGGAGTCACGTGGGCGACACGTGGGAATCACGTCGGAATCACCTGGGCGTCACGTGGGAATCACGTGGGAATCACGTGGGCGTCACGTGGGAATCACGTGGGAATCACGTGGGTAACACGTGGGAAACACGTGGGAATCACGTGGGCATCACGTGGGCCACACGTGGGAATCACGTGGGAATCACGTGGTAATCACGTGGGAGTCACGTGAGAATCACGTGGTAATCACGTGGGCAACACGTGGGAATCACGTGGGAATCACGTGGGCATCACGTGGGAATCACGTGGGAATCACGTGGGCATCACGTGGGCATCACGTGGGAATCACGTGGGAATCACGTGGGCAACACGTGGGAATCACGTGGGAATCACGTGGGCATCACGTGGGCATCACGTGGGAATCACGTGGGAATCACGTGGGCATCACGTGGGAATCACGTGGGCAACACGTGGGAATCACGTGGGTATCACGTGGGAATCACGTGGGAATCACGTGGGCAACACGTGTGCAACACGTGGGAAACACGTGGGAATCACGTGGGCATCACGTGGGCCACACGTGGGAATCACGTGGGAATCACGTGGTAATCACGTGGGAGTCACGTGAGAATCACGTGGTAATCACGTGGGCAACACGTGGGAATCACGTGGGAATCACGTGGGCATCACGTGGGAATCACGTGGGAATCACGTGGGCATCACGTGGGCATCACGTGGGAATCACGTGGGAATCACGTGGGCATCACGTGGGCAACACGTGGGAATCACGTGGGAATCACGTGGGCAACACGTGGGAATCACGTGGGCATCACGTGGGCATCACGTGGGTATCACGTGGGAATCACGCGGGAATCACGTGGACATCACGTGGGCAACACGTGGGCAACACGTGGGAATCACGTGGGCATCACGTGGGCATCACGTGGGAATCACGTGGGAATCACGTGGGCATCACGTGGGAATCACGTGGGAATCACGTTGGCATCACGTGGGTATCACGTGGGAATCACGTGGGAGTCACGTGAGAATCACGTGGGAGTCACGTGGGCGACACGTTGGAATCACGTCGGAATCACCTGGGCGTCACGTGGGAATCACGTGGGAATCACGTGGGCGTCACGTGGGAATCACGTGGGAATCACGTGGGTAACACGTGGGAAACACGTGGGAATCACGTGGGCATCACGTGGGCCACACGTGGGAATCACGTGGGAATCACGTGGTAATCACGTGGGAGTCACGTGAGAATCACGTGGTAATCACGTGGGCAACACGTGGGAATCACGTGGGAATCACGTGGGAATCACGTGGGAATCACGTGGGAATCACGTGGGCATCACGTGGGCATCACGTGGGAATCACGTGGGAATCACGTGGGCAACACGTGGGAATCACGTGGGAATCACGTGGGCATCACGTGGGCATCACGTGGGAATCACGTGGGAATCACGTGGGCATCACGTGGGAATCACGTGGGCAACACGTGGGAATCACGTGGGTATCACGTGGGAATCACGTGGGAATCACGTGGGCAACACGTGTGCAACACGTGGGAATCACGTGGGAATCACGTGGGTAACACGTGGGAAACACGTGGGAATCACGTGGGCATCACGTGGGCCACACGTGGGAATCACGTGGGAATCACGTGGTAATCACGTGGGAGTCACGTGAGAATCACGTGGTAATCACGTGGGCATCACGTGGGAATCACGTGGGAATCACGTGGGCATCACGTGGGAATCACGTGGGAATCACGTGGGCATCACGTGGGCATCACGTGGGAATCACGTGGGAATCACGTGGGCAACACGTGGGCATCATGTGGGAATCACGTGGGCATCACGTGGGCAACACGTGGGAATCACGTGGGAATCACGTGGGCATCACGTGGGCAACACGTGGGAATCACGTGGGAATCACGTGGGCAACACGTGGGAATCACGTGGGCATCACGTGGGAATCACGTGGGCAACACGTGGGAATCACGTGGGCATCACGTGGGCATCACGTGGGTATCACGTGGGAATCACGCGGGAATCACGTGGACATCACGTGGGCAACACGTGGGCAACACGTGGGAATCACGTGGGCATCACGTGGGCATCACGTGGGAATCACGTGGGAATCACGTGGGCATCACGTGGGAATCACGTGGGAATCACGTTGGCATCACGTGGGTATCACGTGGGAATCACGTGGGAGTCACGTGGGCGACACGTGGGAATCACGTCGGAATCACCTGGGCGTCACGTGGGAATCACGTGGGAATCACGTGGGCGTCACGTGGGAATCACGTGGGAATCACGTGGGTAACACGTGGGAAACACGTGGGAATCACGTGGGCATCACGTGGGCCACACGTGGGAATCACGTGGGAATCACGTGGTAATCACGTGGGAGTCACGTGAGAATCACGTGGTAATCACGTGGGCAACACGTGGGAATCACGTGGGCATCACGTGGGCATCACGTGGGAATCACGTGGGAATCACGTGGGCATCACGTGGGCATCACGTGGGAATCACGTGGGAATCACGTGGGCAACACGTGGGAATCACGTGGGAATCACGTGGGCATCACGTGGGCATCACGTGGGAATCACGTGGGAATCACGTGGGCATCACGTGGGAATCACGTGGGCAACACGTGGGAATCACGTGGGTATCACGTGGGAATCACGTGGGAATCACGTGGGCAACACGTGTGCAACACGTGGGAATCACGTGGGAATCACGTGGGTAACACGTGGGAAACACGTGGGAATCACGTGGGCATCACGTGGGCCACACGTGGGAATCACGTGGGAATCACGTGGTAATCACGTGGGAGTCACGTGAGAATCACGTGGTAATCACGTGGGCAACACGTGGGAATCACGTGGGAATCACGTGGGCATCACGTGGGAATCACGTGGGCATCACGTGGGCATCACGTGGGAATCACGTGGGAATCACGTGGGCAACACGTGGGTATCACGTGGGAATCACGTGGGCATCACGTGGGCAACACGTGGGAATCACGTGGGAATCACGTGGGCATCACGTGGGCAACACGTGGGAATCACGTGGGAATCACGTGGGCAACACGTGGGAATCACGTGGGCATCACGTGGGCATCACGTGGGTATCACGTGGGAATCACGCGGGAATCACGTGGACATCACGTGGGCAACACGTGGGCAACACGTGGGAATCACGTGGGCATCACGTGGGCATCACGTGGGAATCACGTGGGAATCACGTGGGCATCACGTGGGAATCACGTGGGAATCACGTTGGCATCACGTGGGTATCACGTGGGAATCACGTGGGAGTCACGTGAGAATCACGTGGGAGTCACGTGGGCGACACGTGGGAATCACGTCGGAATCACCTGGGCGTCACGTGGGAATCACGTGGGAATCACGTGGGCGTCACGTGGGAATCACGTGGGAATCACGTGGGTAACACGTGGGAAACACGTGGGCATCACGTGGGCCACACGTGGGAATCACGTGGGAATCACGTGGTAATCACGTGGGAGTCACGTGAGAATCACGTGGTAATCACGTGGGCAACACGTGGGAATCACGTGGGAATCACGTGGGCATCACGTGGGAATCACGTGGGAATCACGTGGGCATCACGTGGGCATCACGTGGGAATCACGTGGGAATCACGTGGGCAACACGTGGGAATCACGTGGGAATCACGTGGGCATCACGTGGGCATCACGTGGGAATCACGTGGGAATCACGTGGGCATCACGTGGGAATCACGTGGGCAACACGTGGGAATCACGTGGGTATCACGTGGGAATCACGTGGGAATCACGTGGGCAACACGTGTGCAACACGTGGGAATCACGTGGGAATCACGTGGGTAACACGTGGGAAACACGTGGGAATCACGTGGGCATCACGTGGGCCACACGTGGGAATCACGTGGGAATCACGTGGTAATCACGTGGGAGTCACGTGAGAATCACGTGGTAATCACGTGGGCAACACGTGGGAATCACGTGGGAATCACGTGGGCATCACGTGGGAATCACGTGGGAATCACGTGGGAATCACGTGGGCATCACGTGGGCATCACGTGGGAATCACGTGGGAATCACGTGGGCAACACGTGGGTATCACGTGGGAATCACGTGGGCATCACGTGGGCAACACGTGGGAATCACGTGGGAATCACGTGGGCATCACGTGGGCAACACGTGGGAATCACGTGGGAATCACGTGGGCATCACGTGGGCAACACGTGGGAATCACGTGGGAATCACGTGGGCAACACGTGTGCAACACGTGGGAATCACGTGGGTATCACGTGGGCATCACGTGGGAATCACGTGGGGATCACGTGGGCAACACGTGGGAATCACGTCGGAATCACGTGGGCATCACGAGGACATCACGTGGGCATCACGTGGGAATCACGTGGGCATCAAGTGGGCATCACGTGTGCAACACGTGGGAATCACTTGGGAATCACTTGGGAATCACGTGGGCAACACGTGGGCATCACTTGGAAATCACGTGGGAGTCACGTGGGAATCACGTGGGCATCACGTGGGCGTCACGTGGGAATCACGTGGGGAACACGTGGGAATCACGTGGGTATCACGTGGGAATCACGTGGGCATCACGTGGGCAACACGTGGGAATCACGTGGGAATCACGTGGGCATCACGTGGGCAACACGTGGGAATCACGTGGGAATCACGTGGGCAACACGTGGGAATCACGTGGGCATCACGTGGGCATCACGTGGGTATCACGTGGGCGTCACGTGGGCAACACGTGGGAATCACGTGGGCATCACGTGGGCAACACGTGGGAATCACGTGGGCATCACGTGGGCATCACGTGGGAATCACGTGGGAATCACGTGGGCATCACGTGGGCATCACGTGGGAATCACGTGGGCGTCACGTGGGAATCACGTGGGCGAAACGTGGGAATCACGTGGGCATCACGTGGGCGTCACGTGGGAATCACGTGGGCATCACGTGGGCATCACGTGGGCATCACGTGGGTATCACGTGCGCAACACGTGGGAATCACGTGGGCATCACGTGGGCATCACGTGGGAATCACGTGGGCATCACGTGGGTATCACGTGCGCAACACGTGGGAATCACGTGGGCATCACGTGGGTATCACGTGAGAGTCACGTGGGAATCACGTGGGCATCACGTGGGAATCATGTGGGAATCACGTGGGCATCACGTGGGCAACACGTGGGAATGACGTGGGCATCACGTGGGCATCACGTGGGTATCACGTGGGAATCACGTGGGAATCACGCGGGAATCACGTGGACATCACGTGGGCAACACGTGGGCAACACGTGGGAATCACGTGGGAATCACGTGGGCATCACGTGGGCAACACGTGGGAATCACGTGGGCATCACGTGGGCATCACGTGGGCAACACGTGGGAATCACGTGGGCATCACGTGGGCATCACGTGGGTATCAGGTGGGAATCACGTGGGCATCACGTGGGAATCACGTGGGCATCACGCGGGAATCACGTGGACATCACGTGGGCAACACGTGGGCAACACGTGGGAATCACGTGGGCATCACGTGGGCATCACGTGGGAATCACGTGGGAATCACGTGGGCATCACGTGGGAATCACGTGGGAATCACGTTGGCATCACGTGGGTATCACGTGGGAATCACGTGGGAGTCACGTGAGAATCACGTGGGAGTCACGTGGGCGACACGTGGGAATCACGTCGGAATCACCTGGGCGTCACGTGGGAATCACGTGGGAATCACGTGGGCGTCACGTGGGAATCACGTGGGAATCACGTGGGTAACACGTGGGAAACACGTGGGAATCACGTGGGCATCACGTGGGCCACACGTGGGAATCACGTGGGAATCACGTGGTAATCACGTGGGAGTCACGTGGGAATCACGTGGTAATCACGTGGGCAACACGTGGGAATCACGTGGGCATCACGTGGGCATCACGTGGGAATCACGTGGGAATCACGTGGGAATCACGTGGGCATCACGTGGGAATCACGTGGGAATCACGTGGGCAACACGTGGGAATCACGTGGGAATCACGTGGGCATCACGTGGGCATCACGTGGGAATCACGTGGGAATCACGTGGGCATCACGTGGGAATCACGTGGGCAACACGTGGGAATCACGTGGGTATCACGTGGGAATCACGTGGGAATCACGTGGGCAACACGTGTGCAACACGTGGGAATCACGTGGGAATCACGTGGGTAACACGTGGGAAACACGTGGGAATCACGTGGGCATCACGTGGGCCACACGTGGGAATCACGTGGGAATCACGTGGTAATCACGTGGGAGTCACGTGAGAATCACGTGGTAATCACGTGGGCAACACGTGGGAATCACGTGGGAATCACGTGGGCATCACGTGGGAATCACGTGGGAATCACGTGGGCATCACGTGGGCATCACGTGGGAATCACGTGGGAATCACGTGGGCAACACGTGGGTATCACGTGGGAATCACGTGGGCATCACGTGGGCAACACGTGGGAATCACGTGGGAATCACGTGGGCATCACGTGGGCAACACGTGGGAATCACGTGGGAATCACGTGGGCAACACGTGGGAATCACGTGGGCATCACGTGGGCATCACGTGGGTATCACGTGGGAATCACGCGGGAATCACGTGGACATCACGTGGGCAACACGTGGGCAACACGTGGGAATCACGTGGGCATCACGTGGGCATCACGTGGGAATCACGTGGGAATCACGTGGGCATCACGTGGGAATCACGTGGGAATCACGTTGGCATCACGTGGGTATCACGTGGGAATCACGTGGGAGTCACGTGAGAATCACGTGGGAGTCACGTGGGCGACACGTGGGAATCACGTCGGAATCACCTGGGCGTCACGTGGGAATCACGTGGGAATCACGTGGGCGTCACGTGGGAATCACGTGGGAATCACGTGGGTAACACGTGGGAAACACGTGGGAATCACGTGGGCATCACGTGGGCCACACGTGGGAATCACGTGGGAATCACGTGGTAATCACGTGGGAGTCACGTGAGAATCACGTGGTAATCACGTGGGCAACACGTGGGAATCACGTGGGAATCACGTGGGCATCACGTGGGAATCACGTGGGAATCACGTGGGCATCACGTGGGCATCACGTGGGAATCACGTGGGAATCACGTGGGCAACACGTGGGAATCACGTGGGAATCACGTGGGCATCACGTGGGCATCACGTGGGAATCACGTGGGAATCACGTGGGCATCACGTGGGAATCACGTGGGCAACACGTGGGAATCACGTGGGTATCACGTGGGAATCACGTGGGAATCACGTGGGCAACACGTGTGCAACACGTGGGAATCACGTGGGAATCACGTGGGTAACACGTGGGAAACACGTGGGAATCACGTGGGCATCACGTGGGCCACACGTGGGAATCACGTGGGAATCACGTGGTAATCACGTGGGAGTCACGTGAGAATCACGTGGTAATCACGTGGGCAACACGTGGGAATCACGTGGGAATCACGTGGGCATCACGTGGGAATCACGTGGGAATCACGTGGGCATCACGTGGGCATCACGTGGGCATCACGTGGGAATCACGTGGGAATCACGTGGGCAACACGTGGGTATCACGTGGGAATCACGTGGGCATCACGTGGGCAACACGTGGGAATCACGTGGGAATCACGTGGGCATCACGTGGGCAACACGTGGGAATCACGTGGGAATCACGTGGGCATCACGTGGGCAACACGTGGGAATCACGTGGGAATCACGTGGGCAACACGTGTGCAACACGTGGGAATCACGTGGGTATCACGTGGGCATCACGTGGGAATCACGTGGGGATCACGTGGGCAACACGTGGGAATCACGTGGGAATCACGTGGGCATCACGAGGACATCACGTGGGCATCACGTGGGAATCACGTGGGCATCAAGTGGGCATCACGTGTGCAACACGTGGGAATCACTTGGGAATCACTTGGGAATCACGTGGGCAACACGTGGGCATCATTTGGAAATCACGTGGGAGTCACGTGGGAATCACGTGGGCATCACGTGGGCGTCACGTGGGAATCACGTGGGGAACACGTGGGAATCACGTGGGTATCACGTGGGAATCACGTGGGCATCACGTGGGCAACACGTGGGAATCACGTGGGAATCACGTGGGCATCACGTGGGCAACACGTGGGAATCACGTGGGAATCACGTGGGCAACACGTGGGAATCACGTGGGCATCACGTGGGCATCACGTGGGTATCACGTGGGCGTCACGTGGGCAACACGTGGGAATCACGTGGGCGTCACGTGGGCAACACGTGGGAATCACGTGGGCATCACGTGGGCATCACGTGGGAATCACGTGGGAATCACGTGGGCATCACGTGGGCATCACGTGGGAATCACGTGGGCGTCACGTGGGAATCACGTGGGCGAAACGTGGGAATCACGTGGGAATCACGTGGGCGTCACGTGGGAATCACGTGGGCATCACGTGGGCATCACGTGGGCATCACGTGGGTATCACGTGCGCAACACGTGGGAATCACGTGGGCATCACGTGGGCATCACGTGGGAATCACGTGGGCATCACGTGGGTATCACGTGCGCAACACGTGGGAATCACGTGGGCATCACGTGGGTATCACGTGAGAGTCACGTGGGAATCACGTGGGCATCACGTGGGAATCATGTGGGAATCACGTGGGCATCACGTGGGCAACACGTGGGAATGACGTGGGCATCACGTGGGCATCACGTGGGTATCACGTGGGAATCACGTGGGAATCACGCGGGAATCACGTGGACATCACGTGGGCAACACGTGGGCAACACGTGGGAATCACGTGGGAATCACGTGGGCATCACGTGGGCAACACGTGGGAATCACGTGGGCATCACGTGGGCATCACGTGGGCAACACGTGGGAATCACGTGGGCATCACGTGGGCATCACGTGGGTATCAGGTGGGAATCACGTGGGCATCACGTGGGAATCACGTGGGCATCACGTGGGCAACACGTGGGAATCACGTGGGAATCACGTGGGCATCACGTGGGCAACACGTGGGAATCACGTGGGAATCACGTGGGCAACACGTGGGCATCACGTGGGCATCACGTGGGTATCACGTGGATATCACGTGGGAATCACGTGGACATCACGTGGGAATCACGTGAGCATCACGTGGGCATCACGTGGGCAACACGTGGGAATCACGTGGGCATCACGTGGGCATCACGTGGGCATCACGTGGGAATCACGTGGGCATCACGTGGGAATCACGTGGGCATCACGTGGGCAACACGTGGGAATCACGTGGGAATCACGTGGGCAACACGTGGGCATCACGTGGGCATCACGTGGGAATCACGTGGGCATCACGTGGGCATCACGTGGGCAACACGTTGGAATCACGTGGGCATCACGTGGGCATCACGTGGGAATCACGTGGGCATCACGTGGGCAACACGTGGGCAACACGTGGGAATCACGTGGGCATCACGTGGGCATCACGTGGGTATCACGTGAGAATCACGTGGGAATCACGTGGGTGTCACGTGGGAATCACGTGGGCGTCACGTGGGAATCACGTGGGAATCACGTGGGAGTCACGTGAGAATCACGTGGGAATCACGTGGGCGACACGTGGGAATCACGTCGGAATCACGTGGGCCTCACGTGGGAATCACGTGGGAATCACGTGGGCATCACGTGGGAAACCCGTGGGAATCACGTGGGTAACACGTGGGAAACACGTGGGCATCACGTGGGCATCACGTGGGCAACACGTGGGAATCACGTATGTATCATGTGGGCATCACGTGGGAATCACGTGGGGATCACCTGGGCAACACGTGGGGATCACGTGAGAATCACGTGGGCATCACGAGGGAATCACGTGGGCATCACGTGGGCATCAAGTGGGCATCAACTGGGCATCACGTGTGCAACACGTGGGAATCACGTGGGAATCACGTGGGAATCACGTGGGCAACACGTGGGAATCACGTGGGAATCACGTGGGCAACACCTGGAATCACGTGGGAATCACGTGGGAATCACGTGGGCAACACGTGGGCAACACGTGGGAATCACGTGGGAATCACGTGGGAATCAAGTGGGCATCACGTGGGAATCACGTGGGAATCACATGGGCATCACGTGGGAATCACGTGGGAAACACGTGGGAATCACGTGGGAATCACGTGGGCATCACGTTGGCAACACTGGGAATCACGTGGGCATCACGTGTTGCCCACGTGATTCCCACCTGATTCTCACGTGATTCCCACGTGATTCCCACGTGATGCCCACGTGATGCCCACGTGTTGCCCACGTGTTGCCCACGTGACGTCCACGTGATTCCCGCGTGATTCCCACGTGATTCCCACGTGATACCCACGTGATGCCCACGTGATGCCCACGTCATTCCCACGTGTTGCCCACGTGATGCCCACGTGATTCCCACGTGATTCCCACGTGTTGCCCACGTGATGCCCACGTGATTCCCACGTGTTTCCCACGTGTTACCCACGTGATTCCCACGTGATTCCCACGTGACGCCCAAGTGATTCCCACGTGATTCCCACGTGACCCCCACGTGATTCCCACGTGACGCCCACGTGATTCCCACGTGACGCCCACGTGATTCCCACGTGATTCCCACGTGTCGCCCACGTGATTCCCACGTGATTCTCACGTGACTCCCACGTGATTCCCACGTGATGCCCACGTGATGCCCACGTGATTCCCACGTGATTCCCACGTCATGCCCACGTGATTCCCACGTGATTCCCACGTGATGCCCACGTGATGCCCACGTGATTCCCACGTGTTGCCCACGTGATGCCCACGTGTTGCCCACGTGATGCCCACGTGATGCCCACGTGATTCCCACGTGATGTCCACGTGATGCCCATGTGATGCCCACGTGATGCCCACGTGTTGCCCACGTGATTCCCACGTGATTTCCACGTGTTGCCCACGTGATGCCCACGTGATTCCCACGTGATTCCCACGTGATACCCACGTGATGCCCACGTGATGCCCACGTGTTGCCCACGTGATGCCCACGTGATTCCCACGTGATTCCCACGTGATACCCACGTGATGCCCACGTGATGCCCACGTGTTGCCCACGTGATTCCCACGTGATTCCCACGTGTTGCCCACGTGATGCCCACGTGATTCCCACGTGATTCCCACGTGTTGCCCACGTGATGCCCACGTGATTCCCACGTGATTCCCACGTGATTCCCACGTGTTGCCCACGTGATTCCCACGTGATTTCCACGTGTTGCCCACGTGATGCCCACGTGATTCCCACGTGATTCCCACGTGTTGCCCACGTGACGCCCACGTGATGCCCACGTGATTCCCACGTGACTCCCACGTGATTTCCACATGATGCCCACGTGTTGCCCACGTGATTCCCACGTGATTCCCAAGTGATTCCCACGTGTTGCACACGTGATGCCCACTTGATGCCCACGTGATTCCCGCGTGATGCCCACGTGATGTCCTCATGATGCCCACGTGTTGCCCACGTGATTCCCACGTGATTCCCACGTGATACCCACGTGATTCCCACGTGTTGCCCACGTGATTCCCACGTGATTCCCACGTGATTCCCACGTGATTCCCACGTGATTCCCACGTGTTGCCCACGTGACTTCCACGTGATTACCACGTGATGCCCACGTGATTCCCACGTGACTCCCACGTGATGCCCACGTGACGCCCACGTGATGCCCACGTGTTGCCCACGTGATTCCCACGTGATTCCCACGTGTTGCCCACTTCATTCCCACGTGATTCTCAAGTGACTCCCACGTGATTACCACGTGACGCCCACGTGATTCCCACGTGACTCCCACGTGATGTCCTCGTGATGCCCACGTGATTCCGACGTGATTCCCACGTGATACCCACGTGATTCCCACGTGATTCCCACGTGATGCCCACTTGATTCCCACGTGATTCCCACGCGTTGCCCACGTGATTCCCACGTGACTCCCACGTGATTCCCACGTGATGCCCACGTGATGCCCACGTGATTCACACATGATTCCCACGTGTTGCCCACGTGTTGCCCACGTGATGTCCACGTGATTCCCGAGTGATTCCCACGTGATTCCCACGTAATACCCACGTGATGCCCACGTGATGCCCACGTGATTCCCACGTGTTGCCCACGTGATGCCCACTTGATTCCCACGTGATTCCCACGCGTTGCCCACGTGATGCCCACGTGACTCCCACGTGATTCCCACGTGTTGCCCACGTGATGCCCACGTGATTCCCACGTGATACCCACGTGATTCCCACGTGTTGCCCACGTGATTCCCACGTGATGCCCACGTGATACCCACGTTATTCCCACGTGATTCCCACGTGATGCCCACGTGATGCCCACGTGTTGCCCACGTGATGCCCACGTGATGCCCACGTGATGCCCACGTGTTGCCCACGTGATGCCCACGTGATGCCCACGTGATGCCCACGTGATTCCCACGTGTTGCCCCCGTGATGCCCACGTGATGCCCACGTGATTCCCACGTGTTGCCAATGTGATTCCCACGTGATTCCCAAGTGTTGCCCACGTGATTCCCACGTGATGCACACGTGATTCCCACGTGATGCCACTTGATTCCCACGTGATTCCCACGTGATTCCCACGTGATGCCCACGTGATTCCAACGTGATTCCCACGTGATTCCTAGGTGTTGCCCACGTGATTCACACGTGATGCCCACGTGATTCCCACGTGATTCTCACGTGATGCCCACGTGATGCCCACGTGTTGCCCACGTGATTCCCACGTGATGCCCACGTGATGCCCACGTGTTGCCCACGTGATTCCCACGTGATGCCCACGTGATGCCCACGTGATGCCCACGTGATTCCCACGTGTTGCCCACGTGATGCCCACGTGATGCCCACGTGATTCCCACGTGTTGCCAACGTGATGCCCACGTGATTCCCACGTGATTCCCACGTGTTGCCCACGTGATTCCCACGTGATGCCCACTTGATGGCCACGTGATTCCCACGTGATGCTCAAGTGATACCCACGGGATCATAGGAGCATCAAAAGTGTGAAAATACGAGGAGCAAGTAAAGTGTGAAAAATCCCAGGAGTAGAAAAATGGGAGAAAAATACGAGGAGCAAAACAGAAACCAAAACAAAAATATACGAGGAGCAGAAAAGGGGGGAAAATAAGAGGAGTATCAAAAGTGTGACAATACGAGGAGCAAGAAAAGTGTGAAAAAACCCAGGAGGAGAAATAGGGGAGAAAAATATGAGGAGCAAAAAAAAAAAACAGAAATATACGAGAAGAAGAAAAGTGGGGAAAATGAGTGGAGCCTCAAAAGTGTGAAAACACGAGGAGAAAGAAAATTGTGAAAAACACGAGGAGCAAGAAAAGGGAAGAAATATACGAGGAGCAAAAGAAAAAAAACAAAAACAAAAAATACGAGGAGCAGAAAAGTGTGAAAAATAAGAGGAGCATCAAAAGTGTGAAAATACGAGGAGCAAGAAAACTGTGAAAAACACGAGGAGCAAGAAAAGGGAAGAAACATATGAGGAGCAAAAAAAAAAAAAAAAAAAAACAGAAAAATACGAGGAGCAGAAAAGTGTGAAAAATAAAGGAGCATCAAAAGTGTGAAAATACGAGGAGCAAGAAAAGTGTGAAAAACCCGAGGTGAAGAAAAAGGGGAGAAGAATACGAGGAGCAAAAAAAAAAAAAAAAACAGAGAAATACGAGGAGCAGAAAAGGGTGAAAAATAAGGGGAGCATCAAAAGTGTGCAAATACGAGGAGCAATAAATGTATGAAAAATCCCAGGAGCAGGAAAAGGGGAGAAAAATACGAGGAACAACAAAAGAAAAAACAGGAAAATACGACGAGCAAGAAAAGTTTGAAAAACACGAGAAGAAAAAGGGGAGAAAAATACAAGGAGTAAAAAAAAAAAAAAAAAAAAAGAAAAATACGAGGAGCAGACAAGGGGGGGGAAATCAGAGGAGGATCAACAGTATGCCACTACGTGGAGTAAGAGAAGTGTGAAAAACCCGAGGCGAAGAAACAGGGGAGAAGAATACGAGGAGCAAGAAAAAAAAGCAAAATACAAAAACGAGGAGAACACAAGGGGCGAAAATCAGAGGAGGATCAACAGTATGCCACTACGTGGAGTAAGAGAAGTGTGAAAAACCCGAGGCGAAGAAACAGGGGAGAAGAATACGAGGAGCAAGAAAAAAAAAGCAAAATACAAAAATGAGGAGAACACAAGGGGCGAAAATCAGAGGAGGATCAACAGTATGCCACTACGTGGAGTAAGAGAAGTGTGAAAAACCCGAGGCGAAGAAACAGGGGAGAAGAATACGAGGAGCAAGAAAAAAAAAGCAAAATACAAAAACGAGGAGAACACAAGGGGCGAAAATCAGAGGAGGATCAACAGTATGCCATTACATGGAGTAAGAGAAGTGTGAAAAACCCGAGGCGAAGAAACAGGGGAGAAGAATACGAGGAGCAAGAAAAAAAAAGCAAAATACAAAAACGAGGAGAACACAAGGGGCGAAAATCAGAGGAGGATCAACAGTATGCCACTACGTGGTGTAAGAGAAGTGTGAAAAACCCGAGGCGAAGAAACAGGGGAGAAGAATACGAGGAGCAAGAAAAAAAAAGCAAAATACAAAAACGAGGAGAACACAAGGGGCGAAAATCAGAGGAGGATCAACAGTATGCCACTACGTGGAGTAAGAGAAGTGTGAAAATGCTGATGCGAAGAAACAGGGGAGAAGAATACGAGGAGCAAGAAAAAAAAAGCAAAATACAAAAACGAGGAGAACACAAGGGGCGAAAATCAGAGGAGGATCAACAGTATGCCACTACGTGGAGTAAGAGAAGTGTGAAAAACCCGAGGCGAAGAAACAGGGGAGAAGAATACGAGGAGCAAGAAAAAAAAAGCAAAATACAAAAACGAGGAGAACACAAGGGGCGAAAATCAGAGGAGGATCAACAGTATGCCACTACGTGGAGTAAGAGAAGTGTGAAAAACCCGAGGCGAAGAAACAGGGGAGAAGAATACGAGGAGCAAGAAAAAAAAAGCAAAATACAAAAACGAGGAGAACACAAGGGGCGAAAATCAGAGGAGGATCAACAGTATGCCACTACGTGGAGTAAGAGAAGTGTGAAAAACCCGAGGCGAAGAAACAGGGGAGAAGAATACGAGGAGCAAGAAAAAAAAAGCAAAATACAAAAATGAGGAGAACACAAGGGGCGAAAATCAGAGGAGGATCAACAGTATGCCATTACATGGAGTAAGAGAAGTGTGAAAAACCCGAGGCGAAGAAACAGGGGAGAAGAATACGAGGAGCAAGAAAAAAAAAAGCAAAATACAAAAACGAGGAGAACACAAGGGGCGAAAATCAGAGGAGGATCAACAGTATGCCACTACGTGGAGTAAGAGAAGTGTGAAAAACCCGAGGCGAAGAAACAGGGGAGAAGAATACAAGGAGCAAGAAAAAAAAAGCAAAATACAAAAACGAGGAGAACACAAGGGGCGAAAATCAGAGGAGGATCAACAGTATGCCACTACGTGGAGTAAGAGAAGTGTGAAAAACCCGAGGCGAAGAAACAGGGGAGAAGAATACGAGGAGCAAGAAAAAAAAAGCAAAATACAAAAACGAGGAGAACACAAGGGGCGAAAATCAGAGGAGGATCAACAGTATGCCACTACGTGGAGTAAGAGAAGTGTGAAAAACCCGAGGCGAAGAAACAGGGGAGAAGAATACGAGGAGCAAGAAAAAAAAAGCAAAATACAAAAACGAGGAGAACACAAGGGGCGAAAATCAGAGGAGGATCAACAGTATGCCACTACGTGGAGTAAGAGAAGTGTGAAAATGCTGATGCGAAGAAACAGGGGAGAAGAATACGAGGAGCAAGAAAAAAAAAGCAAAATACAAAAACGAGGAGAACACAAGGGGCGAAAATCAGAGGAGGATCAACAGTATGCCACTACGTGGAGTAAGAGAAGTGTGAAAATGCTGATGCGAAGAAACAGGGGAGAAGAATACGAGGAGCAAGAAAAAAAAAGCAAAATACAAAAACGAGGAGAACACAAGGGGCGAAAATCAGAGGAGGATCAACAGTATGCCACTACGTGGAGTAAGAGAAGTGTGAAAATGCTGATGCGAAGAAACAGGGGAGAAGAATACGAGGAGCAAGAAAAAAAAAGCAAAATACAAAAACGAGGAGAACACAAGGGGCGAAAATCAGAGGAGGATCAACAGTATGCCACTACGTGGAGTAAGAGAAGTGTGAAAAACCCGAGGCGAAGAAACAGGGGAGAAGAATACGAGGAGCAAGAAAAAAAAAGCAAAATACAAAAACGAGGAGAACACAAGGGGCGAAAATCAGAGGAGGATCAACAGTATGCCACTACGTGGAGTAAGAGAAGTGTGAAAAACCCGAGGCGAAGAAACAGGGGAGAAGAATACGAGGAGCAAGAAAAAAAAAGCAAAATACAAAAACGAGGAGAACACAAGGGGCGAAAATCAGAGGAGGATCAACAGTATGCCACTACGTGGAGTAAGAGAAGTGTGAAAAACCCGAGGCGAAGAAACAGGGGAGAAGAATACGAGGAGCAAGAAAAAAAAAGCAAAATACAAAAACGAGGAGAACACAAGGGGCGAAAATCAGAGGAGGATCAACAGTATGCCATTACATGGAGTAAGAGAAGTGTGAAAAACCCGAGGCGAAGAAACAGGGGAGAAGAATACGAGGAGCAAGAAAAAAAAAGCAAAATACAAAAACGAGGAGAACACAAGGGGCGAAAATCAGAGGAGGATCAACAGTATGCCACTACGTGGAGTAAGAGAAGTGTGAAAAACCCGAGGCGAAGAAACAGGGGAGAAGAATACGAGGAGCAAGAAAAAAAAAGCAAAATACAAAAACGAGGAGAACACAAGGGGCGAAAATCAGAGGAGGATCAACAGTATGCCACTACGTGGAGTAAGAGAAGTGTGAAAAACCCGAGGCGAAGAAACAGGGGAGAAGAATACGAGGAGCAAGAAAAAAAAAGCAAAATACAAAAACGAGGAGAACACAAGGGGCGAAAATCAGAGGAGGATCAACAGTATGCCACTACGTGGAGTAAGAGAAGTGTGAAAAACCCGAGGCGAAGAAACAGGGGAGAAGAATACGAGGAGCAAGAAAAAAAAAAGCAAAATACAAAAATGAGGAGAACACAAGGGGCGAAAATCAGAGGAGGATCAACAGTATGCCACTACGTGGAGTAAGAGAAGTGTGAAAAACCCGAGGCGAAAAAACAGGGGAGAAGAATACGAGGAGCAAGAAAAAAAAAGCAAAATACAAAAACGAGGAGAACACAAGGGGCGAAAATCAGAGGAGGATCAACAGTATGCCACTACGTGGAGTAAGAGAAGTGTGAAAAACCCGAGGCGAAGAAACAGGGGAGAAGAATACGAGGAGCAAGAAAAAAAAAGCAAAATACAAAAACGAGGAGAACACAAGGGGCGAAAATCAGAGGAGGATCAACAGTATGCCACTACGTGGAGTAAGAGAAGTGTGAAAAACCCGAGGCGAAGAAACAGGGGAGAAGAATACGAGGAGCAAGAAAAAAAAAGCAAAATACAAAAACGAGGAGAACACAAGGGGCGAAAATCAGAGGAGGATCAACAGTATGCCACTACGTGGAGTAAGAGAAGTGTGAAAAACCCGAGGCGAAGAAACAGGGGAGAAGAATACGAGGAGCAAGAAAAAAAAAGCAAAATACAAAAATGAGGAGAACACAAGGGGCGAAAATCAGAGGAGGATCAACAGTATGCCATTACATGGAGTAAGAGAAGTGTGAAAAACCCGAGGCGAAGAAACAGGGGAGAAGAATACGAGGAGCAAGAAAAAAAAAGCAAAATACAAAAACGAGGAGAACACAAGGGGCGAAAATCAGAGGAGGATCAACAGTATGCCACTACGTGGAGTAAGAGAAGTGTGAAAAACCCGAGGCGAAGAAACAGGGGAGAAGAATACGAGGAGCAAGAAAAAAAAAGCAAAATACAAAAACGAGGAGAACACAAGGGGCGAAAATCAGAGGAGGATCAACAGTATGCCACTACGTGGAGTAAGAGAAGTGTGAAAAACCCGAGGCGAAGAAACAGGGGAGAAGAATACGAGGAGCAAGAAAAAAAAAGCAAAATACAAAAACGAGGAGAACACAAGGGGCGAAAATCAGAGGAGGATCAACAGTATGCCACTACGTGGAGTAAGAGAAGTGTGAAAAACCCGAGGCGAAGAAACAGGGGAGAAGAATACGAGGAGCAAGAAAAAAAAAGCAAAATACAAAAACGAGGAGAACACATGGGGCGAAAATCAGAGGAGGATCAACAGTATGCCACTACGTGGAGTAAGAGAAGTGTGAAAAACCCGAGGCGAAGAAACAGGGGAGAAGAATACGAGGAGCAAGAAAAAAAAAGCAAAATACAAAAACGAGGAGAACACAAGGGGCGAAAATCAGAGGAGGATCAACAGTATGCCACTACGTGGAGTAAGAGAAGTGTGAAAATGCTGATGCGAAGAAACAGGGGAGAAGAATACGAGGAGCAAGAAAAAAAAAGCAAAATACAAAAAAGAGGAGAACACAAGGGGCGAAAATCAGAGGAGGATCAACAGTATGCCACTACGTGGAGTAAGAGAAGTGTGAAAAACCCGAGGCGAAGAAACAGGGGAGAAGAATACGAGGAGCAAGAAAAAAAAAGCAAAATACAAAAACGAGGAGAACACAAGGGGCGAAAATCAGAGGAGGATCAACAGTATGCCACTACGTGGAGTAAGAGAAGTGTGAAAATGCTGATGCGAAGAAACAGGGGAGAAGAATACGAGGAGCAAGAAAAAAAAAGCAAAATACAAAAACGAGGAGAACACAAGGGGCGAAAATCAGAGGAGGATCAACAGTATGCCACTACGTGGAGTAAGAGAAGTGTGAAAAACCCGAGGCGAAGAAACAGGGGAGAAGAATACGAGGAGCAAGAAAAAAAAAGCAAAATACAAAAACGAGGAGAACACAAGGGGCGAAAATCAGAGGAGGATCAACAGTATGCCACTACGTGGAGTAAGAGAAGTGTGAAAAACCCGAGGCGAAGAAACAGGGGAGAAGAATACGAGGAGCAAGAAAAAAAAAGCAAAATACAAAAACGAGGAGAACACAAGGGGCGAAAAACAGAGGAGGATCAACAGTATGCCACTACGTGGAGTAAGAGAAGTGTGAAAAACCCGAGGCGAAGAAACAGGGGAGAAGAATACGAGGAGCAAGAAAAAAAAAGCAAAATACAAAAACGAGGAGAACACAAGGGGCGAAAATCAGAGGAGGATCAACAGTATGCCATTACATGGAGTAAGAGAAGTGTGAAAAACCCGAGGCGAAGAAACAGGGGAGAAGAATACGAGGAGCAAGAAAAAAAAAGCAAAATACAAAAACGAGGAGAACACAAGGGGCGAAAATCAGAGGAGGATCAACAGTATGCCACTACGTGGAGTAAGAGAAGTGTGAAAAACCCGAGGCGAAGAAACAGGGGAGAAGAATACGAGGAGCAAGAAAAAAAAAGCAAAATACAAAAACGAGGAGAACACAAGGGGCGAAAATCAGAGGAGGATCAACAGTATGCCACTACGTGGAGTAAGAGAAGTGTGAAAAACCCGAGGCGAAGAAACAGGGGAGAAGAATACGAGGAGCAAGAAAAAAAAAGCAAAATACAAAAACGAGGAGAACACAAGGGGCGAAAATCAGAGGAGGATCAACAGTATGCCACTACGTGGAGTAAGAGAAGTGTGAAAAACCCGAGGCGAAGAAACAGGGGAGAAGAATACGAGGAGCAAGAAAAAAAAAAGCAAAATACAAAAATGAGGAGAACACAAGGGGCGAAAATCAGAGGAGGATCAACAGTATGCCACTACGTGGAGTAAGAGAAGTGTGAAAAACCCGAGGCGAAAAAACAGGGGAGAAGAATACGAGGAGCAAGAAAAAAAAAGCAAAATACAAAAACGAGGAGAACACAAGGGGCGAAAATCAGAGGAGGATCAACAGTATGCCACTACGTGGAGTAAGAGAAGTGTGAAAATGCTGATGCGAAGAAACAGGGGAGAAGAATACGAGGAGCAAGAAAAAAAAAGCAAAATACAAAAACGAGGAGAACACAAGGGGCGAAAATCAGAGGAGGATCAACAGTATGCCACTACGTGGAGTAAGAGAAGTGTGAAAAACCCGAGGCGAAGAAACAGGGGAGAAGAATACGAGGAGCAAGAAAAAAAAAGCAAAATACAAAAACGAGGAGAACACAAGGGGCGAAAATCAGAGGAGGATCAACAGTATGCCACTACGTGGAGTAAGAGAAGTGTGAAAAACCCGAGGCGAAGAAACAGGGGAGAAGAATACGAGGAGCAAGAAAAAAAAAGCAAAATACAAAAACGAGGAGAACACAAGGGGCGAAAATCAGAGGAGGATCAACAGTATGCCACTACGTGGAGTAAGAGAAGTGTGAAAAACCCGAGGCGAAGAAACAGGGGAGAAGAATACGAGGAGCAAGAAAAAAAAAGCAAAATACAAAAATGAGGAGAACACAAGGGGCGAAAATCAGAGGAGGATCAACAGTATGCCACTACGTGGAGTAAGAGAAGTGTGAAAAACCCGAGGCGAAGAAACAGGGGAGAAGAATACGAGGAGCAAGAAAAAAAAAGCAAAATACAAAAACGAGGAGAACACAAGGGGCGAAAATCACAGGAGGATCAACAGTATGCCACTACGTGGAGTAAGAGAAGTGTGAAAATGCTGATGCGAAGAAACAGGGGAGAAGAATACGAGGAGCAAGAAAAAAAAAGCAAAATACAAAAACGAGGAGAACACAAGGGGCGAAAATCAGAGGAGGATCAACAGTATGCCACTACGTGGAGTAAGAGAAGTGTGAAAATGCTGATGCGAAGAAACAGGGGAGAAGAATACGAGGAGCAAGAAAAAAAAAAGCAAAATACAAAAACGAGGAGAACACAAGGGGCGAAAATCAGAGGAGGATCAACAGTATGCCACTACGTGGAGTAAGAGAAGTGTGAAAAACCCGAGGCGAAGAAACAGGGGAGAAGAATACGAGGAGCAAGAAAAAAAAAGCAAAATACAAAAACGAGGAGAACACAAGGGGCGAAAATCAGAGGAGGATCAACAGTATGCCACTACGTGGAGTAAGAGAAGTGTGAAAAACTCGAGGCGAAGAAACAGGGGAGAAGAATACGAGGAGCAAGAAAAAAAAAGCAAAATACAAAAACGAGGAGAACACAAGGGGCGAAAATCAGAGGAGGATCAACAGTATGCCACTACGTGGAGTAAGAGAAGTGTGAAAAACCCGAGGCGAAGAAACAGGGGAGAAGAATACGAGGAGCAAGAAAAAAAAAGCAAAATACAAAAACGAGGAGAACACAAGGGGCGAAAATCAGAGGAGGATCAACAGTATGCCACTACGTGGAGTAAGAGAAGTGTGAAAATGCTGATGCGAAGAAACAGGGGAGAAGAATACGAGGAGCAAGAAAAAAAAAGCAAAATACAAAAACGAGGAGAACACAAGGGGCGAAAATCAGAGGAGGATCAACAGTATGCCACTACGTGGAGTAAGAGAAGTGTGAAAAACCCGAGGCGAAGAAACAGGGGAGAAGAATACGAGGAGCAAGAAAAAAAAAGCAAAATACAAAAACGAGGAGAACACAAGGGGCGAAAATCAGAGGAGGATCAACAGTATGCCAATACGTGGAGTAAGAGAAGCGTGAAAAACCCGAGGCGAAGAAACAGGGGAGAAGAATACGAGGAGCAAGAAAAAAAAAGCAAAATACAAAAACGAGGAGAACACAAGGGGCGAAAATCAGAGGAGGATCAACAGTATGCCACTACGTGGAGTAAGAGAAGTGTGAAAAACCCGAGGCGAAGAAACAGGGGAGAAGAATACGAGGAGCAAGAAAAAAAAAGCAAAATACAAAAACGAGGAGAACACAAGGGGCGAAAATCAGAGGAGGATCAACAGTATGCCACTACGTGGAGTAAGAGAAGTGTGAAAAACCCGAGGCGAAGAAACAGGGGAGAAGAATACGAGGAGCAAGAAAAAAAAGCAAAATACAAAAACGAGGAGAACACAAGGGGCGAAAATCAGAGGAGGATCAACAGTATGCCACTACGTGGAGTAAGAGAAGTGTGAAAAACCCGAGGTGAAGAAACAGGGGAGAAGAATACGAGGAGCAAGAAAAAAAAAGCAAAATACAAAAATGAGGAGAACACAAGGGGCGAAAATCAGAGGAGGATCAACAGTATGCCACTACGTGGAGTAAGAGAAGTGTGAAAAACCCGAGGCGAAGAAACAGGGGAGAAGAATACGAGGAGCAAGAAAAAAAAAGCAAAATACAAAAACGAGGAGAACACAAGGGGCGAAAATCAGAGGAGGATCAACAGTATGCCACTACGTGGAGTAAGAGAAGTGTGAAAATGCTGATGCGAAGAAACAGGGGAGAAGAATACGAGGAGCAAGAAAAAAAAAGCAAAATACAAAAACGAGGAGAACACAAGGGGCGAAAATCAGAGGAGGATCAACAGTATGCAACTACGTGGAGTAAGAGAAGTGTGAAAAACCCGAGGCGAAGAAACAGGGGAGAAGAATACGAGGAGCAAGAAAAAAAAAGCAAAATACAAAAACGAGGAGAACACAAGGGGCGAAAATCAGAGGAGGATCAACAGTATGCCACTACGTGGAGTAAGAGAAGTGTGAAAATGCTGATGCGAAGAAACAGGGGAGAAGAATACGAGGAGCAAGAAAAAAAAAGCAAAATACAAAAACGAGGAGAACACAAGGGGCGAAAATCAGAGGAGGATCAACAGTATGCCACTACGTGGAGTAAGAGAAGTGTGAAAAACCCGAGGCGAAGAAACAGGGGAGAAGAATACGAGGAGCAAGAAAAAAAAAGCAAAATACAAAAACGAGGAGAACACAAGGGGCGAAAATCAGAGGAGGATCAACAGTATGCCACTACGTGGAGTAAGAGAAGTGTGAAAAACCCGAGGCGAAGAAACAGGGGAGACGAATACGAGGAGCAAGAAAAAAAAAGCAAAATACAAAAACGAGGAGAACACAAGGGGCGAAAATCAGAGGAGGATCAACAGTATGCCACTACGTGGAGTAAGAGAAGTGTGAAAATGCTGATGCGAAGAAACAGGGGAGAAGAATACGAGGAGCAAGAAAAAAAAAAGCAAAATACAAAAACGAGGAGAACACAAGGGGCGAAAATCAGAGGAGGATCAACAGTATGCCACTACGTGGAGTAAGAGAAGTGTGAAAAACCCGAGGCGAAGAAACAGGGGAGAAGAATACGAGGAGCAAGAAAAAAAAAGCAAAATACAAAAACGAGGAGAACACAAGGGGCGAAAATCAGAGGAGGATCAACAGTATGCCACTACGTGGAGTAAGAGAAGTGTGAAAAACTCGAGGCGAAGAAACAGGGGAGAAGAATACGAGGAGCAAGAAAAAAAAAGCAAAATACAAAAACGAGGAGAACACAAGGGGCGAAAATCAGAGGAGGATCAATAGTATGCCACTACGTGGAGTAAGAGAAGTGTGAAAAACCCGAGGCGAAGAAACAGGGGAGAAGAATACGAGGAGCAAGAAAAAAAAAGCAAAATACAAAAACGAGGAGAACACAAGGGGCGAAAATCAGAGGAGGATCAACAGTATGCCACTACGTGGAGTAAGAGAAGTGTGAAAATGCTGATGCGAAGAAACAGGGGAGAAGAATACGAGGAGCAAGAAAAAAAAGCAAAATACAAAAACGAGGAGAACACAAGGGGCGAAAATCAGAGGAGGATCAACAGTATGCCACTACGTGGAGTAAGAGAAGTGTGAAAAACCCGAGGCGAAGAAACAGGGGAGAAGAATACGAGGAGCAAGAAAAAAAAAGCAAAATACAAAAACGAGGAGAACACAAGGGGCGAAAATCAGAGGAGGATCAACAGTATGCCACTACGTGGAGTAAGAGAAGCGTGAAAAACCCGAGGCGAAGAAACAGGGGAGAAGAATACGAGGAGCAAGAAAAAAAAAGCAAAATACAAAAACGAGGAGAACACAAGGGGCGAAAATCAGAGGAGGATCAACAGTATGCCACTACGTGGAGTAAGAGAAGTGTGAAAAACCCGAGGCGAAGAAACAGGGGAGAAGAATACGAGGAGCAAGAAAAAAAAAGCAAAATACAAAAACGAGGAGAACACAAGGGGCGAAAATCAGAGGAGGATCAACAGTATGCCACTACGTGGAGTAAGAGAAGTGTGAAAAACCCGAGGCGAAGAAACAGGGGAGAAGAATACGAGGAGCAAGAAAAAAAAGCAAAATACAAAAACGAGGAGAACACAAGGGGCGAAAATCAGAGGAGGATCAACAGTATGCCACTACGTGGAGTAAGAGAAGTGTGAAAAACCCGAGGCGAAGAAACAGGGGAGAAGAATACGAGGAGCAAGAAAAAAAAAGCAAAATACAAAAACGAGGAGAACACAAGGGGCGAAAATCAGAGGAGGATCAACAGTATGCCACTACGTGGAGTAAGAGAAGTGTGAAAATGCTGATGCGAAGAAACAGGGGAGAAGAATACGAGGAGCAAGAAAAAAAAAGCAAAATACAAAAACGAGGAGAACACAAGGGGCGAAAATCAGAGGAGGATCAACAGTATGCCACTACGTGGAGTAAGAGAAGTGTGAAAATGCTGATGCGAAGAAACAGGGGAGAAGAATACGAGGAGCAAGAAAAAAAAAAGCAAAATACAAAAACGAGGAGAACACAAGGGGCGAAAATCAGAGGAGGATCAACAGTATGCCACTACGTGGAGTAAGAGAAGTGTGAAAAACCCGAGGCGAAGAAACAGGGGAGAAGAATACGAGGAGCAAGAAAAAAAAAGCAAAATACAAAAACGAGGAGAACACAAGGGGCGAAAATCAGAGGAGGATCAACAGTATGCCACTACGTGGAGTAAGAGAAGTGTGAAAAACTCGAGGCGAAGAAACAGGGGAGAAGAATACGAGGAGCAAGAAAAAAAAAGCAAAATACAAAAACGAGGAGAACACAAGGGGCGAAAATCAGAGGAGGATCAATAGTATGCCACTACGTGGAGTAAGAGAAGTGTGAAAAACCCGAGGCGAAGAAACAGGGGAGAAGAATACGAGGAGCAAGAAAAAAAAAGCAAAATACAAAAACGAGGAGAACACAAGGGGCGAAAAGCAGAGGAGGATCAACAGTATGCCACTACGTGGAGTAAGAGAAGTGTGAAAATGCTGATGCGAAGAAACAGGGGAGAAGAATACGAGGAGCAAGAAAAAAAAAGCAAAATACAAAAACGAGGAGAACACAAGGGGCGAAAATCAGAGGAGGATCAACAGTATGCCACTACGTGGAGTAAGAGAAGTGTGAAAATGCTGATGCGAAGAAACAGGGGAGAAGAATACGAGGAGCAAGAAAAAAAAAGCAAAATACAAAAACGAGGAGAACACAAGGGGCGAAAATCAGAGGAGGATCAACAGTATGCCACTACGTGGAGTAAGAGAAGTGTGAAAAACCCGAGGCGAAGAAACAGGGGAGAAGAATACGAGGAGCAAGAAAAAAAAAGCAAAATACAAAAACGAGGAGAACACAAGGGGCGAAAATCAGAGGAGGATCAACAGTATGCCAATACGTGGAGTAAGAGAAGCGTGAAAAACCCGAGGCGAAGAAACAGGGGAGAAGAATACGAGGAGCAAGAAAAAAAAAGCAAAATACAAAAACGAGGAGAACACAAGTGGCGAAAATCAGAGGAGGATCAACAGTATGCCACTACGTGGAGTAAGAGAAGTGTGAAAAACCCGAGGCGAAGAAACAGGGGAGAAGAATACGAGGAGCAAGAAAAAAAAAGCAAAATACAAAAACGAGGAGAACACAAGGGGCGAAAATCAGAGGAGGATCAACAGTATGCCACTACGTGGAGTAAGAGAAGTGTGAAAAACCCGAGGCGAAGAAACAGGGGAGAAGAATACGAGGAGCAAGAAAAAAAAGCAAAATACAAAAACGAGGAGAACACAAGGGGCGAAAATCAGAGGAGGATCAACAGTATGCCACTACGTGGAGTAAGAGAAGTGTGAAAAACCCGAGGTGAAGAAACAGGGGAGAAGAATACGAGGAGCAAGAAAAAAAAAGCAAAATACAAAAATGAGGAGAACACAAGGGGCGAAAATCAGAGGAGGATCAACAGTATGCCACTACGTGGAGTAAGAGAAGTGTGAAAAACCCGAGGCGAAGAAACAGGGGAGAAGAATACGAGGAGCAAGAAAAAAAAAGCAAAATACAAAAACGAGGAGAACACAAGGGGCGAAAATCAGAGGAGGATCAACAGTATGCCACTACGTGGAGTAAGAGAAGTGTGAAAATGCTGATGCGAAGAAACAGGGGAGAAGAATACGAGGAGCAAGAAAAAAAAAGCAAAATACAAAAACGAGGAGAACACAAGGGGCGAAAATCAGAGGAGGATCAACAGTATGCCACTACGTGGAGTAAGAGAAGTGTGAAAAACCCGAGGCGAAGAAACAGGGGAGAAGAATACGAGGAGCAAGAAAAAAAAAGCAAAATACAAAAACGAGGAGAACACAAGGGGCGAAAATCAGAGGAGGATCAACAGTATGCCACTACGTGGAGTAAGAGAAGTGTGAAAATGCTGATGCGAAGAAACAGGGGAGAAGAATACGAGGAGCAAGAAAAAAAAAGCAAAATACAAAAACGAGGAGAACACAAGGGGCGAAAATCAGAGGAGGATCAACAGTATGCCACTACGTGGAGTAAGAGAAGTGTGAAAAACCCGAGGCGAAGAAACAGGGGAGAAGAATACGAGGAGCAAGAAAAAAAAAGCAAAATACAAAAACGAGGAGAACACAAGGGGCGAAAATCAGAGGAGGATCAACAGTATGCCACTACGTGGAGTAAGAGAAGTGTGAAAAACCCGAGGCGAAGAAACAGGGGAGAAGAATACGAGGAGCAAGAAAAAAAAAGCAAAATACAAAAACGAGGAGAACACAAGGGGCGAAAATCAGAGGAGGATCAACAGTATGCCACTACGTGGAGTAAGAGAAGTGTGAAAAAGCTGATGCGAAGAAACAGGGGAGAAGAATACGAGGAGCAAGAAAAAAAAAAGCAAAATACAAAAACGAGGAGAACACAAGGGGCGAAAATCAGAGGAGGATCAACAGTATGCCACTACGTGGAGTAAGAGAAGTGTGAAAAACCCGAGGCGAAGAAACAGGGGAGAAGAATACGAGGAGCAAGAAAAAAAAAGCAAAATACAAAAACGAGGAGAACACAAGGGGCGAAAATCAGAGGAGGATCAACAGTATGCCACTACGTGGAGTAAGAGAAGTGTGAAAAACTCGAGGCGAAGAAACAGGGGAGAAGAATACGAGGAGCAAGAAAAAAAAAGCAAAATACAAAAACGAGGAGAACACAAGGGGCGAAAATCAGAGGAGGATCAATAGTATGCCACTACGTGGAGTAAGAGAAGTGTGAAAAACCCGAGGCGAAGAAACAGGGGAGAAGAATACGAGGAGCAAGAAAAAAAAAGCAAAATACAAAAACGAGGAGAACACAAGGGGCGAAAATCAGAGGAGGATCAACAGTATGCCACTACGTGGAGTAAGAGAAGTGTGAAAATGCTGATGCGAAGAAACAGGGGAGAAGAATACGAGGAGCAAGAAAAAAAAAGCAAAATACAAAAACGAGGAGAACACAAGGGGCGAAAATCAGAGGAGGATCAACAGTATGCCACTACGTGGAGTAAGAGAAGTGTGAAAAACCCGAGGCGAAGAAACAGGGGAGAAGAATACGAGGAGCAAGAAAAAAAAAGCAAAATACAAAAACGAGGAGAACACAAGGGGCGAAAATCAGAGGAGGATCAACAGTATGCCACTACGTGGAGTAAGAGAAGCGTGAAAAACCCGAGGCGAAGAAACAGGGGAGAAGAATACGAGGAGCAAGAAAAAAAAAGCAAAATACAAAAACGAGGAGAACACAAGGGGCGAAAATCAGAGGAGGATCAACAGTATGCCACTACGTGGAGTAAGAGAAGTGTGAAAAACCCGAGGCGAAGAAACAGGGGAGAAGAATACGAGGAGCAAGAAAAAAAAAGCAAAATACAAAAACGAGGAGAACACAAGGGGCGAAAATCAGAGGAGGATCAACAGTATGCCACTACGTGGAGTAAGAGAAGTGTGAAAAACCCGAGGCGAAGAAACAGGGGAGAAGAATACGAGGAGCAAGAAAAAAAAGCAAAATACAAAAACGAGGAGAACACAAGGGGCGAAAATCAGAGGAGGATCAACAGTATGCCACTACGTGGAGTAAGAGAAGTGTGAAAAACCCGAGGCGAAGAAACAGGGGAGAAGAATACGAGGAGCAAGAAAAAAAAAGCAAAATACAAAAACGAGGAGAACACAAGGGGCGAAAATCAGAGGAGGATCAACAGTATGCCACTACGTGGAGTAAGAGAAGTGTGAAAATGCTGATGCGAAGAAACAGGGGAGAAGAATACGAGGAGCAAGAAAAAAAAAGCAAAATACAAAAACGAGGAGAACACAAGGGGCGAAAATCAGAGGAGGATCAACAGTATGCCACTACGTGGAGTAAGAGAAGTGTGAAAATGCTGATGCGAAGAAACAGGGGAGAAGAATACGAGGAGCAAGAAAAAAAAAAGCAAAATACAAAAACGAGGAGAACACAAGGGGCGAAAATCAGAGGAGGATCAACAGTATGCCACTACGTGGAGTAAGAGAAGTGTGAAAAACCCGAGGCGAAGAAACAGGGGAGAAGAATACGAGGAGCAAGAAAAAAAAAGCAAAATACAAAAACGAGGAGAACACAAGGGGCGAAAATCAGAGGAGGATCAACAGTATGCCACTACGTGGAGTAAGAGAAGTGTGAAAAACTCGAGGCGAAGAAACAGGGGAGAAGAATACGAGGAGCAAGAAAAAAAAAGCAAAATACAAAAACGAGGAGAACACAAGGGGCGAAAATCAGAGGAGGATCAACAGTATGCCACTACGTGGAGTAAGAGAAGTGTGAAAAACCCGAGGCGAAGAAACAGGGGAGAAGAATACGAGGAGCAAGAAAAAAAAAGCAAAATACAAAAACGAGGAGAACACAAGGGGCGAAAATCAGAGGAGGATCAACAGTATGCCACTACGTGGAGTAAGAGAAGTGTGAAAATGCTGATGCGAAGAAACAGGGGAGAAGAATACGAGGAGCAAGAAAAAAAAAGAAAAATACAAAAACGAGGAGAACACAAGGGGCGAAAATCAGAGGAGGATCAACAGTATGCCACTACGTGGAGTAAGAGAAGTGTGAAAAACCCGAGGCGAAGAAACAGGGGAGAAGAATACGAGGAGCAAGAAAAAAAAAGCAAAATACAAAAACGAGGAGAACACAAGGGGCGAAAATCAGAGGAGGATCAACAGTATGCCAATACGTGGAGTAAGAGAAGCGTGAAAAACCCGAGGCGAAGAAACAGGGGAGAAGAATACGAGGAGCAAGAAAAAAAAAGCAAAATACAAAAACGAGGAGAACACAAGGGGCGAAAATCAGAGGAGGATCAACAGTATGCCACTACGTGGAGTAAGAGAAGTGTGAAAAACCCGAGGCGAAGAAACAGGGGAGAAGAATACGAGGAGCAAGAAAAAAAAAGCAAAATACAAAAACGAGGAGAACACAAGGGGCGAAAATCAGAGGAGGATCAACAGTATGCCACTACGTGGAGTAAGAGAAGTGTGAAAAACCCGAGGCGAAGAAACAGGGGAGAAGAATACGAGGAGCAAGAAAA
Organism: Cervus elaphus; assembly: GCF_910594005.1. Classification (NCBI taxonomy): domain Eukaryota; kingdom Metazoa; phylum Chordata; class Mammalia; order Artiodactyla; family Cervidae; genus Cervus; species Cervus elaphus. Next base: position 95,801 of record NW_025316696.1, on the reverse strand, counting down.
AAAAGCAAAATACAAAAACGAGGAGAACACAAGGGGCGAAAATCAGAGGAGGATTAACAGTATGCCACTACGTGGAGTAAGAGAAGTGTGAAAAACCCGAGGTGAAGAAACAGGGGAGAAGAATACGAGGAGCAAGAAAAAAAAAGCAAAATACAAAAATGAGGAGAACACAAGGGGCGAAAATCAGAGGAGGATCAACAGTATGCCACTACGTGGAGTAAGAGAAGTGTGAAAAACCCGAGGCGAAGAAACAGGGGAGAAGAATACGAGGAGCAAGAAAAAAAAAGCAAAATACAAAAACGAGGAGAACACAAGGGGCGAAAATCAGAGGAGGATCAACAGTATGCCACTACGTGGAGTAAGAGAAGTGTGAAAATGCTGATGCGAAGAAACAGGGGAGAAGAATACGAGGAGCAAGAAAAAAAAAGCAAAATACAAAAACGAGGAGAACACAAGGGGCGAAAATCAGAGGAGGATCAACAGTATGCCACTACGTGGAGTAAGAGAAGTGTGAAAAACCCGAGGCGAAGAAACAGGGGAGAAGAATACGAGGAGCAAGAAAAAAAAAGCAAAATACAAAAACGAGGAGAACACAAGGGGCGAAAATCAGAGGAGGATCAACAGTATGCCACTACGTGGAGTAAGAGAAGTGTGAAAATGCTGATGCAAAGAAACAGGGGAGAAGAATACGAGGAGCAAGAAAAAAAAAGCAAAATACAAAAACGAGGAGAACACAAGGGGCGAAAATCAGAGGAGGATCAACAGTATGCCACTACGTGGAGTAAGAGAAGTGTGAAAAACCCGAGGCGAAGAAACAGGGGAGAAGAATACGAGGAGCAAGAAAAAAAAAGCAAAATACAAAAACGAGGAGAACACAAGGGGCGAAAATCAGAGGAGGATCAACAGTATGCCACTACGTGGAGTAAGAGAAGTGTGAAAAACCCGAGGCGAAGAAACAGGGGAGAAGAATACGAGGAGCAAGAAAAAAAAAGCAAAATACAAAAACGAGGAGAACACAAGGGGCGAAAATCAGAGGAGGATCAACAGTATGCCACTACGTGGAGTAAGAGAAGTGTGAAAATGCTGATGCGAAGAAACAGGGGAGAAGAATACGAGGAGCAAGAAAAAAAAAAGCAAAATACAAAAACGAGGAGAACACAAGGGGCGAAAATCAGAGGAGGATCAACAGTATGCCACTACGTGGAGTAAGAGAAGTGTGAAAAACCCGAGGCGAAGAAACAGGGGAGAAGAATACGAGGAGCAAGAAAAAAAAAGCAAAATACAAAAACGAGGAGAACACAAGGGGCGAAAATCAGAGGAGGATCAACAGTATGCCACTACGTGGAGTAAGAGAAGTGTGAAAAACTCGAGGCGAAGAAACAGGGGAGAAGAATACGAGGAGCAAGAAAAAAAAAGCAAAATACAAAAACGAGGAGAACACAAGGGGCGAAAATCAGAGGAGGATCAATAGTATGCCACTACGTGGAGTAAGAGAAGTGTGAAAAACCCGAGGCGAAGAAACAGGGGAGAAGAATACGAGGAGCAAGAAAAAAAAAGCAAAATACAAAAACGAGGAGAACACAAGGGGCGAAAATCAGAGGAGGATCAACAGTATGCCACTACGTGGAGTAAGAGAAGTGTGAAAATGCTGATGCGAAGAAACAGGGGAGAAGAATACGAGGAGCAAGAAAAAAAAAGCAAAATACAAAAACGAGGAGAACACAAGGGGCGAAAATCAGAGGAGGATCAACAGTATGCCACTACGTGGAGTAAGAGAAGTGTGAAAATGCTGATGCGAAGAAACAGGGGAGAAGAATACGAGGAGCAAGAAAAAAAAAGCAAAATACAAAAACGAGGAGAACACAAGGGGCGAAAATCAGAGGAGGATCAACAGTATGCCACTACGTGGAGTAAGAGAAGTGTGAAAAACCCGAGGCGAAGAAACAGGGGAGAAGAATACGAGGAGCAAGAAAAAAAAAGCAAAATACAAAAACGAGGAGAACACAAGGGGCGAAAATCAGAGGAGGATCAACAGTATGCCAATACGTGGAGTAAGAGAAGCGTGAAAAACCCGAGGCGAAGAAACAGGGGAGAAGAATACGAGGAGCAAGAAAAAAAAAGCAAAATACAAAAACGAGGAGAACACAAGGGGCGAAAATCAGAGGAGGATCAACAGTATGCCACTACGTGGAGTAAGAGAAGTGTGAAAAACCCGAGGCGAAGAAACAGGGGAGAAGAATACGAGGAGCAAGAAAAAAAAAGCAAAATACAAAAACGAGGAGAACACAAGGGGCGAAAATCAGAGGAGGATCAACAGTATGCCACTACGTGGAGTAAGAGAAGTGTGAAAAACCCGAGGCGAAGAAACAGGGGAGAAGAATACGAGGAGCAAGAAAAAAAAGCAAAATACAAAAACGAGGAGAACACAAGGGGCGAAAATCAGAGGAGGATCAACAGTATGCCACTACGTGGAGTAAGAGAAGTGTGAAAAACCCGAGGTGAAGAAACAGGGGAGAAGAATACGAGGAGCAAGAAAAAAAAAGCAAAATACAAAAATGAGGAGAACACAAGGGGCGAAAATCAGAGGAGGATCAACAGTATGCCACTACGTGGAGTAAGAGAAGTGTGAAAAACCCGAGGCGAAGAAACAGGGGAGAAGAATACGAGGAGCAAGAAAAAAAAAGCAAAATACAAAAACGAGGAGAACACAAGGGGCGAAAATCAGAGGAGGATCAACAGTATGCCACTACGTGGAGTAAGAGAAGTGTGAAAATGCTGATGCGAAGAAACAGGGGAGAAGAATACGAGGAGCAAGAAAAAAAAAGCAAAATACAAAAACGAGGAGAACACAAGGGGCGAAAATCAGAGGAGGATCAACAGTATGCCACTACGTGGAGTAAGAGAAGTGTGAAAAACCCGAGGCGAAGAAACAGGGGAGAAGAATACGAGGAGCAAGAAAAAAAAAGCAAAATACAAAAACGAGGAGAACACAAGGGGCGAAAATCAGAGGAGGATCAACAGTATGCCACTACGTGGAGTAAGAGAAGTGTGAAAATGCTGATGCAAAGAAACAGGGGAGAAGAATACGAGGAGCAAGAAAAAAAAAGCAAAATACAAAAACGAGGAGAACACAAGGGGCGAAAATCAGAGGAGGATCAACAGTATGCCACTACGTGGAGTAAGAGAAGTGTGAAAAACCCGAGGCGAAGAAACAGGGGAGAAGAATACGAGGAGCAAGAAAAAAAAAGCAAAATACAAAAACGAGGAGAACACAAGGGGCGAAAATCAGAGGAGGATCAACAGTATGCCACTACGTGGAGTAAGAGAAGTGTGAAAATGCTGATGCGAAGAAACAGGGGAGAAGAATACGAGGAGCAAGAAAAAAAAAGCAAAATACAAAAACGAGGAGAACACAAGGGGCGAAAATCAGAGGAGGATCAACAGTATGCCACTACGTGGAGTAAGAGAAGTGTGAAAATGCTGATGCGAAAAAACAGGGGAGAAAAATACGAGGAGCAAGAAAAAAAAAAGCAAAATACAAAAACGAGGAGAACACAAGGGGCGAAAATCAGAGGAGGATCAACAGTATGCCACTACGTGGAGTAAGAGAAGTGTGAAAAACCCGAGGCAAAGAAACAGGGGAGAAGAATACGAGGAGCAAGAAAAAAAAAGCAAAATACAAAAACGAGGAGAACACAAGGGGCGAAAATCAGAGGAGGATCAACAGTATGCCACTACGTGGAGTAAGAGAAGTGTGAAAAACTCGAGGCGAAGAAACAGGGGAGAAGAATACGAGGAGCAAGAAAAAAAAAGCAAAATACAAAAACGAGGAGAACACAAGGGGCGAAAATCAGAGGAGGATCAACAGTATGCCACTACGTGGAGTAAGAGAAGTGTGAAAAACCCGAGGCGAAGAAACAGGGGAGAAGAATACGAGGAGCAAGAAAAAAAAAGCAAAATACAAAAACGAGGAGAACACAAGGGGCGAAAATCAGAGGAGGATCAACAGTATGCCACTACGTGGAGTAAGAGAAGTGTGAAAATGCTGATGCGAAGAAACAGGGGAGAAGAATACGAGGAGCAAGAAAAAAAAAGCAAAATACAAAAACGAGGAGAACACAAGGGGCGAAAATCAGAGGAGGATCAACAGTATGCCACTACGTGGAGTAAGAGAAGTGTGAAAAACCCGAGGCGAAGAAACAGGGGAGAAGAATACGAGGAGCAAGAAAAAAAAAGCAAAATACAAAAACGAGGAGAACACAAGGGGCGAAAATCAGAGGAGGATCAACAGTATGCCAATACGTGGAGTAAGAGAAGCGTGAAAAACCCGAGGCGAAGAAACAGGGGAGAAGAATACGAGGAGCAAGAAAAAAAAAGCAAAATACAAAAACGAGGAGAACACAAGGGGCGAAAATCAGAGGAGGATCAACAGTATGCCACTACGTGGAGTAAGAGAAGTGTGAAAAACCCGAGGCGAAGAAACAGGGGAGAAGAATACGAGGAGCAAGAAAAAAAAAGCAAAATACAAAAACGAGGAGAACACAAGGGGCGAAAATCAGAGGAGGATCAACAGTATGCCACTACGTGGAGTAAGAGAAGTGTGAAAAACCCGAGGCGAAGAAACAGGGGAGAAGAATACGAGGAGCAAGAAAAAAAAGCAAAATACAAAAACGAGGAGAACACAAGGGGCGAAAATCAGAGGAGGATCAACAGTATGCCACTACGTGGAGTAAGAGAAGTGTGAAAAACCCGAGGTGAAGAAACAGGGGAGAAGAATACGAGGAGCAAGAAAAAAAAAGCAAAATACAAAAATGAGGAGAACACAAGGGGCGAAAATCAGAGGAGGATCAACAGTATGCCACTACGTGGAGTAAGAGAAGTGTGAAAAACCCGAGGCGAAGAAACAGGGGAGAAGAATACGAGGAGCAAGAAAAAAAAAGCAAAATACAAAAACGAGGAGAACACAAGGGGCGAAAATCAGAGGAGGATCAACAGTATGCCACTACGTGGAGTAAGAGAAGTGTGAAAATGCTGATGCGAAGAAACAGGGGAGAAGAATACGAGGAGCAAGAAAAAAAAAGCAAAATACAAAAACGAGGAGAACACAAGGGGCGAAAATCAGAGGAGGATCAACAGTATGCCACTACGTGGAGTAAGAGAAGTGTGAAAAACCCGAGGCGAAGAAACAGGGGAGAAGAATACGAGGAGCAAGAAAAAAAAAGCAAAATACAAAAACGAGGAGAACACAAGGGGCGAAAATCAGAGGAGGATCAACAGTATGCCACTACGTGGAGTAAGAGAAGTGTGAAAATGCTGATGCAAAGAAACAGGGGAGAAGAATACGAGGAGCAAGAAAAAAAAAGCAAAATACAAAAACGAGGAGAACACAAGGGGCGAAAATCAGAGGAGGATCAACAGTATGCCACTACGTGGAGTAAGAGAAGTGTGAAAAACCCGAGGCGAAGAAACAGGGGAGAAGAATACGAGGAGCAAGAAAAAAAAAGCAAAATACAAAAACGAGGAGAACACAAGGGGCGAAAATCAGAGGAGGATCAACAGTATGCCACTACGTGGAGTAAGAGAAGTGTGAAAAACCCGAGGTGAAGAAACAGGGGAGAAGAATACGAGGAGCAAGAAAAAAAAAGCAAAATACAAAAACGAGGAGAACACAAGGGGCGAAAATCAGAGGAGGATCAACAGTATGCCACTACGTGGAGTAAGAGAAGTGTGAAAATGCTGATGCGAAGAAACAGGGGAGAAGAATACGAGGAGCAAAAAAAAAAAAAGCAAAATACAAAAACGAGGAGAACACAAGGGGCGAAAATCAGAGGAGGATCAACAGTATGCCACTACGTGGAGTAAGAGAAGTGTGAAAAACCCGAGGCGAAGAAACAGGGGAGAAGAATACGAGGAGCAAGAAAAAAAAAGCAAAATACAAAAACGAGGAGAACACAAGGGGCGAAAATCAGAGGAGGATCAACAGTATGCCACTACGTGGAGTAAGAGAAGTGTGAAAAACTCGAGGCGAAGAAACAGGGGAGAAGAATACGAGGAGCAAGAAAAAAAAAGCAAAATACAAAAACGAGGAGAACACAAGGGGCGAAAATCAGAGGAGGATCAATAGTATGCCACTACGTGGAGTAAGAGAAGTGTGAAAAACCCGAGGCGAAGAAACAGGGGAGAAGAATACGAGGAGCAAGAAAAAAAAAGCAAAATACAAAAACGAGGAGAACACAAGGGGCGAAAATCAGAGGAGGATCAACAGTATGCCACTACGTGGAGTAAGAGAAGTGTGAAAATGCTGATGCGAAGAAACAGGGGAGAAGAATACGAGGAGCAAGAAAAAAAAAGCAAAATACAAAAACGAGGAGAACACAAGGGGCGAAAATCAGAGGAGGATCAACAGTATGCCACTACGTGGAGTAAGAGAAGTGTGAAAATGCTGATGCGAAGAAACAGGGGAGAAGAATACGAGGAGCAAGAAAAAAAAAGCAAAATACAAAAACGAGGAGAACACAAGGGGCGAAAATCAGAGGAGGATCAACAGTATGCCACTACGTGGAGTAAGAGAAGTGTGAAAAACCCGAGGCGAAGAAACAGGGGAGAAGAATACGAGGAGCAAGAAAAAAAAAGCAAAATACAAAAACGAGGAGAACACAAGGGGCGAAAATCAGAGGAGGATCAACAGTATGCCAATACGTGGAGTAAGAGAAGCGTGAAAAACCCGAGGCGAAGAAACAGGGGAGAAGAATACGAGGAGCAAGAAAAAAAAAGCAAAATACAAAAACGAGGAGAACACAAGGGGCGAAAATCAGAGGAGGATCAACAGTATGCCACTACGTGGAGTAAGAGAAGTGTGAAAAACCCGAGGCGAAGAAACAGGGGAGAAGAATACGAGGAGCAAGAAAAAAAAAGCAAAATACAAAAACGAGGAGAACACAAGGGGCGAAAATCAGAGGAGGATCAACAGTATGCCACTACGTGGAGTAAGAGAAGTGTGAAAAACCCGAGGCGAAGAAACAGGGGAGAAGAATACGAGGAGCAAGAAAAAAAAGCAAAATACAAAAACGAGGAGAACACAAGGGGCGAAAATCAGAGGAGGATCAACAGTATGCCACTACGTGGAGTAAGAGAAGTGTGAAAAACCCGAGGTGAAGAAACAGGGGAGAAGAATACGAGGAGCAAGAAAAAAAAAGCAAAATACAAAAATGAGGAGAACACAAGGGGCGAAAATCAGAGGAGGATCAACAGTATGCCACTACGTGGAGTAAGAGAAGTGTGAAAAACCCGAGGCGAAGAAACAGGGGAGAAGAATACGAGGAGAAAGAAAAAAAAAGCAAAATACAAAAACGAGGAGAACACAAGGGGCGAAAATCAGAGGAGGATCAACAGTATGCCACTACGTGGAGTAAGAGAAGTGTGAAAATGCTGATGCGAAGAAACAGGGGAGAAGAATACGAGGAGCAAGAAAAAAAAAGCAAAATACAAAAACGAGGAGAACACAAGGGGCGAAAATCAGAGGAGGATCAACAGTATGCCACTACGTGGAGTAAGAGAAGTGTGAAAAACCCGAGGCGAAGAAACAGGGGAGAAGAATACGAGGAGCAAGAAAAAAAAAGCAAAATACAAAAACGAGGAGAACACAAGGGGCGAAAATCAGAGGAGGATCAACAGTATGCCACTACGTGGAGTAAGAGAAGTGTGAAAATGCTGATGCAAAGAAACAGGGGAGAAGAATACGAGGAGCAAGAAAAAAAAAGCAAAATACAAAAACGAGGAGAACACAAGGGGCGAAAATCAGAGGAGGATCAACAGTATGCCACTACGTGGAGTAAGAGAAGTGTGAAAAACCCGAGGCGAAGAAACAGGGGAGAAGAATACGAGGAGCAAGAAAAAAAAAGCAAAATACAAAAACGAGGAGAACACAAGGGGCGAAAATCAGAGGAGGATCAACAGTATGCCACTACGTGGAGTAAGAGAAGTGTGAAAAACCCGAGGCGAAGAAACAGGGGAGAAGAATACGAGGAGCAAGAAAAAAAAAGCAAAATACAAAAACGAGGAGAACACAAGGGGCGAAAATCAGAGGAGGATCAACAGTATGCCACTACGTGGAGTAAGAGAAGTGTGAAAATGCTGATGCGAAGAAACAGGGGAGAAGAATACGAGGAGCAAGAAAAAAAAAAGCAAAATACAAAAACGAGGAGAACACAAGGGGCGAAAATCAGAGGAGGATCAACAGTATGCCTCTACGTGGAGTAAGAGAAGTGTGAAAAACCCGAGGCGAAGAAACAGGGGAGAAGAATACGAGGAGCAAGAAAAAAAAAGCAAAATACAAAAACGAGGAGAACACAAGGGGCGAAAATCAGAGGAGGATCAACAGTATGCCACTACGTGGAGTAAGAGAAGTGTGAAAAACTCGAGGCGAAGAAACAGGGGAGAAGAATACGAGGAGCAAGAAAAAAAAAGCAAAATACAAAAACGAGGAGAACACAAGGGGCGAAAATCAGAGGAGGATCAATAGTATGCCACTACGTGGAGTAAGAGAAGTGTGAAAAACCCGAGGCGAAGAAACAGGGGAGAAGAATACGAGGAGCAAGAAAAAAAAAGCAAAATACAAAAACGAGGAGAACACAAGGGGCGAAAATCAGAGGAGGATCAACAGTATGCCACTACGTGGAGTAAGAGAAGTGTGAAAATGCCGATGCGAAGAAACAGGGGAGAAGAATACGAGGAGCAAGAAAAAAAAAGCAAAATACAAAAACGAGGAGAACACAAGGGGCGAAAATCAGAGGAGGATCAACAGTATGCCACTACGTGGAGTAAGAGAAGTGTGAAAAACCCGAGGCGAAGAAACAGGGGAGAAGAATACGAGGAGCAAGAAAAAAAAAGCAAAATACAAAAACGAGGAGAACACAAGGGGCGAAAATCAGAGGAGGATCAACAGTATGCCACTACGTGGAGTAAGAGAAGCGTGAAAAACCCGAGGCGAAGAAACAGGGGAGAAGAATACGAGGAGCAAGAAAAAAAAAGCAAAATACAAAAACGAGGAGAACACAAGGGGCGAAAATCAGAGGAGGATCAACAGTATGCCACTACGTGGAGTAAGAGAAGTGTGAAAAACCCGAGGCGAAGAAACAGGGGAGAAGAATACGAGGAGCAAGAAAAAAAAAGCAAAATACAAAAACGAGGAGAACACAAGGGGCGAAAATCAGAGGAGGATCAACAGTATGCCACTACGTGGAGTAAGAGAAGTGTGAAAAACCCGAGGCGAAGAAACAGGGGAGAAGAATACGAGGAGCAAGAAAAAAAAGCAAAATACAAAAACGAGGAGAACACAAGGGGCGAAAATCAGAGGAGGATCAACAGTATGCCACTACGTGGAGTAAGAGAAGTGTGAAAAACCCGAGGCGAAGAAACAGGGGAGAAGAATACAAGGAGCAAGAAAAAAAAAGCAAAATACAAAAACGAGGAGAACACAAGGGGCGAAAATCAGAGGAGGATCAACAGTATGCCACTACGTGGAGTAAGAGAAGTGTGAAAAACCCGAGGCGAAGAAACAGGGGAGAAGAATACGAGGAGCAAGAAAAAAAAAGCAAAATACAAAAACGAGGAGAACACAAGGGGCGAAAATCAGAGGAGGATCAACAGTATGCCACTACGTGGAGTAAGAGAAGGGTGAAAATGCTGATGCGAAGAAACAGGGGAGAAGAATACGAGGAGCAAGAAAAAAAAAGCAAAATACAAAAACGAGGAGAACACAAGGGGCGAAAATCAGAGGAGGATCAACAGTATGCCACTACGTGGAGTAAGAGAAGTGTGAAAAACCCGAGGCGAAGAAACAGGGGAGAAGAATACGAGGAGCAAGAAAAAAAAAGCAAAATACAAAAACGAGGAGAACACAAGGGGCGAAAATCAGAGGAGGATCAACAGTATGCCACTACGTGGAGTAAGAGAAGTGTGAAAATGCTGATGCAAAGAAACAGGGGAGAAGAATACGAGGAGCAAGAAAAAAAAAGCAAAATACAAAAACGAGGAGAACACAAGGGGCGAAAATCAGAGGAGGATCAACAGTATGCCACTACGTGGAGTAAGAGAAGTGTGAAAAACCCGAGGCGAAGAAACAGGGGAGAAGAATACGAGGAGCAAGAAAAAAAAAGCAAAATACAAAAACGAGGAGAACACAAGGGGCGAAAATCAGAGGAGGATCAACAGTATGCCACTACGTGGAGTAAGAGAAGTGTGAAAAACCCGAGGCGAAGAAACAGGGGAGAAGAATACGAGGAGCAAGAAAAAAAAAGCAAAATACAAAAACGAGGAGAACACAAGGGGCGAAAATCACAGGAGGATCAACAGTATGCCACTACGTGGAGTAAGAGAAGTGTGAAAATGCTGATGCAAAGAAACAGGGGAGAAGAATACGAGGAGCAAGAAAAAAAAAGCAAAATACAAAAACGAGGAGAACACAAGGGGCGAAAATCAGAGGAGGATCAACAGTATGCCACTACGTGGAGTAAGAGAAGTGTGAAAATGCTGATGCGAAGAAACAGGGGAGAAGAATACGAGGAGCAAGAAAAAAAAAGCAAAATACAAAAACGAGGAGAACACAAGGGGCGAAAATCAGAGGAGGATCAACAGTATGCCACTACGTGGAGTAAGAGAAGTGTGAAAAACCCGAGGCGAAGAAACAGGGGAGAAGAATACGAGGAGCAAGAAAAAAAAAGCAAAATACAAAAACGAGGAGAACACAAGGGGCGAAAATCAGAGGAGGATCAACAGTATGCCACTACGTGGAGTAAGAGAAGTGTGAAAAACTCGAGGCAAAGAAACAGGGGAGAAGAATACGAGGAGCAAGAAAAAAAAAGCAAAATACAAAAACGAGGAGAACACAAGGGGCGAAAATCAGAGGAGGATCAACAGTATGCCACTACGTGGAGTAAGAGAAGTGTGAAAAACCCGAGGCGAAGAAACAGGGGAGAAGAATACGAGGAGCAAGAAAAAAAAAGCAAAATACAAAAACGAGGAGAACACAAGGGGCGAAAATCAGAGGAGGATCAACAGTATGCCACTACGTGGAGTAAGAGAAGTGTGAAAATGCTGATGCGAAGAAACAGGGGAGAAGAATACGAGGAGCAAGAAAAAAAAAGCAAAATACAAAAACGAGGAGAACACAAGGGGCGAAAATCAGAGGAGGACAAACAGTATGCCACTACGTGGAGTAAGAGAAGTGTGAAAAACCCGAGGCGAAGAAACAGGGGAGAAGAATACGAGGAGCAAGAAAAAAAAAGCAAAATACAAAAACGAGGAGAACACAAGGGGCGAAAATCAGAGGAGGATCAACAGTATGCCACTACGTGGAGTAAGAGAAGTGTGAAAAACCCGAGGCGAAGAAACAGGGGAGAAGAATACGAGGAGCAAGAAAAAAAAAGCAAAATACAAAAACGAGGAGAACACAAGGGGCGAAAATCAGAGGAGGATCAACAGTATGCCACTACGTGGAGTAAGAGAAGTGTGAAAAACTCGAGGCAAAGAAACAGGGGAGAAGAATACGAGGAGCAAGAAAAAAAAAGCAAAATACAAAAACGAGGAGAACACAAGGGGCGAAAATCAGAGGAGGATCAACAGTATGCCACTACGTGGAGTAAGAGAAGTGTGAAAAACCCGAGGCGAAGAAACAGGGGAGAAGAATACGAGGAGCAAGAAAAAAAAAGCAAAATACAAAAACGAGGAGAACACAAGGGGCGAAAATCAGAGGAGGATCAACAGTATGCCACTACGTGGAGTAAGAGAAGTGTGAAAATGCTGATGCGAAGAAACAGGGGAGAAGAATACGAGGAGCAAGAAAAAAAAAGCAAAATACAAAAACGAGGAGAACACAAGGGGCGAAAATCAGAGGAGGATCAACAGTATGCCACTACGTGGAGTAAGAGAAGTGTGAAAAACCCGAGGCGAAGAAACAGGGGAGAAGAATACGAGGAGCAAGAAAAAAAAAGCAAAATACAAAAACGAGGAGAACACAAGGGGCGAAAATCAGAGGAGGATCAACAGTATGCCACTACGTGGAGTAAGAGAAGTGTGAAAAACCCGAGGCGAAGAAACAGGGGAGAAGAATACGAGGAGCAAGAAAAAAAAAGCAAAATACAAAAACGAGGAGAACACAAGGGGCGAAAATCAGAGGAGGATCAACAGTATGCCACTACGTGGAGTAAGAGAAGTGTGAAAAACTCGAGGCAAAGAAACAGGGGAGAAGAATACGAGGAGCAAGAAAAAAAAAGCAAAATACAAAAACGAGGAGAACACAAGGGGCGAAAATCAGAGGAGGATCAACAGTATGCCACTACGTGGAGTAAGAGAAGTGTGAAAAACCCGAGGCGAAGAAACAGGGGAGAAGAATACGAGGAGCAAGAAAAAAAAAGCAAAATACAAAAACGAGGAGAACACAAGGGGCGAAAATCAGAGGAGGATCAACAGTATGCCACTACGTGGAGTAAGAGAAGTGTGAAAATGCTGATGCGAAGAAACAGGGGAGAAGAATACGAGGAGCAAGAAAAAAAAAGCAAAATACAAAAACGAGGAGAACACAAGGGGCGAAAATCAGAGGAGGATCAACAGTATGCCACTACGTGGAGTAAGAGAAGTGTGAAAAACCCGAGGCGAAGAAACAGGGGAGAAGAATACGAGGAGCAAGAAAAAAAAAGCAAAATACAAAAACGAGGAGAACACAAGGGGCGAAAATCAGAGGAGGATCAACAGTATGCCACTACGTGGAGTAAGAGAAGTGTGAAAAACCCGAGGCGAAGAAACAGGGGAGAAGAATACGAGGAGCAAGAAAAAAAAAGCAAAATACAAAAACGAGGAGAACACAAGGGGCGAAAATCAGAGGAGGATCAACAGTATGCCACTACGTGGAGTAAGAGAAGTGTGAAAAACCCGAGGCGAAGAAACAGGGGAGAAGAATACGAGGAGCAAGAAAAAAAAAGCAAAATACAAAAACGAGGAGAACACAAGGGGCGAAAATCAGAGGAGGATCAACAGTATGCCACTACGTGGAGTAAGAGAAGTGTGAAAATGCTGATGCGAAGAAACAGGGGAGAAGAATACGAGGAGCAAGAAAAAAAAAGCAAAATACAAAAACGAGGAGAACACAAGGGGCGAAAATCAGAGGAGGATCAACAGTATGCCACTACGTGGAGTAAGAGAAGTGTGAAAAACCCGAGGCGAAGAAACAGGGGAGAAGAATACGAGGAGCAAGAAAAAAAAAGCAAAATACAAAAACGAGGAGAACACAAGGGGCGAAAATCAGAGGAGGATCAACAGTATGCCACTACGTGGAGTAAGAGAAGTGTGAAAAACCCGAGGCGAAGAAACAGGGGAGAAGAATACGAGGAGCAAGAAAAAAAAAGCAAAATACAAAAACGAGGAGAACACAAGGGGCGAAAATCAGAGGAGGATCAACAGTATGCCACTACGTGGAGTAAGAGAAGTGTGAAAAACCCGAGGCGAAGAAACAGGGGAGAAGAATACGAGGAGCAAGAAAAAAAAAGCAAAATACAAAAACGAGGAGAACACAAGGGGCGAAAATCAGAGGAGGATCAACAGTATGCCACTACGTGGAGTAAGAGAAGTGTGAAAAACCCGAGGCGAAGAAACAGGGGAGAAGAATACGAGGAGCAAGAAAAAAAAAGCAAAATACAAAAACGAGGAGAACACAAGGGGCGAAAATCAGAGGAGGATCAACAGTATGCCACTACGTGGAGTAAGAGAAGTGTGAAAAACCCGAGGCGAAGAAACAGGGGAGAAGAATACGAGGAGCAAGAAAAAAAAAGCAAAATACAAAAACGAGGAGAACACAAGGGGCGAAAATCAGAGGAGGATCAACAGTATGCCATTACATGGAGTAAGAGAAGTGTGAAAAACCCGAGGCGAAGAAACAGGGGAGAAGAATACGAGGAGCAAGAAAAAAAAAGCAAAATACAAAAACGAGGAGAACACAAGGGGCGAAAATCAGAGGAGGATCAACAGTATGCCACTACGTGGAGTAAGAGAAGTGTGAAAAACCCGAGGCGAAGAAACAGGGGAGAAGAATACGAGGAGCAAGAAAAAAAAAGCAAAATACAAAAACGAGGAGAACACAAGGGGCGAAAATCAGAGGAGGATCAACAGTATGCCACTACGTGGAGTAAGAGAAGTGTGAAAAACCCGAGGCGAAGAAACAGGGGAGAAGAATACGAGGAGCAAGAAAAAAAAAGCAAAATACAAAAACGAGGAGAACACAAGGGGCGAAAATCAGAGGAGGATCAACAGTATGCCACTACGTGGAGTAAGAGAAGTGTGAAAACGCTGATGCAAAGAAACAGGGGAGAAGAATACGAGGAGCAAGAAAAAAAAAGCAAAATACAAAAACGAGGAGAACACAAGGGGCGAAAATCAGAGGAGGATCAACAGTATGCCACTACGTGGAGTAAGAGAAGTGTGAAAAACCCGAGGCGAAGAAACAGGGGAGAAGAATACGAGGAGCAAGAAAAAAAAAGCAAAATACAAAAATGAGGAGAACACAAGGGGCGAAAATCAGAGGAGGATCAACAGTATGCCACTACGTGGAGTAAGAGAAGTGTGAAAAACCCGAGGCGAAGAAACAGGGGAGAAGAATACGAGGAGCAAGAAAAAAAAAGCAAAATACAAAAACGAGGAGAACACAAGGGGCGAAAATCAGAGGAGGATCAACAGTATGCCACTACGTGGAGTAAGAGAAGTGTGAAAAACCCGAGGCGAAGAAACAGGGGAGAAGAATACGAGGAGCAAGAAAAAAAAAGCAAAATACAAAAATGAGGAGAACACAAGGGGCGAAAATCAGAGGAGGATCAACAGTATGCCACTACGTGGAGTAAGAGAAGTGTGAAAAACCCGAGGCGAAGAAACAGGGGAGAAGAATACGAGGAGCAAGAAAAAAAAAGCAAAATACAAAAACGAGGAGAACACAAGGGGCGAAAATCAGAGGAGGATCAACAGTATGCCACTACGTGGAGTAAGAGAAGTGTGAAAAACCCGAGGCGAAGAAACAGGGGAGAAGAATACGAGGAGCAAGAAAAAAAAAGCAAAATACAAAAACGAGGAGAACACAAGGGGCGAAAATCACAGGAGGATCAACAGTATGCCACTACGTGGAGTAAGAGAAGTGTGAAAATGCTGAGGCGAAGAAACAGGGGAGAAGAATACGAGGAGCAAGAAAAAAAAAGCAAAATACAAAAACGAGGAGAACACAAGGGGCGAAAATCAGAGGAGGATCAACAGTATGCCACTACGTGGAGTAAGAGAAGTGTGAAAATGCTGATGCGAAGAAACAGGGGAGAAGAATACAAGGAGCAAGAAAAAAAAAAGCAAAATACAAAAACGAGGAGAACACAAGGGGCGAAAATCAGAGGAGGATCAACAGTATGCCACTACGTGGAGTAAGAGAAGTGTGAAAAACCCGAGGCGAAGAAACAGGGGAGAAGAATACGAGGAGCAAGAAAAAAAAAGCAAAATACAAAAACGAGGAGAACACAAGGGGCGAAAATCAGAGGAGGATCAACAGTATGCCACTACGTGGAGTAAGAGAAGTGTGAAAAACTCGAGGCGAAGAAACAGGGGAGAAGAATACGAGGAGCAAGAAAAAAAAAGCAAAATACAAAAACGAGGAGAACACAAGGGGCGAAAATCAGAGGAGGATCAACAGTATGCCACTACGTGGAGTAAGAGAAGTGTGAAAAACCCGAGGCGAAGAAACAGGGGAGAAGAATACGAGGAGCAAGAAAAAAAAAGCAAAATACAAAAACGAGGAGAACACAAGGGGCGAAAATCAGAGGAGGATCAACAGTATGCCACTACGTGGAGTAAGAGAAGTGTGAAAATGCTGATGCGAAGAAACAGGGGAGAAGAATACGAGGAGCAAGAAAAAAAAAGCAAAATACAAAAACGAGGAGAACACAAGGGGCGAAAATCAGAGGAGGATCAACAGTATGCCACTACGTGGAGTAAGAGAAGTGTGAAAAACCCGAGGCGAAGAAACAGGGGAGAAGAATACGAGGAGCAAGAAAAAAAAAGCAAAATACAAAAACGAGGAGAACACAAGGGGCGAAAATCAGAGGAGGATCAACAGTATGCCAATACGTGGAGTAAGAGAAGCGTGAAAAACCCGAGGCGAAGAAACAGGGGAGAAGAATACGAGGAGCAAGAAAAAAAAAGCAAAATACAAAAACGAGGAGAACACAAGGGGCGAAAATCAGAGGAGGATCAACAGTATGCCACTACGTGGAGTAAGAGAAGTGTGAAAAACCCGAGGCGAAGAAACAGGGGAGAAGAATACGAGGAGCAAGAAAAAAAAAGCAAAATACAAAAACGAGGAGAACACAAGGGGCGAAAATCAGAGGAGGATCAACACTATGCCACTACGTGGAGTAAGAGAAGTGTGAAAAACCCGAGGCGAAGAAACAGGGGAGAAGAATACGAGGAGCAAGAAAAAAAAGCAAAATACAAAAACGAGGAGAACACAAGGGGCGAAAATCAGAGGAGGATCAACAGTATGCCACTACGTGGAGTAAGAGAAGTGTGAAAAACCCGAGGCGAAGAAACAGGGGAGAAGAATACGAGGAGCAAGAAAAAAAAAGCAAAATACAAAAATGAGGAGAACACAAGGGGCGAAAATCAGAGGAGGATCAACAGTATGCCACTACGTGGAGTAAGAGAAGTGTGAAAAACCCGAGGCGAAGAAACAGGGGAGAAGAATACGAGGAGCAAGAAAAAAAAAGCAAAATACAAAAACGAGGAGAACACAAGGGGCGAAAATCAGAGGAGGATCAACAGTATGCCACTACGTGGAGTAAGAGAAGTGTGAAAATGCTGATGCGAAGAAACAGGGGAGAAGAATACGAGGAGCAAGAAAAAAAAAGCAAAATACAAAAACGAGGAGAACACAAGGGGCGAAAATCAGAGGAGGATCAACAGTATGCCACTACGTGGAGTAAGAGAAGTGTGAAAAACCCGAGGCGAAGAAACAGGGGAGAAGAATACGAGGAGCAAGAAAAAAAAAGCAAAATACAAAAACGAGGAGAACACAAGGGGCGAAAATCAGAGGAGGATCAACAGTATGCCACTACGTGGAGTAAGAGAAGTGTGAAAATGCTGAGGGAAAGAAACAGGGGAGAAGAATACGAGGAGCAAGAAAAAAAAAGCAAAATACAAAAACGAGGAGAACACAAGGGGCGAAAATCAGAGGAGGATCAACAGTATGCCACTACGTGGAGTAAGAGAAGTGTGAAAATGCTGATGCGAAGAAACAGGGGAGAAGAATACGAGGAGCAAGAAAAAAAAAGCAAAATACAAAAACGAGGAGAACACAAGGGGCGAAAATCAGAGGAGGATCAACAGTATGCCACTACGTGGAGTAAGAGAAGTGTGAAAAACCCGAGGCGAAGAAACAGGGGAGAAGAATACGAGGAGCAAGAAAAAAAAAGCAAAATACAAAAACGAGGAGAACACAAGGGGCGAAAATCAGAGGAGGATCAACAGTATGCCACTACGTGGAGTAAGAGAAGCGTGAAAAACCCGAGGCGAAGAAACAGGGGAGAAGAATACGAGGAGCAAGAAAAAAAAAGCAAAATACAAAAACGAGGAGAACACAAGGGGCGAAAATCAGAGGAGGATCAACAGTATGCCACTACGTGGAGTAAGAGAAGTGTGAAAAACCCGAGGCGAAGAAACAGGGGAGAAGAATACGAGGAGCAAGAAAAAAAAAGCAAAATACAAAAACGAGGAGAACACAAGGGGCGAAAATCAGAGGAGGATCAACAGTATGCCACTACGTGGAGTAAGAGAAGTGTGAAAAACCCGAGGCGAAGAAACAGGGGAGAAGAATACGAGGAGCAAGAAAAAAAAGCAAAATACAAAAACGAGGAGAACACAAGGGGCGAAAATCAGAGGAGGATCAACAGTATGCCACTACGTGGAGTAAGAGAAGTGTGAAAAACCCGAGGCGAAGAAACAGGGGAGAAGAATACGAGGAGCAAGAAAAAAAAAGCAAAATACAAAAACGAGGAGAACACAAGGGGCGAAAATCAGAGGAGGATCAACAGTATGCCACTACGTGGAGTAAGAGAAGTGTGAAAAACCCGAGGCGAAGAAACAGGGGAGAAGAATACGAGGAGCAAGAAAAAAAAAGCAAAATACAAAAACGAGGAGAACACAAGGGGCGAAAATCAGAGGAGGATCAACAGTATGCCACTACGTGGAGTAAGAGAAGGGTGAAAATGCTGATGCGAAGAAACAGGGGAGAAGAATACGAGGAGCAAGAAAAAAAAAGCAAAATACAAAAACGAGGAGAACACAAGGGGCGAAAATCAGAGGAGGATCAACAGTATGCCACTACGTGGAGTAAGAGAAGTGTGAAAAACCCGAGGCGAAGAAACAGGGGAGAAGAATACGAGGAGCAAGAAAAAAAAAGCAAAATACAAAAACGAGGAGAACACAAGGGGCGAAAATCAGAGGAGGATCAACAGTATGCCACTACGTGGAGTAAGAGAAGTGTGAAAATGCTGATGCAAAGAAACAGGGGAGAAGAATACGAGGAGCAAGAAAAAAAAAGCAAAATACAAAAACGAGGAGAACACAAGGGGCGAAAATCAGAGGAGGATCAACAGTATGCCACTACGTGGAGTAAGAGAAGTGTGAAAAACCCGAGGCGAAGAAACAGGGGAGAAGAATACGAGGAGCAAGAAAAAAAAAGCAAAATACAAAAACGAGGAGAACACAAGGGGCGAAAATCAGAGGAGGATCAACAGTATGCCACTACGTGGAGTAAGAGAAGTGTGAAAAACCCGAGGCGAAGAAACAGGGGAGAAGAATACGAGGAGCAAGAAAAAAAAAGCAAAATACAAAAACGAGGAGAACACAAGGGGCGAAAATCAGAGGAGGATCAACAGTATGCCACTACGTGGAGTAAGAGAAGTGTGAAAAACTCGAGGCAAAGAAACAGGGGAGAAGAATACGAGGAGCAAGAAAAAAAAAGCAAAATACAAAAACGAGGAGAACACAAGGGGCGAAAATCAGAGGAGGATCAACAGTATGCCACTACGTGGAGTAAGAGAAGTGTGAAAAACCCGAGGCGAAGAAACAGGGGAGAAGAATACGAGGAGCAAGAAAAAAAAAGCAAAATACAAAAACGAGGAGAACACAAGGGGCGAAAATCAGAGGAGGATCAACAGTATGCCACTACGTGGAGTAAGAGAAGTGTGAAAATGCTGATGCGAAGAAACAGGGGAGAAGAATACGAGGAGCAAGAAAAAAAAAGCAAAATACAAAAACGAGGAGAACACAAGGGGCGAAAATCAGAGGAGGATCAACAGTATGCCACTACGTGGAGTAAGAGAAGTGTGAAAAACCCGAGGCGAAGAAACAGGGGAGAAGAATACGAGGAGCAAGAAAAAAAAAGCAAAATACAAAAACGAGGAGAACACAAGGGGCGAAAATCAGAGGAGGATCAACAGTATGCCACTACGTGGAGTAAGAGAAGTGTGAAAAACCCGAGGCGAAGAAACAGGGGAGAAGAATACGAGGAGCAAGAAAAAAAAAGCAAAATACAAAAACGAGGAGAACACAAGGGGCGAAAATCAGAGGAGGATCAACAGTATGCCACTACGTGGAGTAAGAGAAGTGTGAAAAACCCGAGGCGAAGAAACAGGGGAGAAGAATACGAGGAGCAAGAAAAAAAAAGCAAAATACAAAAACGAGGAGAACACAAGGGGCGAAAATCAGAGGAGGATCAACAGTATGCCACTACGTGGAGTAAGAGAAGTGTGAAAAACCCGAGGCGAAGAAACAGGGGAGAAGAATACGAGGAGCAAGAAAAAAAAAGCAAAATACAAAAACGAGGAGAACACAAGGGGCGAAAATCAGAGGAGGATCAACAGTATGCCACTACGTGGAGTAAGAGAAGTGTGAAAATGCTGATGCGAAGAAACAGGGGAGAAGAATACGAGGAGCAAGAAAAAAAAAGCAAAATACAAAAACGAGGAGAACACAAGGGGCGAAAATCAGAGGAGGATCAACAGTATGCCACTACGTGGAGTAAGAGAAGTGTGAAAAACCCGAGGCGAAGAAACAGGGGAGAAGAATACGAGGAGCAAGAAAAAAAAAGCAAAATACAAAAACGAGGAGAACACAAGGGGCGAAAATCAGAGGAGGATCAACAGTATGCCACTACGTGGAGTAAGAGAAGTGTGAAAAACCCGAGGCGAAGAAACAGGGGAGAAGAATACGAGGAGCAAGAAAAAAAAAGCAAAATACAAAAACGAGGAGAACACAAGGGGCGAAAATCAGAGGAGGATCAACAGTATGCCACTACGTGGAGTAAGAGAAGTGTGAAAAACCCGAGGCGAAGAAACAGGGGAGAAGAATACGAGGAGCAAGAAAAAAAAAGCAAAATACAAAAACGAGGAGAACACAAGGGGCGAAAATCAGAGGAGGATCAACAGTATGCCACTACGTGGAGTAAGAGAAGTGTGAAAAACCCGAGGCGAAGAAACAGGGGAGAAGAATACGAGGAGCAAGAAAAAAAAAGCAAAATACAAAAACGAGGAGAACACAAGGGGCGAAAATCAGAGGAGGATCAACAGTATGCCACTACGTGGAGTAAGAGAAGTGTGAAAAACCCGAGGCGAAGAAACAGGGGAGAAGAATACGAGGAGCAAGAAAAAAAAAGCAAAATACAAAAACGAGGAGAACACAAGGGGCGAAAATCAGAGGAGGATCAACAGTATGCCATTACATGGAGTAAGAGAAGTGTGAAAAACCCGAGGCGAAGAAACAGGGGAGAAGAATACGAGGAGCAAGAAAAAAAAAGCAAAATACAAAAACGAGGAGAACACAAGGGGCGAAAATCAGAGGAGGATCAACAGTATGCCACTACGTGGAGTAAGAGAAGTGTGAAAAACCCGAGGCGAAGAAACAGGGGAGAAGAATACGAGGAGCAAGAAAAAAAAAGCAAAATACAAAAACGAGGAGAACACAAGGGGCGAAAATCAGAGGAGGATCAACAGTATGCCACTACGTGGAGTAAGAGAAGTGTGAAAAACCCGAGGCGAAGAAACAGGGGAGAAGAATACGAGGAGCAAGAAAAAAAAAGCAAAATACAAAAACGAGGAGAACACAAGGGGCGAAAATCAGAGGAGGATCAACAGTATGCCACTACGTGGAGTAAGAGAAGTGTGAAAAACCCGAGGCGAAGAAACAGGGGAGAAGAATACGAGGAGCAAGAAAAAAAAAAGCAAAATACAAAAATGAGGAGAACACAAGGGGCGAAAATCAGAGGAGGATCAACAGTATGCCACTACGTGGAGTAAGAGAAGTGTGAAAAACCCGAGGCGAAAAAACAGGGGAGAAGAATACGAGGAGCAAGAAAAAAAAAGCAAAATACAAAAACGAGGAGAACACAAGGGGCGAAAATCAGAGGAGGATCAACAGTATGCCACTACGTGGAGTAAGAGAAGTGTGAAAATGCTGATGCGAAGAAACAGGGGAGAAGAATACGAGGAGCAAGAAAAAAAAAGCAAAATACAAAAACGAGGAGAACACAAGGGGCGAAAATCAGAGGAGGATCAACAGTATGCCACTACGTGGAGTAAGAGAAGTGTGAAAAACCCGAGGCGAAGAAACAGGGGAGAAGAATACGAGGAGCAAGAAAAAAAAAGCAAAATACAAAAACGAGGAGAACACAAGGGGCGAAAATCAGAGGAGGATCAACAGTATGCCACTACGTGGAGTAAGAGAAGTGTGAAAACGCTGATGCAAAGAAACAGGGGAGAAGAATACGAGGAGCAAGAAAAAAAAAGCAAAATACAAAAACGAGGAGAACACAAGGGGCGAAAATCAGAGGAGGATCAACAGTATGCCACTACGTGGAGTAAGAGAAGTGTGAAAAACCCGAGGCGAAGAAACAGGGGAGAAGAATACGAGGAGCAAGAAAAAAAAAGCAAAATACAAAAATGAGGAGAACACAAGGGGCGAAAATCAGAGGAGGATCAACAGTATGCCACTACGTGGAGTAAGAGAAGTGTGAAAAACCCGAGGCGAAGAAACAGGGGAGAAGAATACGAGGAGCAAGAAAAAAAAAGCAAAATACAAAAACGAGGAGAACACAAGGGGCGAAAATCAGAGGAGGATCAACAGTATGCCACTACGTGGAGTAAGAGAAGTGTGAAAAACCCGAGGCGAAGAAACAGGGGAGAAGAATACGAGGAGCAAGAAAAAAAAAGCAAAATACAAAAATGAGGAGAACACAAGGGGCGAAAATCAGAGGAGGATCAACAGTATGCCACTACGTGGAGTAAGAGAAGTGTGAAAAACCCGAGGCGAAGAAACAGGGGAGAAGAATACGAGGAGCAAGAAAAAAAAAGCAAAATACAAAAACGAGGAGAACACAAGGGGCGAAAATCAGAGGAGGATCAACAGTATGCCACTACGTGGAGTAAGAGAAGTGTGAAAAACCCGAGGCGAAGAAACAGGGGAGAAGAATACGAGGAGCAAGAAAAAAAAAGCAAAATACAAAAACGAGGAGAACACAAGGGGCGAAAATCACAGGAGGATCAACAGTATGCCACTACGTGGAGTAAGAGAAGTGTGAAAATGCTGATGCAAAGAAACAGGGGAGAAGAATACGAGGAGCAAGAAAAAAAAAGCAAAATACAAAAACGAGGAGAACACAAGGGGCGAAAATCAGAGGAGGATCAACAGTATGCCACTACGTGGAGTAAGAGAAGTGTGAAAATGCTGATGCGAAGAAACAGGGGAGAAGAATACGAGGAGCAAGAAAAAAAAAAGCAAAATACAAAAACGAGGAGAACACAAGGGGCGAAAATCAGAGGAGGATCAACAGTATGCCACTACGTGGAGTAAGAGAAGTGTGAAAAACCCGAGGCGAAGAAACAGGGGAGAAGAATACGAGGAGCAAGAAAAAAAAAGCAAAATACAAAAACGAGGAGAACACAAGGGGCGAAAATCAGAGGAGGATCAACAGTATGCCACTACGTGGAGTAAGAGAAGTGTGAAACAGTCGAGGCGAAGAAACAGGGGAGAAGAATACGAGGAGCAAGAAAAAAAAAGCAAAATACAAAAACGAGGAGAACACAAGGGGCGAAAATCAGAGGAGGATCAACAGTATGCCACTACGTGGAGTAAGAGAAGTGTGAAAAACCCGAGGCGAAGAAACAGGGGAGAAGAATACGAGGAGCAAGAAAAAAAAAGCAAAATACAAAAACGAGGAGAACACAAGGGGCGAAAATCAGAGGAGGATCAACAGTATGCCACTACGTGGAGTAAGAGAAGTGTGAAAATGCTGATGCGAAGAAACAGGGGAGAAGAATACGAGGAGCAAGAAAAAAAAAGCAAAATACAAAAACGAGGAGAACACAAGGGGCGAAAATCAGAGGAGGATCAACAGTATGCCACTACGTGGAGTAAGAGAAGTGTGAAAAACCCGAGGCGAAGAAACAGGGGAGAAGAATACGAGGAGCAAGAAAAAAAAAGCAAAATACAAAAACGAGGAGAACACAAGGGGCGAAAATCAGAGGAGGATCAACAGTATGCCAATACGTGGAGTAAGAGAAGCGTGAAAAACCCGAGGCGAAGAAACAGGGGAGAAGAATACGAGGAGCAAGAAAAAAAAAGCAAAATACAAAAACGAGGAGAACACAAGGGGCGAAAATCAGAGGAGGATCAACAGTATGCCACTACGTGGAGTAAGAGAAGTGTGAAAAACCCGAGGTGAAGAAACAGGGGAGAAGAATACGAGGAGCAAGAAAAAAAAAGCAAAATACAAAAACGAGGAGAACACAAGGGGCGAAAATCAGAGGAGGATCAACAGTATGCCACTACGTGGAGTAAGAGAAGTGTGAAAAACCCGAGGCGAAGAAACAGGGGAGAAGAATACGAGGAGCAAGAAAAAAAAGCAAAATACAAAAACGAGGAGAACACAAGGGGCGAAAATCAGAGGAGGATCAACAGTATGCCACTACGTGGAGTAAGAGAAGTGTGAAAAACCCGAGGCGAAGAAACAGGGGAGAAGAATACGAGGAGCAAGAAAAAAAAAGCAAAATACAAAAATGAGGAGAACACAAGGGGCAAAAATCAGAGGAGGATCAACAGTATGCCACTACGTGGAGTAAGAGAAGTGTGAAAAACCCGAGGCGAAGAAACAGGGGAGAAGAATACGAGGAGCAAGAAAAAAAAAGCAAAATACAAAAACGAGGAGAACACAAGGGGCGAAAATCAGAGGAGGATCAACAGTATGCCACTACGTGGAGTAAGAGAAGTGTGAAAATGCTGATGCGAAGAAACAGGGGAGAAGAATACGAGGAGCAAGAAAAAAAAAGCAAAATACAAAAACGAGGAGAACACAAGGGGCGAAAATCAGAGGAGGATCAACAGTATGCCACTACGTGGAGTAAGAGAAGTGTGAAAAACCCGAGGCGAAGAAACAGGGGAGAAGAATACGAGGAGCAAGAAAAAAAAAGCAAAATACAAAAACGAGGAGAACACAAGGGGCGAAAATCAGAGGAGGATCAACAGTATGCCACTACGTGGAGTAAGAGAAGTGTGAAAAACCCGAGGCGAAGAAACAGGGGAGAAGAATACGAGGAGCAAGAAAAAAAAAGCAAAATACAAAAACGAGGAGAACACAAGGGGCGAAAATCAGAGGAGGATCAACAGTATGCCACTACGTGGAGTAAGAGAAGTGTGAAAAACCCGAGGCGAAGAAACAGGGGAGAAGAATACGAGGAGCAAGAAAAAAAAAGCAAAATACAAAAACGAGGAGAACACAAGGGGCGAAAATCAGAGGAGGATCAACAGTATGCCACTACGTGGAGTAAGAGAAGTGTGAAAAACCCGAGGCGAAGAAACAGGGGAGAAGAATACGAGGAGCAAGAAAAAAAAAGCAAAATACAAAAACGAGGAGAACACAAGGGGCGAAAATCAGAGGAGGATCAACAGTATGCCACTACGTGGAGTAAGAGAAGTGTGAAAAACCCGAGGCGAAGAAACAGGGGAGAAGAATACGAGGAGCAAGAAAAAAAAAGCAAAATACAAAAACGAGGAGAACACAAGGGGCGAAAATCAGAGGAGGATCAACAGTATGCCACTACGTGGAGTAAGAGAAGTGTGAAAAACCCGAGGCGAAGAAACAGGGGAGAAGAATACGAGGAGCAAGAAAAAAAAAGCAAAATACAAAAACGAGGAGAACACAAGGGGCGAAAATCACAGGAGGATCAACAGTATGCCACTACGTGGAGTAAGAGAAGTGTGAAAAACCCGAGGCGAAGAAACAGGGGAGAAGAATACGAGGAGCAAGAAAAAAAAAGCAAAATACAAAAACGAGGAGAACACAAGGGGCGAAAATCAGAGGAGGATCAACAGTATGCCACTACGTGGAGTAAGAGAAGTGTGAAAAACCCGAGGCGAAGAAACAGGGGAGAAGAATACGAGGAGCAAGAAAAAAAAAGCAAAATACAAAAACGAGGAGAACACAAGGGGCGAAAATCAGAGGAGGATCAACAGTATGCCACTACGTGGAGTAAGAGAAGTGTGAAAAACCCGAGGCGAAGAAACAGGGGAGAAGAATACGAGGAGCAAGAAAAAAAAAGCAAAATACAAAAACGAGGAGAACACAAGGGGCGAAAATCAGAGGAGGATCAACAGTATGCCACTACGTGGAGTAAGAGAAGTGTGAAAAACCCGAGGCGAAGAAACAGGGGAGAAGAATACGAGGAGCAAGAAAAAAAAAGCAAAATACAAAAACGAGGAGAACACAAGGGGCGAAAATCAGAGGAGGATCAACAGTATGCCACTACGTGGAGTAAGAGAAGTGTGAAAAACCCGAGGCGAAGAAACAGGGGAGAAGAATACGAGGAGCAAGAAAAAAAAAGCAAAATACAAAAACGAGGAGAACACAAGGGGCGAAAATCAGAGGAGGATCAACAGTATGCCACTACGTGGAGTAAGAGAAGTGTGAAAATGCTGATGCGAAGAAACAGGGGAGAAGAATACGAGGAGCAAGAAAAAAAAAGCAAAATACAAAAACGAGGAGAACACAAGGGGCGAAAATCAGAGGAGGATCAACAGTATGCCACTACGTGGAGTAAGAGAAGTGTGAAAATGCTGATGCGAAGAAACAGGGGAGAAGAATACGAGGAGCAAGAAAAAAAAAGCAAAATACAAAAACGAGGAGAACACAAGGGGCGAAAATCAGAGGAGGATCAACAGTATGCCACTACGTGGAGTAAGAGAAGTGTGAAAAACCCGAGGCGAAGAAACAGGGGAGAAGAATACGAGGAGCAAGAAAAAAAAAGCAAAATACAAAAACGAGGAGAACACAAGGGGCGAAAATCAGAGGAGGATCAACAGTATGCCACTACGTGGAGTAAGAGAAGTGTGAAAAACCCGAGGCGAAGAAACAGGGGAGAAGAATACGAGGAGCAAGAAAAAAAAAGCAAAATACAAAAACGAGGAGAACACAAGGGGCGAAAATCAGAGGAGGATCAACAGTATGCCACTACGTGGAGTAAGAGAAGTGTGAAAAACCCGAGGCGAAGAAACAGGGGAGAAGAATACGAGGAGCAAGAAAAAAAAAGCAAAATACAAAAACGAGGAGAACACAAGGGGCGAAAATCAGAGGAGGATCAACAGTATGCCACTACGTGGAGTAAGAGAAGTGTGAAAAACCCGAGGCGAAGAAACAGGGGAGAAGAATACGAGGAGCAAGAAAAAAAAAGCAAAATACAAAAACGAGGAGAACACAAGGGGCGAAAATCAGAGGAGGATCAACAGTATGCCACTACGTGGAGTAAGAGAAGTGTGAAAAACCCGAGGCGAAGAAACAGGGGAGAAGAATACGAGGAGCAAGAAAAAAAAAGCAAAATACAAAAACGAGGAGAACACAAGGGGCGAAAATCAGAGGAGGATCAACAGTATGCCACTACGTGGAGTAAGAGAAGTGTGAAAAACCCGAGGCGAAGAAACAGGGGAGAAGAATACGAGGAGCAAGAAAAAAAAAGCAAAATACAAAAACGAGGAGAACACAAGGGGCGAAAATCAGAGGAGGATCAACAGTATGCCACTACGTGGAGTAAGAGAAGTGTGAAAAACCCGAGGCGAAGAAACAGGGGAGAAGAATACGAGGAGCAAGAAAAAAAAAGCAAAATACAAAAACGAGGAGAACACAAGGGGCGAAAATCAGAGGAGGATCAACAGTATGCCACTACGTGGAGTAAGAGAAGTGTGAAAATGCTGATGCGAAGAAACAGGGGAGAAGAATACGAGGAGCAAGAAAAAAAAAGCAAAATACAAAAACGAGGAGAACACAAGGGGCGAAAATCAGAGGAGGATCAACAGTATGCCACTACGTGGAGTAAGAGAAGTGTGAAAATGCTGATGCGAAGAAACAGGGGAGAAGAATACGAGGAGCAAGAAAAAAAAAGCAAAATACAAAAACGAGGAGAACACAAGGGGCGAAAATCAGAGGAGGATCAACAGTATGCCACTACGTGGAGTAAGAGAAGTGTGAAAAACCCGAGGCGAAGAAACAGGGGAGAAGAATACGAGGAGCAAGAAAAAAAAAGCAAAATACAAAAACGAGGAGAACACAAGGGGCGAAAATCAGAGGAGGATCAACAGTATGCCACTACGTGGAGTAAGAGAAGTGTGAAAAACCCGAGGTGAAGAAACAGGGGAGAAGAATACGAGGAGCAAGAAAAAAAAAGCAAAATACAAAAACGAGGAGAACACAAGGGGCGAAAATCAGAGGAGGATCAACAGTATGCCACTACGTGGAGTAAGAGAAGTGTGAAAATGCTGATGCGAAGAAACAGGGGAGAAGAATACGAGGAGCAAGAAAAAAAAAGCAAAATACAAAAACGAGGAGAACACAAGGGGCGAAAATCAGAGGAGGATCAACAGTATGCCACTACGTGGAGTAAGAGAAGTGTGAAAAACCCGAGGCGAAGAAACAGGGGAGAAGAATACGAGGAGCAAGAAAAAAAAAGCAAAATACAAAAACGAGGAGAACACAAGGGGCGAAAATCAGAGGAGGATCAACAGTATGCCACTACGTGGAGTAAGAGAAGTGTGAAAATGCTGATGCGAAGAAACAGGGGAGAAGAATACGAGGAGCAAGAAAAAAAAAGCAAAATACAAAAACGAGGAGAACACAAGGGGCGAAAATCAGAGGAGGATCAACAGTATGCCACTACGTGGAGTAAGAGAAGTGTGAAAAACCCGAGGCGAAGAAACAGGGGAGAAGAATACGAGGAGCAAGAAAAAAAAAGCAAAATACAAAAACGAGGAGAACACAAGGGGCGAAAATCAGAGGAGGATCAACAGTATGCCACTACGTGGAGTAAGAGAAGTGTGAAAAACCCGAGGCGAAGAAACAGGGGAGAAGAATACGAGGAGCAAGAAAAAAAAAGCAAAATACAAAAACGAGGAGAACACAAGGGGCGAAAATCAGAGGAGGATCAACAGTATGCCACTACGTGGAGTAAGAGAAGTGTGAAAAACCCGAGGCGAAGAAACAGGGGAGAAGAATACGAGGAGCAAGAAAAAAAAAGCAAAATACAAAAACGAGGAGAACACAAGGGGCGAAAATCAGAGGAGGATCAACAGTATGCCACTACGTGGAGTAAGAGAAGTGTGAAAAACCCGAGGCGAAGAAACAGGGGAGAAGAATACGAGGAGCAAGAAAAAAAAAGCAAAATACAAAAACGAGGAGAACACAAGGGGCGAAAATCAGAGGAGGATCAACAGTATGCCACTACGTGGAGTAAGAGAAGTGTGAAAAACCCGAGGCGAAGAAACAGGGGAGAAGAATACGAGGAGCAAGAAAAAAAAAGCAAAATACAAAAACGAGGAGAACACAAGGGGCGAAAATCAGAGGAGGATCAACAGTATGCCACTACGTGGAGTAAGAGAAGTGTGAAAAACCCGAGGCGAAGAAACAGGGGAGAAGAATACGAGGAGCAAGAAAAAAAAAGCAAAATACAAAAACGAGGAGAACACAAGGGGCGAAAATCAGAGGAGGATCAACAGTATGCCACTACGTGGAGTAAGAGAAGTGTGAAAATGCTGATGCGAAGAAACAGGGGAGAAGAATACGAGGAGCAAGAAAAAAAAAGCAAAATACAAAAACGAGGAGAACACAAGGGGCGAAAATCAGAGGAGGATCAACAGTATGCCACTACGTGGAGTAAGAGAAGTGTGAAAATGCTGATGCGAAGAAACAGGGGAGAAGAATACGAGGAGCAAGAAAAAAAAAGCAAAATACAAAAACGAGGAGAACACAAGGGGCGAAAATCAGAGGAGGATCAACAGTATGCCACTACGTGGAGTAAGAGAAGTGTGAAAAACCCGAGGCGAAGAAACAGGGGAGAAGAATACGAGGAGCAAGAAAAAAAAAGCAAAATACAAAAACGAGGAGAACACAAGGGGCGAAAATCAGAGGAGGATCAACAGTATGCCACTACGTGGAGTAAGAGAAGTGTGAAAAACCCGAGGCGAAGAAACAGGGGAGAAGAATACGAGGAGCAAGAAAAAAAAAGCAAAATACAAAAACGAGGAGAACACAAGGGGCGAAAATCAGAGGAGGATCAACAGTATGCCACTACGTGGAGTAAGAGAAGTGTGAAAATGCTGATGCGAAGAAACAGGGGAGAAGAATACGAGGAGCAAGAAAAAAAAAGCAAAATACAAAAATGAGGAGAACACAAGGGGCGAAAATCAGAGGAGGATCAACAGTATGCCACTACGTGGAGTAAGAGAAGTGTGAAAAACCCGAGGCGAAGAAACAGGGGAGAAGAATACGAGGAGCAAGAAAAAAAAAGCAAAATACAAAAACGAGGAGAACACAAGGGGCGAAAATCAGAGGAGGATCAACAGTATGCCACTACGTGGAGTAAGAGAAGTGTGAAAATGCTGATGCGAAGAAACAGGGGAGAAGAATACGAGGAGCAAGAAAAAAAAAGCAAAATACAAAAACGAGGAGAACACAAGGGGCGAAAATCAGAGGAGGATCAACAGTATGCCACTACGTGGAGTAAGAGAAGTGTGAAAAACCCGAGGCGAAGAAACAGGGGAGAAGAATACGAGGAGCAAGAAAAAAAAAGCAAAATACAAAAACGAGGAGAACACAAGGGGCGAAAATCAGAGGAGGATCAACAGTATGCCACTACGTGGAGTAAGAGAAGTGTGAAAATGCTGATGCGAAGGAACAGGGGAGAAGAATACGAGGAGCAAGAAAAAAAAAGCAAAATACAAAAACGAGGAGAACACAAGGGGCGAAAATCAGAGGGGATCAACAGTATGCCACTACGTGGAGTAAGAGAAGTGTGAAAAACCCGAGGCAAAGAAACAGGGGACAAGAATACGAGGAGCAAGAAAAAAAAAGCAAAATACAAAAACGAGGAGAACACAAGGGGCGAAAATCAGAGGAGGATCAACAGTATGCCACTACGTGGAGTAAGAGAAGTGTGAAAATGCTGATGCGAAGAAACAGGGGAGAAGAATACGAGGAGCAAGAAAAAAAAAGCAAAATACAAAAACGAGGAGAACACAAGGGGCGAAAATCAGAGGAGGATCAACAGTATGCCACTACGTGGAGTAAGAGAAGTGTGAAAATGCTGATGCGAAGAAACAGGGGAGAAGAATACGAGGAGCAAGAAAAAAAAAGCAAAATACAAAAACGAGGAGAACACAAGGGGCGAAAATCAGAGGAGGATCAACAGTATGCCACTACGTGGAGTAAGAGAAGTGTGAAAAACCGGAGGCGAAGAAACAGGGGAGAAGAATACGAGGAGCAAGAAAAAAAAAGCAAAATACAAAAACGAGGAGAACACAAGGGGCGAAAATCAGAGGAGGATCAACAGTATGCCACTACGTGGAGTAAGAGAAGTGTGAAAAACCCGAGGCGAAGAAACAGGGGAGAAGAATACGAGGAGCAAGAAAAAAAAAGCAAAATACAAAAACGAGGAGAACACAAGGGGCGAAAATCAGAGGAGGATCAACAGTATGCCACTACGTGGAGTAAGAGAAGTGTGAAAAACCCGAGGCGAAGAAACAGGGGAGAAGAATACGAGGAGCAAGAAAAAAAAAGCAAAATACAAAAACGAGGAGAACACAAGGGGCGAAAATCAGAGGAGGATCAACAGTATGCCACTACGTGGAGTAAGAGAAGTGTGAAAAACCCGAGGCGAAGAAACAGGGGAGAAGAATACGAGGAGCAAGAAAAAAAAAGCAAAATACAAAAACGAGGAGAACACAAGGGGCGAAAATCAGAGGAGGATCAACAGTATGCCACTACGTGGAGTAAGAGAAGTGTGAAAAACCCGAGGCGAAGAAACAGGGGAGAAGAATACGAGGAGCAAGAAAAAAAAAGCAAAATACAAAAATGAGGAGAACACAAGGGGCGAAAATCAGAGGAGGATCAACAGTATGCCACTACGTGGAGTAAGAGAAGTGTGAAAAACCCGAGGCGAAGAAACAGGGGAGAAGAATACGAGGAGCAAGAAAAAAAAAGCAAAATACAAAAACGAGGAGAACACAAGGGGCGAAAATCAGAGGAGGATCAACAGTATGCCACTACGTGGAGTAAGAGAAGTGTGAAAAACCCGAGGCGAAGAAACAGGGGAGAAGAATACGAGGAGCAAGAAAAAAAAAGCAAAATACAAAAACGAGGAGAACACAAGGGGCGAAAATCAGAGGAGGATCAACAGTATGCCACTACGTGGAGTAAGAGAAGTGTGAAAATGCTGATGCGAAGAAACAGGGGAGAAGAATACGAGGAGCAAGAAAAAAAAAGCAAAATACAAAAACGAGGAGAACACAAGGGGCGAAAATCAGAGGAGGATCAACAGTATGCCACTACGTGG
Organism: Cervus elaphus; assembly: GCF_910594005.1. Lineage (NCBI taxonomy): Eukaryota > Metazoa > Chordata > Mammalia > Artiodactyla > Cervidae > Cervus > Cervus elaphus. The sequence goes on along the minus strand of NW_025316696.1, from coordinate 63,861 downwards.
AGTAAGAGAAGTGTGAAAATGCTGATGCGAAGAAACAGGGGAGAAGAATACGAGGAGCAAGAAAAAAAAAGCAAAATACAAAAACGAGGAGAACACAAGGGGCGAAAATCAGAGGAGGATCAACAGTATGCCACTACGTGGAGTAAGAGAAGTGTGAAAAACCCGAGGCGAAGAAACAGGGGAGAAGAATACGAGGAGCAAGAAAAAAAAAGCAAAATACAAAAACGAGGAGAACACAAGGGGCGAAAATCAGAGGAGGATCAACAGTATGCCACTACGTGGAGTAAGAGAAGTGTGAAAATGCTGATGCGAAGAAACAGGGGAGAAGAATACGAGGAGCAAGAAAAAAAAAGCAAAATACAAAAACGAGGAGAACACAAGGGGCGAAAATCAGAGGAGGATCAACAGTATGCCACTACGTGGAGTAAGAGAAGTGTGAAAAACCCGAGGCGAAGAAACAGGGGAGAAGAATACGAGGAGCAAGAAAAAAAAAGCAAAATACAAAAACGAGGAGAACACAAGGGGCGAAAATCAGAGGAGGATCAACAGTATGCCACTACGTGGAGTAAGAGAAGTGTGAAAAACCCGAGGCAAAGAAACAGGGGAGAAGAATACGAGGAGCAAGAAAAAAAAGCAAAATACAAAAACGAGGAGAACACAAGGGGCGAAAATCAGAGGAGGATCAACAGTATGCCACTACGTGGAGTAAGAGAAGTGTGAAAAACCCGAGGCGAAGAAACAGGGGAGAAGAATACGAGGAGCAAGAAAAAAAAAGCAAAATACAAAAACGAGGAGAACACAAGGGGCGAAAATCAGAGGAGGATCAACAGTATGCCACTACGTGGAGTAAGAGAAGTGTGAAAAACCCGAGGCGAAGAAACAGGGGAGAAGAATACGAGGAGCAAGAAAAAAAAAGCAAAATACAAAAACGAGGAGAACACAAGGGGCGAAAATCAGAGGAGGATCAACAGTATGCCACTACGTGGAGTAAGAGAAGTGTGAAAATGCTGATGCGAAGAAACAGGGGAGAAGAATACGAGGAGCAAGAAAAAAAAAGCAAAATACAAAAACGAGGAGAACACAAGGGGCGAAAATCAGAGGAGGATCAACAGTATGCCACTACGTGGAGTAAGAGAAGTGTGAAAATGCTGATGCGAAGAAACAGGGGAGAAGAATACGAGGAGCAAGAAAAAAAAAGCAAAATACAAAAACGAGGAGAACACAAGGGGCGAAAATCAGAGGAGGATCAACAGTATGCCACTACGTGGAGTAAGAGAAGTGTGAAAAACCCGAGGCGAAGAAACAGGGGAGAAGAATACGAGGAGCAAGAAAAAAAAAGCAAAATACAAAAACGAGGAGAACACAAGGGGCGAAAATCAGAGGAGGATCAACAGTATGCCACTACGTGGAGTAAGAGAAGTGTGAAAAACCCGAGGCGAAGAAACAGGGGAGAAGAATACGAGGAGCAAGAAAAAAAAAGCAAAATACAAAAACGAGGAGAACACAAGGGGCGAAAATCAGAGGAGGATCAACAGTATGCCACTACGTGGAGTAAGAGAAGTGTGAAAAACCCGAGGCGAAGAAACAGGGGAGAAGAATACGAGGAGCAAGAAAAAAAAAGCAAAATACAAAAACGAGGAGAACACAAGGGGCGAAAATCAGAGGAGGATCAACAGTATGCCACTACGTGGAGTAAGAGAAGTGTGAAAAACCCGAGGCGAAGAAACAGGGGAGAAGAATACGAGGAGCAAGAAAAAAAAAGCAAAATACAAAAACGAGGAGAACACAAGGGGCGAAAATCAGAGGAGGATCAACAGTATGCCACTACGTGGAGTAAGAGAAGTGTGAAAAACCCGAGGCGAAGAAACAGGGGAGAAGAATACGAGGAGCAAGAAAAAAAAAGCAAAATACAAAAACGAGGAGAACACAAGGGGCGAAAATCAGAGGAGGATCAACAGTATGCCACTACGTGGAGTAAGAGAAGTGTGAAAAACCCGAGGCGAAGAAACAGGGGAGAAGAATACGAGGAGCAAGAAAAAAAAAGCAAAATACAAAAACGAGGAGAACACAAGGGGCGAAAATCAGAGGAGGATCAACAGTATGCCACTACGTGGAGTAAGAGAAGTGTGAAAAACCCGAGGCGAAGAAACAGGGGAGAAGAATACGAGGAGCAAGAAAAAAAAAGCAAAATACAAAAACGAGGAGAACACAAGGGGCGAAAATCAGAGGAGGATCAACAGTATGCCACTACGTGGAGTAAGAGAAGTGTGAAAATGCTGATGCGAAGAAACAGGGGAGAAGAATACGAGGAGCAAGAAAAAAAAAGCAAAATACAAAAACGAGGAGAACACAAGGGGCGAAAATCAGAGGAGGATCAACAGTATGCCACTACGTGGAGTAAGAGAAGTGTGAAAATGCTGATGCGAAGAAACAGGGGAGAAGAATACGAGGAGCAAGAAAAAAAAAGCAAAATACAAAAACGAGGAGAACACAAGGGGCGAAAATCAGAGGAGGATCAACAGTATGCCACTACGTGGAGTAAGAGAAGTGTGAAAAACCCGAGGCGAAGAAACAGGGGAGAAGAATACGAGGAGCAAGAAAAAAAAAGCAAAATACAAAAACGAGGAGAACACAAGGGGCGAAAATCAGAGGAGGATCAACAGTATGCCACTACGTGGAGTAAGAGAAGTGTGAAAAACCCGAGGTGAAGAAACAGGGGAGAAGAATACGAGGAGCAAGAAAAAAAAAGCAAAATACAAAAACGAGGAGAACACAAGGGGCGAAAATCAGAGGAGGATCAACAGTATGCCACTACGTGGAGTAAGAGAAGTGTGAAAATGCTGATGCGAAGAAACAGGGGAGAAGAATACGAGGAGCAAGAAAAAAAAAGCAAAATACAAAAACGAGGAGAACACAAGGGGCGAAAATCAGAGGAGGATCAACAGTATGCCACTACGTGGAGTAAGAGAAGTGTGAAAATGCTGATGCGAAGAAACAGGGGAGAAGAATACGAGGAGCAAGAAAAAAAAAGCAAAATACAAAAACGAGGAGAACACAAGGGGCGAAAATCAGAGGAGGATCAACAGTATGCCACTACGTGGAGTAAGAGAAGTGTGAAAAACCCGAGGCGAAGAAACAGGGGAGAAGAATACGAGGAGCAAGAAAAAAAAAGCAAAATACAAAAACGAGGAGAACACAAGGGGCGAAAATCAGAGGAGGATCAACAGTATGCCACTACGTGGAGTAAGAGAAGTGTGAAAATGCTGATGCGAAGAAACAGGGGAGAAGAATACGAGGAGCAAGAAAAAAAAAGCAAAATACAAAAACGAGGAGAACACAAGGGGCGAAAATCAGAGGAGGATCAACAGTATGCCACTACGTGGAGTAAGAGAAGTGTGAAAAACCCGAGGCGAAGAAACAGGGGAGAAGAATACGAGGAGCAAGAAAAAAAAAGCAAAATACAAAAACGAGGAGAACACAAGGGGCGAAAATCAGAGGAGGATCAACAGTATGCCACTACGTGGAGTAAGAGAAGTGTGAAAATCCCGAGGCGAAGAAACAGGGGAGAAGAATACGAGGAGCAAGAAAAAAAAGCAAAATACAAAAACGAGGAGAACACAAGGGGCGAAAATCAGAGGAGGATCAACAGTATGCCACTACGTGGAGTAAGAGAAGTGTGAAAAACCCGAGGCGAAGAAACAGGGGAGAAGAATACGAGGAGCAAGAAAAAAAAAGCAAAATACAAAAACGAGGAGAACACAAGGGGCGAAAATCAGAGGAGGATCAACAGTATGCCACTACGTGGAGTAAGAGAAGTGTGAAAAACCCGAGGCGAAGAAACAGGGGAGAAGAATACGAGGAGCAAGAAAAAAAAAGCAAAATACAAAAACGAGGAGAACACAAGGGGCGAAAATCAGAGGAGGATCAACAGTATGCCACTACGTGGAGTAAGAGAAGTGTGAAAAACCCGAGGCGAAGAAACAAGGGAGAAGAATACGAGGAGCAAGAAAAAAAAAGCAAAATACAAAAACGAGGAGAACACAAGGGGCGAAAATCAGAGGAGGATCAACAGTATGCCACTACGTGGAGTAAGAGAAGTGTGAAAAACCCGAGGCGAAGAAACAGGGGAGAAGAATACGAGGAGCAAGAAAAAAAAAGCAAAATACAAAAACGAGGAGAACACAAGGGGCGAAAATCAGAGGAGGATCAACAGTATGCCACTACGTGGAGTAAGAGAAGTGTGAAAAACCCGAGGCGAAGAAACAGGGGAGAAGAATACGAGGAGCAAGAAAAAAAAAGCAAAATACAAAAACGAGGAGAACACAAGGGGCGAAAATCAGAGGAGGATCAACAGTATGCCACTACGTGGAGTAAGAGAAGTGTGAAAAACCCGAGGCGAAGAAACAGGGGAGAAGAATACGAGGAGCAAGAAAAAAAAAGCAAAATACAAAAACGAGGAGAACACAAGGGGCGAAAATCAGAGGAGGATCAACAGTATGCCACTACGTGGAGTAAGAGAAGTGTGAAAAACCCGAGGCGAAGAAACAGGGGAGAAGAATACGAGGAGCAAGAAAAAAAAAGCAAAATACAAAAACGAGGAGAACACAAGGGGCGAAAATCAGAGGAGGATCAACAGTATGCCACTACGTGGAGTAAGAGAAGTGTGAAAAACCCGAGGCGAAGAAACAGGGGAGAAGAATACGAGGAGCAAGAAAAAAAAAGCAAAATACAAAAACGAGGAGAACACAAGGGGCGAAAATCAGAGGAGGATCAACAGTATGCCACTACGTGGAGTAAGAGAAGTGTGAAAAACCCGAGGCGAAGAAACAGGGGAGAAGAATACGAGGAGCAAGAAAAAAAAAGCAAAATACAAAAACGAGGAGAACACAAGGGGCGAAAATCAGAGGAGGATCAACAGTATGCCACTACGTGGAGTAAGAGAAGTGTGAAAAACCCGAGGCGAAGAAACAGGGGAGAAGAATACGAGGAGCAAGAAAAAAAAAGCAAAATACAAAAACGAGGAGAACACAAGGGGCGAAAATCAGAGGAGGATCAACAGTATGCCACTACGTGGAGTAAGAGAAGTGTGAAAATGCTGATGCGAAGAAACAGGGGAGAAGAATACGAGGAGCAAGAAAAAAAAAGCAAAATACAAAAACGAGGAGAACACAAGGGGCGAAAATCAGAGGAGGATCAACAGTATGCCACTACGTGGAGTAAGAGAAGTGTGAAAATGCTGATGCGAAGAAACAGGGGAGAAGAATACGAGGAGCAAGAAAAAAAAAGCAAAATACAAAAACGAGGAGAACACAAGGGGCGAAAATCAGAGGAGGATCAACAGTATGCCACTACGTGGAGTAAGAGAAGTGTGAAAAACCCGAGGCGAAGAAACAGGGGAGAAGAATACGAGGAGCAAGAAAAAAAAAGCAAAATACAAAAACGAGGAGAACACAAGGGGCGAAAATCAGAGGAGGATCAACAGTATGCCACTACGTGGAGTAAGAGAAGTGTGAAAAACCCGAGGCGAAGAAACAGGGGAGAAGAATACGAGGAGCAAGAAAAAAAAAGCAAAATACAAAAACGAGGAGAACACAAGGGGCGAAAATCAGAGGAGGATCAACAGTATGCCACTACGTGGAGTAAGAGAAGTGTGAAAATGCTGATGCGAAGAAACAGGGGAGAAGAATACGAGGAGCAAGAAAAAAAAAGCAAAATACAAAAATGAGGAGAACACAAGGGGCGAAAATCAGAGGAGGATCAACAGTATGCCACTACGTGGAGTAAGAGAAGTGTGAAAAACCCGAGGCGAAGAAACAGGGGAGAAGAATACGAGGAGCAAGAAAAAAAAAGCAAAATACAAAAACGAGGAGAACACAAGGGGCGAAAATCAGAGGAGGATCAACAGTATGCCACTACGTGGAGTAAGAGAAGTGTGAAAATGCTGATGCGAAGAAACAGGGGAGAAGAATACGAGGAGCAAGAAAAAAAAAGCAAAATACAAAAACGAGGAGAACACAAGGGGCGAAAATCAGAGGAGGATCAACAGTATGCCACTACGTGGAGTAAGAGAAGTGTGAAAAACCCGAGGCGAAGAAACAGGGGAGAAGAATACGAGGAGCAAGAAAAAAAAAGCAAAATACAAAAACGAGGAGAACACAAGGGGCGAAAATCAGAGGAGGATCAACAGTATGCCACTACGTGGAGTAAGAGAAGTGTGAAAATGCTGATGCGAAGGAACAGGGGAGAAGAATACGAGGAGCAAGAAAAAAAAAGCAAAATACAAAAACGAGGAGAACACAAGGGGCGAAAATCAGAGGGGATCAACAGTATGCCACTACGTGGAGTAAGAGAAGTGTGAAAAACCCGAGGCAAAGAAACAGGGGAGAAGAATACGAGGAGCAAGAAAAAAAAAGCAAAATACAAAAACGAGGAGAACACAAGGGGCGAAAATCAGAGGAGGATCAACAGTATGCCACTACGTGGAGTAAGAGAAGTGTGAAAATGCTGATGCGAAGAAACAGGGGAGAAGAATACGAGGAGCAAGAAAAAAAAAGCAAAATACAAAAACGAGGAGAACACAAGGGGCGAAAATCAGAGGAGGATCAACAGTATGCCACTACGTGGAGTAAGAGAAGTGTGAAAATGCTGATGCGAAGAAACAGGGGAGAAGAATACGAGGAGCAAGAAAAAAAAAGCAAAATACAAAAACGAGGAGAACACAAGGGGCGAAAATCAGAGGAGGATCAACAGTATGCCACTACGTGGAGTAAGAGAAGTGTGAAAAACCCGAGGCGAAGAAACAGGGGAGAAGAATACGAGGAGCAAGAAAAAAAAAGCAAAATACAAAAACGAGGAGAACACAAGGGGCGAAAATCAGAGGAGGATCAACAGTATGCCACTACGTGGAGTAAGAGAAGTGTGAAAAACCCGAGGCGAAGAAACAGGGGAGAAGAATACGAGGAGCAAGAAAAAAAAAGCAAAATACAAAAACGAGGAGAACACAAGGGGCGAAAATCAGAGGAGGATCAACAGTATGCCACTACGTGGAGTAAGAGAAGTGTGAAAAACCCGAGGCGAAGAAACAGGGGAGAAGAATACGAGGAGCAAGAAAAAAAAAGCAAAATACAAAAACGAGGAGAACACAAGGGGCGAAAATCAGAGGAGGATCAACAGTATGCCACTACGTGGAGTAAGAGAAGTGTGAAAAACCCGAGGCGAAGAAACAGGGGAGAAGAATACGAGGAGCAAGAAAAAAAAAGCAAAATACAAAAACGAGGAGAACACAAGGGGCGAAAATCAGAGGAGGATCAACAGTATGCCACTACGTGGAGTAAGAGAAGTGTGAAAAACCCGAGGCGAAGAAACAGGGGAGAAGAATACGAGGAGCAAGAAAAAAAAAGCAAAATACAAAAATGAGGAGAACACAAGGGGCGAAAATCAGAGGAGGATCAACAGTATGCCACTACGTGGAGTAAGAGAAGTGTGAAAAACCCGAGGCGAAGAAACAGGGGAGAAGAATACGAGGAGCAAGAAAAAAAAAGCAAAATACAAAAACGAGGAGAACACAAGGGGCGAAAATCAGAGGAGGATCAACAGTATGCCACTACGTGGAGTAAGAGAAGTGTGAAAAACCCGAGGCGAAGAAACAGGGGAGAAGAATACGAGGAGCAAGAAAAAAAAAGCAAAATACAAAAACGAGGAGAACACAAGGGGCGAAAATCAGAGGAGGATCAACAGTATGCCACTACGTGGAGTAAGAGAAGTGTGAAAATGCTGATGCGAAGAAACAGGGGAGAAGAATACGAGGAGCAAGAAAAAAAAAGCAAAATACAAAAACGAGGAGAACACAAGGGGCGAAAATCAGAGGAGGATCAACAGTATGCCACTACGTGGAGTAAGAGAAGTGTGAAAATGCTGATGCGAAGAAACAGGGGAGAAGAATACGAGGAGCAAGAAAAAAAAAGCAAAATACAAAAACGAGGAGAACACAAGGGGCGAAAAACAGAGGAGGACCAACAGTATGCCACTACGTGGAGTAAGAGAAGTGTGAAAAACCCGAGGCGAAGAAACAGGGGAGAAGAATACGAGGAGCAAGAAAAAAAAGCAAAATACAAAAACGAGGAGAACACAAGGGGCGAAAATCAGAGGAGGATCAACAGTATGCCACTACGTGGAGTAAGAGAAGTGTGAAAAACCCGAGGCGAAGAAACAGGGGAGAAGAATACGAGGAGCAAGAAAAAAAAAGCAAAATACAAAAACGAGGAGAACACAAGGGGCGAAAATCAGAGGAGGATCAACAGTATGCCACTACGTGGAGTAAGAGAAGTGTGAAAAACCCGAGGCGAAGAAACAGGGGAGAAGAATACGAGGAGCAAGAAAAAAAAAGCAAAATACAAAAACGAGGAGAACACAAGGGGCGAAAATCAGAGGAGGATCAACAGTATGCCACTACGTGGAGTAAGAGAAGTGTGAAAAACCCGAGGCGAAGAAACAGGGGAGAAGAATACGAGGAGCAAGAAAAAAAAAGCAAAATACAAAAACGAGGAGAACACAAGGGGCGAAAATCAGAGGAGGATCAACAGTATGCCACTACGTGGAGTAAGAGAAGTGTGAAAAACCCGAGGCGAAGAAACAGGGGAGAAGAATACGAGGAGCAAGAAAAAAAAAGCAAAATACAAAAACGAGGAGAACACAAGGGGCGAAAATCAGAGGAGGATCAACAGTATGCCACTACGTGGAGTAAGAGAAGTGTGAAAAACCCGAGGCGAAGAAACAGGGGAGAAGAATACGAGGAGCAAGAAAAAAAAAAGCAAAATACAAAAATGAGGAGAACACAAGGGGCGAAAATCAGAGGAGGATCAACAGTATGCCACTACGTGGAGTAAGAGAAGTGTGAAAAAGCCGAGGCGAAGAAACAGGGGAGAAGAATACGAGGAGCAAGAAAAAAAAAGCAAAATACAAAAACGAGGAGAACACAAGGGGCGAAAATCAGAGGAGGATCAACAGTATGCCACTACGTGGAGTAAGAGAAGTGTGAAAAACCCGAGGCGAAGAAACAGGGGAGAAGAATACGAGGAGCAAGAAAAAAAAAGCAAAATACAAAAACGAGGAGAACACAAGGGGCGAAAATCAGAGGAGGATCAACAGTATGCCACTACGTGGAGTAAGAGAAGTGTGAAAATGCTGATGCGAAGAAACAGGGGAGAAGAATACGAGGAGCAAGAAAAAAAAAGCAAAATACAAAAACGAGGAGAACACAAGGGGCGAAAATCAGAGGAGGATCAACAGTATGCCACTACGTGGAGTAAGAGAAGTGTGAAAATGCTGATGCGAAGAAACAGGGGAGAAGAATACGAGGAGCAAGAAAAAAAAAGCAAAATACAAAAACGAGGAGAACACAAGGGGCGAAAATCAGAGGAGGATCAACAGTATGCCACTACGAGGAGTAAGAGAAGTGTGAAAAACCCGAGGTGAAGAAACAGGGGAGAAGAATACGAGGAGCAAGAAAAAAAAAGCAAAATACAAAAACGAGGAGAACACAAGGGGCGAAAATCAGAGGAGGATCAACAGTATGCCACTACGTGGAGTAAGAGAAGTGTGAAAATGCTGATGCGAAGAAACAGGGGAGAAGAATACGAGGAGCAAGAAAAAAAAAGCAAAATACAAAAACGAGGAGAACACAAGGGGCGAAAATCAGAGGAGGATCAACAGTATGCCACTACGTGGAGTAAGAGAAGTGTGAAAAACCCGAGGCGAAGAAACAGGGGAGAAGAATACGAGGAGCAAGAAAAAAAAAGCAAAATACAAAAACGAGGAGAACACAAGGGGCGAAAATCAGAGGAGGATCAACAGTATGCCACTACGTGGAGTAAGAGAAGTGTGAAAAACCCGAGGCGAAGAAACAGGGGAGAAGAATACGAGGAGCAAGAAAAAAAAAGCAAAATACAAAAACGAGGAGAACACAAGGGGCGAAAATCAGAGGGGATCAACAGTATGCCACTACGTGGAGTAAGAGAAGTGTGAAAAACCCGAGGCGAAGAAACAGGGGAGAAGAATACGAGGAGCAAGAAAAAAAAAGCAAAATACAAAAACGAGGAGAACACAAGGGGCGAAAATCAGAGGAGGATCAACAGTATGCCACTACGTGGAGTAAGAGAAGTGTGAAAATGCTGATGCGAAGAAACAGGGGAGAAGAATACGAGGAGCAAGAAAAAAAAAGCAAAATACAAAAACGAGGAGAACACAAGGGGCGAAAATCAGAGGAGGATCAACAGTATGCCACTACGTGGAGTAAGAGAAGTGTGAAAAACCCGAGGCGAAGAAACAGGGGAGAAGAATACGAGGAGCAAGAAAAAAAAAGCAAAATACAAAAACGAGGAGAACACAAGGGGCGAAAATCAGAGGAGGATCAACAGTATGCCACTACGTGGAGTAAGAGAAGTGTGAAAAACCCGAGGCGAAGAAACAGGGGAGAAGAATACGAGGAGCAAGAAAAAAAAAGCAAAATACAAAAACGAGGAGAACACAAGGGGCGAAAATCAGAGGAGGATCAACAGTATGCCACTACGTGGAGTAAGAGAAGTGTGAAAAACCCGAGGCGAAGAAACAGGGGAGAAGAATACGAGGAGCAAGAAAAAAAAAGCAAAATACAAAAACGAGGAGAACACAAGGGGCGAAAATCAGAGGAGGATCAACAGTATGCCACTACGTGGAGTAAGAGAAGTGTGAAAAACCCGAGGCGAAGAAACAGGGGAGAAGAATACGAGGAGCAAGAAAAAAAAAGCAAAATACAAAAACGAGGAGAACACAAGGGGCGAAAATCAGAGGAGGATCAACAGTATGCCACTACGTGGAGTAAGAGAAGTGTGAAAATGCTGATGCGAAGAAACAGGGGAGAAGAATACGAGGAGCAAGAAAAAAAAAGCAAAATACAAAAACGAGGAGAACACAAGGGGCGAAAATCAGAGGAGGATCAACAGTATGCCACTACGTGGAGTAAGAGAAGTGTGAAAAACCCGAGGCGAAGAAACAGGGGAGAAGAATACGAGGAGCAAGAAAAAAAAAGCAAAATACAAAAACGAGGAGAACACAAGGGGCGAAAATCAGAGGAGGATCAACAGTATGCCACTACGTGGAGTAAGAGAAGTGTGAAAATGCTGATGCGAAGAAACAGGGGAGAAGAATACGAGGAGCAAGAAAAAAAAAGCAAAATACAAAAACGAGGAGAACACAAGGGGCGAAAATCAGAGGAGGATCAACAGTATGCCACTACGTGGAGTAAGAGAAGTGTGAAAAACCCGAGGCGAAGAAACAGGGGAGAAGAATACGAGGAGCAAGAAAAAAAAAGCAAAATACAAAAACGAGGAGAACACAAGGGGCGAAAATCAGAGGAGGATCAACAGTATGCCACTACGTGGAGTAAGAGAAGTGTGAAAATGCTGATGCGAAGAAACAGGGGAGAAGAATACGAGGAGCAAGAAAAAAAAAGCAAAATACAAAAACGAGGAGAACACAAGGGGCAAAAATCAGAGGAGGATCAACAGTATGCCACTACGTGGAGTAAGAGAAGTGTGAAAATGCTGATGCGAAGAAACAGGGGAGAAGAATACGAGGAGCAAGAAAAAAAAAGCAAAATACAAAAACGAGGAGAACACAAGGGGCGAAAATCAGAGGGGATCAACAGTATGCCACTACGTGGAGTAAGAGAAGTGTGAAAAACCCGAGGCGAAGAAACAGGGGAGAAGAATACCAGGAGCAAGAAAAAAAAAGCAAAATACAAAAACGAGGAGAACACAAGGGGCGAAAATCAGAGGAGGATCAACAGTATGCCACTACGTGGAGTAAGAGAAGTGTGAAAAACCCGAGGTGAAGAAACAGGGGAGAAGAATACGAGGAGCAAGAAAAAAAAAGCAAAATACAAAAACGAGGAGAACACAAGGGGCGAAAATCAGAGGAGGATCAACAGTATGCCACTACGTGGAGTAAGAGAAGTGTGAAAATGCTGATGCGAAGAAACAGGGGAGAAGAATACGAGGAGCAAGAAAAAAAAAGCAAAATACAAAAACGAGGAGAACACAAGGGGCGAAAATCAGAGGAGGATCAACAGTATGCCACTACGTGGAGTAAGAGAAGTGTGAAAAACCCGAGGCGAAGAAACAGGGGAGAAGAATACGAGGAGCAAGAAAAAAAAAGCAAAATACAAAAACGAGGAGAACACAAGGGGCGAAAATCAGAGGAGGATCAACAGTATGCCACTACGTGGAGTAAGAGAAGTGTGAAAAACCCGAGGCGAAGAAACAGGGGAGAAGAATACGAGGAGCAAGAAAAAAAAAGCAAAATACAAAAACGAGGAGAACACAAGGGGCGAAAATCAGAGGAGGATCAACAGTATGCCACTACGTGGAGTAAGAGAAGTGTGAAAAACCCGAGGCGAAGAAACAGGGGAGAAGAATACGAGGAGCAAGAAAAAAAAAGCAAAATACAAAAACGAGGAGAACACAAGGGGCGAAAATCAGAGGAGGATCAACAGTATGCCACTACGTGGAGTAAGAGAAGTGTGAAAAACCCGAGGCGAAGAAACAGGGGAGAAGAATACGAGGAGCAAGAAAAAAAAAGCAAAATACAAAAACGAGGAGAACACAAGGGGCGAAAATCAGAGGAGGATCAACAGTATGCCACTACGTGGAGTAAGAGAAGTGTGAAAAACCCGAGGCGAAGAAACAGGGGAGAAGAATACGAGGAGCAAGAAAAAAAAAGCAAAATACAAAAACGAGGAGAACACAAGGGGCGAAAATCAGAGGAGGATCAACAGTATGCCACTACGTGGAGTAAGAGAAGTGTGAAAAACCCGAGGCGAAGAAACAGGGGAGAAGAATACGAGGAGCAAGAAAAAAAAAGCAAAATACAAAAACGAGGAGAACACAAGGGGCGAAAATCAGAGGAGGATCAACAGTATGCCACTACGTGGAGTAAGAGAAGTGTGAAAAACCCGAGGCGAAGAAACAGGGGAGAAGAATACGAGGAGCAAGAAAAAAAAAGCAAAATACAAAAACGAGGAGAACACAAGGGGCGAAAATCAGAGGAGGATCAACAGTATGCCACTACGTGGAGTAAGAGAAGTGTGAAAAACCCGAGGCGAAGAAACAGGGGAGAAGAATACGAGGAGCAAGAAAAAAAAAGCAAAATACAAAAACGAGGAGAACACAAGGGGCGAAAATCAGAGGAGGATCAACAGTATGCCACTACGTGGAGTAAGAGAAGTGTGAAAAACCCGAGGCGAAGAAACAGGGGAGAAGAATACGAGGAGCAAGAAAAAAAAAGCAAAATACAAAAACGAGGAGAACACAAGGGGCGAAAATCAGAGGAGGATCAACAGTATGCCACTACGTGGAGTAAGAGAAGTGTGAAAAACCCGAGGCGAAGAAACAGGGGAGAAGAATACGAGGAGCAAGAAAAAAAAAGCAAAATACAAAAACGAGGAGAACACAAGGGGCGAAAATCAGAGGAGGATCAACAGTATGCCACTACGTGGAGTAAGAGAAGTGTGAAAAACCCGAGGCGAAGAAACAGGGGAGAAGAATACGAGGAGCAAGAAAAAAAAAGCAAAATACAAAAACGAGGAGAACACAAGGGGCGAAAATCAGAGGAGGATCAACAGTATGCCACTACGTGGAGTAAGAGAAGTGTGAAAAACCCGAGGCGAAGAAACAGGGGAGAAGAATACGAGGAGCAAGAAAAAAAAAGCAAAATACAAAAACGAGGAGAACACAAGGGGCGAAAATCAGAGGAGGATCAACAGTATGCCACTACGTGGAGTAAGAGAAGTGTGAAAAACCCGAGGCGAAGAAACAGGGGAGAAGAATACGAGGAGCAAGAAAAAAAAAGCAAAATACAAAAACGAGGAGAACACAAGGGGCGAAAATCAGAGGAGGATCAACAGTATGCCACTACGTGGAGTAAGAGAAGTGTGAAAAACCCGAGGCGAAGAAACAGGGGAGAAGAATACGAGGAGCAAGAAAAAAAAAGCAAAATACAAAAACGAGGAGAACACAAGGGGCGAAAATCAGAGGAGGATCAACAGTATGCCACTACGTGGAGTAAGAGAAGTGTGAAAATGCTGATGCGAAGAAACAGGGGAGAAGAATACGAGGAGCAAGAAAAAAAAAGCAAAATACAAAAACGAGGAGAACACAAGGGGCGAAAATCAGAGGAGGATCAACAGTATGCCACTACGTGGAGTAAGAGAAGTGTGAAAATGCTGATGCGAAGAAACAGGGGAGAAGAATACGAGGAGCAAGGAAAAAAAAGCAAAATACAAAAACGAGGAGAACACAAGGGGCGAAAATCAGAGGAGGATCAACAGTATGCCACTACGTGGAGTAAGAGAAGTGTGAAAAACCCGAGGCGAAGAAACAGGGGAGAAGAATACGAGGAGCAAGGAAAAAAAAGCAAAATACAAAAACGAGGAGAACACAAGGGGCGAAAATCAGAGGAGGATCAACAGTATGCCACTACGTGGAGTAAGAGAAGTGTGAAAAACCCGAGGCAAAGAAACAGGGGAGAAGAATACGAGGAGCAAGAAAAAAAAAGCAAAATACAAAAACGAGGAGAACACAAGGGGCGAAAATCAGAGGAGGATCAACAGTATGCCACTACGTGGAGTAAGAGAAGTGTGAAAAACCCGAGGCGAAGAAACAGGGGAGAAGAATACGAGGAGCAAGAAAAAAAAAGCAAAATACAAAAACGAGGAGAACACAAGGGGCGAAAATCAGAGGAGGATCAACAGTATGCCACTACGTGGAGTAAGAGAAGTGTGAAAAACCCGAGGCGAAGAAACAGGGGAGAAGAATACGAGGAGCAAGAAAAAAAAAGCAAAATACAAAAACGAGGAGAACACAAGGGGCGAAAATCAGAGGAGGATCAACAGTATGCCACTACGTGGAGTAAGAGAAGTGTGAAAAACCCGAGGCGAAGAAACAGGGGAGAAGAATACGAGGAGCAAGAAAAAAAAAGCAAAATACAAAAACGAGGAGAACACAAGGGGCGAAAATCAGAGGAGGATCAACAGTATGCCACTACGTGGAGTAAGAGAAGTGTGAAAAACCCGAGGCGAAGAAACAGGGGAGAAGAATACGAGGAGCAAGAAAAAAAAAGCAAAATACAAAAACGAGGAGAACACAAGGGGCGAAAATCAGAGGAGGATCAACAGTATGCCACTACGTGGAGTAAGAGAAGTGTGAAAAACCCGAGGCGAAGAAACAGGGGAGAAGAATACGAGGAGCAAGAAAAAAAAAGCAAAATACAAAAACGAGGAGAACACAAGGGGCGAAAATCAGAGGAGGATCAACAGTATGCCACTACGTGGAGTAAGAGAAGTGTGAAAAACCCGAGGCGAAGAAACAGGGGAGAAGAATACGAGGAGCAAGAAAAAAAAAGCAAAATACAAAAACGAGGAGAACACAAGGGGCGAAAATCAGAGGAGGATCAACAGTATGCCACTACGTGGAGTAAGAGAAGTGTGAAAAACCCGAGGCGAAGAAACAGGGGAGAAGAATACGAGGAGCAAGAAAAAAAAAGCAAAATACAAAAACGAGGAGAACACAAGGGGCGAAAATCAGAGGAGGATCAACAGTATGCCACTACGTGGAGTAAGAGAAGTGTGAAAAACCCGAGGCGAAGAAACAGGGGAGAAGAATACGAGGAGCAAGAAAAAAAAAGCAAAATACAAAAACGAGGAGAACACAAGGGGCGAAAATCAGAGGAGGATCAACAGTATGCCACTACGTGGAGTAAGAGAAGTGTGAAAAACCCGAGGCGAAGAAACAGGGGAGAAGAATACGAGGAGCAAGAAAAAAAAAGCAAAATACAAAAACGAGGAGAACACAAGGGGCGAAAATCAGAGGAGGATCAACAGTATGCCACTACGTGGAGTAAGAGAAGTGTGAAAATGCTGATGCGAAGAAACAGGGGAGAAGAATACGAGGAGCAAGAAAAAAAAAGCAAAATACAAAAACGAGGAGAACACAAGGGGCGAAAATCAGAGGAGGATCAACAGTATGCCACTACGTGGAGTAAGAGAAGTGTGAAAATGCTGATGCGAAGAAACAGGGGAGAAGAATACGAGGAGCAAGGAAAAAAAAGCAAAATACAAAAACGAGGAGAACACAAGGGGCGAAAATCAGAGGAGGATCAACAGTATGCCACTACGTGGAGTAAGAGAAGTGTGAAAAACCCGAGGCGAAGAAACAGGGGAGAAGAATACGAGGAGCAAGGAAAAAAAAGCAAAATACAAAAACGAGGAGAACACAAGGGGCGAAAATCAGAGGAGGATCAACAGTATGCCACTACGTGGAGTAAGAGAAGTGTGAAAAACCCGAGGCGAAGAAACAGGGGAGAAGAATACGAGGAGCAAGAAAAAAAAAGCAAAATACAAAAACGAGGAGAACACAAGGGGCGAAAATCAGAGGGGATCAACAGTATGCCACTACGTGGAGTAAGAGAAGTGTGAAAAACCCGAGGCGAAGAAACAGGGGAGAAGAATACGAGGAGCAAGAAAAAAAAAGCAAAATACAAAAACGAGGAGAACACAAGGGGCGAAAATCAGAGGAGGAACAACAGTATGCCACTACGTGGAGTAAGAGAAGTGTGAAAATGCTGATGCGAAGAAACAGGGGAGAAGAATACGAGGAGCAAGAAAAAAAAAGCAAAATACAAAAACGAGGAGAACACAAGGGGCGAAAATCAGAGGAGGATCAACAGTATGCCACTACGTGGAGTAAGAGAAGTGTGAAAATGCTGATGCGAAGAAACAGGGGAGAAGAATACGAGGAGCAAGAAAAAAAAAGCAAAATACAAAAACGAGGAGAACACAAGGGGCGAAAATCAGAGGAGGATCAACAGTATGCCACTACGTGGAGTAAGAGAAGTGTGAAAAACCCGAGGCGAAGAAACAGGGGAGAAGAATACGAGGAGCAAGAAAAAAAAAGCAAAATACAAAAACGAGGAGAACACAAGGGGCGAAAATCAGAGGAGGATCAACAGTATGCCACTACGTGGAGTAAGAGAAGTGTGAAAAACCCGAGGCGAAGAAACAGGGGAGAAGAATACGAGGAGCAAGAAAAAAAAAGCAAAATACAAAAACGAGGAGAACACAAGGGGCGAAAATCAGAGGAGGATCAACAGTATGCCACTACGTGGAGTAAGAGAAGTGTGAAAAACCCGAGGCGAAGAAACAGGGGAGAAGAATACGAGGAGCAAGAAAAAAAAAGCAAAATACAAAAACGAGGAGAACACAAGGGGCGAAAATCAGAGGAGGATCAACAGTATGCCACTACGTGGAGTAAGAGAAGTGTGAAAAACCCGAGGCGAAGAAACAGGGGAGAAGAATACGAGGAGCAAGAAAAAAAAAGCAAAATACAAAAACGAGGAGAACACAAGGGGCGAAAATCAGAGGAGGATCAACAGTATGCCACTACGTGGAGTAAGAGAAGTGTGAAAATGCTGATGCGAAGAAACAGGGGAGAAGAATACGAGGAGCAAGAAAAAAAAAGCAAAATACAAAAACGAGGAGAACACAAGGGGCGAAAATCAGAGGAGGATCAACAGTATGCCACTACGTGGAGTAAGAGAAGTGTGAAAAACCCGAGGTGAAGAAACAGGGGAGAAGAATACGAGGAGCAAGAAAAAAAAAGCAAAATACAAAAACGAGGAGAACACAAGGGGCGAAAATCAGAGGAGGATCAACAGTATGCCACTACGTGGAGTAAGAGAAGTGTGAAAAACCCGAGGCGAAGAAACAGGGGAGAAGAATACGAGGAGCAAGAAAAAAAAAGCAAAATACAAAAACGAGGAGAACACAAGGGGCGAAAATCAGAGGAGGATCAACAGTATGCCACTACGTGGAGTAAGAGAAGTGTGAAAATGCTGATGCGAAGAAACAGGGGAGAAGAATACGAGGAGCAAGAAAAAAAAAGCAAAATACAAAAACGAGGAGAACACAAGGGGCGAAAATCAGAGGAGGATCAACAGTATGCCACTACGTGGAGTAAGAGAAGTGTGAAAAACCCGAGGCGAAGAAACAGGGGAGAAGAATACGAGGAGCAAGAAAAAAAAAGCAAAATACAAAAACGAGGAGAACACAAGGGGCGAAAATCAGAGGAGGATCAACAGTATGCCACTACATGGAGTAAGAGAAGTGTGAAAAACCCGAGGCGAAGAAACAGGGGAGAAGAATACGAGGAGCAAGAAAAAAAAAGCAAAATACTAAAACGAGGAGAACACAAGGGGCGAAAATCAGAGGAGGATCAACAGTATGCCACTACGTGGAGTAAGAGAAGTGCGAAAAACCCGAGGCGAAGAAACAGGGGAGAAGAATACGAGGAGCAAGAAAAAAAAAGCAAAATACAAAAACGAGGAGAACACAAGGGGCGAAAATCAGAGGAGGATCAACAGTATGCCACTACGTGGAGTAAGAGAAGTGTGAAAAACCCGAGGCGAAGAAACAGGGGAGAAGAATACGAGGAGCAAGAAAAAAAAAGCAAAATACAAAAACGAGGAGAACACAAGGGGCGAAAATCAGAGGAGGATCAACAGTATGCCACTACGTGGAGTAAGAGAAGTGTGAAAATGCTGATGCGAAGAAACAGGGGAGAAGAATACGAGGAGCAAGAAAAAAAAAGCAAAATACAAAAACGAGGAGAACACAAGGGGCGAAAATCAGAGGAGGATCAACAGTATGCCACTACGTGGAGTAAGAGAAGTGTGAAAAACCCGAGGCGAAGAAACAGGGGAGAAGAATACGAGGAGCAAGAAAAAAAAAGCAAAATACAAAAACGAGGAGAACACAAGGGGCGAAAATCAGAGGAGGATCAACAGTATGCCACTACGTCGAGTAAGAGAAGTGTGAAAATGCTGATGCGAAGAAACAGGGGAGAAGAATACGAGGAGCAAGAAAAAAAAAGCAAAATACAAAAACGAGGAGAACACAAGGGGCGAAAATCAGAGGAGGATCAACAGTATGCCACTACGTGGAGTAAGAGAAGTGTGAAAAACCCGAGGCGAAGAAACAGGGGAGAAGAATACGAGGAGCAAGAAAAAAAAAGCAAAATACAAAAACGAGGAGAACACAAGGGGCGAAAATCAGAGGAGGATCAACAGTATGCCACTACGTGGAGTAAGAGAAGTGTGAAAATGCTGATGCGAAGAAACAGGGGAGAAGAATACGAGGAGCAAGAAAAAAAAAGCAAAATACAAAAACGAGGAGAACACAAGGGGCGAAAATCAGAGGAGGATCAACAGTATGCCACTACGTGGAGTAAGAGAAGTGTGAAAAACCCGAGGCGAAGAAACAGGGGAGAAGAATACGAGGAGCAAGAAAAAAAAGCAAAATACAAAAACGAGGAGAACACAAGGGGCGAAAATCAGAGGAGGATCAACAGTATGCCACTACGTGGAGTAAGAGAAGTGTGAAAAACCCGAGGCGAAGAAACAGGGGAGAAGAATACGAGGAGCAAGAAAAAAAAAGCAAAATACAAAAACGAGGAGAACACAAGGGGCGAAAATCAGAGGAGGATCAACAGTATGCCACTACGTGGAGTAAGAGAAGTGTGAAAAACCCGAGGCGAAGAAACAGGGGAGAAGAATACGAGGAGCAAGAAAAAAAAAGCAAAATACAAAAACGAGGAGAACACAAGGGGCGAAAATCAGAGGAGGATCAACAGTATGCCACTACGTGGAGTAAGAGAAGTGTGAAAATGCTGATGCGAAGAAACAGGGGAGAAGAATACGAGGAGCAAGAAAAAAAAAGCAAAATACAAAAACGAGGAGAACACAAGGGGCGAAAATCAGAGGAGGATCAACAGTATGCCACTACGTGGAGTAAGAGAAGTGTGAAAATGCTGATGCGAAGAAACAGGGGAGAAGAATACGAGGAGCAAGAAAAAAAAAGCAAAATACAAAAACGAGGAGAACACAAGGGGCGAAAATCAGAGGAGGATCAACAGTATGCCACTACGTGGAGTAAGAGAAGTGTGAAAAACCCGAGGCGAAGAAACAGGGGAGAAGAATACGAGGAGCAAGAAAAAAAAAGCAAAATACAAAAACGAGGAGAACACAAGGGGCGAAAATCAGAGGAGGATCAACAGTATGCCACTACGTGGAGTAAGAGAAGTGTGAAAAACCCGAGGCGAAGAAACAGGGGAGAAGAATACGAGGAGCAAGAAAAAAAAAGCAAAATACAAAAACGAGGAGAACACAAGGGGCGAAAATCAGAGGAGGATCAACAGTATGCCACTACGTGGAGTAAGAGAAGTGTGAAAAACCCGAGGCGAAGAAACAGGGGAGAAGAATACGAGGAGCAAGAAAAAAAAAGCAAAATACAAAAACGAGGAGAACACAAGGGGCGAAAATCAGAGGAGGATCAACAGTATGCCACTACGTGGAGTAAGAGAAGTGTGAAAATGCTGATGCGAAGAAACAGGGGAGAAGAATACGAGGAGCAAGAAAAAAAAAGCAAAATACAAAAACGAGGAGAACACAAGGGGCGAAAATCAGAGGAGGATCAACAGTATGCCACTACGTGGAGTAAGAGAAGTGTGAAAAACCCGAGGCGAAGAAACAGGGGAGAAGAATACGAGGAGCAAGAAAAAAAAAGCAAAATACAAAAACGAGGAGAACACAAGGGGCGAAAATCAGAGGAGGATCAACAGTATGCCACTACGTGGAGTAAGAGAAGTGTGAAAAACCCGAGGCGAAGAAACAGGGGAGAAGAATACGAGGAGCAAGAAAAAAAAAGCAAAATACAAAAACGAGGAGAACACAAGGGGCGAAAATCAGAGGAGGATCAACAGTATGCCACTACGTGGAGTAAGAGAAGTGTGAAAATGCTGATGCGAAGAAACAGGGGAGAAGAATACGAGGAGCAAGAAAAAAAAAGCAAAATACAAAAACGAGGAGAACACAAGGGGCGAAAATCAGAGGAGGATCAACAGTATGCCACTACGTGGAGTAAGAGAAGTGTGAAAAACCCGAGGCGAAGAAACAGGGGAGAAGAATACGAGGAGCAAGAAAAAAAAAGCAAAATACAAAAACGAGGAGAACACAAGGGGCGAAAATCAGAGGAGGATCAACAGTATGCCACTACATGGAGTAAGAGAAGTGTGAAAAACCCGAGGCGAAGAAACAGGGGAGAAGAATACGAGGAGCAAGAAAAAAAAAGCAAAATACTAAAACGAGGAGAACACAAGGGGCGAAAATCAGAGGAGGATCAACAGTATGCCACTACGTGGAGTAAGAGAAGTGTGAAAAACCCGAGGCGAAGAAACAGGGGAGAAGAATACGAGGAGCAAGAAAAAAAAAGCAAAATACAAAAACGAGGAGAACACAAGGGGCGAAAATCAGAGGAGGATCAACAGTATGCCACTACGTGGAGTAAGAGAAGTGTGAAAAACCCGAGGCGAAGAAACAGGGGAGAAGAATACGAGGAGCAAGAAAAAAAAAGCAAAATACAAAAACGAGGAGAACACAAGGGGCGAAAATCAGAGGAGGATCAACAGTATGCCACTACGTGGAGTAAGAGAAGTGTGAAAAACCCCCGAGGCGAAGAAACAGGGGAGAAGAATACGAGGAGCAAGAAAAAAAAGCAAAATACAAAAACGAGGAGAACACAAGGGGCGAAAATCAGAGGAGGATCAACAGTATGCCACTACGTGGAGTAAGAGAAGTGTGAAATGCTGATGCGAAGAAACAGGGGAGAAGAATACGAGGAGCAAGAAAAAAAAGCAAAATACAAAAACGAGGAGAACACAAGGGGCGAAAATCAGAGGAGGATCAACAGTATGCCACTACGTGGAGTAAGAGAAGTGTGAAAATGCTGATGCGAAGAAACAGGGGAGAAGAATACGAGGAGCAAGAAAAAAAAAGCAAAATACAAAAACGAGGAGAACACAAGGGGCGAAAATCAGAGGAGGATCAACAGTATGCCACTACGTGGAGTAAGAGAAGTGTGAAAAACCCGAGGCGAAGAACAGGGGAGAAGAATACGAGGAGCAAGGAAAAAAAAGCAAAATACAAAAACGAGGAGAACACAAGGGGCGAAAATCAGAGGAGGATCAACAGTATGCCACTACGTGGAGTAAGAGAAGTGTGAAAAACCCGAGGCGAAGAAACAGGGGAGAAGAATACGAGGAGCAAGAAAAAAAAAGCAAAATACAAAAACGAGGAGAACACAAGGGGCGAAAATCAGAGGGGGATCAACAGTATGCCACTACGTGAGAGTAAGAGAAGTGTGAAAAACCCGAGGCGAAGAAACAGGGGAGAGAAGAATACGAGGAGCAAGAAAAAAAAAGCAAAATACAAAAACGAGGAGAACACAAGGGGCGAAAATCAGAGGAGGATCAACAGTATGCCACTACGTGGAGTAAGAGAAGTGTGAAAATGCTGATGCGAAGAAACAGGGGAGAAGAATACGAGGAGCAAGAAAAAAAAAGCAAAATACAAAAACGAGGAGAACACAAGGGGCGAAAATCAGAGGAGGATCAACAGTATGCACTACGTGGAGTAAGAGAAGTGTGAAAATGCTGATGCGAAGAAACAGGGGAGAAGAATACGAGGAGCAAGAAAAAAAAAAGCAAAAATACAAAAAACGAGGAGAACACAAGGGGCGAAAATCAGAGGAGGATCAACAGTATGCCACTACGTGGAGTAAGAGAAGTGTGAAAAAACCGAGGCGAAGAAACAGGGGAGAAGAATACGAGGAGCAAGAAAAAAAAAGCAAAATACAAAAACGAGGAGAACACAAGGGGCGAAAATCAGAGGAGGATCAACAGTATGCCACTACGTGGAGTAAGAGAAGTGTGAAAACCCGAGGCGAAGAAACAGGGGAGAAGAATACGAGGAGCAAGAAAAAAAAAGCAAAATACAAAAACGAGGAGAACACAAGGGGCGAAAATCAGAGGAGGATCAACAGTATGCCACTACGTGGAGTAAGAGAAGTGTGAAAAACCCGAGGCGAAGAAACAGGGGAGAAGAATACGAGGAGCAAGAAAAAAAAAGCAAAATACAAAAACGAGGAGAACACAAGGGGCGAAAATCAGAGGAGGATCAACAGTATGCCACTACGTGGAGTAAGAGAAGTGTGAAAAACCCGAGGCGAAGAAACAGGGGAGAAGAATACGAGGAGCAAGAAAAAAAAAGCAAAATACAAAAACGAGGAGAACACAAGGGGCGAAAATCAGAGGAGGATCAACAGTATGCCACTACGTGGAGTAAGAGAAGTGTGAAAATGCTGATGCGAAGAAACAGGGGAGAAGAATACGAGGAGCAAGAAAAAAAAAGCAAAATACAAAAACGAGGAGAACACAAGGGGCGAAAATCAGAGGAGGATCAACAGTATGCCACTACGTGGAGTAAGAGAAGTGTGAAAAACCCGAGGTGAAGAAACAGGGGAGAAGAATACGAGGAGCAAGAAAAAAAAAGCAAAATACAAAAACGAGGAGAACACAAGGGGCGAAAATCAGAGGAGGATCAACAGTATGCCACTACGTGGAGTAAGAGAAGTGTGAAAAACCCGAGGCGAAGAAACAGGGGAGAAGAATACGAGGAGCAAGAAAAAAAAAGCAAAATACAAAAACGAGGAGAACACAAGGGGCGAAAATCAGAGGAGGATCAACAGTATGCCACTACGTGGAGTAAGAGAAGTGTGAAAATGCTGATGCGAAGAAACAGGGGAGAAGAATACGAGGAGCAAGAAAAAAAGCAAAATACAAAAACGAGGAGAACACAAGGGGCGAAAATCAGAGGAGGATCAACAGTATGCCACTACGTGGAGTAAGAGAAGTGTGAAAAACCCGAGGCGAAGAAACAGGGAGAAGAATACGAGGAGCAAGAAAAAAAAGCAAAATACAAAAACGAGGAGAACACAAGGGGCGAAAATCAGAGGAGGATCAACAGTATGCCACTACATGGAGTAAGAGAAGTGTGAAAAACCCGAGGCGAAGAAACAGGGGAGAAGAATACGAGGAGCAAGAAAAAAAAAGCAAAATACTAAAACGAGGAGAACACAAGGGGCGAAAATCAGAGGAGGATCAACAGTATGCCACTACGTGGAGTAAGAGAAGTGTGAAAAACCCGAGGCGAAGAAACAGGGGAGAAGAATACGAGGAGCAAGAAAAAAAAAGCAAAATACAAAAACGAGGAGAACACAAGGGGCGAAAATCAGAGGAGGATCAACAGTATGCCACTACGTGGAGTAAGAGAAGTGTGAAAAACCCGAGGCGAAGAAACAGGGGAGAAGAATACGAGGAGCAAGAAAAAAAAAGCAAAATACAAAAACGAGGAGAACACAAGGGGCGAAAATCAGAGGAGGATCAACAGTATGCCACTACGTGGAGTAAGAGAAGTGTGAAAATGCTGATGCGAAGAAACAGGGGAGAAGAATACGAGGAGCAAGAAAAAAAAAGCAAAATACAAAAACGAGGAGAACACAAGGGGCGAAAATCAGAGGAGGATCAACAGTATGCCACTACGTGGAGTAAGAGAAGTGTGAAAAACCCGAGGCGAAGAAACAGGGGAGAAGAATACGAGGAGCAAGAAAAAAAAAGCAAAATACAAAAACGAGGAGAACACAAGGGGCGAAAATCAGAGGAGGATCAACAGTATGCCACTACGTGGAGTAAGAGAAGTGTGAAAATGCTGATGCGAAGAAACAGGGGAGAAGAATACGAGGAGCAAGAAAAAAAAAGCAAAATACAAAAACGAGGAGAACACAAGGGGCGAAAATCAGAGGAGGATCAACAGTATGCCACTACGTGGAGTAAGAGAAGTGTGAAAAACCCGAGGCGAAGAAACAGGGGAGAAGAATACGAGGAGCAAGAAAAAAAAAGCAAAATACAAAAACGAGGAGAACACAAGGGGCGAAAATCAGAGGAGGATCAACAGTATGCCACTACGTGGAGTAAGAGAAGTGTGAAAATGCTGATGCGAAGAAACAGGGGAGAAGAATACGAGGAGCAAGAAAAAAAAAGCAAAATACAAAAACGAGGAGAACACAAGGGGCGAAAATCAGAGGAGGATCAACAGTATGCCACTACGTGGAGTAAGAGAAGTGTGAAAAACCCGAGGCGAAGAAACAGGGGAGAAGAATACGAGGAGCAAGAAAAAAAAGCAAAATACAAAAACGAGGAGAACACAAGGGGCGAAAATCAGAGGAGGATCAACAGTATGCCACTACGTGGAGTAAGAGAAGTGTGAAAAACCCGAGGCGAAGAAACAGGGGAGAAGAATACGAGGAGCAAGAAAAAAAAAGCAAAATACAAAAACGAGGAGAACACAAGGGGCGAAAATCAGAGGAGGATCAACAGTATGCCACTACGTGGAGTAAGAGAAGTGTGAAAAACCCGAGGCGAAGAAACAGGGGAGAAGAATACGAGGAGCAAGAAAAAAAAAGCAAAATACAAAAACGAGGAGAACACAAGGGGCGAAAATCAGAGGAGGATCAACAGTATGCCACTACGTGGAGTAAGAGAAGTGTGAAAATGCTGATGCGAAGAAACAGGGGAGAAGAATACGAGGAGCAAGAAAAAAAAAGCAAAATACAAAAACGAGGAGAACACAAGGGGCGAAAATCAGAGGAGGATCAACAGTATGCCACTACGTGGAGTAAGAGAAGTGTGAAAAACCCGAGGCGAAGAAACAGGGGAGAAGAATACGAGGAGCAAGAAAAAAAAGCAAAATACAAAAACGAGGAGAACACAAGGGGCGAAAATCAGAGGAGGATCAACAGTATGCCACTACGTGGAGTAAGAGAAGTGTGAAAAACCCGAGGCGAAGAAACAGGGGAGAAGAATACGAGGAGCAAGAAAAAAAAAGCAAAATACAAAAACGAGGAGAACACAAGGGGCGAAAATCAGAGGAGGATCAACAGTATGCCACTACGTGGAGTAAGAGAAGTGTGAAAAACCCGAGGCGAAGAAACAGGGGAGAAGAATACGAGGAGCAAGAAAAAAAAAGCAAAATACAAAAACGAGGAGAACACAAGGGGCGAAAATCAGAGGAGGATCAACAGTATGCCACTACGTGGAGTAAGAGAAGTGTGAAAATGCTGATGCGAAGAAACAGGGGAGAAGAATACGAGGAGCAAGAAAAAAAAAGCAAAATACAAAAACGAGGAGAACACAAGGGGCGAAAATCAGAGGAGGATCAACAGTATGCCACTACGTGGAGTAAGAGAAGTGTGAAAATGCTGATGCGAAGAAACAGGGGAGAAGAATACGAGGAGCAAGAAAAAAAAAGCAAAATACAAAAACGAGGAGAACACAAGGGGCGAAAATCAGAGGAGGATCAACAGTATGCCACTACGTGGAGTAAGAGAAGTGTGAAAAACCCGAGGCGAAGAAACAGGGGAGAAGAATACGAGGAGCAAGAAAAAAAAAGCAAAATACAAAAACGAGGAGAACACAAGGGGCGAAAATCAGAGGAGGATCAACAGTATGCCACT
Source organism: Cervus elaphus (assembly GCF_910594005.1). NCBI lineage: Eukaryota > Metazoa > Chordata > Mammalia > Artiodactyla > Cervidae > Cervus > Cervus elaphus. The sequence continues at coordinate 37,370 of NW_025316696.1, read as the reverse complement.
ACGTGGAGTAAGAGAAGTGTGAAAAACCCGAGGCGAAGAAACAGGGGAGAAGAATACGAGGAGCAAGAAAAAAAAAGCAAAATACAAAAACGAGGAGAACACAAGGGGCGAAAATCAGAGGAGGATCAACAGTATGCCACTACGTGGAGTAAGAGAAGTGTGAAAAACCCGAGGCGAAGAAACAGGGGAGAAGAATACGAGGAGCAAGAAAAAAAAAGCAAAATACAAAAACGAGGAGAACACAAGGGGCGAAAATCAGAGGAGGATCAACAGTATGCCACTACGTGGAGTAAGAGAAGTGTGAAAAACCCGAGGCGAAGAAACAGGGGAGAAGAATACGAGGAGCAAGAAAAAAAAAGCAAAATACAAAAACGAGGAGAACACAAGGGGCGAAAATCAGAGGAGGATCAACAGTATGCCACTACGTGGAGTAAGAGAAGTGTGAAAATGCTGATGCGAAGAAACAGGGGAGAAGAATACGAGGAGCAAGAAAAAAAAAGCAAAATACAAAAACGAGGAGAACACAAGGGGCGAAAATCAGAGGGGATCAACAGTATGCCACTACGTGGAGTAAGAGAAGTGTGAAAAACCCGAGGCGAAGAAACAGGGGAGAAGAATACGAGGAGCAAGAAAAAAAAAGCAAAATACAAAAACGAGGAGAACACAAGGGGCGAAAATCAGAGGAGGATCAACAGTATGCCACTACGTGGAGTAAGAGAAGTGTGAAAAACCCGAGGCGAAGAAACAGGGGAGAAGAATACGAGGAGCAAGAAAAAAAAAGCAAAATACAAAAACGAGGAGAACACAAGGGGCGAAAATCAGAGGAGGATCAACAGTATGCCACTACGTGGAGTAAGAGAAGTGTGAAAATGCTGATGCGAAGAAACAGGGGAGAAGAATACGAGGAGCAAGAAAAAAAAAGCAAAATACAAAAACGAGGAGAACACAAGGGGCGAAAATCAGAGGAGGATCAACAGTATGCCACTACGTGGAGTAAGAGAAGTGTGAAAATGCTGATGCGAAGAAACAGGGGAGAAGAATACGAGGAGCAAGAAAAAAAAAGCAAAATACAAAAACGAGGAGAACACAAGGGGCGAAAATCAGAGGAGGATCAACAGTATGCCACTACGTGGAGTAAGAGAAGTGTGAAAAACCCGAGGCGAAGAAACAGGGGAGAAGAATACGAGGAGCAAGAAAAAAAAAGCAAAATACAAAAACGAGGAGAACACAAGGGGCGAAAATCAGAGGAGGATCAACAGTATGCCACTACGTGGAGTAAGAGAAGTGTGAAAAACCCGAGGCGAAGAAACAGGGGAGAAGAATACGAGGAGCAAGAAAAAAAAAGCAAAATACAAAAACGAGGAGAACACAAGGGGCGAAAATCAGAGGAGGATCAACAGTATGCCACTACGTGGAGTAAGAGAAGTGTGAAAAACCCGAGGCGAAGAAACAGGGGAGAAGAATACGAGGAGCAAGAAAAAAAAAGCAAAATACAAAAACGAGGAGAACACAAGGGGCGAAAATCAGAGGAGGATCAACAGTATGCCACTACGTGGAGTAAGAGAAGTGTGAAAATGCTGATGCGAAGAAACAGGGGAGAAGAATACGAGGAGCAAGAAAAAAAAAGCAAAATACAAAAACGAGGAGAACACAAGGGGCGAAAATCAGAGGAGGATCAACAGTATGCCACTACGTGGAGTAAGAGAAGTGTGAAAATGCTGATGCGAAGAAACAGGGGAGAAGAATACGAGGAGCAAGGAAAAAAAAGCAAAATACAAAAACGAGGAGAACACAAGGGGCGAAAATCAGAGGAGGATCAACAGTATGCCACTACGTGGAGTAAGAGAAGTGTGAAAAACCCGAGGCGAAGAAACAGGGGAGAAGAACACGAGGAGCAAGGAAAAAAAAGCAAAATACAAAAACGAGGAGAACACAAGGGGCGAAAATCAGAGGAGGATCAACAGTATGCCACTACGTGGAGTAAGAGAAGTGTGAAAAACCCGAGGCGAAGAAACAGGGGAGAAGAATACGAGGAGCAAGAAAAAAAAAGCAAAATACAAAAACGAGGAGAACACAAGGGGCGAAAATCAGAGGAGGATCAACAGTATGCCACTACGTGGAGTAAGAGAAGTGTGAAAAACCCGAGGCGAAGAAACAGGGGAGAAGAATACGAGGAGCAAGAAAAAAAAAGCAAAATACAAAAACGAGGAGAACACAAGGGGCGAAAATCAGAGGAGGATCAACAGTATGCCACTACGTGGAGTAAGAGAAGTGTGAAAATGCTGATGCGAAGAAACAGGGGAGAAGAATACGAGGAGCAAGAAAAAAAAAGCAAAATACAAAAACGAGGAGAACACAAGGGGCGAAAATCAGAGGGGATCAACAGTATGCCACTACGTGGAGTAAGAGAAGTGTGAAAAACCCGAGGCGAAGAAACAGGGGAGAAGAATACGAGGAGCAAGAAAAAAAAAGCAAAATACAAAAACGAGGAGAACACAAGGGGCGAAAATCAGAGGAGGATCAACAGTATGCCACTACGTGGAGTAAGAGAAGTGTGAAAAACCCGAGGCGAAGAAACAGGGGAGAAGAATACGAGGAGCAAGAAAAAAAAAGCAAAATACAAAAACGAGGAGAACACAAGGGGCGAAAATCAGAGGAGGATCAACAGTATGCCACTACGTGGAGTAAGAGAAGTGTGAAAATGCTGATGCGAAGAAACAGGGGAGAAGAATACGAGGAGCAAGAAAAAAAAAGCAAAATACAAAAACGAGGAGAACACAAGGGGCGAAAATCAGAGGAGGATCAACAGTATGCCACTACGTGGAGTAAGAGAAGTGTGAAAAACCCGAGGCGAAGAAACAGGGGAGAAGAATACGAGGAGCAAGAAAAAAAAGCAAAATACAAAAACGAGGAGAACACAAGGGGCGAAAATCAGAGGAGGATCAACAGTATGCCACTACGTGGAGTAAGAGAAGTGTGAAAAACCCGAGGCGAAGAAACAGGGGAGAAGAATACGAGGAGCAAGAAAAAAAAAGCAAAATACAAAAACGAGGAGAACACAAGGGGCGAAAATCAGAGGAGGATCAACAGTATGCCACTACGTGGAGTAAGAGAAGTGTGAAAAACCCGAGGCGAAGAAACAGGGGAGAAGAATACGAGGAGCAAGAAAAAAAAAGCAAAATACAAAAACGAGGAGAACACAAGGGGCGAAAATCAGAGGAGGATCAACAGTATGCCACTACGTGGAGTAAGAGAAGTGTGAAAATGCTGATGCGAAGAAACAGGGGAGAAGAATACGAGGAGCAAGAAAAAAAAAGCAAAATACAAAAACGAGGAGAACACAAGGGGCGAAAATCAGAGGAGGATCAACAGTATGCCACTACGTGGAGTAAGAGAAGTGTGAAAATGCTGATGCGAAGAAACAGGGGAGAAGAATACGAGGAGCAAGAAAAAAAAAGCAAAATACAAAAACGAGGAGAACACAAGGGGCGAAAATCAGAGGAGGATCAACAGTATGCCACTACGTGGAGTAAGAGAAGTGTGAAAAACCCGAGGCGAAGAAACAGGGGAGAAGAATACGAGGAGCAAGAAAAAAAAAGCAAAATACAAAAACGAGGAGAACACAAGGGGCGAAAATCAGAGGAGGATCAACAGTATGCCACTACGTGGAGTAAGAGAAGTGTGAAAAACCCGAGGCGAAGAAACAGGGGAGAAGAATACGAGGAGCAAGAAAAAAAAAGCAAAATACAAAAACGAGGAGAACACAAGGGGCGAAAATCAGAGGAGGATCAACAGTATGCCACTACGTGGAGTAAGAGAAGTGTGAAAAACCCGAGGCGAAGAAACAGGGGAGAAGAATACGAGGAGCAAGAAAAAAAAAGCAAAATACAAAAACGAGGAGAACACAAGGGGCGAAAATCAGAGGAGGATCAACAGTATGCCACTACGTGGAGTAAGAGAAGTGTGAAAAACCCGAGGCGAAGAAACAGGGGAGAAGAATACGAGGAGCAAGAAAAAAAAAGCAAAATACAAAAACGAGGAGAACACAAGGGGCGAAAATCAGAGGAGGATCAACAGTATGCCACTACGTGGAGTAAGAGAAGTGTGAAAATGCTGATGCGAAGAACCAGGGGAGAAGAATACGAGGAGCAAGAAAAAAAAAGCAAAATACAAAAACGAGGAGAACACAAGGGGCGAAAATCAGAGGGGATCAACAGTATGCCACTACGTGGAGTAAGAGAAGTGTGAAAAACCCGAGGCGAAGAAACAGGGGAGAAGAATACGAGGAGCAAGAAAAAAAAAGCAAAATACAAAAACGAGGAGAACACAAGGGGCGAAAATCAGAGGAGGATCAACAGTATGCCACTACGTGGAGTAAGAGAAGTGTGAAAAACCCGAGGCGAAGAAACAGGGGAGAAGAATACGAGGAGCAAGAAAAAAAAAGCAAAATACAAAAACGAGGAGAACACAAGGGGCGAAAATCAGAGGAGGATCAACAGTATGCCACTACGTGGAGTAAGAGAAGTGTGAAAATGCTGATGCGAAGAAACAGGGGAGAAGAATACGAGGAGCAAGAAAAAAAAAGCAAAATACAAAAACGAGGAGAACACAAGGGGCGAAAATCAGAGGAGGATCAACAGTATGCCACTACATGGAGTAAGAGAAGTGTGAAAAACCCGACGCGAAGAAACAGGGGAGAAGAATACGAGGAGCAAGAAAAAAAAAGCAAAATACTAAAACGAGGAGAACACAAGGGGCGAAAATCAGAGGAGGATCAACAGTATGCCACTACGTGGAGTAAGAGAAGTGTGAAAAACCCGAGGCGAAGAAACAGGGGAGAAGAATACGAGGAGCAAGAAAAAAAAAGCAAAATACAAAAACGAGGAGAACACAAGGGGCGAAAATCAGAGGAGGATCAACAGTATGCCACTACGTGGAGTAAGAGAAGTGTGAAAAACCCGAGGCGAAGAAACAGGGGAGAAGAATACGAGGAGCAAGAAAAAAAAAGCAAAATACAAAAACGAGGAGAACACAAGGGGCGAAAATCAGAGGAGGATCAACAGTATGCCACTACGTGGAGTAAGAGAAGTGTGAAAAACCCGAGGCGAAGAAACAGGGGAGAAGAATACGAGGAGCAAGAAAAAAAAAGCAAAATACAAAAACGAGGAGAACACAAGGGGCGAAAATCAGAGGAGGATCAACAGTATGCCACTACGTGGAGTAAGAGAAGTGTGAAAATGCTGATGCGAAGAAACAGGGGAGAAGAATACGAGGAGCAAGAAAAAAAAAGCAAAATACAAAAACGAGGAGAACACAAGGGGCGAAAATCAGAGGAGGATCAACAGTATGCCACTACGTGGAGTAAGAGAAGTGTGAAAATGCTGATGCGAAGAAACAGGGGAGAAGAATACGAGGAGCAAGGAAAAAAAAGCAAAATACAAAAACGAGGAGAACACAAGGGGCGAAAATCAGAGGAGGATCAACAGTATGCCACTACGTGGAGTAAGAGAAGTGTGAAAAACCCGAGGCGAAGAAACAGGGGAGAAGAATACGAGGAGCAAGGAAAAAAAAGCAAAATACAAAAACGAGGAGAACACAAGGGGCGAAAATCAGAGGAGGATCAACAGTATGCCACTACGTGGAGTAAGAGAAGTGTGAAAAACCCGAGGCGAAGAAACAGGGGAGAAGAATACGAGGAGCAAGAAAAAAAAAGCAAAATACAAAAACGAGGAGAACACAAGGGGCGAAAATCAGAGGGGATCAACAGTATGCCACTACGTGGAGTAAGAGAAGTGTGAAAAACCCGAGGCGAAGAAACAGGGGAGAAGAATACGAGGAGCAAGAAAAAAAAAGCAAAATACAAAAACGAGGAGAACACAAGGGGCGAAAATCACAGGAGGATCAACAGTATGCCACTACGTGGAGTAAGAGAAGTGTGAAAATGCTGATGCGAAGAAACAGGGGAGAAGAATACGAGGAGCAAGAAAAAAAAAGCAAAATACAAAAACGAGGAGAACACAAGGGGCGAAAATCAGAGGAGGATCAACAGTATGCCACTACGTGGAGTAAGAGAAGTGTGAAAATGCTGATGCGAAGAAACAGGGGAGAAGAATACGAGGAGCAAGAAAAAAAAAGCAAAATACAAAAACGAGGAGAACACAAGGGGCGAAAATCAGAGGAGGATCAACAGTATGCCACTACGTGGAGTAAGAGAAGTGTGAAAAACCCGAGGCGAAGAAACAGGGGAGAAGAATACGAGGAGCAAGAAAAAAAAAGCAAAATACAAAAACGAGGAGAACACAAGGGGCGAAAATCAGAGGAGGATCAACAGTATGCCACTACGTGGAGTAAGAGAAGTGTGAAAAACCCGAGGCGAAGAAACAGGGGAGAAGAATACGAGGAGCAAGAAAAAAAAAGCAAAATACAAAAACGAGGAGAACACAAGGGGCGAAAATCAGAGGAGGATCAACAGTATGCCACTACGTGGAGTAAGAGAAGTGTGAAAAACCCGAGGCGAAGAAACAGGGGAGAAGAATACGAGGAGCAAGAAAAAAAAAGCAAAATACAAAAACGAGGAGAACACAAGGGGCGAAAATCAGAGGAGGATCAACAGTATGCCACTACGTGGAGTAAGAGAAGTGTGAAAAACCCGAGGCGAAGAAACAGGGGAGAAGAATACGAGGAGCAAGAAAAAAAAAGCAAAATACAAAAACGAGGAGAACACAAGGGGCGAAAATCAGAGGAGGATCAACCGTATGCCACTACGTGGAGTAAGAGAAGTGTGAAAATGCTGATGCGAAGAAACAGGGGAGAAGAATACGAGGAGCAAGAAAAAAAAAGCAAAATACAAAAACGAGGAGAACACAAGGGGCGAAAATCAGAGGAGGATCAACAGTATGCCACTACGTGGAGTAAGAGAAGTGTGAAAAACCCGAGGTGAAGAAACAGGGGAGAAGAATACGAGGAGCAAGAAAAAAAAAGCAAAATACAAAAACGAGGAGAACACAAGGGGCGAAAATCAGAGGAGGATCAACAGTATGCCACTACGTGGAGTAAGAGAAGTGTGAAAAACCCGAGGCGAAGAAACAGGGGAGAAGAATACGAGGAGCAAGAAAAAAAAAGCAAAATACAAAAACGAGGAGAACACAAGGGGCGAAAATCAGAGGAGGATCAACAGTATGCCACTACGTGGAGTAAGAGAAGTGTGAAAATGCTGATGCGAAGAAACAGGGGAGAAGAATACGAGGAGCAAGAAAAAAAAGCAAAATACAAAAACGAGGAGAACACAAGGGGCGAAAATCAGAGGAGGATCAACAGTATGCCACTACGTGGAGTAAGAGAAGTGTGAAAAACCCGAGGCGAAGAAACAGGGGAGAAGAATACGAGGAGCAAGAAAAAAAAAGCAAAATACAAAAACGAGGAGAACACAAGGGGCGAAAATCAGAGGAGGATCAACAGTATGCCACTACATGGAGTAAGAGAAGTGTGAAAAACCCGAGGCGAAGAAACAGGGGAGAAGAATACGAGGAGCAAGAAAAAAAAAGCAAAATACTAAAACGAGGAGAACACAAGGGGCGAAAATCAGAGGAGGATCAACAGTATGCCACTACGTGGAGTAAGAGAAGTGTGAAAAACCCGAGGCGAAGAAACAGGGGAGAAGAATACGAGGAGCAAGAAAAAAAAAGCAAAATACAAAAACGAGGAGAACACAAGGGGCGAAAATCAGAGGAGGATCAACAGTATGCCACTACGTGGAGTAAGAGAAGTGTGAAAAACCCGAGGCGAAGAAACAGGGGAGAAGAATACGAGGAGCAAGAAAAAAAAAGCAAAATACAAAAACGAGGAGAACACAAGGGGCGAAAATCAGAGGAGGATCAACAGTATGCCACTACGTGGAGTAAGAGAAGTGTGAAAATGCTGATGCGAAGAAACAGGGGAGAAGAATACGAGGAGCAAGAAAAAAAAAGCAAAATACAAAAACGAGGAGAACACAAGGGGCGAAAATCAGAGGAGGATCAACAGTATGCCACTACGTGGAGTAAGAGAAGTGTGAAAAACCCGAGGCGAAGAAACAGGGGAGAAGAATACGAGGAGCAAGAAAAAAAAAGCAAAATACAAAAACGAGGAGAACACAAGGGGCGAAAATCAGAGGAGGATCAACAGTATGCCACTACGTGGAGTAAGAGAAGTGTGAAAATGCTGATGCGAAGAAACAGGGGAGAAGAATACGAGGAGCAAGAAAAAAAAAGCAAAATACAAAAACGAGGAGAACACAAGGGGCGAAAATCAGAGGAGGATCAACAGTATGCCACTACGTGGAGTAAGAGAAGTGTGAAAAACCCGAGGCGAAGAAACAGGGGAGAAGAATACGAGGAGCAAGAAAAAAAAAGCAAAATACAAAAACGAGGAGAACACAAGGGGCGAAAATCAGAGGAGGATCAACAGTATGCCACTACGTGGAGTAAGAGAAGTGTGAAAATGCTGATGCGAAGAAACAGGGGAGAAGAATACGAGGAGCAAGAAAAAAAAAGCAAAATACAAAAACGAGGAGAACACAAGGGGCGAAAATCAGAGGAGGATCAACAGTATGCCACTACGTGGAGTAAGAGAAGTGTGAAACACCCGAGGCGAAGAAACAGGGGAGAAGAATACGAGGAGCAAGAAAAAAAAGCAAAATACAAAAACGAGGAGAACACAAGGGGCGAAAATCAGAGGAGGATCAACAGTATGCCACTACGTGGAGTAAGAGAAGTGTGAAAAACCCGAGGCGAAGAAACAGGGGAGAAGAATACGAGGAGCAAGAAAAAAAAAGCAAAATACAAAAACGAGGAGAACACAAGGGGCGAAAATCAGAGGAGGATCAACAGTATGCCACTACGTGGAGTAAGAGAAGTGTGAAAAACCCGAGGCGAAGAAACAGGGGAGAAGAATACGAGGAGCAAGAAAAAAAAAGCAAAATACAAAAACGAGGAGAACACAAGGGGCGAAAATCAGAGGAGGATCAACAGTATGCCACTACGTGGAGTAAGAGAAGTGTGAAAATGCTGATGCGAAGAAACAGGGGAGAAGAATACGAGGAGCAAGAAAAAAAAAGCAAAATACAAAAACGAGGAGAACACAAGGGGCGAAAATCAGAGGAGGATCAACAGTATGCCACTACGTGGAGTAAGAGAAGTGTGAAAATGCTGATGCGAAGAAACAGGGGAGAAGAATACGAGGAGCAAGAAAAAAAAAGCAAAATACAAAAACGAGGAGAACACAAGGGGCGAAAATCAGAGGAGGATCAACAGTATGCCACTACGTGGAGTAAGAGAAGTGTGAAAAACCCGAGGCGAAGAAACAGGGGAGAAGAATACGAGGAGCAAGAAAAAAAAAGCAAAATACAAAAACGAGGAGAACACAAGGGGCGAAAATCAGAGGAGGATCAACAGTATGCCACTACGTGGAGTAAGAGAAGTGTGAAAAACCCGAGGCGAAGAAACAGGGGAGAAGAATACGAGGAGCAAGAAAAAAAAAGCAAAATACAAAAACGAGGAGAACACAAGGGGCGAAAATCAGAGGAGGATCAACAGTATGCCACTACGTGGAGTAAGAGAAGTGTGAAAAACCCGAGGCGAAGAAACAGGGGAGAAGAATACGAGGAGCAAGAAAAAAAAAGCAAAATACAAAAACGAGGAGAACACAAGGGGCGAAAATCAGAGGAGGATCAACAGTATGCCACTACGTGGAGTAAGAGAAGTGTGAAAATGCTGATGCGAAGAAACAGGGGAGAAGAATACGAGGAGCAAGAAAAAAAAAGCAAAATACAAAAACGAGGAGAACACAAGGGGCGAAAATCAGAGGGGATCAACAGTATGCCACTACGTGGAGTAAGAGAAGTGTGAAAAACCCGAGGCGAAGAAACAGGGGAGAAGAATACGAGGAGCAAGAAAAAAAAAGCAAAATACAAAAACGAGGAGAACACAAGGGGCGAAAATCAGAGGAGGATCAACAGTATGCCACTACGTGGAGTAAGAGAAGTGTGAAAAACCCGAGGCGAAGAAACAGGGGAGAAGAATACGAGGAGCAAGAAAAAAAAAGCAAAATACAAAAACGAGGAGAACACAAGGGGCGAAAATCAGAGGAGGATCAACAGTATGCCACTACGTGGAGTAAGAGCAGTGTGAAAAACCCGAGGCGAAGAAACAGGGGAGAAGAATACCAGGAGCAAGAAAAAAAAAGCAAAATACAAAAACGAGGAGAACACAAGGGGCGAAAATCAAAGGAGGATCAACAGTATGCCACTACGTGGAGTAAGAGAAGTGTGAAAAACCCGAGGCGAAGAAACAGGGGAGAAGAATACGAGGAGCAAGAAAAAAAAAGCAAAATACAAAAACGAGGAGAACACAAGGGGCGAAAATCAGAGGAGGATCAACAGTATGCCACTACGTGGAGTAAGAGAAGTGTGAAAAACCCGAGGCGAAGAAACAGGGGAGAAGAATACGAGGAGCAAGAAAAAAAAAGCAAAATACAAAAACGAGGAGAACACAAGGGGCGAAAATCAGAGGGGATCAACAGTATGCCACTACGTGGAGTAAGAGAAGTGTGAAAAACCCGAGGCGAAGAAACAGGGGAGAAGAATACGAGGAGCAAGAAAAAAAAAGCAAAATACAAAAACGAGGAGAACACAAGGGGCGAAAATCAGAGGAGGATCAACAGTATGCCACTACGTGGAGTAAGAGAAGTGTGAAAATGCTGATGCGAAGAAACAGGGGAGAAGAATACGAGGAGCAAGAAAAAAAAAGCAAAATACAAAAACGAGGAGAACACAAGGGGCGAAAATCAGAGGAGGATCAACAGTATGCCACTACGTGGAGTAAGAGAAGTGTGAAAATGCTGATGCGAAGAAACAGGGGAGAAGAATACGAGGAGCAAGGAAAAAAAAGCAAAATACAAAAACGAGGAGAACACAAGGGGCGAAAATCAGAGGAGGATCAACAGTATGCCACTACGTGGAGTAAGAGAAGTGTGAAAAACCCGAGGCGAAGAAACAGGGGAGAAGAATACGAGGAGCAAGAAAAAAAAAGCAAAATACAAAAACGAGGAGAACACAAGGGGCGAAAATCAGAGGAGGATCAGCAGTATGCCACTACGTGGAGTAAGAGAAGTGTGAAAAACCCGAGGCGAAGAAACAGGGGAGAAGAATACGAGGAGCAAGAAAAAAAAAGCAAAATACAAAAACGAGGAGAACACAAGGGGCGAAAATCAGAGGGGATCAACAGTATGCCACTACGTGGAGTAAGAGAAGTGTGAAAAACCCGAGGCGAAGAAACAGGGGAGAAGAATACGAGGAGCAAGAAAAAAAAAGCAAAATACAAAAACGAGGAGAACACAAGGGGCGAAAATCAGAGGAGGATCAACAGTATGCCACTACGTGGAGTAAGAGAAGTGTGAAAATGCTGATGCGAAGAAACAGGGGAGAAGAATACGAGGAGCAAGAAAAAAAAAGCAAAATACAAAAACGAGGAGAACACAAGGGGCGAAAATCAGAGGAGGATCAACAGTATGCCACTACGTGGAGTAAGAGAAGTGTGAAAATGCTGATGCGAAGAAACAGGGGAGAAGAATACGAGGAGCAAGAAAAAAAAAGCAAAATACAAAAACGAGGAGAACACAAGGGGCGAAAATCAGAGGAGGATCAACAGTATGCCACTACGTGGAGTAAGAGAAGTGTGAAAAACCCGAGGCGAAGAAACAGGGGAGAAGAATACGAGGAGCAAGAAAAAAAAAGCAAAATACAAAAACGAGGAGAACACAAGGGGCGAAAATCAGAGGAGGATCAACAGTATGCCACTACGTGGAGTAAGAGAAGTGTGAAAAACCCGAGGCGAAGAAACAGGGGAGAAGAATACGAGGAGCAAGAAAAAAAAAGCAAAATACAAAAACGAGGAGAACACAAGGGGCGAAAATCAGAGGAGGATCAACAGTATGCCACTACGTGGAGTAAGAGAAGTGTGAAAAACCCGAGGCGAAGAAACAGGGGAGAAGAATACGAGGAGCAAGAAAAAAAAAGCAAAATACAAAAACGAGGAGAACACAAGGGGCGAAAATCAGAGGAGGATCAACAGTATGCCACTACGTGGAGTAAGAGAAGTGTGAAAAACCCGAGGCGAAGAAACAGGGGAGAAGAATACGAGGAGCAAGAAAAAAAAAGCAAAATACAAAAACGAGGAGAACACAAGGGGCGAAAATCAGAGGAGGATCAACAGTATGCCACTACGTGGAGTAAGAGAAGTGTGAAAATGCTGATGCGAAGAAACAGGGGAGAAGAATACGAGGAGCAAGAAAAAAAAAGCAAAATACAAAAACGAGGAGAACACAAGGGGCGAAAATCAGAGGAGGATCAACAGTATGCCACTACGTGGAGTAAGAGAAGTGTGAAAATGCTGATGCGAAGAAACAGGGGAGAAGAATACGAGGAGCAAGGAAAAAAAAGCAAAATACAAAAACGAGGAGAACACAAGGGGCGAAAATCAGAGGAGGATCAACAGTATGCCACTACGTGGAGTAAGAGAAGTGTGAAAAACCCGAGGCGAAGAAACAGGGGAGAAGAATACGAGGAGCAAGAAAAAAAAAGCAAAATACAAAAACGAGGAGATCACAAGGGGCGAAAATCAGAGGAGGATCAACAGTATGCCACTACGTGGAGTAAGAGAAGTGTGAAAAACCCGAGGCGAAGAAACAGGGGAGAAGAATACGAGGAGCAAGGAAAAAAAAGCAAAATACAAAAACGAGGAGAACACAAGGGGCGAAAATCAGAGGAGGATCAACAGTATGCCACTACGTGGAGTAAGAGAAGTGTGAAAAACCCGAGGCGAAGAAACAGGGGAGAAGAATACGAGGAGCAAGAAAAAAAAAGCAAAATACAAAAACGAGGAGAACACAAGGGGCGAAAATCAGAGGAGGATCAACAGTATGCCACTACGTGGAGTAAGAGAAGTGTGAAAATGCTGATGCGAAGAAACAGGGGAGAAGAATACGAGGAGCAAGAAAAAAAAAGCAAAATACAAAAACGAGGAGAACACAAGGGGCGAAAATCAGAGGAGGATCAACAGTATGTCACTACGTGGAGTAAGAGAAGTGTGAAAAACCCGAGGCGAAGAAACAGGGGAGAAGAATACGAGGAGCAAGAAAAAAAAAGCAAAATACTAAAACGAGGAGAACACAAGGGGCGAAAATCAGAGGAGGATCAACAGTATGTCACTACGTGGAGTAAGAGAAGTGTGAAAAACCCGAGGTGAAGAAACAGGGGAGAAGAATACGAGGAGCAAGAAAAAAAAAGCAAAATACAAAAACGAGGAGAACACAAGGGGCGAAAATCAGAGGAGGATCAACTGTATGCCACTACGTGGAGTAAGAGACGTGTGAAAATGCTGATGCGAAGAAACAGGGGAGAAGAATACGAGGAGCAAGAAAAAAAAAGCAAAATACAAAAACGAGGAGAACACAAGGGGCGAAAATCAGAGGAGGATCAACAGTATGCCACTACGTGGAGTAAGAGAAGTGTGAAAAAGCCGAGGCGAAGAAACAGGGGAGAAGAATACGAGGAGCAAGAAAAAAAAAGCAAAATACAAAAACGAGGAGAACACAAGGGGCGAAAATCAGAGGAGGATCAACAGTATGCCACTACGTGGAGTAAGAGAAGTGTGAAAAACCCGAGGCGAAGAAACAGGGGAGAAGAATACGAGGAGGAAGAAAAAAAAAGCAAAATACAAAAACGAGGAGAACACAAGGGGCGAAAATCAGAGGAGGATCAACAGTATGCCACTACGTGGAGTAAGAGAAGTGTGAAAATGCTGATGCGAAGAAACAGGGGAGAAGAATACGAGGAGCAAGAAAAAAAAAGCAAAATACAAAAACGAGGAGAACACAAGGGGCGAAAATCAGAGGAGGATCAACAGTATGCCACTACGTGGAGTAAGAGAAGTGTGAAAAACCCGAGGCGAAGAAACAGGGGAGAAGAATACGAGGAGCAAGAAAAAAAAAGCAAAATACAAAAACGAGGAGAACACAAGGGGCGAAAATCAGAGGAGGATCAACAGTATGCCACTACGTGGAGTAAGAGAAGTGTGAAAAACCCGAGGCGAAGAAACAGGGGAGAAGAATACGAGGAGCAAGAAAAAAAAAGCAAAATACAAAAACGAGGAGAACACAAGGGGCGAAAATCAGAGGAGGATCAACAGTATGCCACTACGTGGAGTAAGAGAAGTGTGAAAATGCTGATGCGAAGAAACAGGGGAGAAGAATACGAGGAGCAAGAAAAAAAAAGCAAAATACAAAAACGAGGAGAACACAAGGGGCGAAAATCAGAGGAGGATCAACAGTATGCCACTACGTGGAGTAAGAGAAGTGTGAAAAACCCGAGGCGAAGAAACAGGGGAGAAGAATACGAGGAGCAAGAAAAAAAAAGCAAAATACAAAAACGAGGAGAACACAAGGGGCGAAAATCAGAGGAGGATCAACAGTATGCCACTACGTGGAGTAAGAGAAGTGTGAAAAACCCGAGGCGAAGAAACAGGGGAGAAGAATACGAGGAGCAAGAAAAAAAAAGCAAAATACTAAAACGAGGAGAACACAAGGGGCGAAAATCAGAGGAGGATCAACAGTATGCCACTACGTGGAGTAAGAGAAGTGTGAAAAACCCGAGGCGAAGAAACAGGGGAGAAGAATACGAGGAGCAAGAAAAAAAAAGCAAAATACAAAAACGAGGAGAACACAAGGGGCGAAAATCAGAGGAGGATCAACAGTATGCCACTACGTGGAGTAAGAGAAGTGTGAAAAACCCGAGGCGAAGAAACAGGGGAGAAGAATACGAGGAGCAAGAAAAAAAAAGCAAAATACAAAAACGAGGAGAACACAAGGGGCGAAAATCAGAGGAGGATCAACAGTATGCCACTACGTGGAGTAAGAGAAGTGTGAAAATGCTGATGCGAAGAAACAGGGGAGAAGAATACGAGGAGCAAGAAAAAAAAAGCAAAATACAAAAACGAGGAGAACACAAGGGGCGAAAATCAGAGGAGGATCAACAGTATGCCACTACGTGGAGTAAGAGAAGTGTGAAAATGCTGATGCGAAGAAACAGGGGAGAAGAATACGAGGAGCAAGAAAAAAAAAGCAAAATACAAAAACGAGGAGAACACAAGGGGCGAAAATCAGAGGAGGATCAACAGTATGCCACTACGTGGAGTAAGAGAAGTGTGAAAATGCTGATGCGAAGAAACAGGGGAGAAGAATACGAGGAGCAAGAAAAAAAAAGCAAAATACAAAAACGAGGAGAACACAAGGGGCGAAAATCAGAGGAGGATCAACAGTATGCCACTACGTGGAGTAAGAGAAGTGTGAAAAACCCGAGGCGAAGAAACAGGGGAGAAGAATACGAGGAGCAAGAAAAAAAAAGCAAAATACAAAAACGAGGAGAACACAAGGGGCGAAAATCAGAGGAGGATCAACAGTATGCCACTACGTGGAGTAAGAGAAGTGTGAAAATGCTGATGCGAAGAAACAGGGGAGAAGAATACGAGGAGCAAGAAAAAAAAAGCAAAATACAAAAACGAGGAGAACACAAGGGGCGAAAATCAGAGGAGGATCAACAGTATGTCACTACGTGGAGTAAGAGAAGTGTGAAAAACCCGAGGCGAAGAAACAGGGGAGAAGAATACGAGGAGCAAGAAAAAAAAAGCAAAATACTAAAACGAGGAGAACACAAGGGGCGAAAATCAGAGGAGGATCAACAGTATGTCACTACGTGGAGTAAGAGAAGTGTGAAAAACCCGAGGTGAAGAAACAGGGGAGAAGAATACGAGGAGCAAGAAAAAAAAAGCAAAATACAAAAACGAGGAGAACACAAGGGGCGAAAATCAGAGGAGGATCAACTGTATGCCACTACGTGGAGTAAGAGACGTGTGAAAATGCTGATGCGAAGAAACAGGGGAGAAGAATACGAGGAGCAAGAAAAAAAAAGCAAAACACAAAACCGAGGAGAACACAAGGGGCGAAAATCAGAGGAGGATCAACAGTATGCCACTACGTGGAGTAAGAGAAGTGTGAAAAACCCGAGGCGAAGAAACAGGGGAGAAGAATACGAGGAGCAAGAAAAAAAAAGCAAAATACAAAAACGAGGAGAACACAAGGGGCGAAAATCAGAGGAGGATCAACAGTATGCCACTACGTGGAGTAAGAGAAGTGTGAAAAACCCGAGGCGAAGAAACAGGGGAGAAGAATACGAGGAGGAAGAAAAAAAAAGCAAAATACAAAAACGAGGAGAACACAAGGGGCGAAAATCAGAGGAGGATCAACAGTATGCCACTACGTGGAGTAAGAGAAGTGTGAAAATGCTGATGCGAAGAAACAGGGGAGAAGAATACGAGGAGCAAGAAAAAAAAAGCAAAATACAAAAACGAGGAGAACACAAGGGGCGAAAATCAGAGGAGGATCAACAGTATGCCACTACGTGGAGTAAGAGAAGTGTGAAAAACCCGAGGCGAAGAAACAGGGGAGAAGAATACGAGGAGCAAGAAAAAAAAAGCAAAATACAAAAACGAGGAGAACACAAGGGGCGAAAATCAGAGGAGGATCAACAGTATGCCACTACGTGGAGTAAGAGAAGTGTGAAAAACCCGAGGCGAAGAAACAGGGGAGAAGAATACGAGGAGCAAGAAAAAAAAAGCAAAATACAAAAACGAGGAGAACACAAGGGGCGAAAATCAGAGGAGGATCAACAGTATGCCACTACGTGGAGTAAGAGAAGTGTGAAAATGCTGATGCGAAGAAACAGGGGAGAAGAATACGAGGAGCAAGAAAAAAAAAGCAAAATACAAAAACGAGGAGAACACAAGGGGCGAAAATCAGAGGAGGATCAACAGTATGCCACTACGTGGAGTAAGAGAAGTGTGAAAAACCCGAGGCGAAGAAACAGGGGAGAAGAATACGAGGAGCAAGAAAAAAAAAGCAAAATACAAAAACGAGGAGAACACAAGGGGCGAAAATCAGAGGAGGATCAACAGTATGCCACTACGTGGAGTAAGAGAAGTGTGAAAAACCCGAGGCGAAGAAACAGGGGAGAAGAATACGAGGAGCAAGAAAAAAAAAGCAAAATACTAAAACGAGGAGAACACAAGGGGCGAAAATCAGAGGAGGATCAACAGTATGCCACTACGTGGAGTAAGAGAAGTGTGAAAAACCCGAGGCGAAGAAACAGGGGAGAAGAATACGAGGAGCAAGAAAAAAAAAGCAAAATACAAAAACGAGGAGAACACAAGGGGCGAAAATCAGAGGAGGATCAACAGTATGCCACTACGTGGAGTAAGAGAAGTGTGAAAAACCCGAGGCGAAGAAACAGGGGAGAAGAATACGAGGAGCAAGAAAAAAAAAGCAAAATACAAAAACGAGGAGAACACAAGGGGCGAAAATCAGAGGAGGATCAACAGTATGCCACTACGTGGAGTAAGAGAAGTGTGAAAATGCTGATGCGAAGAAACAGGGGAGAAGAATACGAGGAGCAAGAAAAAAAAAGCAAAATACAAAAACGAGGAGAACACAAGGGGCGAAAATCAGAGGAGGATCAACAGTATGCCACTACGTGGAGTAAGAGAAGTGTGAAAATGCTGATGCGAAGAAACAGGGGAGAAGAATACGAGGAGCAAGAAAAAAAAAGCAAAATACAAAAACGAGGAGAACACAAGGGGCGAAAATCAGAGGAGGATCAACAGTATGCCACTACGTGGAGTAAGAGAAGTGTGAAAATGCTGATGCGAAGAAACAGGGGAGAAGAATACGAGGAGCAAGAAAAAAAAAGCAAAATACAAAAACGAGGAGAACACAAGGGGCGAAAATCAGAGGAGGATCAACAGTATGCCACTACGTGGAGTAAGAGAAGTGTGAAAAACCCGAGGCGAAGAAACAGGGGAGAAGAATACGAGGAGCAAGAAAAAAAAAGCAAAATACAAAAACGAGGAGAACACAAGGGGCGAAAATCAGAGGAGGATCAACAGTATGCCACTACGTGGAGTAAGAGAAGTGTGAAAATGCTGATGCGAAGAAACAGGGGAGAAGAATACGAGGAGCAAGAAAAAAAAAGCAAAATACAAAAACGAGGAGAACACAAGGGGCGAAAATCAGAGGAGGATCAACAGTATGCCACTACGTGGAGTAAGAGAAGTGTGAAAAACCCGAGGCGAAGAAACAGGGGAGAAGAATACGAGGAGCAAGAAAAAAAAAGCAAAATACAAAAACGAGGAGAACACAAGGGGCGAAAATCAGAGGAGGATCAACAGTATGCCACTACGTGGAGTAAGAGAAGTGTGAAAAACCCGAGGCGAAGAAACAGGGGAGAAGAATACGAGGAGCAAGAAAAAAAAAGCAAAATACAAAAACGAGGAGAACACAAGGGGCGAAAATCAGAGGAGGATCAACAGTATGCCACTACGTGGAGTAAGAGAAGTGTGAAAAACCCGAGGCGAAGAAACAGGGGAGAAGAATACGAGGAGCAAGAAAAAAAAAGCAAAATACAAAAACGAGGAGAACACAAGGGGCGAAAATCAGAGGAGGATCAACAGTATGCCACTACGTGGAGTAAGAGAAGTGTGAAAAACCCGAGGCGAAGAAACAGGGGAGAAGAATACGAGGAGCAAGAAAAAAAAAGCAAAATACAAAAACGAGGAGAACACAAGGGGCGAAAATCAGAGGAGGATCAACAGTATGCCACTACGTGGAGTAAGAGAAGTGTGAAAATGCTGATGCGAAGAAACAGGGGAGAAGAATACGAGGAGCAAGAAAAAAAAAGCAAAATACAAAAACGAGGAGAACACAAGGGGCGAAAATCAGAGGAGGATCAACAGTATGCCACTACGTGGAGTAAGAGAAGTGTGAAAATGCTGATGCGAAGAAACAGGGGAGAAGAATACGAGGAGCAAGAAAAAAAAAGCAAAATACAAAAACGAGGAGAACACAAGGGGCGAAAATCAGAGGAGGATCAACAGTATGCCACTACGTGGAGTAAGAGAAGTGTGAAAAACCCGAGGCGAAGAAACAGGGGAGAAGAATACGAGGAGCAAGAAAAAAAAAGCAAAATACAAAAACGAGGAGAACACAAGGGGCGAAAATCAGAGGAGGATCAACAGTATGCCACTACGTGGAGTAAGAGAAGTGTGAAAAACCCGAGGCGAAGAAACAGGGGAGAAGAATACGAGGAGCAAGAAAAAAAAAGCAAAATACAAAAACGAGGAGAACACAAGGGGCGAAAATCAGAGGAGGATCAACAGTATGCCACTACGTGGAGTAAGAGAAGTGTGAAAAACCCGAGGCGAAGAAACAGGGGAGAAGAATACGAGGAGCAAGAAAAAAAAAGCAAAATACAAAAACGAGGAGAACACAAGGGGCGAAAATCAGAGGAGGATCAACAGTATGCCACTACGTGGAGTAAGAGAAGTGTGAAAAACCCGAGGCGAAGAAACAGGGGAGAAGAATACGAGGAGCAAGAAAAAAAAAGCAAAATACAAAAACGAGGAGAACACAAGGGGCGAAAATCAGAGGAGGATCAACAGTATGCCACTACGTGGAGTAAGAGAAGTGTGAAAATGCTGATGCGAAGAAACAGGGGAGAAGAATACGAGGAGCAAGAAAAAAAAAGCAAAATACAAAAACGAGGAGAACACAAGGGGCGAAAATCAGAGGAGGATCAACAGTATGCCACTACGTGGAGTAAGAGAAGTGTGAAAAACCCGAGGCGAAGAAACAGGGGAGAAGAATACGAGGAGCAAGAAAAAAAAAGCAAAATACAAAAACGAGGAGAACACAAGGGGCGAAAATCAGAGGAGGATCAACAGTATGCCACTACGTGGAGTAAGAGAAGTGTGAAAAACCCGAGGCGAAGAAACAGGGGAGAAGAATACGAGGAGCAAGAAAAAAAAAGCAAAATACAAAAACGAGGAGAACACAAGGGGCGAAAATCAGAGGAGGATCAACAGTATGCCACTACGTGGAGTAAGAGAAGTGTGAAAATGCTGATGCGAAGAAACAGGGGAGAAGAATACGAGGAGCAAGAAAAAAAAAGCAAAATACAAAAACGAGGAGAACACAAGGGGCGAAAATCAGAGGAGGATCAACAGTATGCCACTACGTGGAGTAAGAGAAGTGTGAAAAACCCGAGGCGAAGAAACAGGGGAGAAGAATACGAGGAGCAAGAAAAAAAAAGCAAAATACAAAAACGAGGAGAACACAAGGGGCGAAAATCAGAGGAGGATCAACAGTATGCCACTACGTGGAGTAAGAGAAGTGTGAAAAACCCGAGGCGAAGAAACAGGGGAGAAGAATACGAGGAGCAAGAAAAAAAAAGCAAAATACTAAAACGAGGAGAACACAAGGGGCGAAAATCAGAGGAGGATCAACAGTATGCCACTACGTGGAGTAAGAGAAGTGTGAAAAACCCGAGGCGAAGAAACAGGGGAGAAGAATACGAGGAGCAAGAAAAAAAAAGCAAAATACAAAAACGAGGAGAACACAAGGGGCGAAAATCAGAGGAGGATCAACAGTATGCCACTACGTGGAGTAAGAGAAGTGTGAAAAACCCGAGGCGAAGAAACAGGGGAGAAGAATACGAGGAGCAAGAAAAAAAAAGCAAAATACAAAAACGAGGAGAACACAAGGGGCGAAAATCAGAGGAGGATCAACAGTATGCCACTACGTGGAGTAAGAGAAGTGTGAAAATGCTGATGCGAAGAAACAGGGGAGAAGAATACGAGGAGCAAGAAAAAAAAAGCAAAATACAAAAACGAGGAGAACACAAGGGGCGAAAATCAGAGGAGGATCAACAGTATGCCACTACGTGGAGTAAGAGAAGTGTGAAAATGCTGATGCGAAGAAACAGGGGAGAAGAATACGAGGAGCAAGAAAAAAAAAGCAAAATACAAAAACGAGGAGAACACAAGGGGCGAAAATCAGAGGAGGATCAACAGTATGCCACTACGTGGAGTAAGAGAAGTGTGAAAATGCTGATGCGAAGAAACAGGGGAGAAGAATACGAGGAGCAAGAAAAAAAAAGCAAAATACAAAAACGAGGAGAACACAAGGGGCGAAAATCAGAGGAGGATCAACAGTATGCCACTACGTGGAGTAAGAGAAGTGTGAAAAACCCGAGGCGAAGAAACAGGGGAGAAGAATACGAGGAGCAAGAAAAAAAAAGCAAAATACAAAAACGAGGAGAACACAAGGGGCGAAAATCAGAGGAGGATCAACAGTATGCCACTACGTGGAGTAAGAGAAGTGTGAAAATGCTGATGCGAAGAAACAGGGGAGAAGAATACGAGGAGCAAGAAAAAAAAAGCAAAATACAAAAACGAGGAGAACACAAGGGGCGAAAATCAGAGGAGGATCAACAGTATGCCACTACGTGGAGTAAGAGAAGTGTGAAAAACCCGAGGCGAAGAAACAGGGGAGAAGAATACGAGGAGCAAGAAAAAAAAAGCAAAATACAAAAACGAGGAGAACACAAGGGGCGAAAATCAGAGGAGGATCAACAGTATGCCACTACGTGGAGTAAGAGAAGTGTGAAAAACCCGAGGCGAAGAAACAGGGGAGAAGAATACGAGGAGCAAGAAAAAAAAAGCAAAATACAAAAACGAGGAGAACACAAGGGGCGAAAATCAGAGGAGGATCAACAGTATGCCACTACGTGGAGTAAGAGAAGTGTGAAAAACCCGAGGCGAAGAAACAGGGGAGAAGAATACGAGGAGCAAGAAAAAAAAAGCAAAATACAAAAACGAGGAGAACACAAGGGGCGAAAATCAGAGGAGGATCAACAGTATGCCACTACGTGGAGTAAGAGAAGTGTGAAAAACCCGAGGCGAAGAAACAGGGGAGAAGAATACGAGGAGCAAGAAAAAAAAAGCAAAATACAAAAACGAGGAGAACACAAGGGGCGAAAATCAGAGGAGGATCAACAGTATGCCACTACGTGGAGTAAGAGAAGTGTGAAAAACCTGAGGCGAAGAAACAGGGGAGAAGAATACGAGGAGCAAGAAAAAAAAAGCAAAATACAAAAACGAGGAGAACACAAGGGGCGAAAATCAGAGGAGGATCAACAGTATGCCACTACGTGGAGTAAGAGAAGTGTGAAAAACCCGAGGCGAAGAAACAGGGGAGAAGAATACGAGGAGCAAGAAAAAAAAAGCAAAATACAAAAACGAGGAGAACACAAGGGGCGAAAATCAGAGGAGGATCAACAGTATGCCACTACGTGGAGTAAGAGAAGTGTGAAAAACCCGAGGTGAAGAAACAGGGGAGAAGAATACGAGGAGCAAGAAAAAAAAAAGCAAAATACAAAAACGAGGAGAACACAAGGGGCGAAAATCAGAGGAGGATCAACAGTATGCCACTACGTGGAGTAAGAGAAGTGTGAAAAACCCGAGGCGAAGAAACAGGGGAGAAGAATACGAGGAGCAAGAAAAAAAAAGCAAAATACAAAAACGAGGAGAACACAAGGGGCGAAAATCAGAGGAGGATCAACAGTATGCCACTACGTGGAGTAAGAGAAGTGTGAAAAACCCGAGGCGAAGAAACAGGGGAGAAGAATACGAGGAGCAAGAAAAAAAAAGCAAAATACAAAAACGAGGAGAACACAAGGGGCGAAAATCAGAGGAGGATCAACAGTATGCCACTACGTGGAGTAAGAGAAGTGTGAAAAACCCGAGGCGAAGAAACAGGGGAGAAGAATACGAGGAGCAAGAAAAAAAAAGCAAAATACAAAAACGAGGAGAACACAAGGGGCGAAAATCAGAGGAGGATCAACAGTATGCCACTACGTGGAGTAAGAGAAGTGTGAAAATGCTGATGCGAAGAAACAGGGGAGAAGAATACGAGGAGCAAGAAAAAAAAAGCAAAATACAAAAACGAGGAGAACACAAGGGGCGAAAATCAGAGGAGGATCAACAGTATGCCACTACGTGGAGTAAGAGAAGTGTGAAAAACCCGAGGCGAAGAAACAGGGGAGAAGAATACGAGGAGCAAGAAAAAAAAAGCAAAATACAAAAACGAGGAGAACACAAGGGGCGAAAATCAGAGGAGGATCAGCAGTATGCCACTACGTGGAGTAAGAGAAGTGTGAAAAACCCGAGGCGAAGAAACAGGGGAGAAGAATACGAGGAGCAAGAAAAAAAAAAGCAAAATACAAAAACGAGGAGAACACAAGGGGCGAAAATCAGAGGAGGATCAACAGTATGCCACTACGTGGAGTAAGAGAAGTGTGAAAAACCCGAGGCGAAGAAACAGGGGAGAAGAATACGAGGAGCAAGAAAAAAAAAGCAAAATACAAAAACGAGGAGAACACAAGGGGCGAAAATCAGAGGAGGATCAACAGTATGCCACTACGTGGAGTAAGAGAAGTGTGAAAAACCCGAGGCGAAGAAACAGGGGAGAAGAATACGAGGAGCAAGAAAAAAAAAGCAAAATACAAAAACGAGGAGAACACAAGGGGCGAAAATCAGAGGAGGATCAACAGTATGCCACTACGTGGAGTAAGAGAAGTGTGAAAAACCCGAGGCGAAGAAACAGGGGAGAAGAATACGAGGAGCAAGAAAAAAAAAGCAAAATACAAAAACGAGGAGAACACAAGGGGCGAAAATCAGAGGAGGATCAACAGAATGCCACTACGTGGAGTAAGAGAAGTGTGAAAAACCCGAGGCGAAGAAACAGGGGAGAAGAATACGAGGAGCAAGAAAAAAAAAAGCAAAATACAAAAACGAGGAGAACACAAGGGGCGAAAATCAGAGGAGGATCAACAGTATGCCACTACGTGGAGTAAGAGAAGTGTGAAAATGCTGATGCGAAGAAACAGGGGAGAAGAATACGAGGAGCAAGAAAAAAAAAGCAAAATACAAAAACGAGGAGAACACAAGGGGCGAAAATCAGAGGAGGATCAACAGTATGCCACTACGTGGAGTAAGAGAAGTGTGAAAAACCCGAGGCGAAGAAACAGGGGAGAAGAATACGAGGAGCAAGAAAAAAAAGCAAAATACAAAAACGAGGAGAACACAAGGGGCGAAAATCAGAGGAGGATCAACAGTATGCCACTACGTGGAGTAAGAGAAGTGTGAAAAACCCGAGGCGAAGAAACAGGGGAGAAGAATACGAGGAGCAAGAAAAAAAAAGCAAAATACAAAAACGAGGAGAACACAAGGGGCGAAAATCAGAGGAGGATCAACAGTATGCCACTACGTGGAGTAAGAGAAGTGTGAAAAACCCGAGGCGAAGAAACAGGGGAGAAGAATACGAGGAGCAAGAAAAAAAAAGCAAAATACAAAAACGAGGAGAACACAAGGGGCGAAAATCAGAGGAGGATCAACAGTATGCCACTACGTGGAGTAAGAGAAGTGTGAAAAACCCGAGGCGAAGAAACAGGGGAGAAGAATACGAGGAGCAAGAAAAAAAAAGCAAAATACAAAAACGAGGAGAACACAAGGGGCGAAAATCAGAGGAGGATCAACAGTATGCCACTACGTGGAGTAAGAGAAGTGTGAAAAACCCGAGGCGAAGAAACAGGGGAGAAGAATACGAGGAGCAAGAAAAAAAAAGCAAAATACAAAAAAGAGGAGAACACAAGGGGCGAAAATCAGAGGAGGATCAGCAGTATGCCACTACGTGGAGTAAGAGAAGTGTGAAAAACCCGAGGCGAAGAAACAGGGGAGAAGAATACGAGGAGCAAGAAAAAAAAAGCAAAATACAAAAACGAGGAGAACACAAGGGGCGAAAATCAGAGGAGGATCAACAGAATGCCACTAC
The DNA here is from genome assembly GCF_910594005.1 of Cervus elaphus. Classification (NCBI taxonomy): domain Eukaryota; kingdom Metazoa; phylum Chordata; class Mammalia; order Artiodactyla; family Cervidae; genus Cervus; species Cervus elaphus. Next base: position 12,560 of record NW_025316696.1, on the reverse strand, counting down.
GTGGAGTAAGAGAAGTGTGAAAAACCCGAGGCGAAGAAACAGGGGAGAAGAATACGAGGAGCAAGAAAAAAAAAGCAAAATACAAAAACGAGGAGAACACAAGGGGCGAAAATCAGAGGAGGATCAACAGTATGCCACTACGTGGAGTAAGAGAAGTGTGAAAAACCCGAGGCGAAGAAACAGGGGAGAAGAATACGAGGAGCAAGAAAAAAAAAGCAAAATACAAAAACGAGGAGAACACAAGGGGCGAAAATCAGAGGAGGATCAACAGAATGCCACTACGTGGAGTAAGAGAAGTGTGAAAAACCCGAGGCGAAGAAACAGGGGAGAAGAATACGAGGAGCAAGAAAAAAAAAGCAAAATACAAAAACGAGGAGAACACAAGGGGCGAAAATCAGAGGAGGATCAACAGTATGCCACTACGTGGAGTAAGAGAAGTGTGAAAATGCTGATGCGAAGAAACAGGGGAGAAGAATACGAGGAGCAAGAAAAAAAAAGCAAAATACAAAAACGAGGAGAACACAAGGGGCGAAAATCAGAGGAGGATCAACAGTATGCCACTACGTGGAGTAAGAGAAGTGTGAAAAACCCGAGGCGAAGAAACAGGGGAGAAGAATACGAGGAGCAAGAAAAAAAAGCAAAATACAAAAACGAGGAGAACACAAGGGGCGAAAATCAGAGGAGGATCAACAGTATGCCACTACGTGGAGTAAGAGAAGTGTGAAAAACCCGAGGCGAAGAAACAGGGGAGAAGAATACGAGGAGCAAGAAAAAAAAAGCAAAATACAAAAACGAGGAGAACACAAGGGGCGAAAATCAGAGGAGGATCAACAGTATGCCACTACGTGGAGTAAGAGAAGTGTGAAAAACCCGAGGCGAAGAAACAGGGGAGAAGAATACGAGGAGCAAGAAAAAAAAAGCAAAATACAAAAACGAGGAGAACACAAGGGGCGAAAATCAGAGGAGGATCAACAGTATGCCACTACGTGGAGTAAGAGAAGTGTGAAAAACTCGAGGCGAAGAAACAGGGGAGAAGAATACGAGGAGCAAGAAAAAAAAAGCAAAATACAAAAACGAGGAGAACACAAGGGGCGAAAATCAGAGGAGGATCAACAGTATGCCACTACGTGGAGTAAGAGAAGTGTGAAAAACCCGAGGCGAAGAAACAGGGGAGAAGAATACGAGGAGCAAGAAAAAAAAAGCAAAATACAAAAACGAGGAGAACACAAGGGGCGAAAATCAGAGGAGGATCAACAGTATGCCACTACGTGGAGTAAGAGAAGTGTGAAAAACACGAGGCGAAGAAACAGGGGAGAAGAATACGAGGAGCAAGAAAAAAAAAAGCAAAATACAAAAACGAGGAGAACACAAGGGGCGAAAATCAGAGGAGGATCAACAGTATGCCACTACGTGGAGTAAGAGAAGTGTGAAAAACCCGAGGCGAAGAAACAGGGGAGAAGAATACGAGGAGCAAGAAAAAAAAAGCAAAATACAAAAACGAGGAGAACACAAGGGGCGAAAATCAGAGGAGGATCAACAGTATGCCACTACGTGGAGTAAGAGAAGTGTGAAAAACCCGAGGCGAAGAAACAGGGGAGAAGAATACGAGGAGCAAGAAAAAAAAAGCAAAATACAAAAACGAGGAGAACACAAGGGGCGAAAATCAGAGGAGGATCAACAGTATGCCACTACGTGGAGTAAGAGAAGTGTGAAAAACCCGAGGCGAAGAAACAGGGGAGAAGAATACGAGGAGCAAGAAAAAAAAAGCAAAATACAAAAACGAGGAGAACACAAGGGGCGAAAATCAGAGGAGGATCAACAGTATGCCACTACGTGGAGTAAGAGAAGTGTGAAAATGCTGATGCAAAGAAACAGGGGAGAAGAATACGAGGAGCAAGAAAAAAAAAGCAAAATACAAAAACGAGGAGAACACAAGGGGCGAAAATCAGAGGAGGATCAACAGTATGCCACTACGTGGAGTAAGAGAAGTGTGAAAAACCCGAGGCGAAGAAACAGGGGAGAAGAATACGAGGAGCAAGAAAAAAAAAGCAAAATACAAAAACGAGGAGAACACAAGGGGCGAAAATCAGAGGAGGATCAACAGTATGCCACTACGTGGAGTAAGAGAAGTGTGAAAAACCCGAGGCGAAGAAACAGGGGAGAAGAATACGAGGAGCAAGAAAAAAAAAGCAAAATACAAAAACGAGGAGAACACAAGGGGCGAAAATCAGAGGAGGATCAACAGTATGCCACTACGTGGAGTAAGAGAAGTGTGAAAAACCCGAGGCGAAGAAACAGGGGAGAAGAATACGAGGAGCAAGAAAAAAAAAGCAAAATACAAAAACGAGGAGAACACAAGGGGCGAAAATCAGAGGAGGATCAACAGTATGCCACTACGTGGAGTAAGAGAAGTGTGAAAATGCTGATGCGAAGAAACAGGGGAGAAGAATACGAGGAGCAAGAAAAAAAAAGCAAAATACAAAAACGAGGAGAACACAAGGGGCGAAAATCAGAGGAGGATCAACAGTATGCCACTACGTGGAGTAAGAGAAGTGTGAAAAACCCGAGGCGAAGAAACAGGGGAGAAGAATACGAGGAGCAAGAAAAAAAAAGCAAAATACAAAAACGAGGAGAACACAAGGGGCGAAAATCAGAGGAGGATCAACAGTATGCCACTACGTGGAGTAAGAGAAGTGTGAAAATGCTGATGCAAAGAAACAGGGGAGAAGAATACGAGGAGCAAGAAAAAAAAGCAAAATACAAAAACGAGGAGAACACAAGGGGCGAAAATCAGAGGAGGATCAACAGAATGCCACTACGTGGAGTAAGAGAAGTGTGAAAAACCCGAGGCGAAGAAACAGGGGAGAAGAATACGAGGAGCAAGAAAAAAAAAGCAAAATACAAAAACGAGGAGAACACAAGGGGCGAAAATCAGAGGAGGATCAACAGTATGCCACTACGTGGAGTAAGAGAAGTGTGAAAAAACCGAGGCGAAGAAACAGGGGAGAAGAATACGAGGAGCAAGAAAAAAAAAGCAAAATACAAAAACGAGGAGAACACAAGGGGCGAAAATCAGAGGAGGATCAACAGTATGCCACTACGTGGAGTAAGAGAAGTGTGAAAAACCCGAGGCGAAGAAACAGGGGAGAAGAATACGAGGAGCAAGAAAAAAAAAGCAAAATACAAAAACGAGGAGAACACAAGGGGCGAAAATCAGAGGAGGATCAACAGTATGCCACTACGTGGAGTAAGAGAAGTGTGAAAAACCCGAGGCGAAGAAACAGGGGAGAAGAATACGAGGAGCAAGAAAAAAAAAGCAAAATACAAAAACGAGGAGAACACAAGGGGCGAAAATCAGAGGAGGATCAACAGTATGCCACTACGTGGAGTAAGAGAAGTGTGAAAAACCCGAGGCGAAGAAACAGGGGAGAAGAATACGAGGAGCAAAAAAAAAAAAGCAAAATACAAAAACGAGGAGAACACAAGGGGCGAAAATCAGAGGAGGATCAACAGTATGCCACTACGTGGAGTAAGAGAAGTGTGAAAAACCCGAGGCGAAGAAACAGGGGAGAAGAATACGAGGAGCAAGAAAAAAAAAGCAAAATACAAAAACGAGGAGAACACAAGGGGCGAAAATCAGAGGAGGATAAACAGTATGCCACTACGTGGAGTAAGAGAAGTGTGAAAATGCTGATGCGAAGAAACAGGGGAGAAGAATACGAGGAGCAAGAAAAAAAAAGCAAAATACAAAAACGAGGAGAACACAAGGGGCGAAAATCAGAGGAGGATCAACAGTATGCCACTACGTGGAGTAAGAGAAGTGTGAAAAACCCGAGGCGAAGAAACAGGGGAGAAGAATACGAGGAGCAAGAAAAAAAAAGCAAAATACAAAAACGAGGAGAACACAAGGGGCGAAAATCAGAGGAGGATCAACAGTATGCCACTACGTGGAGTAAGAGAAGTGTGAAAAACCCGAGGCGAAGAAACAGGGGAGAAGAATACGAGGAGCAAGAAAAAAAAAGCAAAATACAAAAACGAGGAGAACACAAGGGGCGAAAATCAGAGGAGGATCAACAGTATGCCACTACGTGGAGTAAGAGAAGTGTGAAAAACCCGAGGCGAAGAAACAGGGGAGAAGAATACGAGGAGCAAGAAAAAAAAAGCAAAATACAAAAACGAGGAGAACACAAGGGGCGAAAATCAGAGGAGGATCAACAGTATGCCACTACGTGGAGTAAGAGAAGTGTGAAAAACCCGAGGCGAAGAAACAGGGGAGAAGAATACGAGGAGCAAGAAAAAAAAAGCAAAATACAAAAACGAGGAGAACACAAGGGGCGAAAATCAGAGGAGGATCAACAGTATGCCACTACGTGGAGTAAGAGAAGTGTGAAAAACCTGAGGCGAAGAAACAGGGGAGAAGAATACGAGGAGCAAGAAAAAAAAAGCAAAATACAAAAACGAGGAGAACACAAGGGGCGAAAATCAGAGGAGGATCAACAGTATGCCACTACGTGGAGTAAGAGAAGTGTGAAAAACCCGAGGCGAAGAAACAGGGGAGAAGAATACGAGGAGCAAGAAAAAAAAAGCAAAATACAAAAACGAGGAGAACACAAGGGGCGAAAATCAGAGGAGGATCAGCAGTATGCCACTACGTGGAGTAAGAGAAGTGTGAAAAACCCGAGGCGAAGAAACAGGGGAGAAGAATACGAGGAGCAAGAAAAAAAAAGCAAAATACAAAAACGAGGAGAACACAAGGGGCGAAAATCAGAGGAGGATCAACAGTATGCCACTACGTGGAGTAAGAGAAGTGTGAAAAACCCGAGGCGAAGAAACAGGGGAGAAGAATACGAGGAGCAAGAAAAAAAAAGCAAAATACAAAAACGAGGAGAACACAAGGGGCGAAAATCAGAGGAGGATCAACAGTATGCCACTACGTGGAGTAAGAGAAGTGTGAAAAACCCGAGGCGAAGAAACAGGGGAGAAGAATACGAGGAGCAAGAAAAAAAAAGCAAAATACAAAAACGAGGAGAACACAAGGGGCGAAAATCAGAGGAGGATCAACAGTATGCCACTACGTGGAGTAAGAGAAGTGTGAAAAACCCGAGGCGAAGAAACAGGGGAGAAGAATACGAGGAGCAAGAAAAAAAAAGCAAAATACAAAAACGAGGAGAACACAAGGGGCGAAAATCAGAGGAGGATCAACAGAATGCCACTACGTGGAGTAAGAGAAGTGTGAAAAACCCGAGGCGAAGAAACAGGGGAGAAGAATACGAGGAGCAAGAAAAAAAAAGCAAAATACAAAAACGAGGAGAACACAAGGGGCGAAAATCAGAGGAGGATCAACAGTATGCCACTACGTGGAGTAAGAGAAGTGTGAAAATGCTGATGCGAAGAAACAGGGGAGAAGAATACGAGGAGCAAGAAAAAAAAAGCAAAATACAAAAACGAGGAGAACACAAGGGGCGAAAATCAGAGGAGGATCAACAGTATGCCAATACGTGGAGTAAGAGAAGTGTGAAAAACCCGAGGCGAAGAAACAGGGGAGAAGAATACGAGGAGCAAGAAAAAAAAGCAAAATACAAAAACGAGGAGAACACAAGGGGCGAAAATCAGAGGAGGATCAACAGTATGCCACTACGTGGAGTAAGAGAAGTGTGAAAAACCCGAGGCGAAGAAACAGGGGAGAAGAATACGAGGAGCAAGAAAAAAAAAGCAAAATACAAAAACGAGGAGAACACAAGGGGCGAAAATCAGAGGAGGATCAACAGTATGCCACTACGTGGAGTAAGAGAAGTGTGAAAAACCCGAGGCGAAGAAACAGGGGAGAAGAATAAGAGGAGCAAGAAAAAAAAAGCAAAATACAAAAACGAGGAGAACACAAGGCGCGAAAATCAGAGGAGGATCAACAGTATGCCACTACGTGGAGTAAGAGAAGTGTGAAAAACCCGAGGTGAAGAAACAGGGGAGAAGAATACGAGGAGCAAGAAAAAAAAAAGCAAAATACAAAAACGAGGAGAACACAAGGGGCGAAAATCAGAGGAGGATCAACAGTATGCCACTACGTGGAGTAACAGAAGTGTGAAAAACCCGAGGCGAAGAAACAGGGGAGAAGAATACGAGGAGCAAGAAAAAAAAAGCAAAATACAAAAACGAGGAGAACACAAGGGGCGAAAATCAGAGGAGGATCAACAGTATGCCACTACGTGGAGTAAGAGAAGTGTGAAAAACCCGAGGCGAAGAAACAGGGGAGAAGAATACGAGGAGCAAGAAAAAAAAAGCAAAATACAAAAACGAGGAGAACACAAGGGGCGAAAATCAGAGGAGGATCAACAGTATGCCACTATGTGGAGTAAGAGAAGTGTGAAAAACCCGAGGCGAAGAAACAGGGGAGAAGAATACGAGGAGCAAGAAAAAAAAAGCAAAATACAAAAACGAGGAGAACACAAGGGGCGAAAATCAGAGGAGGATCAACAGTATGCCACTACGTGGAGTAAGAGAAGTGTGAAAATGCTGATGCGAAGAAACAGGGGAGAAGAATACGAGGAGCAAGAAAAAAAAAGCAAAATACAAAAACGAGGAGAACACAAGGGGCGAAAATCAGAGGAGGATCAACAGTATGCCACTACGTGGAGTAAGAGAAGTGTGAAAAACCCGAGGCGAAGAAACAGGGGAGAAGAATACGAGGAGCAAGAAAAAAAAAGCAAAATACAAAAACGAGGAGAACACAAGGGGCGAAAATCAGAGGAGGATCAGCAGTATGCCACTACGTGGAGTAAGAGAAGTGTGAAAAACCCGAGGCGAAGAAACAGGGGAGAAGAATACGAGGAGCAAGAAAAAAAAAGCAAAATACAAAAACGAGGAGAACACAAGGGGCGAAAATCAGAGGAGGATCAACAGTATGCCACTACGTGGAGTAAGAGAAGTGTGAAAAACCCGAGGCGAAGAAACAGGGGAGAAGAATACGAGGAGCAAGAAAAAAAAAGCAAAATACAAAAACGAGGAGAACACAAGGGGCGAAAATCAGAGGAGGATCAACAGTATGCCACTACGTGGAGTAAGAGAAGTGTGAAAAACCCGAGGCGAAGAAACAGGGGAGAAGAATACGAGGAGCAAGAAAAAAAAAGCAAAAAACAAAAACGAGGAGAACACAAGGGGCGAAAATCAGAGGAGGATCAACACTATGCCACTACGTGGAGTAAGAGAAGTGTGAAAAACCCGAGGCGAAGAAACAGGGGAGAAGAATACGAGGAGCAAGAAAAAAAAAGCAAAATACAAAAACGAGGAGAACACAAGGGGCGAAAATCAGAGGAGGATCAACAGTATGCCACTACGTGGAGTAAGAGAAGTGTGAAAAACCCGAGGCGAAGAAACAGGGGAGAAGAATACGAGGAGCAAGAAAAAAAAAGCAAAATACAAAAACGAGGAAAACACAAGGGGCGAAAATCAGAGGAGGATCAACAGTATGCCACTACGTGGAGTAAGAGAAGTGTGAAAAACGCGAGGCGAAGAAACAGGGGAGAAGAATACGAGGAGCAAGAAAAAAAAAAGCAAAATACAAAAACGAGGAGAACACAAGGGGCGAAAATCAGAGGAGGATCAACAGTATGCCACTACGTGGAGTAAGAGAAGTGTGAAAATGCTGATGCGAAGAAACAGGGGAGAAGAATACGAGGAGCAAGAAAAAAAAAGCAAAATACAAACACGAGGAGAACACAAGGGGCGAAAATCAGAGGAGGATCAACAGTATGCCACTACGTGGAGTAAGAGAAGTGTGAAAATGCTGATGCGAAGAAACAGGGGAGAAGAATACGAGGAGCAAGAAAAAAAAAGCAAAATACAAAAACGAGGAGAACACAAGGGGCGAAAATCAGAGGAGGATCAACAGTATGCCACTACGTGGAGTAAGAGAAGTGTGAAAAACCCGAGGCGAAGAAACAGGGGAGAAGAATACGAGGAGCAAGAAAAAAAAAGCAAAATACAAAAACGAGGAGAACACAAGGGGCGAAAATCAGAGGAGGATCAACAGTATGCCACTACGTGGAGTAAGAGAAGTGTGAAAAACCCGAGGCGAAGAAACAGGGGAGAAGAATACGAGGAGCAAGAAAAAAAAAGCAAAATACAAAAACGAGGAGAACACAAGGGGCGAAAATCAGAGGAGGATCAACAGTATGCCACTACGTGGAGTAAGAGAAGTGTGAAAAACCCGAGGCGAAGAAACAGGGGAGAAGAATACGAGGAGCAAGAAAAAAAAAGCAAAATACAAAAACGAGGAGAACACAAGGGGCGAAAATCAGAGGAGGATCAAAAGTGTGGCACTACGTGGAGTAAGAGAAGTGTGAAAAACCCGAGGCGAAGAAACAGGGGAGAAGAATACGAGGAGCAAGAAAAAAAAAGCAAAATACAAAAACGAGGAGAACACAAGGGGCGAAAATCAGAGGAGGATCAACAGTATGCCACTACGTGAGTAAGAGAAGTGTGAAAAACCCGAGGCGAAGAAACAGGGGAGAAGAATACGAGGAGCAAGAAAAAAAAAGCAAAATACAAAAACGAGGAGAACACAAGGGGCGAAAATCAGAGGAGGATCAACAGTATGCCACTACGTGGAGTAAGAGAAGTGTGAAAAACGCGAGGCGAAGAAACAGGGGAGAAGAATACGAGGAGCAAGAAAAAAAAAGCAAAATACAAAAACGAGGAAAACACAAGGGGCGAAAATCAGAGGAGGATCAACAGTATGCCACTACGTGGAGTAAGAGAAGTGTGAAAAACGCGAGGCGAAGAAACAGGGGAGAAGAATACGAGGAGCAAGAAAAAAAAAGCAAAATACAAAAACGAGGAGAACACAAGGGGCGAAAATCAGAGGAGGATCAACAGTATGCCACTACGTGGAGTAAGAGAAGTGTGAAAATGCTGATGCGAAGAAACAGGGGAGAAGAATACGAGGAGCAAGAAAAAAAAAGCAAAATACAAAAACGAGGAGAACACAAGGGGCGAAAATCAGAGGAGGATCAACAGTATGCCACTACGTGGAGTAAGAGAAGTGTGAAAATGCTGATGCGAAGAAACAGGGGAGAAGAATACGAGGAGCAAGAAAAAAAAAGCAAAATACAAAAACGAGGAGAACACAAGGGGCGAAAATCAGAGGAGGATCAACAGTATGCACTACGTGGAGTAAGAGAAGTGTGAAAAACGCGAGGCGAAGAAACAGGGGAGAAGAATACGAGGAGCAAGAAAAAAAAAGCAAAATACAAAAACGAGGAGAACACAAGGGGCGAAAATCAGAGGAGGATCAACAGTATGCCACTACGTGGAGTAAGAGAAGTGTGAAAATGCTGATGCGAAGAAACAGGGGAGAAGAATACGAGGAGCAAGAAAAAAAAAGCAAAATACAAAAACGAGGAGAACACAAGGGGCGAAAATCAGAGGAGGATCAACAGTATGCCACTACGTGGAGTAAGAGAAGTGTGAAAATGCTGATGCGAAGAAACAGGGGGAGAAGAATACGAGGAGCAAGAAAAAAAAAGCAAAATACAAAAACGAGGAGAACACAAGGGGCGAAAATCAGAGGAGGATCAACAGTATGCCACTACGTGGAGTAAGAGAAGTGTGAAAAACCCGAGGCGAAGAAACAGGGAGAAGAATACGAGGAGCAAGAAAAAAAAAGCAAAATACAAAAACGAGGAGAACACAAGGGGCGAAAATCAGAGGAGGATCAACAGTATGCCACTACGTGGAGTAAGAGAAGTGTGAAAAACCCGAGGCGAAGAAACAGGGGAGAAGAATACGAGGAGCAAGAAAAAAAAAGCAAAATACAAAAACGAGGAGAACACAAGGGGGCGAAAATCAGAGGAGGATCAACAGTATGCCACTACGTGGAGTAAGAGAAGTGTGAAAAACCCGAGGCGAAGAAACAGCGGAGAAGAATACGAGGAGCAAGAAAAAAAAAGCAAAATACAAAAACGAGGAGAACACAAGGGGCGAAAATCAGAGGAGGATCAAAAGTGTGGCACTACGTGGAGTAAGAGAAGTGTGAAAACCCGAGGCGAAGAAACAGGGGAGAAGAATACGAGGAGCAAGAAAAAAAAAGCAAAATACAAAAACGAGGAGAACACAAGGGGCGAAAATCAGAGGAGGATCAACAGTATGCCACTACGTGGAGTAAGAGAAGTGTGAAAAACCCGAGGCGAAGAAACAGGGGAGAAGAATACGAGGAGCAAGAAAAAAAAAGCAAAATACAAAAACGAGGAGAACACAAGGGGCGAAAATCAGAGGAGGATCAACAGTATGCCACTACGTGGAGTAAGAGAAGTGTGAAAAACCCGAGGCGAAGAAACAGGAAAGAAGAATACGAGGAGCAAGAAAAAAAAAGCAAAATACAAAAACGAGGAGAACACAAGGGGCGAAAATCAGAGGAGGATCAACAGTATGCCACTACGTGGAGTAAGAGAAGTGTGAAAAACCCGAGGCGAAGAAACAGGGGAGAAGAATACGAGGAGCAAGAAAAAAAAAGCAAAATACAAAAACGAGGAGAACACAAGGGGCGAAAATCAGAGGAGGATCAACAGTATGCCACTACGTGGAGTAAGAGAAGTGTGAAAAACCCGAGGCGAAGAAACAGGGGAGAAGAATACGAGGAGCAAGAAAAAAAAAGCAAAATACAAAAACGAGGAGAACACAAGGGGCGAAAATCAGAGGAGGATCAACACTATGCCACTACGTGGAGTAAGAGAAGTGTGAAAAACCCGAGGCGAAGAAACAGGGGAGAAGAATACGAGGAGCAAGAAAAAAAAAGCAAAATACAAAAACGAGGAGAACACAAGGGGCGAAAATCAGAGGAGGATCAACAGTATGCCACTACGTGGAGTAAGAGAAGTGTGAAAAACCCGAGGCGAAGAAACAGGGGGGAAGAATACGAGGAGCAAGAAAAAAAAAGCAAAATACAAAAACGAGGAGAACACAAGGGGCGAAAATCAGAGGAGGATCAAAAGTGTGGCACTACGTGGAGTAAGAGAAGTGTGAAAACCCGAGGCGAAGAAACAGGGGAGAAGAATACGAGGAGCAAGAAAAAAAAAGCAAAATACAAAAACGAGGAGAACACAAGGGGCGAAATCAGAGGAGGATCAACAGTATGCCACTACGTGGAGTAAGAGAAGTGTGAAAAACCCGAGGCGAAGAAACAGGGGAGAAGAATACGAGGAGCAAGAAAAAAAAAGCAAAATACAAAAACGAGGAGAACACAAGGGGCGAAAATCAGAGGAGGATCAACACTATGCCACTACGTGGAGTAAGAGAAGTGTGAAAAACCCGAGGCGAAGAAACAGGGGAGAAGAATACGAGGAGCAAGAAAAAAAAAGCAAAATACAAAAACGAGGAGAACACAAGGGGCGAAAATCAGAGGAGGATCAACAGTATGCCACTACGTGGAGTAAGAGAAGTGTGAAAAACCCGAGGCGAAGAAACAGGGGAGAAGAATACGAGGAGCAAGAAAAAAAAAGCAAAATACAAAAAACGAGGAGAACACAAGGGGCGAAAATCAGAGGAGGATCAACAGTATGCCACTACGTGGAGTAAGAGAAGTGTGAAAAACGCGAGGCGAAGAAACAGGGGAGAAGAATACGAGGAGCAAGAAAAAAAAAAGCAAAATACAAAAACGAGGAAAACACAAGGGGCGAAAATCAGAGGAGGATCAACAGTATGCCACTACGTGGAGTAAGAGAAGTGTGAAAACGCGAGGCGAAGAAACAGGGGAGAAGAATACGAGGAGCAAGAAAAAAAAAGCAAAATACAAAAACGAGGAGAACACAAGGGGCGAAAATCAGAGGAGGATCAACAGTATGCCACTACGTGGAGTAAGAGAAGTGTGAAAATGCTGATGCGAAGAAACAGGGGAGAAGAATACGAGGAGCAAGAAAAAAAAAGCAAAATACAAACACGAGGAGAACACAAGGGGCGAAAATCAGAGGAGGATCAACAGTATGCCACTACGTGGAGTAAGAGAAGTGTGAAAAACCCGAGGCGAAGAAACAGGGAGAAGAATACGAGGAGCAAGAAAAAAAAAGCAAAATACAAAAACGAGGAGAACACAAGGGGCGAAAATCAGAGGAGGATCAACACTATGCCACTACGTGGAGTAAGAGAAGTGTGAAAAACCCGAGGCGAAGAAACAGGGGAGAAGAATACGAGGAGCAAGAAAAAAAAAGCAATACAAAAACGAGGAGAACACAAGGGGCGAAAATCAGAGGAGGATCAACAGTATGCCACTACGTGGAGTAAGAGAAGTGTGAAAAACCCGAGGCGAAGAAACAGGGGAGAAGAATACGAGGAGCAAGAAAAAAAAAGCAAAATACAAAAACGAGGAGAACACAAGGGGCGAAAATCAGAGGAGGATCAACAGTATGCCACTACGTGGAGTAAGAGAAGTGTGAAAAACCCGAGGCGAAGAAACAGGGGAGAAGAATACGAGGAGCAAGAAAAAAAAAGCAAAATACAAAAACGAGGAGAACACAAGGGGCGAAAATCAGAGGAGGATCAACAGTATGCCACTACGTGGAGTAAGAGAAGTG